>NC_134843.1:21964167-22701667 GCF_965363235.1 Mytilus galloprovincialis
TTGACCAATGACCTTCACAAAGGTTACAAGGTCAAAAGCCAAGGTCATGTCCAACTTATCGAATTTGTTGTTTTTGTCATTTTATAACGGTTTTGTGTGTGTTTAAGAGCTTTTCAATGCATTCTACACCTATTGGAACATGTACTTTACATTTCGAAAAGGAAAGACCTCTCAATTGTTCAAGAACAATTGACATTTTAATATTATTATTATTATTCTTTTTGTTCCGCCAAACTTTGACAAAATAAACCTCCGTAACCGTAAACCATGTCACTTTCATGTTCACACTTTGTATCGGTGTCATGAATACCTATACGGAACTCACCCTGTGAGTCGAAATATTTTGTCGGTTCGGAGTAATCCCTGCGAAACCCAAAAACCTTGTTATCGTTCCAACACCGTAACCGTAATAGGTAGAAAAAAAACGAAGGGTGAAATTTGTTCAGGACCAGACCCCGGTTCTTCGTTACATTTGAATCGAAAAGATTCAACGACTCATTGGTAGGGTTATGCCACTATGAAAATTAACCGGTGACGGTTGGCCACCAAAACTCAGAAACCGTAAGTCATAGACACCTAAGATCTTCACCAATCATCATCAATTCATGTATCTATGAAAAATACCTCAAGGTCAAATTTATATGTTGACCTTGACCTTTGACCTAACACCTTGTTATGGGATAATCTCAGAAACCATTATACTTACAGAAGTTTTGAATAGTGGAAAATGTTTGGGTCATAAATGCGCAACTTTGTTACATTTTGACCAAAGAGATTTGACCTTTCTGTAAGGGGCATAACCCCTGATTTAGGTTTCTGAAAAGACAAAATCAGCTTTTACTACATAACCAAAAGGTCCTAGACCCATGGGGTCTTCAGCAATGACATTGGGGACTAATGACCTTGACAAAGGTCACAAGGTCACAGGTCAAGGTCATGTCCCAGATAGCAAATAATGTGTTTTTGACCTTATTTTTATGATTTTTAGTGTGTTTTAAATGTTAAGGTTGACCTTGACCTTTGACCTTTCAACTTGTTAGTCGATATCTCAAAAACGGTTAATCTTACAGAAATAGTAAACAGTGAAAAATGTTTAGGTGACTGAGGCACAACTTTTTTACATTTTGACCAAAAGGAATTGTCATATTCTTAAGGAGCATAACCCCCGTTAACGGTTTCTGAAAAGGTAAAATTAGCTTTAACCCTTGAACGAAAAGTCCTAGACCCATGGGGTCTTTTACAATGACATTGTTGACCAATGACCTTCACAAAGGTTAAAAGCAAAGGTCATGTCCAACTTATCGAATTTGTTGTTTTTGTCATTTTATAACGGTTTTGTGTGTGTTTAAGAGCTTTTCAATGCATTCTACGCCTATTGGAACATGTACTTTAGATTTCGAAAAGGAAAGACCTCTCAATTGTTCAAGAACATTTGACATTTTAATTAGGTCTTTCCACTTTTCCGTGGAAAGACCTATTGGTTTTCTTCTGATTATTATTATTAGGTCTTTCCACTTTTCCGTGGAAAGACCTATTGGATTTCTTCTGATTATTATTATTATTATTATTTTTTTTCTTCCGCCAACTTTTTTTTCCTTCGCATTTTTTTTGTTTCGCAAGATGTCGCTTAGACATATGGTACATGATATCGAACAGTTATTACGCTTTTGTAACTGACACCGCGTAACCAAAATCTTTTCAATGTAAGAGTTATCTCCCCGAACACTGTTTTTCTTGTGATCGATTAATATTCGCAACCGTATAAGAAACCGACAAATTTATTTTACCAAATTGCTCGATATATCCTCAGGATGATTTGATTTATTTTGACCGAAGCTATCCGGAGACTCCATATGAGAGTTATTTCCCCTTTTATATTTGATATAAGTGATATGTATTTTTAACTGGAAAACCATAAGTGTTAGAGGCCTAGGGTCTTTTGTTTTGAGGTCCTTGGTCCAAAAAAATGAAAATGAGGTCAAGGTCAAAGGTCAAGGTCATGATTAAAATTTTGATTTTGGCTTGTGATCTCTTATTTTCAGAAATCATATAAGATATTGACAAAATATTTTCATTAAATTGTTAGTTACGACATGTAGTAACACATAAATTTTAGTAGAAAGGGTACGTAGACATTTGACGCTAGTTTTCCCCCTTTTTATATCTAATATCATACATATGGTAATATAACTCATGAACAATATAAAGTAGAGGACTAGAGTCTTTTGATTTGAGGTCCTTGGTTTATGACCTTGAAATTGAGCTCAAGGTCATATGCTAATTAAACGTTCTAGATTTTGACCTTTGCTTTTACCTTATATGTACACATGATAAAGCCATGGGACTGTTTGCATTAAGTTGTAAGCAATGTGACCTTAAAAAACACAACCGGAAGTGACCTTTTGTAAACCGGAAGTAGCTATTTTTTGCACTAAATCAATGTAAAAGTATATAGAACCATATATTTTGGGAATCTGTGTCAAGTAAACTATCAAACAATACCGGAGGTAAACTTTTTAAACCGGAAGTAAAAGATTATCTCCCTTTTCTATGTTTTTTTTTATAGAAACCATATATTTTTTGAATAAGCGTTCAATAAGCTGTCATTTGACGCTTAAATTGACATTTAAAACCAAATTTTGATATTTTCATATAAAAAAAAGGTCTTAACTGGTGGAAAGACCATCAATAGTTCTCTGAACGATTGGTTTTTAATTATTATTTTTTTTCTTCCGCCAACTTTTTGTTCCTTCGCAAGATGTCGCTTAGATATATAGTATATGATATCGAACAATTAATACGCTTTTGAAACTTACACCGCGTAACTAAAATCTTATTCATGTAAGAGTTATCTCCCTGAACACTGTTTTTCTTGTTATCGCTTAATATTCGCAACCGTATAAGAAACCGACAAATTTATTTTACCAAATTGCTCGATATATCCTCAGGATGATTTGATTTATTTTGACCGAAGCTATCCGGAGACTCCATATGAGAGTTATTTCCCCTTTTATATTTGATATAAGTGATATGCATTTTTTACTGGAAAACCATAAGTGTTAGAGACCTAGGGTCTTTTGATTTGAGGTCCTTGGTCCAAAAAAATGAAAATGAGGTCAAGGTCAAAGGTCAAGGTCATGATTATTTTTTTGATTTTGGCTTGTTATCTCTTATTTTCAGAAATCTTATAAGATATCGACAAAATATTTTCACATAATTGTTAGTCGCGACATGTAGTTACACATAAATTTTAGTCGAAAGGGTACGTAAACATTTGTTGCTAGTTTTTTCCCCCTTTTATATCTAATATCAGTCGCATGGTAATATAACTCATTAACAATATAAAGTAAAGACCTAGAGTCTTTTGATTTGATGTCCTTGGTTCATGACCTTGAAATTGAGCTCAAGGTCATATGTTAATTTAACGTTCTAGATTTTGACCTTTGCTTTTACCTCATATGTATTCATGTTAAAGGTATTAGACTTTTTGCATAAGGTTGCAAGCAGTATGACGTTGAAAAAGCTAACCGGAAGTGACCTTTTGTAAACCGGAAGTAACTAATTTTTGTAACAAATTATTGTAATAGTATGTAAAACCTTATATTTTTGGAATCAGCGTACAATAAGTTGTCATTTGACGCTGAAATTGACATTTAAAACCAAATTTTAATATTTTCATATAAAAAAAATCATTACTGGTGGAAAGACCATCAATGGTTCTCTGAACAATTGGTTTTTAATTAGGTCTTTCAACCTTTCAGGTGAAAGACCTATTGTATTCGTTCTGATTATTATTATTATTATCATTATTATTAGGTCTTTCCACCTTTCCGTGGAAAGACCTATAGGGTTTGTTCTGATTATTATTATTTTTTTTTTCTTCCGCCTAATTTTTTTCTTGCGTAGTATTGATGTTTCAAAAGATGTCGCTTAGATATTTGGAATATGATATCGTATAGTTTATACGCTTTAAAAATTTACAACCGCGTAACAAAATACTTTACGTTGTAAGAGTTGTCTCCCCAAACACTGTTTTTCTTGTGGCCACTACTCCTTCGCAACCATAAAACATTATGACAAATTTATTTTACCAAATTGCTCGTTACATCTTCAGGATTAGGTTGGCTGTTTATACCGAAGCTATATGGAGACTCCATATGAGAGTTATTCCCCCTTATGTATTTGGTATAAGTGATTTGCATTTCTAACTGGTAAACCATAAGTGATAGAGGCCTAGGGTTTTCGGATTTGAGGTCCTTGGTGCAAAAAAATGAAAATAAGGTCAAGGTCAAAGGTCAAGGTCATATTTTAAATTTTGATTTTGGCTTATTTTCACTAATTTTCAATTACCGTATGACATATCGACAAATAATTTTTCATAAATTGTTAGTTGCGACATGTCCTTACTTGTATATTTTGGTTGAAAGGGTGCGCATACAATAAATGGGAGTTTTTGTTCATCTTACATTTACAATTACGCGTAAAGTGGTATTACTCATTAACCAAACATATTAAAGGCCTAGGGTCTTTTGATTTAAGGTCTTTGGTTTGTGACCTTGAAATTGAGGTCAAGGTCATAGGTTAATAGGACGTTCTATATTTTGACCTTTGCTTTAAATTCATATTAATACATCACAAAGCCATAGGAACTAACATTTTAAACTGATTTTTCATATTTCAATATCAAAATAGATCTTTACTAGTGGAAAGACCTTCAATTGTTCTCTGAACAATTGGTTTTTAATTTTTTTTTTTTTTCTTCCGCCAACTTTTTTTTCCTTCGCTGTTTTTTTGTTTCGCAAGATGTCGCTTAGATAAATGAAATATGATATCGAACAGTTTATGCGCTTTTGAAACTGACACCGCGAAACCCAATACTTTCCCATATAAGAGTTATCTCCCAGAACACTGTTATTCTTGTGATCTCTAAGGCTTCGCAACCGTATAAGAAACCGACAAATTTATTTTTCCAAATGGCGCGTTACATCCTCAGGATGTTCTGTTTTATGTTGACCAAAGCCGTAAAGAGATTCCATATAAGAGTTATTTCCCCTTTTGTTTTTGAAATTTTGAAATGTATTTTAAACTGGAAAATCATAAGTGATAGAGACCTCGGGTCTTTTGATTTGAGATCCTTGGTCCAAAAAAATGAAAATTAGGTCAAGGTCAAAGGTCAAGGTCATGTACAAAGGGACAGATTATGTGATTTTAGCACTACTTGAAGAGTTTTATGTGTGTTTGCCAACCAACCAACCAACCAACCAACCAACCAACCAACCAACCAACCAACCAATCAATCAATCAATCAATCAATCAATCATGTGTTTAGTATAGTGTCCAAAATCTGTGTTTCTTTTGCGTTGTTTTAATTGACCCTATCCAACGTGTTTAACCAACCAACCAACCAATCAATCAATCAATCAATCAATCATGATCATGATCAAGCAATCATGATCATGATCAATCAATCATGATCGTGATCAATCAATCATAATTCCGTCTTATGTGTTTAATAAAGGGGTTCAAGATCTTCTTTGTTTCTTCATCGCAGTTTCAATTGACCCTATCCAACGTGTTTAACGGACCAACCAACCAACCAACCAACCAACCAACCAACCAATCAATCAATCAATCAATCAATCAATCAATCAATCAATCAATCAATCAATCAATCATGTGTCCGTCTCATGTGTTTAATATAGGGTCCAAGATCTTTGTTTCTTTTTCGCTGTTTCAATTGACCCTATCCAACCAACCAACCAACCAACCAACTAATCAATCAATCAATCAATCAATCATGATCATGATCAATCAATCATGTGTCCGTCTCATGTGTTTAATATAGGGTCCAAGATCTTTGTTTCTTTTTCGCTGTTTCAATTGACCCTATCCAACGTGTTTAACCAACCAACCAACCAACCAACCGACCGACCGACCAACCAACTAATCAACCAATCAATCAATCAATCAATCAATCAACCAACCAACCAACCAACCAATCAATCAATCAATCAATCAATCATGATCATGATCAATCAATCATGTTTCATGAAAAATCGAAATTCAATATTGTTCTTGCGTCACTTCTGAAAAAAAAATCCACATGTACTCTGAAACTACAAGTACAATCGACCTCAAAATTTGCAGTCAGCAGGGCATACATGTACTAAAGGTTTATAAAAAAACTTGTTGCAGATATCTCTCAAAGCTTTTCCTAGAGAACAGAAATGGCAATGCCGTAAAAATCGCCTGCTAGGTCCGTAAATCTCAGTAAAAACCTACAATAAAATGTCCGCTCCGAGATTGAAATACTAATCTGTGTTACAAACAGGTGCTGAAAAATGTACATTATCAGAAAATAATCATTAAATGTGTTTTAAAGTTACACCGGATCGATTAAATCCAAAACATGCACTGCCCGTGACCAGTTCAAAATGTCAATTTCCTACAATGACAAAAGAAATTACATTGTGTACATTTCATCTCTACACATGTTGTCTGTTTAACATCCCGACCTAAAAAGAAATTAAAAGACTAAGTTTTCGTTATTATAAACCCGCGTCACGTGATGTCTCCTCAATCTGGCGCGCGCGCTGTACCTAAATATAAAATAAAAACTTTCCAAACTAAGCATGAAACTTCTCCGGTAACACAATACTATAGACCCCATACCGAAACAAACAAACGAACAAACAAATAAACAGACCCCTCCCCCCCCCCCCATATAATCAATTTCAAAGGGGGAAAGACCTTTTACAATTGCTTTTTTAAAGCAATTGATTTATATTTATTATTATTATTCTTTCCGCCAAACTTTAACGAAATTTCCCAAAAAAGGTACACGACATGTTGAAATGATATTAGGTATCTAGTATCGATTGACCAAAAGCTATCTGATGGTGAGGGCACGACCCTGTAACATTTTCTTTATAGGGGTTATCTCCCCTAACACCGAAAAACTTGTTATCATTCTAACTCCATAACCATAATAGGTAGAAAAAAAAAACAAAGTGTGGAATTTGTTCAGGAACAGACCCTGGTGCTTCGTTACATTTGAATCGAAAAGATTCAACGACTCATTGGTAGGGTTATGCCCCTTTGAAAATTAAAAAATGTCGGTTGACCAGTAAAACTCAAAAACTGTAAGTTGTAGCCACATAAGATCATCACCAATGATCATCAATTCACATGAACATGAAAATTGACCTAAGGTAAAAGGTTAAGGTCATGACCTAGATTTTGACCTTAGCTTGTTATCGGATTTACTAAATAACCGTAAAAGATGGCTGATAAAATGTAACGGAGAAAATATGTGTCTTGTCGAGATCTACATTTGATATGTTGGGTTGAAAATAATTGGACCAATTGTTATGGAACTAGGGCACCAAAACTGTTTTTGGGGTCCGAAATGATGATTGTTTGCTTATAACTCAAAAATGGTTAGAGATAGAAAGAAACTTTGAATTGCAAAAATGATCAGCATAATAAGATCTACAAAGTTAGGTCAAAGTCAGAGGTCAAGTCCCTAGCAACGACATAAAACACCATAGCAACCATATATTTTTGAACTTAGAAGGCTATGAATAATATAAATATGACATTTTTATTACTGGAAATGACATTTTTGTCCCTAGCAACGACATACAAGTCCTTAGCAATCACTTATTTTTTTTAACTTTAAATACTATGAATAGTACATATGACATTTTTAATAACTTATTTTAATATATTTATCCTTAGGAATGATTTTTGCCCTAAGCAACCACTGATGAACATAAAAGTCCTTAGAAACCATATATTTTTTTAACTAAGAAGGCAATTAATAAAAGAAAAAAGGAAAGACCATTCAATTGTTCATGAACAATTGACTTTTTAATTTTAAGTATATTTTGCAGTTTTTATATGATTGTATTTGGGGTTCGGAAAATGTTATGATGTTGTTGTCACCGTCGTCGCCGTTGTCGTCCAAAGACACATTTGGTTTCCGTCCAACTACTTTAGTTAACGAATGTATCTCTATTAAATTTTACAAAAAGGTGCAATACCACAAAAGAAAAGGTGGGATTGATTTTGTTGGTTATGGTACCAACAATTTAGGAATTAGAGGCCATTTTAATTTGTAGTTTGCGGACAATTACTTGTATGTAGGTGTATGGCTCTCTCTGAAATTGTACCACAAGGTTCCATATCACAAAAGGAAGGCTGGGATTGAGTTTAGGGATAAGTATCTCAAGCATAATATGTCCCACACATGCAGGAATTAGGGCAAAAAAGGAGCCAAAGCAAGCATATTTTCTAGTTTATAGACAATAACTTGTGTTTAAGTGTATGGATCTCTCTTAAATCATACTACAATATAAAAAAGAAGATGTGGTATGATGGCCAATGAGACAACTGTCCACAACAAGAGACCAAAATGACACAGACATTAACAACTATAGGTCACCGTACGGCTTTCAACAATGAGCAAAGCCCATACCGCATAGTCAGCTATAAAAGGCCCCGATAAGACAATGTAAAACAATTCAAACGAGAAAACTAACGGCCTTATTTATATAAAAAAAAAATGAACGAACAAGGTTACTTATCCCAATCGGAAGGCTAAGAATGAGTTTGGGGCCAATTACTCCAAAGAGTTCCATTTTTTTTAGCGGGATTCATATATTTGTTCTTAAAAAAGTTTGCGTTTTCAAATTTTTGGAAAAGTTTCAAGAAGAAATCTTCAATTGCATAGTATTGCGCATTATTTTTTTTTAAAGTATCTTACAACATTAAAAAGAAAAAAATAATCACAATGCAAATTCAGACAGATTATTGAGTATTAACCTTGAATGTTGTGTCCAAACTTGTTCAAATGGCTGTTCATGATTTGACCTCTGCGGTCGTATCTGGCCGCGCTCAGCGAAGCATGTTATTATTGGTCGTTATCTTGAATATTATTATAGATATAAATAAAATATATGCAGCAACTATGTTCAGTAAAGTAAGATCTACAAATAAATCAATATGACCGAAATTGTCAAATGCCCTTTATAGTCAATCTTCAGTCTCCTCTGAAACTAGATAAATTCAACAAAACTTGGCCACACTCATAATAAGGGTTTCTAGTTGTAATACCACCATTGATAAGTCTTTGTTAAATTTGCACTTTTCAAAAAATTGTGTTGAATTTGGCATGAGTAAATATGGAACGCCATCACTGCCTTATAAGAAGGAACCAGAATGACATGATGTAAATGTTGCTTACATCATGTCAAAACATTATTCCATAAATATAAAAAGAAGATGTAGTATGATTGCCAATGAGACAACTCTCCACAAGATACCAAAATGACGCAGAAATTAACAGCTAAAGGTCACCGTAAGGCCTTCAACACTGAGCAAAGTCCATACATCATAGTCAACTATAAAAAGCCCCGTAATGATAATGTAAAACAATTCAAACCAAAAAAATTAACGGCCTAATTTATGTAAAAATAAAATGAACGAAAAACAAATAATGTAACACATAAACAAACGACAACCACTGAATTACAGGCTCCTGACGTGGGACAGGCACATACATACAGAATGTGGCGGGGTTAAACATGTTAGTTGGATCCCAACCCTTCCCTAATCTGGGACAGTGGTGTAATAGTAAAACATAAGAACGAACTATAAAAAAAATCAGTTAAAAAAGGCTTAACTCATCAGATGGACAAACATACAAATAGAAGTGGACGTGGCCGTATGGAACGCCACAGCTGTCTTATGTTTTTATATAACTCGATATGGAATAGTCATTTCTCAATGATATTTCGATATTACACGATATGGTTTCGTATTGACTTGATATAGTTATGTCATTACTCAATATGGTTTTGTCATTACTCGATGTGGTTTCAACGTTATTTAATATGGTTGTGTCATTAGTCAGTACGGTTTTAACATTACTTGATGTGTATGTGACTTAAAGTAATGGAGTAATGTTTCATTACATGATGTGGTTTTGTTATTTCGTAATGATGATTCAATTGTCTGTTCTTTATATGGTTTTAACATGACGTAATGATGTTTCAAAATTTGACAATTTTACACTACTTGATGTGTTTGTTTCATTATTTGATGTGGTCTTGTCATTTTTTGATGTGGTCCTGTCATTCTTTGATGCGGTTATCCCATTACTTGATGAGTTAAAACCACGTGACTAATTCGGAAAAACCTGATCTATTTTTAGATAGATTTCCATGTGCCTTGAATGCGTGTGGCCATCCATCTAATTAGTGTTCAAATTAAAGTTCGGGTTACTGTTTGAATTAAACTTTGAGTAAGTTTTCGAATTCAAGTCATGCTTAGAATTAAAGTTCTAGTCAGCATTGAGTTTCGAGTTGGACTTCGAGTTTGGGTCACATTTAAAGGCAGAGTTCTAGTTCATAGCCAGAAATTAGTAGTGGTTTTGCTAATTAATATTCATAATATGTAAATGAGAATTGTACCACGTGATAGTAGTTTGAACTGGACTGGCTTGATATCATTTAAATCATTAAAATCTTTAAAACATGGATATTATAAGTTGCCCGTCATAGAGTCCTTATTTACAATCACTTTGATATTTCCGTAAAGTTGTCAGGCGGTCAAAATCAAAACAATGAACGCGAATTTAGTGAATTTTTCGTGCTTTCGTGAGTTTATTCTTCTCAGATATAGTGACATTTTAACTTTACGTGGGAACCTAGAGTTCAACGACTACACATACAAGGTTTGAACTTGCTTATTCTTTGGAAATTCAAGTTTCAAATTTCATCCCGGCAACCTGTTTTTGTAATGACCTTAGTAGCCAATTTCCAACATGAAGTCTGCAAATTTGACGTTTCAGCCATTTTAGCCTGTATTTTACACTGCAATATTAAAAGCCTCTCGCTTCGATTTTTAAAATAGCTCAGGAACCTGTTTTTTTGCAACAACAGTCATTATGTTTCGTTTAAATGGTGCATATTGTTGTGTATATTCATTTTCTGCCCCGGCAACCTGTCTATCACTTAAATTAAAATTAAAACAGACATTTTTTCAAAATTCCCTATCATTTTAATGTAATTTCCGTGATCCGTATCCGATTTCTTTAGTATAATATTCAAATAAGCAAAGTGGCGTAGATTTCTGGATATGTACAACTTTGAATTTGAGTTACTTCTTGAGTAAGAGTTTGAGTAAGATTCGTATTCGAGTTCAAACAACGAAATATTTCATTCGTTTTGCACCTATATGTTAAGATAAAAAAATGAACGCCGTTTTTGTCTACAATTGTCTATCCTGTTACTGTAACCATAGCAACCATAGTAACCATAGTAACAGGATAGACACAACAGGATAGACAAATTTCTTCGTTTTTGATTGCTGTTTCTGAAATAACTACTCCCTTTGGTGAAGTGATTATAGTTTTCTATTGTGAATTTTGTTTCCAACACATTATTGCACTTTTTACAAGCATACTGTGTAATTAATCAAAATTGTTGGTAACAGCATAGGCATGAAAAAAAGTACACTCTATTTTTTTCACTAAATGTTTTGAAATTTCTTTTCTCTACACTGTCGTTGAAGAAACGAGGCGTTTTAAATGTAAAGATTTCTTTGAACTTTTGAAATCAACACTGACTGATTCAATATATTCATAGGGAGAATAATTTAACGGCTGATTTAAGTAGCGGTAACAGGATAGACATGAACCTCCCGTACGCTGATTGAATTTAATTTGTAGGTAATATGTTATATACAATGATAAAGAAGCTACGAGTTTTCGTTAGAGTAATAATTAACGTTCTTAAAAAGTCCCTTTTGCAGATATCAAGGCGATCAGAAAATTGGAAAAAAATCATTTGAAATGTGTTTTTCTGACACTGTACGCTCACAAATACCCCCAAAATCGGACTTAAATGCAGTTTAATCTTTTCAAAATAGATGTAAGGTGTGTTTATTATTAATGTTCTGATTCACAATTCCGACAAGCTTTCATTTAAACCATTACAACTGAAATGTCCATTAGAAATACTAATTTTAGCATGGGTGTACTGAAAATTCGACATTTTTTTAAAATGACCCAGCACAGTAACAGATCTCACCCATGTCATGTGTTAAGATCATATATACCAACATAAAAAAGAAGATGTGGTATGATTGCCAATGAGCCAACTCTCAACAGGAGACCAAATGACACAGAAATTAACAACTACAGGTCACCATACGGCCTTTCACAATGAGCAAATCCCATACCGCATAGTCAGCTATAAAAGGCCCCGAAATGACAATTTAAAACAATGCAAACGAGAAAACTAACGGCCTAATTTATGCACAAAAAATAAGTTCATTTTAGTATATACTTAAGTATTTAAGTATATTATATGTAAACATGGTAAATGCTGAAATAAATTAATAAGATAATAAAGCCCTTGATTCCGTGCCAATATTTCTGTATGCTTGATATTTCAGCATATGCTTAATTGATTTGAGCATTTCATAAAATTATTTCAGTAACCGCGCTGAAGTACGCCCATTTTTCATTTTTCATTATTCAAAATTCAATAATGAAAAATATCAATGTTAATTGATGAATAATGAATGATGAAATAGTTTATGTTTCATTATTCAAGTTGAAGCGGTGAATAGTCAAAATTATAATAAAAAAATGACTGTGACACTATAGCTATATCCCGTATTTCGCTAAATTCGTCTTTTTGGTGTTATCTAACAAATATTCAAATTAATATCAGCATAGATAAATAAGTTTCGGAGGATAAACTAGTGGGTTTTCCTACCTATTTTTAACAGAAATTCCTTGATTCAATGTATGGAAAAACATATATGTTTTCTTACTTTCACTAGACCTTTGCTATTCTTCATCCTAAAATTATAGATATAGCATGTCTATTGTGCAGCAATGACCATCAGAGGGATTACGGAGGACCTACATGTAAATGCCAAAATATGCGTGAAAATTAAGAAATTACCAATTTTGAATAGTGAAATGGATATTTTGAATAATGGAATGGACTGCTGCGACGCTTTAGACCCTAATTATTGATATACCTTATACCTCCTTCGAAAGCTTAGTAAGAGAGTAAAAAAAAGTATATAGTCAATATGTTCCGCAACGCATATAAGAGGAGTAACGAAGGACCTAAATATCGAAATACGCTTGAACATTAAGAAATAGCTTATTTTGAATAATGGAATGGACTGCTGCAACCCGTTAGCCCCTAATCAAGGAATAATTTATACACCTACTTAAAGCTTATTGATAGAGGAATAAACTGAGTTTAAACGATATGTCCCGCAATGACCATAAGAAGGGTTACGGAGGACCTAAATGTCAAAATACGCGTGAAAATTAAGAAATAGCCAATTTCGAAAAATGAAATGGATATTTTAAATAGTTGAAAGGACTGCTGCGACGCTTTAGACCCTAATTATAGATATACCTTATATCTCATTCAGAAGCTTATTAAGAGAGGAACAAATAAACTATGTAAAAGTTAGTTCACATTTTGGAATAAACTGAAGTATCAAACAATTAACTCCGAAAAAGGGAAGCTTGGTACTTATTTTTCTGTAAAAAATTGTTTTAAAAAAGAAAAATATTTAGAATTGCAGGACTTCAAAAAAAGACAGTCAATTTGTAAATTAAGAATAAGTGCTCAGTCACTCTTTAAAAATTGAGACAGACAGATATTCAAAAAAGCATATAGAAAGATCTGAGCGTCTTTGTTTTAATTGCTCACTTGGTAAAGTTGAAGATGAGCTTCATTTTTTATTAGAATGCCCTCTTTATGATATTCAAAGGGACGATTTTTTTCAAGACATTTCTAACAATTGTTATCATTTTATACATTTAAATAAATCTTCAAAATTTGTATGGCTCTTGACCCAAGAAAATGTAACTCTTATGGAAAAACTGGGCTGTTATATTTGTGACTGTTTTGAATTAAGGAGATTAGGTATGAACACTGACACTAAGTCAAGTAAATAATTTGAGAATAAATACATATACATGTATAATGTAATTTTATGATTCTTTTATTCACAATATATATGTGGTTTTTAGCTTGATTCTGACCAATGCTTATATTCCAAATATATATGTACATGTATATGCCTCTATTATTGTTGTTGTTACCAATTATGTAAATCAATTGTATCTGATTTTATGCCCTTTATGGGCCCTGTAATTTGGGAAATAAAAATATTCTATTCTATTCTATAGTCAATATTTTCCGAAACGCATATTAGAGGAGTAACGAAGGACCTAAATATCGAAATACGCCTGAACATTAAGAAATAGCTTATTTTGAATAATGGTATAGACTGCTGCAACCCGTTAGCCCCAAGGCTAAATTTATACACCAAATTAAAGCTTATTGATCGAAGAATAAACTGAGTATAAACGATATGTGACGCAATGACCATTAAAGGAGTTAAGAAATAGCCAATTTTGAATAATGAAATGGATATTTTGAATAAAGGAAACGACTGCTGCGACGCTTTAGCCCCTAATTATAGATTAACCTTATATCTCATTCAGAAGCTTATTAAGAGAGGAACAAAACGTATATAGTCAATATGTTCTGAAACGCATATTAGAGGAGTAACGAAGGACCTAAATATCGAAACACGCCTGAACATTAAGAAATAGCTTATTTTGAATAATGGTATAGACTGCTGCAACCCGTTAGCCCCTAATCAAGGCTAAATTTATACACCAAATTAAATCTTATTGGTCGAAGAATAAACTGAATTTAAACGATATGTGCCGCAAATGACCATAAGAAGGGTTATGGAGGACCTAAATGTCAAAATACGCGTGAAAATTAAGAAATAGTCAATTTTGAATAATGAAATGGATATTTTGAATAATGGAAAGGACTGCTGCGTCGCTATAGCCCCTAATTATAGATATACGTTATGCCTCATTCGAAAGTTTATTAAGAGAGAAACAAAAGGTATATAGTCAATATGTTCCGCAACGCATATTAGAGGAGTAACGAAGGACCTAAATATCGAAATACGCTTGAACATTAAGAAATAGCCTATTTTGAATAATCATGGTATAGACAGCTGCAACCCGTTAGCTCATAATCAAGGCTAAATTTATACACCAAATCAAAGCTTATTGATAGATACTACACTCAAGCTGGCAGCCACTTCTAGCAGCCAATCAAAATTGCAGCCACTTTTTTTCAGCAGCCAATTTTGATGATATGTCTAAAAACCAAAAAAGTGCATACGACTAAAACGTTCCAAAAATCGCTAAATCTTAATTAAATATAATTTAACAGCAGATTCGTCAATTTCACTTCTTGTACCGATTTTAAAAGCATTTCATTCCGTTTTAAATATGTATGCGAAGTTTGTAGCCGGTTCGTTATTCTATATTGGATATACAATATCCAAGCTGCTGCTAGCAGTCTGTTCAATATTCAAATTTAGTTGGAAATCATAAAAAATAACATTAAAAGCATGATTTTCATAGTTTAGAGGAGTGAAAAGATATTAAGCCAGAAATCGTTTTAGGACCCCTTCAAGCTTTCGTAAATTCTCGTTGTCCTCGAATATAAACCCTTATATAAGTTGAATATTTGTCTTTATGTAAATTAGAATTTTATCAATAAAACGACATCAAAGATTCATCAAAGATGTAATTTAATATATGATATCTAAAACAAAAACAAAAATAAAAACCGATCACTCCAGAAACAATAGATATATTTATGGAAAGCCAAAAAAAAAAAAGAAATGTATAGTGAAATCCTACCGGCGGAGACCGCTTAGATGATTGTGAGACCCCCCCCCCCCCCCCCTTGGTCTTTCAATGTCCAAAATTTGAATAAATTATAAACTCTGTAATATATAAAATGTATACCAAATGAATGTAGATACACATGTGATTAAAAAGGAACATTGGTTCTGGGTATTGAAATAACGTTGATGGGCAACTTTGAAGCTCTGTGGTGGCCAGACGGGCCAAGATCCCAGAAGAAATATTTAAGTGGCGAATAGCCTCGGTCAACACCTTTGAAATGAGCTAGGTCTGGTTTGGAACTTTACCATATGGATATGCCAAGGAGTACCGAATGTGTGGTAAATACGGAAAATTAGGTTAAGGGGCACGTTTGAACATCTATGGTGGCAAGACGGACTCGGATCCAAAAAATATTTTGGTGGAAAATAGCCTATGTCAATACCTTTAAAATGAGCCTTGTCAATTACATTATTCAAAATATCCATTTCATTATTCAAAATTGTCTATTTCTTAATTTTCACGCGTATTTTGGCATTTAGGTCCTCTGTAACCCCTCGAATGGTCATTGCTGCACAATCAACTTGTTATATCTTTAGTCAGAGGACGAATAACAGCAAAGGTTCAGTGAAAATAAAAAAAGACAACTTAGAGAAGTTTAATTTTGATAAATATGTTTTGGTATTCAGGTCGTCGATACATTTAAGCAAGGGATTTATTTCTGTTAAAAATAGTTGAGGAAAACCCACTAGTTTATCCTCCGAAACTAAACAAAGAAATAAAATTACAGATTTAAAGATTGTTTTATTATTTTTCATATAATTATTTGAATATTAGTTAGATAACACCAAAATGACGAATTTAGAAATACGGGATATACATTGTAGGTATAGTGTGAGTCAATTTTACTATTTTTATTTCACTATTCACCGCTTCAACTAGAATAATGAAACATAAAATATTTCATTATAATTCATTACTTGACATTGAATAGTGAACTTTGACATTTCTGAATTATCCGAGAACTTAGATTATTTTCACAGAAATAAAGAAATGTACAATCATTTCATTCCCAAAGCCACTATACAACGATTTTTAAGTTTTCATACAACATTTTGGAAGCAAACTTTACAAATACATGTAATTGACATTGGCTATTTCGTAATATGTCTTATTTCAAATGTTTTGATTGATCTTACTGTATGCTATTTTGTAATACCAAAGATTTCCCTGCGCCCAGACCGGCATTGGTGTCAAAAAGTATGTTTAGACAAAAAAGTCATATATACGACATTTTGGAAGCCCAGTGACGATAAATTTACATTGGGCAGGAATTAAGAAATGAAAATAAACCCAGAAAATTACTCTAATATTAATGTACCTTTTAAACAATCAAAAAGCGTGTTAAAATGTATTACCAAAAAGTTTGTTTCAGAGGAATATTAAAAAAATACTTTAAATAAACTTTCAAAAATGGATACCTCATGCAAACTTTGTCTTTATGGGAAATTAAAAAATAATTGTCAGTCTGAGGTTTATTTAAATTGCAATAATTTTATACATAGGCAGATACTCTCAAAATTTAGACTGAGTGATCATTCCCTGTGCATTGAATTAGGAAGGTACAGAAACATTCCAAGAGCACAAAGATTATGTAAAAAATGTGGAGTCCTAGATGACGAATTTCATTTCTTTTTGTATTGTGACATTAATAGTTATCAAAGGTACCAGGATTATAATTTAGTACACCAGCTTATCTAAAAGACTGTGTACCATTATTTCAACATCTTGATGCATTCAATACACTAAAACACATTCTAAACCCCATCCCTGAACTTGTTTGTCATATTGGAGTCTTCATTAACCCTTTCGGCGCCAAAACGACATTTTTGGTGTTTACCGCTAGCACGCCAAAACGACATTTTTGTCGCTTTTTTAGTAGAAACCACAAAGCATTAAAAACATACATAAAAAACTTCATTTGACTTCCGAAACCATATAAGGTTTAAAGAAAAATAATCGACTTTGTTCTGTGTTTCAAGAATAAAAATAAAAGTCTCAAATACATATTAAATTTTGGTGTTGAAAACTATTTTTTCTGTGATAATGTGCAAATTTTTACATAATCTATACTCCAATTATAAACTTTGTATGCCTCTATTTATTAAGTTAACTGAATGAAATTAGTTCACATGGTTGACTTAAAAAAATACAGTTGTTATTTTATTTTTAAATTGTAACGTTTATCTGAATGACGTCATCAAAACTGGTGCGGTGTGTGACGTTTGTGCGTATAAAAGTGGCAGGTACTTGAAATTACTGGAAACGTTTTGCAGTAAAACCATTTATTTTTTACCGATTTTTACAATGTGAAGTGTTACAGATCGAAAATCATTCGATAATTGGTAACACAGTTTGCTGTTTGTAAATATATTAAATAAAACTGTTTGTTCAAATTTAGAAGGTTAGCTCGGCAGCTATAGTCGGTAGAATCCGGGAATATATCTTTTTGAATGCACTCTTTTACCCATCATATTTCTTGAGAAATTTACCCATTTTGGGTTGGCTTAAACATAGGTTTACTTCACTAGTATTAAAACAATCAATTAAAGTTATAACTTATAAGGAATAATTTTGACAATTCCGGTCTAATAAGATAATTTCTGCGAAAACCAAATCAAACCCGGATTTTTTTGATTGATCATTCCAATACTTAAATACGGCATACAATCTGCATACTCCACCTTATGTGTACTGTACATCCGTCTCACTTTGTTGTCAATTCAATATGTTAGAATACATATTCAACTTTTAGTTAAGGTCGTGTTTTTATTTACCCATCACTTAATGAGTATTTTTGGATTTAGTTTTGTCCTTTGTTACTGTGCTGGTTTTTATTTTTTTTTGTGCTTGGACCAATTTTGACAAGTCAAGCTCTTTTTAAAAGCTTTTCGCTATTTATCCTAATGTTAAACTGGTACCCGACAGTTCTAGATTGGAGGAGGGAATTAACGACTACAAAAATTTACTGAGTTATTCCAAAGCTAGGAAGAAGCCTTTGGCAAAGTTGTCGTATCACATACACTTTCTTTTCATGTTTTGTTTTCGATCCTGCAATACTTAAACATGCATGTCGTGATTATCTCATTTTAAGTGTTTCACATTGAATTATATAGTGACCAATCGTGCATACAAGGAGAGAGGTAAAATATACCAAAGAGATAGTCAAACTCACATGTCGAAAACAAACTAACAATGTCATGGCAAAACACTAAAACTGCCCAAAAGACAAGTTAAAGGCAGCAAAGAATACTAAAGACTGAGCAACATTAACCCAACCAAAAACTGGGGGAGATCATATATACATAACTATTGTCAAGGCAGTACGCCGACGACCCGTAGTTTATAGCCTTGTTCTGGTGACTGTGGTGGCTATATGTGTCTCATTTGTAAACTATACTACAGATATCATAACTTTCAGATATCATAACGGACTCTTTCAAAAATAATACTGGTGCCAAAAGAAAATTCTGAATTATTTATTTTAACAAACATAATTGTTCAACAACAGCTAAAGAATAAACAATATATAAACACGGACGGCAATGCATGATTCTATAAAAATTACATACAAGCTTATACTATAGTACTGACAATTCAAACCCAACACACGCAATTGATATACGAACTTGTTTATATACAGAAGTTAGCATGTAGATCAGTCCATCTGATTCATTAATATTATTACACTATTGTCATCATTTTGAATCCGGTTTTTTTTTCGTTACTAGGAAAGATTTAACAAGACTCCAATCTAGCTACTTCGTATGACTATAACATAAAAAAGCTCAAGATATATTCAAATAGAGCTATGGAAAAGAGTTAAAAATATAAAAACATATTATGAGGCATCTCTTGTGATTCTAAGACCAGTGTTTTTTTAATTTTCCGTTTGGTTTAATACTGGAAAATAAAGGGTCGTCTAAAATTGCGTATTATCTTCTATCTAACTGGATGGGATATGAATGACAACATTTTAACCCGGGGCAATTTATCTGTGTCAGTCATCGGCGATGTTTTCCACTCATGCCTGAGAGTTGTTTTATTGTCTCAGTCGTTGTTTTCGATAGTATTTGAGTGGGGTTTTTTTAATGTCCAAGCGATTGCGTTCGTTGATATCAGACTGCTATATTTTGATTTAGGAAATGAATGATATAGCAAATACTGGTAGTCTCGAATAAATTTATTCACAGCCAATTTATACTTTTGCTTTTAGTGTTTGAAATATCGTATAATGCATATGTCCGACTATCTTCTTTTCAGACAGTAATTTGACCTCTATATATCTTTGTTAATTTGTTTGTGTCCTGGAGTGTCATTTTCAAGTCTCATTTACACCGAGTCTGGATCTCTTTTTAAAATTGAGCTTGTGATTATATTTGTGCATGTTTCAAATCAAATTCAAAACTTATAGAATCAATCACAGTCAAAAGGAAAGTACGTCGTCCGTAATTATCATTGGAGTAAACTATTGGTACCAACATTTACCTCTTTTATTTCAAACTTCAACCTTACCGTGTACATGTACTAGTTTAAACAAAAATAGACATACATCATAATGTAGGAATCTATGAAAGAAAATAGTTCAAGCATTTGGGGCTATGTCGATTTTAACGAAATGCCTAAAGAAACTCTTGCCAATAGAATTTGTCTTTACGATTAAATAGTTTCTCCTCATTTTCTGCGGAAATCGCACCTATGAAAAAGGGATCTACATCAGATTATCGATGTCAAAGATCGCAACAAGAAACATAAAATATTTTTATCGACAGACCCCGTTTAATGACTGAGGTTAAGTCGGACTTGTATTTAGCACATGCAGCATAGGACCTATAATTGTGTTTTTTACTGATATTAAGTTCATAACATTTTATAGAAATAGTATCTGTAAAAATCAGCTTACACCATTAAAAGGTCAAGTGAACCACAGATATTAATACATTAAATTGAGACATCAAGTGTTGCATAAAAAAAAAAATATTTAGTGAAATTATGAAAATTTGCATGCCGTTGACATGTAAAGTATTGATTGACTTGAATATAAAAAAAAATCAGTTTAGGATATATTTATAAAAAAAAGAAGCAAAATAAATGCTACTACATGTACTGGTCTAGTCAGAAAAGTGACATTCCTCAAAACCAAATAGGGAAATCAAAATGAAAGATAAGTCACACAATTGTTAAGTTAAAGCAAACTTATTTCAGATTATACGTTATCGGAAAAAAAAGATAAGTATTGTTGTATATTTATGAAATGTTTTCCGCTTAACTATTTTTTACTCAATTATTTGAGACTTATGATGGATGAATTATTACAATGCTATTTACTTGTATCCCTAATATTGTGGTGATATGAAAAGATCTGCAAAGTGTTAAGTCGAACTCTTCATCGATGGTGCTTTAGAAAAAAAAAACAGACCCGCGCTAAGTATGAAGAAACTGAGAACACTGCTCGTTTTTTTTTTAATCATTTGATGATATCAAATCTTACATATGATGATGCTTCATAGAGGGGCGTAAAGAGAGGGGGTAACTGAAAGAAGGAAGGCGAAATAAAGTTGCCATTTCACGATGAACGAACAATTAAAAATTCTTGCACGTTGATTTTTTTACCGATTTCACAAAACACGGTGAATAATGAACCTTTTTCACGGCTGCACGTGAAATAAAAATAGCAAAACACGTTACACGAAAATAACCCTTTACCACCCTCTTAATATCAAAATACAGTAATTGAGCTATATTTTCTTCAATATATTTTCACTGTTAATAATATTTATGCTATAAGAATCTTCATTCATTTCCATATTGTCGGGTTTTTTAACAGTATTCTAGAAAAGAATAAAAATAACTTCGATTTTTAGCCCGAAAATTAAGCAAAATTCCTGAACATAGAATTTACGTATAGTTTGCTACGTGTACTCAAGTTAATTCAAAGGTCACCAGAGATATGGGAAATTTCCCCGAATGTATTAGATGTCCAATTAATCGATTAACGAGGAAACGTGCATGTGCTTGTACGGTAATGTGTTGACGTTACGTTACGTATCATTTTAGTAACGTCATTGAAATATGTATGGCAACGTAACCATGTGAAAAAACAACGTCTCGGCGCCCAAAGGGTTAAGCAGTCTTTAGAACTGAGGAAGTCAGACCTATGTCACACAAGCTTATGATGTTTTTTTTAACTCTAATATGTTCTATTATTCTATTTATTATCACTACAAACTCCTCAGAGTCTGAATTGACCAGTTTTTGTGCTCGACCAGTAAAATCGAGCACACATTTTACTCGACTAGTCTCGACATTGTCTCGACTGTACTTAACTGTACTTAAGTGTACTCGACTAGGTCTCGACTAGGTCTCGACTAGGTCTCGACTTTACTTAATTAGTCTGATTCAGTACTTGATGATCTTTGTGTAGTCTGTAATGGTCTTGACCAAGGCTCGACCTGTCTCGACCTGTCTCGACTAGTCTCGACTCAGTCTCAACCAGTCTCGACCTGTCTCGACTAGTCTTGACCTTCAAATTTAGTTTTGACTGGTGTAAATCAGCCCATCTAACTAAATTAAATATTGATCTTAAAAAATTCAAGCTTATTAGGTAGTTTGATTTATTGCTGTGAAATGAAAGAATTTAATTTTACAATATGTAAAAAAAAAATTATTATATAAAAATTCAGATAGGCATCTTTAATTTTTTTAATAACTTTTTCAAATCAACTTGGATTTTCATCAAACTATGCAGATATCTTACATATATATCAAGCTTACTGAATCCCATTTCATTTAGTTTTTTGTTGTATTGCTGTAAAATTTAAGAATTAAAGTAATTTTGGTAAAAAAAGCTAGGATTTGCAATTCGGACAAAATAGAGATAGTACACTTTAATTTTTTTAATAACTTTTTCAAATCAACTTGGATTTGCATCAAACTATGCAGCTATCTTACATATATATCAAGCTTACTGAATCCCATTTCATTTAGTTTTTTGTTGTATTGCTGTAAAATTTAAGAATTAAAATAATCTTGGTATAAAAAGATAGGATTTGCAATTCGGACAAAATAGAGATAGTACACTTTAATTTTTTAAATAACTTTTTCAAATCAACTTGGATTTGCATCAAACTATGCAGCTATCTTACATATATATCAAGCTTACTGAATCCCATTTCATTTAGTTTTTTGTTGTATTGCTGTAAAATTTAAGAATTAAAGTAATCTTGGTATAAAAAGCTAGGATTTGCAATTCGGACAAAATAGAGATAGTACACTTTAATTTTTTAAATAACTTTTTCAAATCAACTTGGATTTGCATCAAACTATGCAGCTATCTTACATATATATCAAGCTTACTGAATCCCATTTCATTTAGTTTTTTGTTGTATTGCTGTAAAATTTAAGAATTAAAGTAATCTTGGTATAAAAAGCTAGGATTTGCAATTCGGACAAAATAGAGATAGTACACTTTAATTTTTTTAACAACTTTTTCAAATCAACTTGGATTTGCATCAAACTATGCAGCTATCTTACATATATATCAAGCTTACTGAATCCCATTTCATTTAGTTTTTTGTTGTATTGCTGTAAAATTTAAGAATTAAAGTAATCTTGGTATAAAAAGCTAGGATTTGCAATTCGGACAAAATAGAGATAGCACACTTTAATTTTATTTATAACTTTTTCAAATCAACTTTGATTAGCATCAAACTATGCAGCTATCTTACATATATATCAAGCTTACTGAATCCCATTTCATTTAGTTTTTTGTTGTATTGCTGTAAAATTTAAGAATTAAATTAATCTAGGTCAAAAAAGCTAGAATTTGCAGTTCGAACAAAATAGAGATAGTACACTTTAAGCTTTTTAATAACTTTTTCAAATCAACTTGGATTTTATTAAAACTATATAGCTACCTTGGTGATCTTACTAAATCCCAGGTTGTTATGAAGTTTTAAAATATATTTTTGTCAAATTTAATGACATGACACTATACATGATTTAATTACATCAGTACACGTGAGTTTTACAGGTAAAAAGAAAGCCCTACTTTTCTTAAACTTGTGTATTACTTATCTAGTGAATTAAAAGCCCTGCGATTTAGATTTAACAGGATGTTGCAACTTTGAATAAATGTTATTTAGAATTTAAAACTCTCTGGTAGAAGTGATCTTTTTAATAAGTTTGCCCCAAGCAGAAGGTATTGCTTTATAAATCACCACAAATCTGAAGAACTATTTTAATAATTTCTAATATTTCATCCCTTTTTGATATATTTATATAGTTTATATCAAAAGGAATAAAACATTAAAGGAATTATATTAATATTTTATGTATACTTTTCCCCAAATTATGAGAAAAGATATATTTCTAATATCGTAGCTTTCTGACCTAGGTTAATTAAATTCTTAAATTTGACAGAAATACACCAAACAAAATAACAACCTATGATTCAGTAAGTTCAATATATTGCAAAGATATTTGTAGAGTTTGATGAAAATCTAAGTTGATTTGAAAAAGTTATGAAAAAAATTAAAGTGTACCATCTCTATTTTGTCAAAACTGCAAATCCTAGCTTTTTTTACCTAGATTAAATTAATTCTTAAATTTGACAGCAATACAACAAACTTTATAACAACCTGGGATTCAGTAAGAAGAATACATCACCAAGGTAGCTATATAGTTTCAATAAAATCCAAGTTGAATTTAAAAAGTTATAAAAAAAATTAAAGTGTACTATCTCTATTTTGTTCGAACTGCAAATTCTAGCTTTTTTGACCTAGATTAATTTAATTCTTAAATTTGACAGCATTACAACAAAAAACAAAATGACCTGGGATTTAGTAAGCTTAGTATACATTTAAGATAGCTGCATAGTTTGATGAAAATCCAAGTTGATTTGAAAAAGTTATTAAAAAAATTAAAGTGTACTATCTCTATTTTGTCCGAATTGCAAATCCTAGCTTTTTATACCAAGATTACTTTAATTCTTAAATTTTACAGCAATACAACAAAAAACTAAATGAAATGGGATTCAGTAAGCTTGATATATATGTAAGATATCTGCATAGTTTGATGCAAATCCAAGTTGATTTGAAAAAGTTATTTAAAAAATTAGAGTGTACTATCTCTATTTTGTCCGAATTGCAAATCCTATCTTTTTATACCAAGATTACTTTAATTCTTAAATTTTACAGCAATACAACAAAAAACTAAATGAAATGGGATTCAGTAAGCTTGATATATATGTAAGATAGCTGCATAGTTTGATGAATATCCAAGTTGATTTGAAAAAGTTATTTAAAAAATTAAAGTGTACTATCTCTATTTTGTCCGAATTGCAAATCCTAGCTTTTTTTACCAAAATTACTTTAATTCTTAAATTTTACAGCAATACAACAAAAAATTAAATGAAATGGGATTCAGTAAGCTTGATATATATCTAAGATATCTGCATAGTTTGATGAAAATCCAAGTTGATTTGAAAAAGTTATAAAAAAAATTAAAGATGCCTATCTGAATTTTTATATAATAATTTTTTTTTTACATATTGTAAAATTAAATTCTTTCATTTCACAGCAATAAATCAAACTACCTAATAAGCTTGAATTTTTTAAGATCAATATTTAATTTAGTTAGATGGGCTGATTTACACCAGTCAAAACTAAATTTGAAGGTCAAGACTAGTCGAGACAGGTCGAGACTGGTTGAGACTGAGTCGAGACTAGTCGAGACAGGTCGAGACTAGTCAAGACAGGTCGAGACAGGTCGAGCCTTGGTCAAGACCATTTCAGACTACACAAAGATCATCAAGTACAGAATCAGACTAATTAAGTAAAGTCGAGACCTAGTCGAGTACACTTAAGTACAGTTAAGTACAGTCGAGACAATGTCGAGACTAGTCGAGTAAAATGTGTGCTCGATTTTACTGGTCGAGCACAAAAACTGGTCAATTCAGACTCTGAGGAGTTTGTAGTGTATATACTTAGTAGTAAATACAGATAAATTGTATGTATAATACAATCATTGGCAAGCGTGCTGTGTCAGTCACCCGTGATGATATCGATATCAGCACGGTTGCAAATTGAAAAGCTTTATCGCACCTTTAATCGGTATGACGTCACGTCATCGATTGCAGTCACTGTTGCAAAATCCCTAATCTGAATAACTATACCAGAGGCGAGCGACTCTATTGGCCGACAATTCGTAATTACCGCAGATTATGGGCAGGAGCTATTGTGAATGACTTAAAAGATGTAACAGTAGTGACAGATATTCCTTTAACCCTCTTGATGCCAGATTTTAAAAAATCAACGTTTCGACGTTGTCAATAGGCAATAACAACTTGACGTCGCCAGTGCCGAATTCTTTTGACGTCGTCTTTTTGGCGTTATTTTTTTTCATATTGATTTATAAAGTAGTTTTTTCTACACGAACGACATTCACACGGGCATTTTGATAATTCTATATTGATTGATAAAAACCTTTTTATACAAATTTGCATCTTGATGGACCAAGGAGATTCACAAATGTAAAGTAAACTGATATTTTTTTCAAAATACTGTTGAATTCGTGCAATTATAAAAATATCTTTTTTAATTGAGAGAGAATTTTTTAAAGTATTATGCGCCGCCTACAATTTTTTGCTACATATTTTCATATCATAACAGTTTTTAAAAAGATATTTTAGGGTATTTATGGGCGGATTTTTACCAAACCTTATGTTGAAAGACACGGAATTGCCGGAAATACATTTAAGAGATAACTGTATTGTATTTGAAGCTTTAAGGACGTCCATCGGTAGTTTTACTGTCGCAAATTTAGTTTACCTGGCGACGCGGAGCGGAGACAGGTAAACGGGTATTTGCGACAGTAAAACTACCGATGGACGTCCGAAAAGCTTCAAATACAATACAGTTATCTCTATTCTAATGCAAAACAAGTTCATAATTAAATTTCAATCATAATTTCAGTGTAAATTCTTCATTAAAGAAAATTCCGCGAAAATATGTTATCTTCTTTGGTCCCTACACTACGTGACGTCATAGGTATGCTTCCGCCGTCAAACATAAATACCGGGCTTTTTCTGGCTTCTGTGTCGCTTCAGAATGTAATAAAATTTGATAAAAAGAAGTTTTTTAGGCGCAACAAGTGAGTTTTGTGTTTATTATTGTAGAAATAACATGTCAATACATTCCGAAATTCAAAATGTCGGCTTCCTTAGTTACAGACAAGGAGATAGAGAATTTTACGCTTGCTGTAATCCAATCAAAACAATTGTTACAAAATAATTGCATTAGAATTGTTTATATGGTCATAATTTTATCTTTGATTGTTTTTATTTTCTACTGATGTGGACATCTATAATAATATTTTTCAAACCAATTTTGGTAAAATATATGGCAAATTTCAGGATAAAAAAATAGTGTTTAGATCTCTAGTAAAAGATAGTTGTTCAATGATAAATATAACCTGATAAACAAATAGATATGTGATAACAAATAAATCTTTTGGTTGATTGGCATCCCATAAGAAATAACTTTATAAAATTTATTCAAAAAATGCAATATATAGCACAAAGTTGTTCGTGACAATATTCTTCTCGCCACTGTATGAAAGGGGTTCGTACATCATTTCTTCTAAAAGGGTAATAAAGCGTCAGTTATAATCGTTTTTTTTTATCCATGTCCAAGAACTTTTATTTTTCTTTTGGGATTATATTGGTGTCTCGGGATGATACGGATGCGATATTGAAAAAGCCATATGATATTCTCTATATATTGCATTGCATTACATTGTATTGCATTGTATTGTATAAAATTATTGTTTGATTGTATTGCTTGACCCTTATGGGTGTAATTTTGTAATAAAGATTATTATAATAAGTCACCAGTTTTTTCTATGTGGATAAATTGTAAGTAGTGGATGTATGTGTCATATATGATTAACAGAAACTTTGAAACACACTTTCTTTTTTAAAATGTTATCAATGATTGCTCAATTCAGTATCAGCATGCCTGTCATTTAAACAATGGTTAGACTTTTTATATTAACAACTGCATGAAAGTTACGCACCAAATTTTACAATGACCTTAATTTGACTATTATATGTAGAATGCTATAATCAATTATTGAAATTACTTTTCTAAACTTTATAGAGTACCGGAGGGACTGCTAGATCAATTCCAGTTACCTGTACTAATACAACTTCTTCCTGTGCAAATAATAATTTCGTTTCCAAATTATGCATGCCAATAATACAAGTAGGAACTGGTGTTGTATGTGACGGTAATTATTCAATTGAGATTGCTACAAGCGTCCTGGGCAATGAAGAAAGAAAGTACAGTCTGTTAAATGGAATCACAATCAAATGTAAGTTAATTTGCATTTTGTCTCAATAGGTCAACTGGTCTATAGTGTGAAGTATTGTCACCAGTTATACTTTGTCTGTTACAAAATGTACGCTTCTTCAGAGTAATTGAAAAGATCATGCTTTACAAAGTTAAAAAATATAAACATTAAAAATAAGTCATCAAGCATCTTTACTGATATTCAACGACTGCTGCAACTACGTCTGTCAAACACTTATCCAAATATTACCCTTGACCCGGAAATTTAACTTTATCCATTACCCTTAACCAGGAAATTTACCTTTATCCATTACCCTTAACCAGAAAATAAATCTTTTCTGAACTGTTTTTGAGTGAATATGAACCAAAATGTAAACAAACAGACTTCATCTCTAACAAGACGTGATACAGACGCTTGTGTTAACTATGCAAAGTTATGTCATGTATGATAGTATTTGATATAAAAAGATATTACTAAACCGACATTATTTTTCGTTAAAAAAAAGTTAAAATAAGCCTTAAAATTCTTAAATTCCAAAATACAGAATAAAGTCATTTTTATACACATAATACTGAAAATCTTGAAGGAAATGCATACCTTGAATCTATATGTCCTTAGAAATACAGAAGCTGTACAAAAATTCTTGCTTTTACATTGAAAACGATATGTTGAGACTAAATTCATTTATTTATGTCCGGTTTTTTTTCGAGAGCAGTCCGGGCTTTTTCGAGTGTGTCCAATTTTGTTGATTTTACAAATTGCCTATTTTATAGTTTAAAATGTTATTTGTCAGTGTATTTTCGATTAAAAATTAAAAAAAAACAAAGTTTCAAATCAAGTACTTTTCCAGGCATGAACCAATGCATTCGTCAGTTTGATAATGGTGTTCTAACACTTACATGTTATAAACATTCGTTTATTTGTATTTATTTTGCTGTTTGTCTTATTGTATAACTTTCATGTACAGTACATTATTCGTTATGTCAACAATATAATGTACGCATAAATAATTTAGATTGAGAAGTACATACCGTGAGATATTTGTATTTCCGATGAGCTATTCATTTCATTGTCTATAATGTATAAAATCTAATTCAAATGTTTTTGTCAATTGGAATAGAAATCGAGCGGATTAATTGTGTCTATGTTTTTTGTGTTTTTTTTTACAGTAATTTTTAGGGTAATTTTCATTCATGTTTTTTTATGTTTGGGCGGGGGTCAGGCCTCCATTAGTAGAATGTGTTTTATTACATAGCATTTTTCTTATTCTTCTTTGCTGTCCAGTACTGAGGTTTCTTACTTCGTGTTATAACAAACAGCTGCGCCATGGTCGCATGATACACCTGTCACGTTTTCAAAGTTCATTTCTCTTATGAATGGTTGTGTCTTATTGTCTATTTCTTGCATGAACAGAAATATCTCGTATCATCACTACACAGAGTGTGATATGAAAATACGAACATCTGCATTAATTTGATCTGCTGGTGTCATTCCACCAGTTACTCCCTCCTATGTAGAACGTAAAAGTAGCACTACTCTGACACAAAATAATGCTTTCAATGTCCTTGTTTTCTTAAACTAACCAACAAATTTTCAAAAATCAATTTTTTGGTGAAAGAAAAATATATTTAGACCATTTTGAGCCAAAATTTACTTGTCTATGAATTAGAATCAAAAATTGAGGATCATTGCGCGCCACGGCATACTCATTAAAGATTTCGAGAAAACCAGGGGTTATTTTTGGAGTACCTCTATTCGAAGGTCAGTTTTTTTCTTAGAAGGCTTTACGGGTATTGGCATGTAGAAAGATGATACATGTACATACCAGAATATACCTGGTTTCTATGAAGTTAAACTTAGGGTAAGATATTTAGAAAGCTGTGAAAATTGCCAAATTTGGTAGAACAGATAGGGAATTTTAATTGGTGGTCTGACACCTTATACATCATCATACGACGATATTACGGCATTTTCACTGGCTATTCGTTAGGTCATTGACGACCTTCAAAGGTTACGACGATGTACATTTCGTGTGCAAAATGCTATATTCTCGGATTTTTTAGTTTTACACAATGAGAGTGTTGGCCGTATTAAGACAATTTGTGAGAATGGGATATCTCGTTATTTAATTGAAATAGTAATATTAAACTCGCCAAAGGCTCGTTTATTATTATATTGAAATTAAATAACTCGAGTTGATAGAAAAGCGATTTCTATTCTTACTCGTTATGACACCTGTAAATAATTTCTCAATGTCAAAAACTTAACTTTTACAAAAATCTTCTCGTCTGAAATTACTTGACCAAGTTCGTTATTAGAGATAACTGTAAACAGCAAGAGTGTTCAGTAAAATAAGATCTACAAACAAGTCACCATCACCAAAACAGATAATTTTGCCATGAATTCTATTCTTGTCTTTATAATGTCGAAAAGTGCCCTTTGTTTGACATCTCATAACTCGGAAACGTAAAATCAATAATTTCTAAAAATTCGAAAGGGATGATACCTCAATGGACGATTCACCGAAGTTTCATGGTTACAGCGTGTTTGAGTTTTAGTCCGGCATGCTGACGATGAACGAATGGACACAATAGGATAACATTATACGTCCCGTATAAAACTCAATGGTTCACCGCGAAATTTTTATTTACTTTGACAACAAAAGTACCAAAGTGGATAGGGATTAATATAAGTTGCAGTAACTTGTTTGCCAATCATCTATTAATAAATATGTTTAAACTAAAAGAAGTACCATGAAATGAAGTTAAAAAGATTATGATTTTCCTGCACTTTTTTTTAAATACTCTTTACTCAAACAACGATTCACTCATTAAATTATTACTAAAAAAAGTGTGCGGTAGATGTATTGTTTGTACAGTGTCATAGATCCGTTAAAATACACTTAGAATTCAAAAATACCACTGTAAGCACGCTGCTGCAGCCTATATTTCTAATGCGTATCAAGACATCTATCAAAATGGCTTTCATAATGAAGCAACCACTTAACTTTAAAAAAAAAAGGGGGGGTGTATGTATGTTTTTTTCTGAGTCAGAAGTTTTTTTCGATGCTAGCAATCAAGCATTTTTTTCGATATTTAACTCTGTAATGTATAAGAAAACTCGGGATTTAGAATACTTTTTTTTATCATCTGTATGACCAGAATATATATTTTTTTTTATAAAATTGGGGATCAGAATATTTTTCAAGCCCCCCCCCCCCCCCCCCCCGCCTTTTTTTTTTAAAGTCAAATGGTCGTTCCCTAACTGCTAGAAATGTTGTCCGAAATTTTCATTCGGTTCTACATTATAAATATTTAAATGACATATACTTTACAAGTGTGAATAAATCTTATTTATCATATACTTAGCATTGATATGACAGCTTTTGCATATGTGTAATGAGCGGAAGTACACAAACCATAATTTCCCTCCCGGGCTGATAACCCATATCAGGTGCATCTCGTGCACAAAACCCATAATAGTGCCTCTCGTGCAAGTTACTTCCGGTGTTTCCGGTATCGGTTGTTTACTTTTCCATTGTGACGTCAGATAATTTTCATGACGACGTCAAAATTGACGGGAACTTTTGTGGGGATAGTTTAGTACGTGCTAACAAAATCATGCAAATGCCATTGACAATTATTATGAATCATTTTATAGTACAACAAACATGGAGTAATAATGATCATAACACTCTTTCAAATTTTCAATGTTTCAAAATGCCTATTTACGAAATGTTACAATAAATATATATGGAGGTAGTGATGCAGTTATTGGACAATTATAGTATATTTGATTCATAATTTAACTTCTTTATAAAGTTTTTGACTGTTTTAGTGATTGTATTTGTTTATTTGCCATACATAAAACTATTGTCGGAAGTATATGATAAAGCGATTAATACATGGCCTTTTCCATATCAGCCTGGGTTTCATCCCTCGACCCATATCAGCACCTCGACTCCGTCTCGGGCTGATATGGGGGTCTCGGGATGATACCCAGGCTGATATGGAAAAGGCCATGTATTAATCTCTATGTACAGGTAATTAAACAAGGTGTATAGATGTGAACAAATGTATCGTGAAACCAGTGTACATTACATTAAACTATAATTGTAAACATGTTTACTGTACATGGCGTTTGGTGTGAACACGTCATAAGTGCATCAGGAATTACATGTAATACCTAAATTTTAGTAATTAAATGTAATTTCTAATTTCACCTATTTACTGAAACACATATATGCATTGGTTCCAGAATTTGAAAATATCAAATTATTACATGGCATTTTTCATTTCGCATGTATTATCAGCCCTAGCTAGGTTCAATATTAGCCCAAGAGCCGCATGGCTCGAGGGCTGATAATACATGCGATATGAAAAATGACGTGTTATGATCTTTTTATCATATGCTCCAACAGTGGAGAAAAATAACAGATTCATATATTGATCCTTTTACATGGTTCCAAAATAGAAGTTCAAAGAGTGAAAAGTTCACGGACGTCGGACCCCAAATTTACTACATTCAATATGAAATCTTTCTATCATATGACTCAACAGAGAAGTAAAATATTTTAATATGGACGAATCGACAAACATATACATAAAAACACTGTTTGGTGAAAATCAACTTTTTTAAAGTAACTCTTTCTAAATATTGTTTGAAACTTTTAAAAATGCATTTATTAAACAATTTGTTTGTTTGGTTTTTTTTTTATGGTTTTTATTTTGTTGGCTTTTTTTGTTTTTGTTTTTGTTTTTTATTATTTTACACAATATACTTTACTGGGGCCTTGTTTTCGAAAGTATCTTATGACTAAGACATGTCTTATGATGGTCTTAGGACATGTCATAGTGGTAAGATATGTTTTCGAAAGTGTCTTAAATTACGATTTATCATAACTTTTGTCGTAAACTTATGACCCCTCTCGACATGACTTATGATGGTCTCATGATTGTAAACTTAATAAATTTTAACTACTTTCATGTATAATTTCATGTTAATTGCAATAAAAATATTTGTTGTGTTTCTCAGTTATCTAAATAGTAAAAATTTTAATTTTCTCAACTACGAGAATTAAAACTTGAATCTCCTGCGACATACCACTTGGAATTCATTTCTAAGTCATGGTTTTGTATAAAAAAATATACATATTATTTCGTTAAAAAGATAGCACTTATATTATTTCGTTCCTAGTATAGTTATTAGTACTATATTAACGTATGTGCACGGGCATTTCGTTTAGCGGGTACTCAGGGTACCGAATCGTAAAAGTATTAACAGTTAAAAAATAATTCATGTATGATAATACACGAAAGCGAAGTTCAAGATTTATTATACATTACAAACAAATTATCAACTCATATTTCAATTCCTTTTTGTATAAAATTTCTTGTTCATTATAATGAAAAAAATATATATCCGTAAATATTAAGAATGGTAATAATAAATATTTTTATACTTTTCATTTCATTTTGATATTTATCACTTTTTGATTATTTATTTTATTCAATAAATAGAAAATAATTTTCACTTATGACATTCATACATGTAAGAGCATCATACCTATGACTCTCTTAAGACAGCTTTGATTTAAATCCTATGACATATCATATGATAGTCATAAGATGATCATAAAATATGTGCTAAGATATATCTTATGACATGTTTTGTGATACTTTCGAAAACCATCCCCAGGTATCCTAAGAATCGTTTGTACACTACTAAATGTAATGTTTTTCTTTGAAAACGTACATGTATCATTGAGGTGTATTTTCCGGAATTTGCCGAGTATCACCGTAATGTCATGCGATAACATTACGGAAAGGAATGTGATAACAATCGAAGGATGTGATAAACTTTTCATATCAGCCCGCTAAGAACCAATTCGAAAAATATGATATTTACGTTAATTTAATGCTATTATCATACGTAAAAATCATATGTTATTTAGTCTAAGTATATGATAAACATGAGTTTTCACTAGTCACTCGTTTCATATGACTTTAAAAAAAAACTTTAACTAAACTCCAACTACTTATGCCCGTATTCCAGTCTAAATACTACAAATCAATATGGCATTTAAATTTTATTATTCAGCAATTTAAAAACATCTGAAATGTAACTACAATACATCCAAGTAGGAAGTAAATTGACAATGGCGCGTTTTTTGCATCGTTTCACATTTTTTGCATTCCGGGCAAAAGTAAATAGGGTATTTTCAAAAGATATTTGAAATGATGGAAGTTGGTCATTATTTTGCTAATACAATGGTCGCGTCACGATAAAGAAATTCGAACGAATACGACGTAATAAGCTATGATCTATTAATTATATTTTGTTATCTCACGAGATGACCATAGTTATCAAAAATATCATTAGACTTTTTTGTATATTTTTGTTTTAAAATTATAAATGAAATGCAATAAGAATATATTTTACATTATCGTATGTGGAATGTATTTATAATCTTACTTAGCCTACATGGCATTTGTTTTATGAACAATAAAACAACTTATACATTACCACATATTATCGAGTTAATAAGTAATTTGAAAACCTAATTTGACCATTTAAATTCAGATCGCTTCACTCCCTTCACTATATCCCATCTTGCTTAGCTGTTTCAAATAAAGAACATGCAACATTAATGTTTAAAGTGTACCAATTAAGTAACAAATTATGGAAGTGAATATCGTAATTTTATTTTAGCTTCAATTAAGATCTTCTTCCACAGGTGTATACTCTACAAGTACTTTAACCACTTCTACTAACTCATCAGTACTAACAACTAACTCAACAACCTCATCATCCAGACAACTCCAAAGTTCAAAGGAATGTTGTTTTATCGTATATATACTGCCTTTCACAAAGTTGGTCTGTATACTATTCTATATCTTGCTGCCGTTAGTAGGTATGGTCATAATCATTATAATAATATACCTCTGCTATTGGAGAAGAAAAATGCACAACCAACATACTACAAATGGAGATAGCAGTGCTATCGGTTCGGAATTGTCGGTTAATAAAAGAGGGAAAAGTGATACGTCATCAATAAGCAACCAACAATTGAATCTATTACCATATTGCTCTGATGTTAGACAAAAAAGACATCAAAATGAAGTGAAAGATTTAAAAAATAAGACGAGAAGACAGCAGAAAAACACTGTTGTCAAGGATAACGACTATACATTACAGGAAAATGGTACTACTTATATGTGATAAATATTTTAAAAAATTTAAAAAGTAGTATGTAAAACAAGCTTAGACATTTTAATAACGAGTATTGTTATTAGATTCATTTGGAAAAATGTTAACATTCAGTGACTAATATTGCATAATTATTAAATAAATATGTTTATAAAAAATATATTAAATAAAAATTGTAGACCAAACCGTTATCTTCTGAAAAAAAAAATCATTTGTATATAGTCATTACTTTGCTTGTCTGTGCTCCGTACGTCTGCCCGTGTGTCTAAAATAAATTGTTTCTAGATTGTAACTGTAGCCCCTCATGCAAGATTGACATACCACTTATACAAATTGATAACATAGGGAACGTTATGGAAGAGATCTATTGGTTTTCGGGTCAATAGGTAAAACATAAAGTTCAATGCCTCTTAAATATTTATGGTTCCCGGACAGCAACTTTCTGGTTTTTTTTTTTATTATTATGATTCGAACGAAAATTAACTAACGCAGATGGAAAATATTAAAAGTAGAACCTTTATTTTTAATTGGTTCCAACAGGTCAAAGGTTCAAAGCCAGTGCTACACAATTTGATTTTTTTTTCTGAAATGCAAATCTATGGCTTGAACTTGGTTTACCTTTATAATCAGAAGCTTTCATATATCATTCATTGATGCACAAATGTAGCCCCATCTTTTTTTAACAATAAAAATTGTAAAGTAAGCTATTATTACAACATGGCGTCCGTCGTCGTCGTCTTCGACTATTAACTTTTACAAATAAATTCTCTGTGAATCAAAACAAAATTTGACGACAATCCTCATTGGAGTATCAAATTTAAATATTGTGTCCGATGATCCCACTTCCCTATAGCTACCAATATGACCGATATAGCTTAAATTGGAACATATTATAATACTATTATAGCAAGAATGAAAAGAAGCTAGTATTATTTTATACTTCTCGATTGCTGTATGATACGATGATTTTCTTTCATTATGTTAAGTGACTATGTTGAACGTATCTATCACATTGTACTCTGAATAAAGAATACCACAGATAAAGTTAAGTATAATTCAGATTTTACCTAACATCTGGAGATTGACATTAAGGTCTTTTGTCGCAGAAAACTCGACACAGGGAAAATCCGGTAGCGGCAGCTGCGATATTAACTACTTACATAAAAGACGGAAACTGCATAACATAAGGCATCTATATATTTACAAAGTATAAAGCATCTAGAGTCAATGTCAATGAATGTATTCTAAGATATATCCTAGGCTATGTTTTAGACAATCGTCTAGGATGGTCCTAGGACGTGTCTGAGATATGTCTTATGATATAAAACAAAGTCATCTTAGGATAGACCTAACTGCGATTGTCCTATGACCATCATCAGTCTATGGAAGAAGCGTATCGATAAAAACTTTTCTTATATCACATAGCGATATTGTCTAATATGAATTGTAAATATGTAGACATTCCATGCGGAAAATGTTGTTTTTGGCAAGGAAAAGTAAGAAAATACTAACTTTAAATTGTTTTTGTTCAAATATAAACAACGATTGAGTCTAAATATACATTCAGAAGTTAATTAGAAGCTAAAGTTTATGTCCGTGTAAAATTTGAAGTGCTGTGTTTATCTTATATACATAAAAAAAAAAAAATGCTATTATTTCTTATATCAATGCGATACTTTTAAAATATCATAGCGGGGATTTTATTATATCAATATTAGTACTTATTAGTATTTAAAATATTAGACTGCTGTACCAATATTTTGATAATTTTACCTATTATGTCTGTTTTGATCACGCATCGTTGTAAATATGACAGAATTTGATGAGACTGGCATACACGTGAGAGGTTAAGCGCTGTAAACCCAGGTTCAATCCACCATTTTCAAAATTTGAAAATGCCAGTACTGAGTCAGAAATATGACAGTTGTTATCCATTCGTTTGCTGTGTTTTATCATTTGATTTTACCATTTGATAAGGGACTTTCTGTTTTGAATTTTCCTCGGAGTTCAGTATTTTTGTGTTTTGACTTCTTAGTAGTATTGTATGTAAATAAGCAGTTTTAAGACCATCGCTTAAATTAAAATTGTTTTTGGTAACATCTTACAAATTTCTCAATTGGTTTTGGAAGCAAAGCTAATCAAATAAGGGTTTAATAAACAATGTCGTAATCAAATAACTAAGTATCAAAATGATTGTTCACATATATAACATTTAGCAAAAGTTATAATGAACGCACCGAAATAATATATATCCGATATGCTCGCAACGCACGCATGGAGGACTTTCTTTATTGATTACAATGAAACTTACTTGTGACAAAGATGAATCATACTGTCCTCGTTCAAATTGATTCGACAAAATCTGACCTGTACTTTTGAATCTCCTTTTTTATACAAATTAGACCAGTGGTTTTCCTGTTTGAATGGTTTAACACTAGTAATGTTTTTGTTCCTATATATAGCGTGGTGTTCGTTGTGAGCCAAAGCTCGGTATTTAAGGCCTTACATTGATCAATAATGGTTTACCTTAAACAAATTATTACTTTGATGGAAAGTTGTCTCACTCGAACTCATGCACCATCTTCTTATATCTATCAATCTTTAAAATATCCCCTTATAAATAACTGATTTCTAGTCCTCCAACTGAACGATCTAAATTTATAAATATAGAAAAGATATAAACATATTTCTAACGTCAAAAGACATTTACATCTTATTTATTTGTGTTCTTAACAATTTTTTTTAGTACTCAATGAAGAAATGAATTTATAACAAGCGATACGGATTGTTATTTTGCACCAAGAAATGTTTGCGTATTTATACGATCGATTACTAGTCAAAAACGAAAGTCAAATCTCTGTGGCAACAATACATAGGAATGCCCTTGCAGTCATCGCAATGTAAAAGAGCGTCCACGCGGCGAGCTGATTATATTTATAGAGATATCGATTTACCAACGGGAAAAGTCTTTGATATCCAAAAAGAACTGTTTTCCTTCTCAACATTTTTTTCTATGTTAATAATAAATACATTTTCTGTTTGACAAGGTTTTTGATTTTCGTTGTATCTGAAGTTGTCCAATTTTTAGTCTGAGGCTACCTCAGTTGGTATGTACAAAGTTCGGGACAGCAGCATTTGTACATTTTAATTTGTTTGGATTATTTATTTTACCATTTGAATATTCATTGTAATTTGGCGCTGTATTGGATTGGATTGTTTGAATGAATGTTTCTTTTAAGTAATGATATTTTTTGTCTATTTCGATATTACCAAGAGGGATAGGCTATAGCAGTGTGACCAGTATATTAGAATCTAATAGGTCGGTAGACTATTTGCAACCGAATTTAAATTCCGCCATTGCATCATCACTTCAAATAGAATCATTCGGTTAAACCATGTAATTGAAAACAATAGACTGAACAGGTTGTTAACACTTTCAACTATCAATAGGGACGTCCAGCTACATTTTCGAAATGATAAGTTCATATAAGCGTTTATTTTGTTACAGTTACGAAATTTTAGTGATATTGATCATAAAACATTAAATCGGTCATGATCTAAGTTTTTGAATTATGTTTGCAGTTTTCTTGACATGCATTGTGACGTGTCATCGTATTCATTTTATATTAGAAAACTATAGCAGTTATATTAGAAAAGTATCGCATTCATAAATTTTTGATATTAAAAAATCATCGCTAAGACAAATATCGCATTGATATAATAAAATATAGCAGAATCTTTGACTTATAGGTGATTTTGGCATAGCAAACAATTAAATTCATCTCAATTGCAATTCCACTGAATTTACTACATGATATTTATAGAATGTGTACATCTACAAATGATAAATCGTGCATTTATGTTTCATTTATTCAACAATTCAATTTTCTCGTTTAATCAACCTTGCTTTTTGTTACATAATATAATTCATGGAAATTATACACCAGCCGTATGTCGTGTTAAATGTCACCCTGTTTTAAGAAAAGAGTCATTTGGTTATGCCGAGAAATCTGCCTTTCTTCGTGCAAACACTCGTCTGAAATTTCCCACAATGCAACTCGTTGATATAAGACAATATCGCTCGTTGATATAAGAAAAGTTTTTTATCGAATCGCTTCTTCCATAGACTGATCATAACACATTTATTTCATTAATAAAATTAGGTAGAGAATTAGATAAGATAAATGTTATTGTATTTCATTGTATATTTCAAGAGCGCAAAACAAAATTTTAACGTATTAAACTATTAATACTACTACATGCTTTATGATATTTTATTAAAAATTAGAAATAAATTTTCACACAACTAAATTGTCTCAAAATTTTGTGAAGGCTATTGTGCTTTAACTTAAGCTAGTATGTTTACATAGTTTTGCACTAAGGTCCACTCGAAAGCATTTCTTTTATTGAATCGGTATATGTAAGAAAAGAAGTCCATGTTTTTTTGCATTTCAATTATTGTTGTACCATTTGGTTAGGTGTAAACCAAAAATGTAGATTTCATTGAGAGAATTTTTAAAATTCAAAACGTAGCAGCATGAATTGTTCAAATGTGCGTATTTAAACTATACTAAACGTCCCTTGTTGATATCAAGAAGTAAATTATGGAACAATTTGTCTACAATTTAAAACAATGAAACACAATTAAATCTTTGAAAAAAAAAATGAAGAATATGTTATTTTTGATAGAATTTATTAAAGCATGACTTGAATAAATATTACGTTAAGATTTTATTTTGCGCTCTTTCAAAAGATACTGAAATACAATAAAATAAATGTTTTCTGATATTACGTATTTCTATTTGAAATCAAATAGAACTTTTTAATGTAGTAATTAAGGTGTTTAAGTTATATTATAACACATTTATATAATTTTAATTCAGTAACTGTATCAGTTTATTTTCCCAAACTGATCACACCTAAATAGATTGGATGTTGATTGTTTCTATTTTTAGACATTATATATATATATATTTAGTCATTATTAAGTCATTTTCTTAAACTTTAAAATGTGTCAACTGTATTTGTTGTATGAAATAATTGTTAGGTGTTTATATCTGTCTAGCAACTATCATCTGACCTTGACTTCATTGTCATGGTTCATTGGTCAATGTTAAGTTTTCATGGTTAAGTTTGTTTCTTAAATACTTTAAGCAATATTTCTGCTATAAGTTATGTATTATCATATCTTTAAAAGATTGACCTCATTGTCATGGTTTATTGGTAAATATTTAATTTTTAACCGAATTTTACTCATGAACCGTTCAACCAAAGCTTTTAAAATTTCAATATGTTGTTACTGACAACAAAATGGAGATCAAGTTCAATAATGACGATTTTGACTATTACCGTTCATGAGTCATGGTTCTTGAAAGATTGAATAATGGTGTTTCCGGTCGTGTCAGTGTGTTTATTCATGAACCGTTCAACCAAATATGTTGTTACTGGTGACAAAATGGAGGTCAAGTTCAATAATTGCTATTTTCTCTTTTTTTTGTTCAGGTGTTATGGTTCTTGAAAGATTGAAAAATGGCGTGTCGTTGCATTTACTCATTAACCATTCAACTAAAGCTTTTCAAATTTAAAATGTTGTTACTGACGACAAAATGGAGGTCAAGTAGGATAATGGCGATTTTCATTTTTACTGTTCAGGAGTAACGATTCTTGAAATATTGAAAAATTGGTGTTTCCAGTCATGTCTGTGCATTTACGCATGAACCGTTCAACCAATGCTTATTACATTTTGATATGTTGTTACTGGTTACAAAATGGAGGTCAAAATTGATATTCACGATTTTCACTTTTACCGATCAGGAGTTATGGTTCTTGAAAGACTAAACAATTGAGTTACGGTTTTAGTTCCGACATGTCAACGACGAACGGACCTTGATATACCATAATACGTCCCGTAAAATGGCATATAAAAAGTTAAAATTGTACCATCTGCAACTTATCTTAATAAGATCTTAATTTTAACTTTGTATACGCCCTAAGTAGACAAAGTAAGGAATTTTTCAATGTGTTTAACGTGGTCTAAATCGTAAATTTAAAGTTATGAATCTAGAAACTTACGTCGTAACGCATTTCGATTAAAGCAAACTTTATAAAAGAAATGGCAAATTGTACATGTTTCTGAGAAAACAATAAAATTGAAATACGAAGATATGTCTTGAAAACAGTAAAAAAAACCAGTACCACTGTGTCGTCTAGCTACATAAAAAAACAGACTATATTTTGAACATAAATTTTATCTCTTTGTCATTAATCTCTTTTTTTTTCTTATTTTGTAATTGTTAATTGTATGCGTACATGATATGCTTGCAAATAAAAATCTATATTGCATGTTTAGCTTTTATTATATTCTAATAAGCAACCTATGTCTTATATATACACAGATCAGTTTTAATTATATATATGGGTGTTTTTTTTTCTTCAAAACATTTCAAACTTGGCAGTACCTGTTTTAATAAATACATGTATCTCTAAAAGTATCATATGAAGGTGAGTTTTTATTACATACCTGAACTGACTAGGGGCATAATAGTTCGTATGGAAATTTGCGTAAAACAATCACAGTGGGACCAAAACTGAATCGTATGCCCTTAATTTAACTAAGAACATTCAAACCTATGTATTTGAAAGCTAGGAAAGTATACATACGTAGAAATATTAGAGGATATATATGACCAAAACAACATAAAACAATAGCCAAATTTATCAAAGATCAATATGATTTGAGGCACTTTGAAACATACTTTCTTTAAAGTTTCTAAATCTACCAACGAGGACTTTTAGAATAGGTGTAATAAATCATGCAAGTGCTTCATCACTGGTTACTAGGATCACATCTTCTGTTCGTGAATAACAATCAACTAGCCATTTCTGTTGAATTCAATCTCCCAATGTATTGCTACTGTGTAGAGCCGCAAAATAAATATGAATGCTCTTCCAGCTTAGGTCAGCAATAATGTCGACCAGAACAGAACTATTAACAATTCACGTTTGAAAAGGTTATATAGGATTTGAGATATATTAATATCAGGGTAAACAAACAAAAACAATATAGTGAAGCTTATTAATACTGTAAATAAAAATCTGTAAGATAATATGTGGAAAAAGAAGACGAATGGGCTCACAGGGATTTCCAGATATATAATCAAATGTACCACAGCTTTACATATATATATAACGGTTGCACTTATGGATGCTGGAAATATTCTTCTTATGATTAATAAAAAACAGTATTTTGGTTTTAATTTGAGGATTTTTACCTCATTTTAGGCCCGATATCAGAGATGAGCACCTTAATCGCTACAGAAAGAATGACAAGTATCAACAGTATTTCTGAATTAAGCAACACACCTTTACCCATGATTTCTGGCAGTACAAGAACAACAAGTATCGAAACTACGAACATGGATGCAAATACTCAAACTAATGAAATCCAGACAAACACTTTAAGAATTATATCAAACTCTGTGTCCACTTATCAAAGTATGTTTGCTACAACAACAGCGACTGATATATCTGGATCATTTGAAATCCTTCTTCAAACAATGACCGAGATATTTACAATGACTGGTTATACTAAATCATCGTATAATGATATAATATCACCATCAACATTCGAAACAAGCATTGTCTTTCCTCAAACTCTTTCCGAAACCTCAATTTCCTTGTCTGCGGATACCCTTAGTGATAGTTTAATCCACACTATCATTGTCAGTTCAGGTTCTCTGATTGCAACTAATTCCTCTGAATTATCTATGTTGTTTATGACAGTCTCTCCATCTTATGTTGTCGATTCAAATATTCCTTCTTTAAGCACTCTTTTCTCTCTTCAGAGTTTAACGAGTGATACAACGGACAGTGCTTTTGAAATAACAAATGTATCGCGTGTCAGCAATTTGTCTTTGACAACTGATACCGTCACAATTCCTGTAACAACTGCAACTGTTGATACAAGTGCTGTAAACACCGTTTTGAACTCGAAAAAATCTGCAAGTTTGCTGTTGAGCATTTCAGAAAACAATAGCCGCATTCAACTAATAGAGACTAATACAGAGTCTCCATTGATGTCTACTTCTTTTATTGATCAGATATCGAATGCGTCGAAGGTTGAAGAGCCATCTTTTTCTCCTTATCAAGATTTTTCAGAAACCAGTGTGACATTATCGAAAATCAGTATAAACAGCCAATTATCGTCGTCGATAATTGACTTCATGGATCATTATATATATACGACAAAGACTTTGAGCACATCTTATCTAGACGATACAAGGCATTCGTTTGTGAATTTTACGAGTGTTTTCAAAACATTTTCACTAGATAACGCTGCGTCAGGTTCAACATCTTTGCCTTATGTTATTCAACCAACGTACCATCATTCATCATCGCCAACTACCGAATATTATTCAACAATTCAGACCGAGTTCAAATCGTATGTTACAACATCATTTTATGAATCTAACACAGATAATGCTGCTACAGAGATATATTCTAAACGAAAAATGACGTCGGCTCCACTTAATATGCACACCAGCGTAATGCCGTCGCAAACGAATCTGGCATCTATGAATGACATTCAAGATTCAACAACCCATTTTCAGTCAACATATTTAGAGCCTTATTTTCAATCAACCGATGAGTTTTTTTCGTCGAATATTTCTGAATATTTTTTATCAACTTTGCAATCAACGAGTGTCTTATTGTCGTTTAACACGAACGCCAATGCTTCCAGAGTTGACTTTTCTTTGAAAACCTCGAACATGCTGATCTTTGAAACTCAAAATGGTATGGCAACAATATCTGCTGAGTTATCCGACTTCAAAACAACTAGAATGACGACAACCATTGATTTCAATAATGAAACTTTACCATCTATGATAAAACCTTCATCTCAACAGAAAAACACTGACAATTCATATATTGAAATCGGCACTTCATTTAAAGATTTGCTTTTCTCTTCAAGTCATTTTTCTGGATCGCTTTTATCTAACTACCTCGGGCTGACAACTTTGTCTAAGGTTTTCAAATCAATGAGTACACCACCTACCAATACAGTACAAAATAGATTGAGTGAGAAAAACAAAACAATTATATTTATTAGTATTACTTCAGCAGTAATTACTTTCATTATTGTGATATTATTGATAATTTTTGTCAGGATGAATATATCAAAACACAATAAGAATCCTCGTAAAGAAGACGATATAAATATAAGTTGGGGTAATTGTAATAGTCTTCCCAAGACATTTTTTCCTGACTATTCATTCACTAGAAGAAGCGCACATCCTTTGATGAATACCTCCTCCACTTCCTTTACGATGCATCCATATGAACATAACTGGAAAGATATAGTATAATTTCAAATTATACTAAAGAAAATAAAATAAAGAACGACTTATAACTTTTTGGTGATTATTATTTATACGTTCAATATAAGTTTCTTTCAAATATAAACGATTTATGTATATGACACAAAAGGAAATGAATTTACACAATACATTTTGATGATTTGGTTAACTCTTAATTCAATAAAAGTACAATGTAACGACAATTTAATTTAGGTTCTTTCAAACCTGCCCCGGCCTTTCGAAGAAAACATTAAGATATTTTAGGACAATAAGATAGTATAGTTAATTCACATGGAAACGTACACAACATTTAAAGCCAGAATATACCTTTGGCATATTTTAAATAGTGATGAATTTGGTAAGTTATATACTTTTAATATATATGTGTATCTGACTATAATATAAAAATATACCTTGTAATGGCGCCTTAAAATAACCTAAATGATCAAAGTTTTTAAGGAAAGGCTTACATTAAACATTGTAATTGTATTTTCGTTCTTTTGAAACTTCAGTTTCTTATAAAGTGAAGGCAGCGTATGTTGTAGTAGTTAATAATGCTGTTTTAGATTTTTATTATGTATAGCATGTCAGTTTACCTACGTCGACGAATGCTTAAGCAGGTCTGGTAATCCGACGGATCTGTCCGTCCGTCTGTCTTTTCGTCCGAAGGAACTTTCCGTCCGTCTGTCTTTTCGTCCGAAGGAAACCTGTCGTCAAGGTTTCCTTGGCTTCTAAGCAAGTGAAAGATTTAATATATGGTCTGCAAGTCGATAATGTTTAGTTGTAGCTAGTAAGCAATTTCAACATTCGCTTTATAGCCAATTCGTGTTTTTCCGATAGTATGAAATGTTACTACACTCATTGTATAAGAACAATTTTCGGGAAAATTCTTCGACACTTCTATGGAAGGGAATATTTGATATCATTGGTTGTTGCTTGATGATATGAAGGTGTAGCGAGTAAGAAATGTATGATTTGCTGTTAGAGCTTAGTCCTGTTTGTCGAAAGATGTACATTTTACAACAATCACTGAATACGAAAAAGTTTCGTTTAAGTTTTCTTGACTGCTGTTTAAGATAATAACTTAAATATTAGAATGCAGTATGATAATGTTAAGTTATAAAGAGAAGCCATTTGTACCTCAATTGTTTAGCCTCTTCCTGTTTGCTGATAGTTCAATATTGAACAACACTCATTGTACAAGGAAAAAACTCGTCACATTTATCTTGACTTCTATGAAAGGGAATTGTTGGTTCTTCAGCTTAATATTGTTAAGTGTATAACGAAAAGACATTTTTTTTCCTCTACCGTATAGCCTATTCCATTTTGCTGATTTTTACAACACTCATAACTTTTTGTCAAAGGTATTTTGACTTCTTTGGAAGCGAATCATTTAATATTTGGTCCGCAGCTTGATTGTTATTAATTTGTAGCGAGTAATCAATGTTTACATCTGTCGTGTTGGTTGTCCATTTTTTTTTTCGATAGATTTTAAATTGTACAACACTCATTTTTAAAACATATTTTTTGTCAAATTAAAGTTCCTTTAACTTTTTTGAAAATGATTCATTTAATTTTGTGTCTGCAGCTTGACAATATTAAGTTTACATCTCCGTGTAGGCAGTTCCTGTTTTTCAGTACATTTCAAATTGTACAACACTAATTGTAAGAGAAAAAAATTGTCAAAAATCCCTTAACTTCTTTGAAAAGGAATCATTTATTTTTTGTCTGCCACTTGATAATATTAAGGTATTTTCAATTTTACAAAACTCATCGAACATTTCGTACAAGGAAAAGTTTCGCCAAAGTGTTCCTGTCTTTTATGGAAGGGAGTTGTTTCATATTCGATCTAGCTTGATAATGCTGCGTTGAAGAAAGTATACAATTTACATTTGGGTCAATATACGTACAATGTAGTTGATTTCCCATAGCCGGATTGTGAAATATCTTCTTATGTAGCTCAGTCCATATCATAAACTTTGATATGTATGATGGCTCGGTTCGAAGCTGAAAATTTTGTACTTTGAATCCATTAAATAACACCATAGTTTTTGTCGAGCCTGCGACTGTAGTCGCAGAAAGCTCGACATAGGGAAAGTGATTTGGCGCCGGCGGCGGCGTCGTTAGCTAACTTCTGTAAAGCTTTGTATTTTAGAAGGTGGAAAACTTGGATGCTTCATATTTTGTATATAGAATGCTTCTTGTTACCGGCCCCGATCAGTTTTGACAGTACTCCCAGTTACTGAACACAAAATCATCAGACCGGAACAAAATTCAAACTTGAACTTTATTTGTCATGGTAAAACTATAAACCAATTATCAAATCAATATCTCAAGAATCGCCCTGGGGTAGTTACAAATGTACTTATAATCAGTATTGGAAAGAAGTTTGTACTTATGTGTTCATTTTTGAATAGTCCATGTTTTAATCTAGCGTGTTGTCATTTTAATTATTTTATTCTATATGATATAGCTCTGACATGTCTGTGGCAAAACGTAATTGAATTGTAATTAATTACATTAGCAATGTAATTGCAATTTGTAATTAAATTACATTTTAAAATCAATGATACATGTAATTGTGATGTAATTAATTAGATTGAAAAATAAATGTAATTGAAATGTAATTAATTACTTTGGCATGTAATTAACCTAGGTCTGATTGATATCTATCAAATGTTAGCACAAGATTCAATTTTACTATAGGAAAATGTGGGTTGATTTGGATTTTGTTTTGAGGGGTTATTGTCGTATCTGTTTAGTAATCAGGGCCCAAAAAGAGGCCAACAAACAAGCATTTTTGTTTGTTTCAGGACCATCACTAGTGTATAATTGTATGTGTTACAATGAATTTATAAAATCAGGGATTTCGTAAAATCCCGGGAATAATTTTATAAAATACCTGAAATGTCAGGGATTTTATAAAATCACTGAAAATAGTGTAAGGGACTTTTTTAAATCCCTGAATACATATTTAAACTTGATATTGGAAATGTATTTTTTTTTAAACAAAATAAACCAATGATTTTGAAATGTATTGTTTTATGAATAATACTTGTTAAAACTATTTTACAGTGATAATAAATAATAGACATTTGAATGATATTAAGAATACAATTTACTTATTTTGGCACTATAAGTTTGGGAGACATCTATTACACAATTGTCCTTCTTTTCAAAAGGCACACATATTTTGTTCACATCATTCTATTATTTCCAGTTCATCCACATTTTAAGAAATATTGTCCGTCACAAACATGACAAATGAAATACAGCATATCGAAACAGTATGGAATTGTCAATAGATACAGCTTACAGACTTAAAAACAAGTAATCAGTGGATTTGTTGTGTATGTCCCTAGCAAAATGCCATGTTTTGTAACAAAATATAATGTTAAAATTTGAAAAAAAAATTGATTGATAGCGTCGAAAAACTATGACAAAAAATTCTGAATATATAAAACTGAATTTGAAATTACAGTTATAGTTTCACATTTGTTGCCTGCGATCACAAGAGTTACATTACTTTTTTCACATTTAATTTAACATTAATAGATTTTTTTTTATCAACACATCTTTTTTTTTTAGATTTTATTATGGGTCTGAATTTAGCAACCGGTTCGATATTCGATATTCAATATCCAACCGGCTGCTAGCAGTCGGTTCGATATTCAAATTTAGTTACTGTTGAAAACCATTAAAAAATATGATATTTAATAACATTTAAAGCATGATTTTCATAGTTGAAAGGAGTGGAAAGATATGTAGGAAATCGTTTTATCACCTTCAAGTTGTCTTAAAATCTCGTTGTCCTCGAATATAAACCCTTTTCAATGCTTATATAAGTTGCATATTTGTCTTTATGTAATATAGATTTTTATCAATAAAACGACATCAAAACTGTAATTTTATATCTTATTTTTCTGTAACGTGTAACGTGCGATCAATGGATTCGTATCTGAATAAATCAGGATTCCAAGTGTTAAACTCAATTTTGCACCACAACCAGTTGTCCTATTTAAAATATTTAACACACCCTCAAATGAATTCACAATGTAAAATATATCCGCCACACAATGCACATAAATCAAAATGCGCAGTGAAGTACCTCATTCACAATGCATAAACGCTTTGTTTCATAACAGACTATATATACACAATGTCAATATGCAATCACTATGCAACATGTATCAAGCCTTTTTATTCACAATGTCACAAACAGATCACTATGCAACATGCAAAAGGCCCTTTATTACATAATGTCACCAACAGATTACTATGCAACATGCATCAGGCAAGTATCACACAAAACGTATGAAAACAAAAGCACATATATACAACTGCTATTTACAATGTCCACCAATATGTAGTATCACCACAATAACACAACAACACAATTACACTTGCACAAATCCTTGTTTTATATGGAGTGTTTTATATTTTCGTCGTTTTTCTATTATTGCCATGATATCGACGGCCTCTCTGACGTTTTCATTTGTTATTGCCAAATGTTTTTTTTTCTCTTTATGCATCGGAATCTCAATTCTCATCCCGGTATTTTTAACAAATGCTATATACATAAACACAGCTGAACTCACGCACTGACTATCCCTATGAGTTACCACACAATGAATATTCTCCAAACTGGTAAGGTTTTTAAAACACAGTGTACTTTCACTAATACACTTCCACAATATTACAACTTGAACACCAGCAAGTATACACACTGTATTCTCACTAATACACATCTATGAAGTATTCAAACTTCCACAATAGTACAACGTGCAACACAAGCAAATATACACCTTTTATTATCACTAATACACTACCACAATAGTACAACTTGCAACATCAGCAAGTATACACCTTGTCTTCAAACTAATACACTAACTTATTATATAAATTTCACTTTATATCACAATCACTATTGCAATATCCACATATAAATCCGAACATTATTTATATTTCTCTTATGGTTGGGGCCTGTTATCTAACTCCCTTGTGAATAGATATTTTTCGTATCACACCGTACGGAGTGTGATATGAAAAAGTGATATCAAAATTATGTTAATTTGGTTGGCTTATCTCGTAAATTTCCAATATTTGCATTGGCCGTTGATCAGGTCATTATTCACTGGAAAAGGTCATGCCGGGACTACTTTTTTCTTGACAACTGATTGTTTACTTCCGGTTTTCGCGATTTTCGTCTGCTTTATCGTCTGCATTATCTAATATAAATCTTATCATGGACAAATAAATAAAGAAAGGAACCCGTGTACGGTTATGTAACGGAGCAAAGGGCATTATAACTGGCACAACTTCCAATTTCAATTTCCCTCTGTATGCGACAGTAAAACTACCGATGGACGTCCGCAAAGCTTCAAATACAATACAGTTATCTCTATTCTAATGCAAAACAAGTTCATAATTAAATTTCAATCACAATTTCAGTGTAAAATCTTCATTAAAGAAAATTCCGCGAAAAGATGTTTTCTTCTTTGGTCCCTACACTACATGACGTCATAGGTATGCTTCCGGTGTCATACATAAACACCGGGCGTTTTCTGGCTTCTGTGCCGCTTCAGAATGTAATCAAATTTGATAAAAAGAAGATTTTAAGGCGCAACAAGTGAGTTATTTGTTAATTATTGTAGAAATAACGTGTCAATACACTTGTTACAAATAAGAATAACAGGCCCCAACCATAAGAGAAAGATCAGTACGCGTTGCAAAGAAAAACGGCCGTAGCAACACAACTCGCATCAAATAAGCCACGCACATACAACTTTTTGCCATAAGAGAAATAGGTTTAACAACTTGTGAGAATTAGATATCGCTTGATATCAACTCTCGTTATTTAATTTCAATAATAATAAACTCGCCATAGGCTTATTTAATTTCAATAATAATAAACTCGCCATAGGCTCGTTTATTATTATTGAAATTAAATAACTCGAGTTGATATCAATCGATATCTAATTCTCACTCGTTATGAAACCTATAAATATCCTTTGGAATCACTAAATTCACTCTCCTTACCAGTTGAAAATAATCCCTTGTGTTATCACTTCAACGATCCACATAAAACTGACAGAGTTTCTCTGTCTTGAGCTGGTTTATATACTACCATCTGGATCAGTCCAGTATACTTAAAGGGGTGAAAATCAAGACTATACCAACTTAAGGGGTGTTTTAAGTAACAGATGGTGCTCCAACTATGGAGACACGTATATACATATAGACACACAATTAATAGGAAAATACAACTGGTTTTTCACATAAAAAAAAATGAACCATGACCGATTTCCGTTACATTTCTTATAATGCACGGGTGTGATTTCGTAATGCACGGGTGTGATTTCGTAATGACTGGCTGTAGCGATTTCTCTGTTCATAATGACCAGTTGTCGACATTTTCCTTTTATAAAGCATGGGCATTTCTATACATATTGCAGTAAGTTGGTTAATAATATAGTATTAATGTATGGACTTTTTCATATTAGCCCTGTAACATGCCCGAGGTACTAATAATGGCCAAGGATGGTTGTAATGGCCTGGAGGCAACGCCGAGGGCCAATAATATTACCAAGGGCATGTTGGGGCCAATATGAAAAAGTCCATATATTGATACTTTTATTAACCGATAAAGGCAACTTCATTCAAGTCCATTCAAGAACAGTCTTCGAGTCTCGGATCCAAATACAGCTAACCACGAATCTATAATACAGAAAATAGCAGTTCATAACACTTTAAAGACTTTAAAAGGCTTTAATTTTCCGAGTAAATTAAGAGTATAAGAAGCTTACCATGAAGAAGATACAGGAATTCATAGATGACCTTGTCTTTTCAAAATCACGATGGATTTTTGGTCAACATTGTCAGATGTTATTTCTGAACTCTCATCCAAGTACTTAATTTTATACTATTACAATTCATTTCATCTAGCAAATATAAAGTAGCCGAGAAGAATAAATCAGACAGTTAAACTCAGGGGATTAACTATTCTTTCTCATTGAGTAGTCTGCGTTGTTCTGATGAATGATCAACGGAAATGAAACAGTGATAATAATCGAAAGTATTATGTATAAGTACGTCTGAACCAGTGACAACTCTGCAACAGATTTATCCATCGGATCACCAGCAGTGATGCTGATACATGGCTGTGTACATTCTGTATATATAACTCGTCTAAACATCAACCCAACAATGTAAGATCTGTAAATTTGCTTTCGCAAATGTTTTGTTCTTCCCTCGGTGGGATTCGAACTCATGCTACTGAGATATATATATATATATATATATATATATATATATATATATATATATATATATATATATATATATATATATATATATATATATATGTATGTAGGACTCGGAACCGCGATGGTACTCCGAACCGCGATGGTCACGCTGAAGTGCGATGGTCTACGCTGAAGTGCGATGGTTAACACGCTGAAGTGCGATGGTAACATTGTGACGTTAACTTGTTGATATTTTCGCTGAAGTGCGATGGTGGTAACGCTGTAGTGCGATGGCCAACTTAAGACTTTGAGTAAAAACAAAATGCACATGGGCTGTTGTAATAATTAGCACCATTAAAAATTTGGCTGCTAGCCTCTTATTTGTAAGATGTTTTAACTTCTGTTTAGATCAAACCAAAGACTTTAATTTTTGTTTTAATCTAATTTTCCAAGTCTCCAATTATTCTTTTAGCACGCAAGAGTATGGAATAAGGTGTTCAAAGGAGAAATAAAAAAGAAAAGATTCAGCGTGTAGGTTTTTATAATAGAACTAAGAAGTGTCCATCTCATTTACTTAAATATTATGATAAAACTTAGTAATTGCTCACATTCGTCTTCAACTTAAATATACATGTTGTACCTTGAATGTCGGAACAGTATTCACGAAGTAAAAGTACCGACAAGTAAATTTATGCTTTACTAATAACGAAGCTTGTCAATTATTTCACGAAAAAGAAAGATGAGGATGATAAATTGGGAAGTACACGTAGGGTGTAGTCAGGTTAATTTCTGTCTGACATGTTTTAGACTGAAACCATAAAAAAAAAAAAAAGCGACGGTGTTCTTTCAAAACAAAACAAAAATATCTCGGGAATATTACAATATTATATGAACTTGATATAGCAAAATCATTGAAACATTGCTAATACTATCATATTTTTTTTATTATTTTTAAATTGCCCACATAAAATCATGTGACGCTTACCGTAAGAAAAATTAAGATTAATATTGTGATTAATATACTGTATTTATCGTACAAAAAGTCTGCGGCATAATTCATAATACTGGTTAGCCAATTTGGTGACCAAGTTCATCTTTCAGCCGCTTTGCTGCCTAAAATGTTTAACATATTTTTTAACCTCAACATGTAATGCTTAAAACTGTTCGGGACTTGAATTGTTTGTTTCTTTCTTATTTCCTTACTTTTCTTTGTTAGCATGAAACCTTAATCTACAAAACCCTATTCTCCTGCCTGCGAATCCATGTTGTATTTTGAAAACGTCATATTATTCATATACAAAATCATCGCATTTTCAGCGAAAGGACCATTGTGCTTCGGCGTGGACCATCGCACTTCAGCGTGACCATCGCACTTCAGCGTCCCCATCGCACCTCCGATTCCTACATATATATATACGAGGGCGCTGGATCGTTACGAGTAACGATACATGTACACAATAAATAAATTAAATAAACGCCTAAAAAAGTGTACACAACAATCCAAATACAACAAAAGGTAACTATAAATGTAATTATTTATAAATATTTCGGATAACAGATATCTTTCATCGGTATATATGATTGTGATGTTGAATGAATCAAATATCAGTCTACTTAGATTAAGCTGTTACAATATATATATCTATACAAGTCTAAATTGAAAACTACGTTCAAACCTATGATTGCGTTGGATAAGAACCGCAATTTTTATACGTGTGCATGTAAAACAAATTTCGTCTAAACATCAACCCAACAATGTAAGATCTGTAAATTTGCTTTCGCTGATATTTTGTTCTTCCCTCGGCGGGATTCGAACTCATGCTACTGAGATAGATATATATATATATATATATATATGTGTGTGTGTCAATTTACTATGCTGAGCCTGACTCAGCAAGTATAACCATGGGATTGTATCGCAATCTCGGCAAATTATAAAGAATGACAACTTGTGTGTGAAGATTGTAGATTATAATTCCACCAGAAATGATACAGGAGTTTTACAGAGTGTGTATTGTTTGGTAAACTGAAAGAAATAAAAATACAATATTTACAATATGCACGAAAGAAATATATGAACGTTCAAAGCAATGTTAATATCAAGTCAAAAACGAAAGTAGAATTTGCAGTTCAATTCATAGAAATAAACAATTACAGTTCGTATTTGTTGAATTAACGTGGAATTCAAGTTATCGGAATTAACGGTATATATATTTAACAGTTTATAATTGATTTGAAACGTACTTAACGGTGATTTGTCACAATATCAACAGGTGCAGTTTTGGCATGGCATCCATTTGTAATAGACAGGCGAGGAAGAGAAAGTAAGCAGTAGTGAAAATACAGACAAGTCCAGATTATTTCCGGAAAATACGGATGTCTGAAAATTCAATCTAATAGACTATACAGTTAATATAATTGCAAATGTGTAACAGAATACTCCCCGTCTGAAATCTACCTGATATCATTATTCCATAAGATATAACACATATGAATGTCACTATATAAATCCAAAATATATACATATAATTACACAGGGGTGTTCTCTATGAGAAGAATCATGTCCACGATAGGGCGTGTGTAGGTTGTGGCTTTTCCATTAACGATTACTCGCACTTCTGCTTTTCGGACATGTTCGTCTGATCTTTTAAATGAGTTCACTATAATTCCAACGGGCCATTGGGTACGGAAAATGTGTTTGTCCTTTAGAAGAATGACGTCTCCTTCGATGAGATCACGGCGATCTTCGGTCCATTTTCGTCGTTGTTGTAGTAACGGCAGGTATTCCTTCCTCAAACGGGACCAGAAAACACTGGCCAGAGCCTGTACTCGTCTCCATTCGGCAAGACAGAGATCTCGTTTGTCGAATTCCCCAAGATGGTCTGAAGTGAAAACGTAGTCGGTTTTCTGTGTCAATAACATAGCCGGAGTTAATATTAACGGATTCTCTTGATCTGTTGATACCGGTACCAGAGGTCTAGAGTTCACTATTGCTGAAACTTTTGCCATTAGTGTGTTGAGCACGTCATGTGTTAGGCTTCTTCCGGTTGCGTTAAGAAGCATAGAATCAAGAAATCTCCTGGTAATACCAATCATTCTTTCCCAGGCTCCACCCATGTGGGACGAATGCGGCGGATTGAAGATCCAAGTTGTACCAGAATTGTACAGAAAGTTCTTGAAGGGTCCATCTTCACGTTGATTGAGTCAATCTTTAAATCGTCGATTGCGCCGATAAATATATATATAAAGTGCCTAGAAAATCAACCTAACGATATATATATATTATATATATATATATATATAAGTCTAAATTGAAAACTACGTCCAAACCTATGATTGCGTTGGATAAGAACTGCAATTTTTTTACGTGTACATGTAAAACAAATTTCGTTGTAGAGAAGTCTAAATACACATGTACAGCACAAACAACATTTTCCAAAAGACAAAAAAAAGTGAAAAAGTATATCAAAACAAAACGCATTTGACTAACAGGTCAAACAACTGATGTTCTTTAACCCTGCAGAAAAATATAAACTTGTGGCCAAGATGTTATGACACAAACATAAGGTGTCAATATCTTTTTTTGTACACCAGATCCGGATTTCGATAATAAATGTCTCTTCAGTGATGTTAGGGATTGAAACGGTATTTGGAAGGCCATATAATTTAGAGGTGATTATGACTCATATAGACACCAGCTATCACTTGTTGATTGGGATGCTTTATTTATTTCCAATGACGTTGATGTCATAGCATGTGCTATAACGGACGAACTTATTGACAAGGAAGATAAAAACATTCCTAACCGAATTATTACAGTCAGAAAAGATAAACCACCATGGCTTACCGCTGATATCAAAAGGATGATTCGTAAAAAAAAATCGTATCCATAAAAGAGCAAAAAAAAAAAAACCAAATTCTGCTCCGGACTGGACAAAATTTCGATTAGTTAGGAATAAGTGTAATAGACTAGTTTTACACTCTAAAACTGATTATTTTTCAAAATTGTCAACCAAAATTATATCTGAAACTCATGGTGGCAAACAATATTGGAGTCTTATTAAATCTTTGATGAAATATGACTCCAGTGACAATCGCAACATTCCCCCTTTACAGATAGACGATAATATATATATGAAAAAAATAAACAACATTTTAAATTCAAATGCAATGAAAAATGTTTGAATTTTTTCTAAGCAAGGGATGTTAACAAATGTCGGGGTTGCATATGTTTGTGAGCGCTCAACCCTCACGTAACCTAGAACAGTGGTGAAATAATACAACATAATGGAAATGATAACTTCAGTGTTACCAATACTAACCTTCTATCTTTCTCATCTTAACTTTATTCATCTCATTTTGGGGAAACCGTTGGTCAACACATATACGTATACTTATCGGTATCTTGTCACAGCCATCGATGTCGTTGTCGTTTACATCTTTTTTCTGTGGTAATTATCTTCCACATCTATTTTTATATTCAAGATCGGAACGTAATAATGTTTTACTTTTACATATATATTTTGTAGGCAAATCAGATGCGACAGATGATGGTAAGTAATAGAATTATCAAGTATAATCAAATACATCATGACAGAAAATAGAAACATGCTATTGAATGTACCCGCAGTTATTTGGGGTTATGAACATGAGGGGAGTGCCTTTAAAGAATTTCAACAGGTAATGTGTACTGACCATCAAAACTTTTGTGTACATAAAGCAGTTTGTTTATCGAATTAAATTATCCATTTCTCGGTGTCAGTGCAGATGGAATAGTAATTTGTGACTGCCATGGAAGTAGTTTAGTGGAAGTGAAATGTCCATACAAATATAGATCAAGTTTACTTTCTGAGTTTCTTGCCGATCCAAATGCCTGCCTGACAAACAACCATGAACTGAAAAAAAAATCATCAGTAATATAGTCAGGTTCAGCTGCAAATATATGTGCATAACATCAATACTTCCTTTTTTTGTGGTATGGGGTAAAACAATTCACTGTTGTCAGCAATGTAACAAAAGACGGTGCACTTATCAAAACAATGCTAGAGAAATAACATCATTTATTTAGCAATGCAATTGTACCTGAACTTCTTACCAGAAAGATTTCATCACCAACAGAAAAGCCTAAATCAAATATTGAATTATTTTGTATATGTCAGACGCCTAAAGATGGCAACATGATAGGTTGTGATAACCAGACCTGTAAATATAAGTGGTTTTAGTTGGATTGCATTCAGATGAAAAGAGTGCCAAAGTTTACCTGGTACTGCTCCTATTGTAAAAAACAGTAGGAATTATATGTGTAAAATTTCTGTTATTTCAAATTGCTGATACATGTACATGTAGTTCTAGACTTTACAGTGCTATGTTTTTTATAATTCGAATAAACTTTATCTCTTGCCTGTAGGTTTTTGGGCTGTAATTAAAAATTCAAACCAATCCACAATTGATGTAAGTCTTGGACATTTAGCCGTAAAAATACCCTGATTAGTCTGTTGAATAGTTTCTCGGTCTGGCCGATGAATGAGGAAGTCCAGTTTTGCGTGCATGAAATAAGTCCAGCGCCAGAAAATATCATCTTTTAATGTTGATAATACAATACCTCTGTGATGAGCTATGAACTCAAATGGTATGTCTAACCGTAGCTTAATTAAAGTTGTAAATATTTGATCACTAAGTGAAAAAGTATCAGTAAGAGGAGTTCTTGTTAAGAATTGTGACAAATAAGTGTTTACAGTCATAAACGCTGTCCAAGAGAGTCCAGTAAAATATTTACATGTACGGTCATTGTTTTCTACACAGGCTGAGTTTAACTGAGTTTCAACAAGCTGATCATTTTTAAAAAATTTGGTTTTCAATCAGAATATAGCCCTTTTTATAGCGTTAATTACTGATTTCTTTGAAGAACATTTCACGCGAAGGTTGTTCCGTTGGTTTGATGATGCCGTGTGTTTTTTGTTTGTATAAGTAGAAATTGGTTCTGCTATAAACTAGTACAAAGGCTTTATGTTTTCTTCATCTTCTGGAAATAGCTCTTTTGGAGATAGCATTAGTTTCTTGCACTCGAACACCTGATATACAATAGGGGTTGTTGCAAACGGATTTAATTTTCTTTCATTTACAGGTCATTGATGTCGGATCGTGCATGCTTTTTTTGTACACGTATCTACGGGAACACAGATTTGTTTTTTAATGCATGTTTAGAAGTTTGATGCTAGGATTTTAATACTTTTTACGAACTTTGGATTGATTTCTAAATCATTGATTTTAATTTCTCAATCCAGATTGGAACGTTAAGCGGACTGCACGTGATTTGTACTGCTAACGGAAAATATATTTTCTCGATTTATTTTACAGGTAAACTATTGTCCAATCGCTGTCCACTGGTCGACTCATTCATTGCATGCACACAAAAATGCTATTAGTGCTGGTGTTATAGTACTTTAACAAAACGTTTATCGATCAATTTTCAGAAATACATGTACATGATTTGGAGCAGATATTTTATTGTGCAGGAATAGATTTGTATTTCAGAAAGAAATTTATTTATACTAAAGATGGATTAGCATTTTTATAATAAAATAGAAGGGTAAATAGGTAGTTGTGGGCATTGGATGATTTACAAAGATAAATTGCATGTACGCATCATGAGAGCTGTAAAGTTTGAAGCTATAATTAGTCAATTTGTTGATTTTTCCATTTCAGTGGCATGAAAACCCCCAAAATACTACGCATATTTTTTCGACAAAATTTCACGACACAAATATGATGTCGCGACTATTGCTTTGCTCACATTTTTTCAATTTTACCCCCGACTTTTTTTCAGAGAAAAAGCAGTTTGAGGTAAATGTCAAAATTTAGAACATGACCTTGACCTTTGACCTCATTTTTTAAGTTGGGAACCAAGGGCACCAAATAAAGCGGTTCTAGGTTTATACGCCTAAAGGTTAATGAGTTCATATGCGTATCCCTTGTATCAAATGCAAAAGGGGAAATAACTCTCATATGGAGTCTCCGGATAGCTTTGGTCAAATTGAGATCCTTATCCTGAAGTACGATGAGCAAATTGGTACAACAAATTTGTCGTAATCTTTTACGGTTGCGGAGGAGTAGTGGCCACAAGAAAAAGTGTTTGGGGAGATAACTCTTACAACGTAAAGTATTTGGTTACGCGGTTGTCAGTTTTAAAAGTGCATACGCTTTACGATATCATATTCCAAATATCTAGGCGACATCTTTTGAAACATCAATACTGCGCAAGAAAAAAATTTAGGCGGAAGAAAAAAAAAATAATAATTAACAATTATAACCAATTGTTCAAAGAACAATTGAAGGTCTTTCCACAAATAAAAATCTATTTTATTATCAAAATATTAAAAATCAATCTAAAATGTCAGTTCCTATGATTTTATAATGTATAAATATGAATTTAAAGCAAAGGTCAAAATCTAGAACGTCCTATTAACCTTTGACCTTGACCTCAATTTCAAGGTCACCAACCAAGGACCTAAAATTAAAAGACCCTATGTCTGTAATATGTATGGTTAATGAGTAATATCACTTTAGGCATGATTTTAGATAAGATGGGCGAAAACTCTCATTTATTGTTTACACACCCTTCCAACCAAAATTTATAAGTTACAACATGTCGCAACTCACAATTAAGTAAAAATAATTTGTCAATATCTTTCACGGTTGTTGAAAATAAGTGAAAATAAGCCAAAATCAAAATTCAGAATATGACCTTGACCTTTGACTATGGCCTTATTTTCATTTTTTTGAACCAAGGAACTTAAATCCAAAGACCGTAAGCCTATATCACTGATAGTTTACCAGTAAGAAAGGCATATTATTTATATCAAATGCATAAGGGGAAATAACTGTCATATGGAGTTTCCGGATAACTTCGGTCCAAATGAATATCCTAATCCTGAAGAAGTAACGAGCAATTTGGTAAAATAAATTTGTCGTAATCTTTTACAGTTGCGAAGGAGTAGTGGCCACAAGAAAAACAGTATTTTGGGAGATAACTCTTAAAACGTAAAGTATTTTGTTACGCAGTTGTAAATTTTTAAAGCGTATAAACTATACGACATCATATTCCAAATATCTAAGCCACATCTTTTAAAACATCAATACTACACAAGAAAAAAAATTAGGCGGAAGAAAAAAAAAATTAAATTAAAAACCAATTGTTCAGAGAACAATTGAAGGTCTTTCCACCCAATAAGATATACTTTAGAATAGCAAACCTCATTTAGAAATGTAATTTTCAGTGCTAATTGATAGCTTTGTGTATTCTGAATTTCAAAAAATATATACTTTTGCTTAAAATAAGAAGAACAAGTAGCCACTTCTTGTTTACCAAATTTATTTCCAGTAGTTTTTTAAGATCGTATGGCTTACAAATTAAAGCATAAAGTTCCATAGCTTTGTCATGCGGAAATTTAAAGTTAATGCAAAGGTCAAAATCGAGAACTTAAAATCAAATTTAAACCTTGACCAAAATTTCAAGGTCATGAAAAATGGGCCTCAAATCAAAAGACTAAGTCTCTACTATGTATTGTTAATGAGTTATATTAACATACAGTTAATACTAGATATAAAAGGGGCAAAAACTCCCAGTTAATGTCTACGTACCTTTTCAACTTACATTTGAAAACAACAAACAATTCTCTAAAAACACCAGATTCACATTTTTATTCTTTGCTGACTAATCATTATCAACTGTTTCACCTCATGGCATTTGCAATTTTATATATAAAACAATGCACAAGAGCTAAAACAATTGAGATCTAAATCTCTCTTCTCACTGCTAAGAAAAACTGTCTTGGAAATGTTGATTTTTTTTCTGAAAAAAAAAAATAATGTACATTAACACTTTTTCAATTTTTTTAAAATGAAATGCTAATGCCTAATATCATTATTCAAAGTTCAACGATTTTTGAATCCTCAAATTTGAGTCATTGATTGAAAAGGTGAGACTAAAACACAAAATAATGAAAAAAAGCATTAAATTAATGAATAGAAACACCTAGACTGATTGTTGTTTGCTATACATGCTGTTGCAAATATTTCATGCATATTCAGCAAGACCAAACACTGTTCACTGGTCACTGCCAGAGCCCTGTTTGTTATCAGCACTAAATCATGCGTTAGTGCTGATATCCGCCTCCTACGACAGGGACGAAGGGTTGGACTTTAGGATGCATTATTTTCTATATTTTTTCTGGGCGATAAGTTATTGCTCAAATGAATTAAGCTGTTTTTGCTCTAGTGGAACATCTTCTAGTAATAGATTATTTGAAAAGGAGTCAGCAGGTATTTTACCTTTCAACATTTTACGATGACAGTAAAACAGATCCACAGACTTGTTCTACATGTTCCTTCAAAAGCACAATTTGTCTTACAATCATTTGTACATTTGTGTTTGTATTTATCTGTTGTAACTAAATCAAATATAGAATTATCATAATACTCTTTCTTGCAGATCTGAACCTGTTTTTCAAAAAACAACCTCAAACAACAAGCACCTACAAATTCTGGACCTTTCTTAACTTCATCTTTCTTTTAGTCTTTCTAGCACTAAATTTGTTATCTATCCAGTACTTGATCCTTTCTTTTTCAGCTTTAGATAAAACTTTTGATTCATTATTGCAGTCGCCCAAATTATAAATCGAGGTAGTTATCTGGTTTTTATCAAGTTTGATTTTCTTTGCAGTAACCTTAGATTTTCTATCATCTTGATACTTTTCTGCATAACTTTGTCTATATTGTAATGAATTTGGAGAGAGTGACTTATGAGTAACATTTGTGACAACTTCATAATGATTTATATCTCCTATATGTTGAAGATAAATTGCCTGATCATTAACACAATTATTGCTGTATATTTGAGATGAAGAATATTTAATCCATGTACCATTATAAAAAGTATAAATGTCGGTTTTAAGAAGGTCAGCACAAGCTTATATTTCCAGTTCAGTTCCCCATACATTTTTTTTTATCCATGTTCAATGTTTGTACATGCTGTTCTACAGTTATAAATCGTGGCTGTTAAAATGACTTGAATATTTCTGTATTTGTCATCAAATGATCAACTATCGCCTTTCTAACATTTCCAAAGAATTTTTGTCTATAAGATAGTGCATATGAAATGGCTCGAAAAAGACAATTGCCATCACCTGTGATAGTCTTTGTAGCAGATGGTGGTCCCATGTTATGTATGTTTGGGGTAATTTTGTTTGATATTTTCTTGGTTGGTATCTTAGCAATAATACAGAGCTTTCTCTTTGAATCTGTATTCAGAGGTTTGAAATCATAAAAATTATTTATTGTTGACAAAATTTCAACATCAGATTCATTATCTGTAATACCCTCATCAATGTGTTCTTCATTATTTTCTCAGTGACAATACTTTCATTACTGCAAATTTTAGATTTGAGTATTTCTGGTGATATGTGGTAATGCATAGATACATTATCTGATAATCTCATGGTTATTTTTGTTTTCCTTTTTTTTTTATTATTAGAAAGTTGAGAGTTGCTGGTGCTAGCTTGGTTACAACTTTCTAAAACTTTATCACTGTCAGTGCAGTTTTCAATACAAATACTGACTCCTGTTACCTCAAACCATTGATTTTGGCTTGATCCAGTCATCATGTTGCAACAATATTGATAAAGATGATCTAGATTGTTTAACTTTAAAAGTAAACTTTTACCACCACTGTCCTGCGTCGATGTAAGGCGTCATAGAACTATAAAACCGGCAAAATTTGTAGCAAAGCAGGTTAACCCCTGTAACAAGTACATTCAGTTAATGTTTCATTTGTATCTAATAAAAGATGTTATCCCGTTGTTAATATGGTGATGGACATTTTTCATTCTTATTTTTTCTGTACACTTGATAAACTTTCATTTGTCATTGTTTGTTATGTCTTATGACTTTCCTTTTCTCGTTTTTGGTGTCTCGTGTAAATATTTAACCTACTTTCTGGATATCTGTTGGACGATGAAAATCTCAGTTTCTTTATGTGGATATATATTCAAAACTAATCGATTTCTTTGTGTGTGAAATACAACAATATTACATGAAGATTATAAGAAATAATAACCTGTACGTAAGGCATGTGTACAGGAAATCAGACAACAACTGTTTTTAAGATTAAGTACGAAGTCGATTCTGATTCCGGAATTGAAGATGTAAAAAGGCACTATTCGCCTCATCTATTCGCTAGTACTAGACTATTTCTAAATGACATGAAGCAAAATAATTGTGCTCAAGGTGAAACAGAGAGATGTAATGCGTGTATCTGACTCAAGTTACAACGAAAATATCATTGTTTACTTTGAACTTGTATTTATGTTAGTTATCCCGACAGTTATGTGTGGAAAACAAGAGGCGCTAATCACGTTGTTTAGTCCGGCGTGCATAGCTAGGCGAATTTATCCAACAAAGTTTGCGTGGTGGTGTTTGGAGGGGGACTGGGTCTTAACAAACCCTTGCCAAATCGTTTTCAAAGTTGTGTTCTTTTAGTTTAACTCAGTGAATCAATTACTCCGAGATTAATTACTGGCCCCCATTACAAGTTTACCAATGACCTTGACCTCAATTTCAAGGTCAAAACCCAAGGACATGAAATCAAAAGACCCTAGGACTTTGATATTCAAGGTTAATGATTTATATAACTATAGGCATAATTATGAATATAAGAGGCGCAAAAAAATCCCATTTCATGTCTATGCATCCTTTCAACCAAAGCTTATGAGTTACGACATATCGCAAAGGGCAATTTCATAAAAACATGGTGTCTATAACTTATATGGTTCTTGAAAAGAAGTGAAAATAAGCCAAAATCAAAATTTAGAATATGACCTTGACCTTTGACCTTGATCTAATTTTTATTTTTTTGGACCAAGGACTTCAAATCAAAAGACCCTAGGCCTTTATCACTTATGGTTTACCAGTTAGAAAAGCATATCACCTCTATCAAATACATAAGGGGAAATAACTCACATATGGAGTCTCCGGATAGCTTGGGTCAAAATAAAAATCCTAATCCTGAAGATGTAATGAACAATTTGGTAAAATAAATTTGTCAAAATCTTTTACGGTTGCGAACGGGTAGTGGCCACAAGAAAAACAGTGATGGGGAGATAACTCTTACAACGTAAAGTATTTTGTTACGCGGTTGTCAGTTTGAAAAGCGTATAAACTATACGATATCATATTCCAAATATCTAAGCCACAACTTATAAAATAACAAAACTACGTAAGAAAAAAATTAGGCGGAAGAAAAAAAAATAATAATTAAAAAGCAATTGTTCAGTGAACAATTGAAGGGGTTTCCACCACTAACAATATATTTTGATATGAAAACATTGAAATCCAGTTTAAATTCAATTCCTATGGCTTTATGATGTATAAATATGAATTTAGAGCAAAGGTCAAAATATAGAACGTCAAATTTGCTATTGACCTTGACCTCAATATCAAGGTCATATACCAAGGACCTCAAATCGAAAGACCCTAGGTCTGTCATTTGTATGGATAAAGTGTTATATCACTTTACTCATGATTCTAAATATAAAAAGGGGGGAAACAATCATTTACTGCCAAGGTATCCTCGCAATCAAAATTCAAGTGTTAAGACATGTCGCAACTAACAATGTAGTGAAAATAATTTGTCTATAACTTATATGGTTCTTGAAAAGAAGTGAAAATAAGCCAGAATCAAAATTTAGAATATGACCTTGACCTTTGACCTTGATCTAATTTTTATTTTTTTGGACCAAGGACTTCAAATCAAAAGGGTACAAGTGAAATCGGCACCTGGTGAAATCGGCACCCATAGAAAAAGTCAAATCGGCACCTGGTTAAATCGGCATCTAGTCAAATCGGCACCAAATTAAAGTCAATTCGGCATCCAATAATATTTGATAAGATATACATATATAAACAATTCCAAATATCTATTAATCTTTCTATTTCAATCAAAATTCAAGTGTTAAGACATGTCGCAACTAACAATGTAGTGAAAATAATTTGTCAATATCTTATACGGTTTTTGAAAATAAATGAAAATAAGCCAAAATCAAAATTAAGAATATGACTTTGACCTTTGAACTTGACTTACATTTGATTTTTTTGGACCAAGGACCTCAAATCTAAAGACCCTAGGTCTCTATCACTTATAGTTCATCATTTAGAAATGCATATCACTTAATTCAATGGAAAAAGGAGAATAACTCTCATATGGAGTCTCCGTAAAGCTTCGGTCCAAATGAATATCCTAATCCTGATGTAACGAGCAATTTGGTAAAATAAATTTGTCATAATCTTAAACGGTTGCGAAGGAGTAGTGGCCACAAGAAAAACAGTGTTTGAGAAGATAACTCTTACAGCGTAAAGTATTTTGTTACGCGGTTCTAAAATTTTAAAGCATATAATCTATACGATATCATATTCCAAATATCTAAGCAACATCTTTTGAAACATTAATACTACGCATGAAAAAAATTAGGCGGAAGAAAAAAAAATAATTAAAAACAAATTGTTCAGAGAACAATTGAAGGTCTTTCCACAAGTTAAGATCTTTTTTGATATTAAAATATTAAAAATGAGTCCAAAATGTCAGTTCCTATGGCTTTATGGTGTTTAAATATGAATTTAAAGCAAAGGTCAAAATCTAGAACGTCCTATTAACCTTTGACCTTGACCTTTATTTTAAGGTCACAAACTAAGGACATCGAATCAAAAGACCATAGGTCTTAAATATGTATGGTAAATGAGTAATACATGTATCACTTTACGCATAATTATAAATATAAGAGTGGCGAAAACTCCCATTTATTGTCTACGCAACCTTTTAACCAAAATATATAAGTTACTACATGTCCCAACTAACAATTTTGTAAAAACAATTTGTCGATATCTTATAAGAATAATGAAATCGAGTGAAAATGATATCCTAATCCTTAAGATGTAACAAGCAATTTGGTAAAATACGGTTGCGAAGTAGTAGTGGCCACAAGAAAAACAGTGTTTGGGGAGATAACTCTTACAACATAAAGTATTTTGTGACGCAGTTGTAAATTTTTAAAGCGTGTAAACGGTCTTCTCCCCCCCCCCCCCCTTAAGCATGATTGTTTGTTGTGTGTGTGTGTGTGTGTTTGTTTGTTTGTTTGTTTGTTTCTGTAAGGGGTTTATATTATTCCGGGTAAGTTTCATGTTTAGTTCGGAAAGTTTTTATTTCATATCCGGTCCAGCGCGCGAGATTGAGGAGACATCACGTGACGCGGGTTTATAATAATGAAAACTCTTTTTATTTCTCTTTAGGTGGGGACGTTGAACAGACAACATGTATACAGACGTAATGTACACAATGTAATTTCTTTTGTCATTGTAGGAAATTGAAATTTTGATCACAGTTCACCAGCAGTGCATGTTTTGGATTTAATTGATCCGGTGTAACTTTAATACACATTTAAGGATTATTTGCTGATAATGTACATTTTTCAGCACCAGTTTGTAACACAGATAAGTATTTCAATCTAGGAGCGGACATTTTATTGTATGGTTTCACTGAGATTTACGGACCTAGCAAGCGATTTTTACGGCATTGCCATTTTTTTCTCTAGCAAAATTCTTGAGAGGTAGCTGCATTCTGTTAATTTGTGAACTTAGCTTATAGTACATATATGCCCTGCTGACTGCAAATTTTTAGGTCGATTGGACTTGTAGTTTCAGAGAACATGTGGATTTTTTTTCAGAAGAGATGTAAGAACAATATTAAAATTGAATTCTTCTTGAATAATTGAGAGTTTTTTTCCTTCCATATTGTTTTAAATTACTGTCATAAATAAACTGTCATACATATTGATTGATTGATTGGTTGGTTGGTTGGTTAAACACGTTGATTGGTTGATTAAACACGTTGGTTGATTGGTTAAACACGTTGGATAGGTTTCCAGAAACAAGCGAGAAAGAAACAAATGAAATCTTGAACCCCATATTTAACACGTGAGACGGGAACATGCACTGATTGAATGATTGGTTGGTTGGTTGGTTAAACATGTCGATTGGTTGATTAAACACATGGGTTGGTTGATTAAACACGTTGGTTGGTTGGTTGGATAAACACGTTGGATAGGTTTCCTGAAACAAGCGAAAAAGAAACAAATGAGATCTTGAACAACATTAAACACGTGAGACGTAAACATGCACTGATTGATTGATTGATTGATTGATTGGTTGGTTGGTTGGTTAAACACGTTGGTTGATTGGTTAAACACATTGGATAGGTAACAAGCGAGAAAGAAACAAATGAGATCTTGGACTCCATATTAAACACATGAGACGGAAACATGCACTGATTGATTGGTTGGTTGGTTAAACATGTTGATGGGTTGATTAAACACGTTGGTTGGTTGGTTGGTTGGTTGGTTGTTTTGTTGGTTAAACACGTTGGATAAGGTTTCCTGAAACAAGCGAAAAAGAAACAAATGAGATCTTGAACCCCATATTAAACACATGAGACGGGAACATGCACTGATTGATTGATTGATTGATTGATTGATTGATTGGTTGGTTGGTTGGTTGGTTGGCATTCAAACACATAAAACTCTTCAAGTAGTGCCCAAATCACATAACCTTTGTACATGACCTTGACCTTTGACCTTGTGATTTTTGTCAAGGTCATTGCTCCACAATGTCATTGCAAAAGACCCTATGGGTAAAGAACATTTTGTCTAAGAGTTGCCTAATAATGGCTTTATATAAACCATCAATGGGGATTATGTCCCTTATACAATGATAACATCAATACAGTCATAATGTAACAAAGTTGCCCCTTGAAGTACCAAGCATTTTTCACTATGTAAATTTCTGTATCTATAACCATTTTTAAGTTATAGGGAAATCAAAGACAAATAAAAATCTAAAATACGACCTTGACCTTTGACCTTGACCTTATTTTAATTTTTTTGGACCAAGGATCTCAAATCAGAAGACCCTAGATCACTATCACTTATGGTTTTCCAGTTAAAAATACATTTCAAAATTTCAAATACAAAAGGGGGAATAACTCCCATATGGAATCTCTATACGGCTTCGGTCAAAATAAAACAGCTCATCCTGAGGATATAATGAGCAATTTGAAAAAATAAATTTTTCGGTTTCTTATACGGTTGTGAAGATTAAGCAATAACAAGAAAAACAGTGTTCGGGGAGATAACTCTGATATGGGAAAGTATTTGGTTTCGCGGTGTCAGTTTCAAAAGCACATAAACTGTTCGATATCATATTTCATTTATCTAAGCGACATCTTGCGAAACAAAAAAACAGCGAAGGAAACAATTTAGAAAGAAGAAAAAAAAAATATATAAATCAATTGCTTTTAAAAAGCAATTGGAGGCGGTCTTTCCCCCTTGAAATTGATTGAATGGGGGGGGGGGGTTTGTTCCTGTATTGGGTCTATATCATTGTTACCGGAGAAGTTTCATGTTTAGTTTGGAAAGTTTTTATTTTATTTTAGGTCCAGCGCGCGCGCCAGATTGAGGAGACATCACGTGACTTGGGTTTATAATAACGAAAACTTAATCTTTTTATTTCTCTTTAGGTGGGGACGTTGAACAGACAACATGTATAGAGACAGAATGTACACAATGTAATTTCTTTTGTCATTGTAGGAAATTGATTGATTGATTGATTGATTGATTGATTGATTGATTGGTTGGTTGGTTAAACATGTTTATTGGTTGATTAAACACGTTGGTTGGTTGATTAAACATGTTGGTTGGTTGGTTAAACACGTTGGATAGGGTTTTTGAAACAAGCGAAAAAGAAACAAATGAGATCTTGGACTCCATATTAAACACATGAGACGTAAACATGCACTGATTGATTTATTGATTGATTGATTGATTGGTTGGTTGGTTGGTTGGTTGGTTAAACACGTTGGTTGGTTGGATAGTGTTTCTTGAAACTAGCGAAAAGGAGGACATGAGATCTTGGACTCCATATTAAACACATGAGACGGAAACACGCACTGATTGATTGATTGATTGATTGGGTGATTGGTTGGTTAAACACGTTGATTGGTTAAACACGTTGGATAGTGTTTCTTGAAACAAGCGGAAAAGAAATAAGTGAGATCTTGGACCCCACATTAAACACATGAGACGGAAACATGCATGCCTGCTCTGATTGATTGATTGATTGATTGATTGATTGATTGAATGATCGATTGATTGATTGATTGATTGATTGATTGATTGATTGGTTGGTTGGTTGGTTGGTTGGTTGGTTGGTTGGAATTCAAACACATAAAACTCTTTAAATAGTGCCAAAATCACATAATTTGCCTCTTAGTACATGACCTTGACCTTTGACCTTTCGACCTTCGTCAAGGTCATTGCTCCACACTGTCATTGCAAAAGACCCTATGGGTCAAGGACCTTTTGTTTAAGAGTTTTGCCTAATAATGTCTTTTTATAAACCATAAATGGGGGTTGTGTCCCTTACATATGGTAAAACCAATACAGTCATAACGTAACAAAGTTGCCCCTTGAAGTACCAAGCATTTTTCACTACTTAAATTTTCGGTATCTATAACCATTCCAAAGTTATAGGGAAATCAAAAACAAATAAAAATCTAAAATACGACCTTGACCTTTGACCTTGACCTAATTTTCATTTTTTTGGACCAAGGACCTCAAATCAAAAGATCCTAGGTCTCTATCACTTATGGTGTTCCAGTTTAAAATACATTTCAAAATTTCAAATACAAAAAGGGAAATAACTCTCATATGGAGCGTTCATATTGCTTCGGTCGAAATTGGATAAATCATGCGAAGGATATAACGAGCAATTTTATAAAATAAATTTGTCGTAATCTTTTACGGTTGCGAAGGAGTTGTGATCACAAGGAAAACAGTGTTTGGGGAGATAACTCCTACAAAGAAAAGTATTCGGTTACGCAGGGTAAATTTCAAAAGCGCATAAACTGTCCGATATCATATACCAAATATCTAAGCGACATATTGCGAAACAAATGTTTATCGCAAGAACAAAATTTGGCGGAAGAAAAAAAAAATAATCAGAAGAAAAACAATAGTTCTTTCCACAGAAAAGTGGAAAGACCTAATAATAATAATCAGAACAAAAGCAATAGGTCTTTCACCTGAAAGGTTGAAAGACCTAATAATCAGAACAAATTCAATAGGTCTTTCCACGGAAAGGTGGAAAGACCTAATAATCAGAACAAAACCTATAGGTCTTTCCACGGAAAGGTGGAAAGACCTAATAATCAGAACAAATTCAATAGGTCTTTCCACAGAAAGGTGGTAAGACCTAATTAAAAACCATTTTTACACCGCAAGAAAAATATTAGGCGGAAGAAAAAATCAAAAAAAATCAGAACAAAATCAATAGGTCTTTCCACACGGAAAGGTGGAAAGACCTAATACTAATCAGAAGAAGAAGAAATACAGTAAGGTTTCCCTTTTGGAAAAGGAAAGACCTTATTAATAATAATAATAATAATCAGAACAAAATCAAAAGGTCTTTTCACGGAAAGGTGGAAAGACCTAATCAGAAGAAAAGCAATAGGTCTTTCCACGGAAAAGTGGAAAGACCTTATAATGAGCTCTACCAATTGTTGATATATACGTCAAACCTGTTACTCAAGGGAAATACCTTTTTCTTCAAAAAGGTGTTTTATGCTTAAAATCGTCAAAAAATAATCCTTAGGTCTTGGATCTGCACCTAGAAAAGAGACTATTACAAAAAAAAGCAATAGGTATGAATACTGAGGAAATTCATGGAGAAATCATGATTATTACTTAATAATTAATCAGATTTATTTATTGTAGGCATAACCAGCTGCTTGTTGTCTTTATTCCAAGGAGTTTGGGGTTGGATTCTATCAATTGTCTCTATCATTGTTGATAAATTAGCGGAATGTGTACAATGTAAGTTGCCAAATTTAAAGCATGAAATATGCATACACTTACCTTAACAATAAACAATTCTTATACATGATGATAATGCAACAACTATCCAACGGAGTCCAAATAAAGCTGATTTAATGAACTACATAAATGTACATACAAGTCACCAACAAGAAAACCCGAAACCATATGTTTAGTTGTAAATGGTTTATTTTACCTGAAGTAGACAGGAATAGTGCATGCAAGGTTAAATTATTTCGGATTAACTTTTTTGCTTTTTTGCTTCAGTTTTCTTTACTGAAACAGAAAGGCAAACATCTTGTTTTTTTTTATTATAATTTTGATTGATAACTCTCTTCAACGACTCTCAGTTTCGTATTTATATTAAGCATGTGGGAAAGTAAGCTTCGATTTTAAATTGTTCCTATAGAATCTGCAAACAATTGTATCAATTGTATTTCAACCATTATCACTAAAATGTTCTTGATAACCTTATAAAACAATACTTCCAAGGAGAATTCTTGATTTTGAATGGTCGATTCTTGAAAAATATTTTTGTCTTACAATGTGATGCCAAAAAATTTCAAATTTAATAATAATGACTATTGTACCTTATAGTATCCCTTTAACTTGTTGTATCTGCATGGAAAGTCTGATCAAACTAGCCTCTTGGTACTCTATGTTGGTTTTTTTATTGTTCGTTAGTTTGTTTGTTGGGTTAGTTTTTTGGGGTATTTTTTTTTTTTGGTTATTATTTATTTAGCGTGTTTCGTGCCAATCTGTCAATTCAAGCCCTTTTCAAAGGACTTTGTCTTATTCATCAATTCATTTGTTATAAAGTTCAAATAGGTTGACGTATAGGACAGTTTTCACACATAATTGCAATTATACTTGTGTAACTTTGCGTGTTACTATAGGTTGCATTTCTGTAAATATAGACAATGCAATGTCCCATAGGAACTCTCTTTGCGGCTAAAACTGACACTTTTACTCTGAAGTTTCAGGGAAAAATATATCGTAGAATCGAAAGTTTATATGTACTATTATTTAATTCAAAAGTCGAAACATAGGGCTGTTTTCAACATTTATATGCCCTGAACTTGTTAGATTTAAAACTTATACTAAAATTATGTACTACTCCTACCTTTACTTTCTGCCTACTTCAGAATTCATTATTCACCGTAATAGAATGTTTTTATACTGGTAACAGTCCCAAGTTATGTCTCTATGAGATGAAACATAGAGGTCATATATGGGAACCAGTACGTTAACAAAATAACATATATATGATTATTATATATCTCCCCAAAAGAGACGTGGTTTGAGAAATAGCTGTATTTACAAAGTGCAACCTATATACGTGATTTTGATTTAGTCCTCTCAAGCACGCAAGTCTGTTATACATGTAGGTCTTCTTTATTTTTATACATATATCATACATATTATGAGAGACCTCTTTATGTAGTCGAATTAAATTTTGATATTGGAATTAGGTCTGTTTTTATTATATTGACTAATGGCTATATTTTAAATAATAAAATTTGCTGAATATCAATCTAGTTTGTTGATTTCTTATCATGAAATTCACTTGAGTAGCAGCAAATATGATGAAATAAACACTTTGTAAGAATCGTCGGTCCAAAATGCATTATTTGGGTGTTTCAGTTAATTAAAAAGTTAATGGGACAATACATTAAGTTTTTTTTTGAGGAAAGGATTTCCATATTAAAATAGTAAACTAATTTCACAGAAAAATATCACAGCCTGTTATTTTCGTCGCTTGCAATATAAAAGGGAAATGACAACATATTGTTATTCTATGGGCTATTTTAAGTATCATTATTATTTTAACTTAAATTTGTGAGGACGAATTTCTTTTTGTTTCTCACTTGGTCGATGCCACTGCTGTTGGACAGTCAGTCCCTAAGGGTATCATCAACTTAGTATTTGGTAATTCTGTTCCGACATGATTTTGAACACAGTCACTTTTCTTCAATCATCTGATGATGAATTAAGAATTAATAAAGAAACTGAGGTTCCTGTTCCCTAAGACAATGTTGACCTGGGATGAGTCTAGTATATCATTGTTGGTTCAAGCGTTCTTGATAAATGTAAAGTAAAAACAATCGGAGGAGATAAATTCATAAAGGACATAAAGTGCTATATAGATATAGAAAGGTGTAGTATGAGTGTCAGTGAGACAATTCTCCATCCAAGTCACAATTTATAAAGGTAAACCATTATAGGTCAAGGTACGGTCTTCAACACGGAGTCTAGGCTCACACCGAACAGCAAGCTATAAAGGGCACCACAAATTACTAGTGTAAAACCATTCATACGGGAAAACCAACTGTATAATCTATATAATAAAACGAGAAACGAGAAACACTTAGGAACCACATAAACAAAAGACAACCACTGAACATCAGATTCCTGACTTAGGACAGGTGCAAACAATTGCAGCGGGATTAAACGTTTTAATGGTACCAAACCTTCTCCCTTTTCTGAAACAATAGTATAACATCACAACATAGAAAGACACACTATGAAATATCAATTGGAATGACTTAACTCAATAAAAAAAACGTAGTTACACAAATTAACACACAATGAAGGAATAAATTTGTTTAAAAAAAAATGTATGTATCTCAGTTACAAACCTTCTATTTCAGTTACTTTTGATGTTGTACAGCAGTGGTGTAAGTATATTTTAATTTTCTTAATTTTCCTATCAATTCTTTTTATTGGAATTGTTAGAATCTTGCATTATGATTACTCGGAACACGACTGTTTAAATGAAAAAAGGTTGGTTAAATGAACTAGAAACTCGACTGGGAGATGACAAAACCTGCTTGTATCAAAGCGTTTCAACTTGATCAAATTTTAAAGTCAACATAAGGGACATCGTGTCATGCAGTTCCTGACGAACATCCCCGACCTATGTATAGATTTGCTACTGTGCAAATTGCATTATTTTGTTCACTGTTCAACGGATAATGAATAAGTCTTTAAACATTCACTGGAAAAGATTCTAATTTCAACGATGTATCGACAGCTTTGTCTGTTTGGCAGGGGGTATGTGTGTGTGTGTTTGTATGTATGCACTATAACCTCTTCAGTTAAATTAATACATATAAAACGATTGAATGATATTATATTAAATATCATCACCAATAAATTTAATGTTGTTTATTTTTTTCATCTCCTTTTATTTTAGTATCGTTATTATCATTATGAAGAATAGTAGTGTAATTACTGCGACCATAATAAATTATCATTTAAGGAGGCTCGCGGGTATAACATTTTCAGAAAAAAATAAACTTTTATTTTTCATTACAAATTTGATTTATTACCTTAAGTAGTTGTTACTTTAGCATATGGTACAAAACTCATTCCAAAAAATCAAGACGTGTTGGCCCCAGGTGACCTTTAAAATGTAGATATCATTGAAAAAGCTCCAAATTGTCTCCCTTTGCTGCAAAAAACGCCATTTTTGGCATTAAAAGTGAAATATCTTTTTTAACTCATCGGTGACCTATATTTTTTATTGTTGTTTTCGAATAAGCTGTACATAGACTAAATAATTGTAAAATTTAATCGATTTCTGTAATTTAGTTCTTTTTTTATTTCGATATTACCGCTATTTCTCCTATTAGTTCAACAGAAAAAACGGACATTAACAAAAATGTATGCTTCTTTCAAAGGTAGATTGTGAGCGTAAATGAACGATGACCCTATTTTTTTATTTCATTTTTCTATTTAGTATAAGATAAAGTTTATTTATAGAAAAATATAGCGAAATCCTATATTAGATAAAACATTTGATTTAGACTCGCGAGCCCCCTTAAGTCAAGAAAAAAGTCAGAAATGCATTTACTGTAGATGTATGTATACAGAGAAAAAAATGATATAAATGCACTAAAACAATTAAATTAGACCAGATCGAAAGACATCAAGACTTTCAAAACAAAGAAATCGAAGAACTACTGACAACGTTTTTATAACCATCACAAAATATTTATTAATGTCAATATAATTTCTCTCCACTAGTTTTAACTCAATTTTAATATTTTAAGATTCTAATGATTGTCGTCAACGACAATGCCACATTATAATGCTTAGAAAAAGGAATGCAAACATTTGCATTTGAACAAGATAGAATAGAATGAAACAGTTTGTTAAACATACTTCATACGCACTTATCAAAACAATTTCGGAAATTCTAGAAATCTGAATTAAAACGAAGAACAGAATAATCGCCTATGTCTTTTATTACATCAAAGTCCGAGACCACAGATAATCGTTCGATCCAATAAAATATAAGTCGTGCACAAATTTGTATATTTTGTAAAGGTCTCAAATTACCATAGTTGTTAAACTGTAAAATTGCATGCCATTCTTTTTGATCTAACTACTCTAATATATAATTATTATTCAGCATTTGCCTGTTATTTAGATCTTCACCTCAAGCTAGTTACATTCCAGATATAAAAAATATATATGTAAGAATACGCAGATCGTAGGAAACTTAGATAAGACTAAGACGACTATTTTTTGGACATAAACATTATGTCGAATAATTAGTAAAAAATAATTCAATAATTGCCAAAATAGAGTCGAAAATCGGTCACTTGATAGATATTTTTATTTAGTTTTAAATTGTAAAACTCCGTCTTTTCTTCGTTATTCCTACTTTGACAGGCGTTATGAATTTTGAAAACCACCTTGGTATCTTCCGCCATACCGGTCATCCTAGTATATAAGATACAAATTAGGCACGTCAAGATAAACTCCCCTTTTTAGATATGTATATATATTGAAAGTTGATGATGAAACATAGAAACTAAGAATTATAAGCCCACAGATTATTTTTGTATGTTTACCTCGTTAACAAACACGGATTAACACACCATTTAGCCTTGTAAAAGCAATTGTTATAGTCTCCAGATATGAAACCCTACCGATTGTGCAATTTGACTGAGTGTAAATTAGAAGGATGGTTGATGCTTGAATAGTATGCGACGCTTAACCTATCGACTGACCTGGTCTCGATTCTTTTTGAGTTCATGCAATTTTCTAGATTTGTATTTGTTAAGGTTTATGATCACCTTCTGTAGCATTACGAAATTTTCCAACTGCAAAGGAACAAAACAGCAAAGTTAATGAATAATAGAGATTGGCCATTTTGTACATAAAGTTATACCAAGGGAAAAACTTCGTGCAAAGCATTATAATTTATTGTGTCATACATTTAAAAAAAAGGGGGGTTTTGTAGCAAATAAAACCAAGATTTTTGTAAAAAACATCCACAGACTTTAATACAGAGATTTGTGTTATAATTTTTTTAACATAGACTAGAACACACCCGCGAAATCGCGGGCATTTACAGCTTGTAAACTGTTGTAGGATGAATTTTAGTAAGAGATTTAATGTCTGGAGAATTTCAGAAAAGGTATCAAAAGCCCTCTCCCTTTTTTCCAAAGTTTGTTGTTTGTTTCCTTGATGTTAAATTCCATTATTTTCGCGTTTTTGGCCTTAGACCACAATAATTTTTCCCCTTTGCTACAATGCATTTTTTGGTAAAAGTCAAATTAAATTTTAAAAAATTGCACCGCTTCAAACATGAAATAAAGGTAATTGCTTATAGACCATTATTATTCTAATAAAATATGCTTCTAGGAAAATCCATCAGTGTTTTTTTCTTTTTAGAGCCCTATTAACATGTCAATGGTAGGATTTGAATCTTGTATAAATGACTAGACTGATTTCTACCCTACCCTTATTTTTTTGCCAAATCACTACTTTAGTCTTCACTTTCAACAATAATTTTTGTCCACATGTTTTACTTATTTCAATATATATGCAACAGATGACCCCTTAAGTAGTAAACATTTCAAAGAAAACAGTAGACAGAATACTTAGGAAGCATGACCCCATATAATAATTTGGAACTATATTCCAAGACCACGAACAAAGGAAATTAATTGTGGTCTGAAGCCTTCTGTATACTATGAACATATACGTATATTATAACCCTGCAGGCACACTTTGTTGCATCAACGTTGATTCTTTGTTGATTTTAGGTTATACATTGATCAACAAATATTCAACATTGATTCAACGTTGACAATGCAACGTTGAAATTAGTACATTGTTTCAACGTTGAATTAACATTGTGTTGAAAAACAAACACTGAATCAACGTTGGCTAAACTATATAAAACCCAGTAGTTGTGGATACCAAAATTATTAAAAAAGAAGTATTGTGCACAATTCTTTTTAAATTGACAACGATATTCACATAAAATAGAATATTTAGTAGATTTATCCCTAATTGTCACGGTGACTATAGAATCATATATAAAACAATGGCAGTGTATATCAGCATAAACTTAGCATAAAAATGAACTTTGCACCCCAAATAATAGAAATTCCAAAATTTCACCAAAACATAATAATAGAACCAGCTTGTATACATCAGCATACAGTAAATAGAAATATTTGTGAATAACCCCTTTCCCTTAAAATATGCCCCCTTTTTTCCATTGCTACTGATGTCAAATATCTTGTTTCTTTCTTTTTTTTCTTTTCTTTTCTTTTTATCAATCCAAGGAGAAAGAGGTGTACATCAGTACATAAACAATGCTTGACAACTTTTATTATAAAAAACCGATAGATCTATTGGAATAGTGATTTAAATTTTCGCTGCATTTTTAACATTTCTATTTTAAGAATATGCGCATGCGCAGTTGTTTTGTTGCCAAAGTTTGAATATCCGCTAACGAAACCACTGTGATTCTACAGAGTGTTTATCAATATCTTTCCTGTATACAGCTTTTACATTTTTATTGTAAGTATTTATAGTAATTGATGTGATTACGGTACCGTATTAATGAAATGTGAGCATATCATGTTGTTATGAAAACTGTACTGAAAGGTTAAAATTTTACACGAGGAAAAGGGGGATGTTTCATAGCATGTTACCCATTCCCAAGATATCTCCCAAGGTCTTAAATAATGTTTATCATTGACTATTTGAAATCATCTTATGATTGAATCAAAAGTAAAAAGAAATTTTATTCGTTATTTACATGATCAATTCAGTTACACTAAATCTCCTAAAAAGGGGGGCTTGTTTACAAAATTTGGATGGAAAGGTCAGAAGCTATGCCTATATGACATACCAAGTTGGACCTTTAATATTTTACTGTCAAAATTGAAGTGGTGTTTTGGCAAGGTAATTAAAAATCAAGGGTAAAGGGGGTAGTAAAGAGTTTTTGGACTTTTTATTTCATATGTTTTCGTGTTTTGACATTATATTTTTTGGTTGAACGTACGTTATTTTTGTTTCCCCTTATTCATTTTCCGTGTTTTTGTGTTGGTACTCCTAATTTCGCGTGTTTGTCCAACATTTAAGATAATAAAAAAAGGAAACAGGACTCAATTTCGAAGTAAGTTTGGAGTTTGTTTTAAATTATGTGTTACCAGGATCATATTACATGTATTAATTGCTATCAAGTTATGAATACTTTTTTTCTCCCAAATCGGATGCAACTAGCAGACCGGAAAAAGTGACTGCAGGGTATTCATGTGCATTATCATGAATATGTGATCTCGAATAACGACTGATTAATTACTTCTAGTACTTTTTCCTTAATATTTACGATTTTATTTCTTGCGCTTCATTTACCCCAATTTGTATTTCACGTGTTTCCCTATTAAGAATCCCCCTTAAGGCTTTACCACCCTCGTATATGTCAATTAGACAGATATCCATGCAGCAGCACAAATAATACAGAAAAAGATACATGTATAAGTCATTAAGTGGATAAACCTTCAATTTGTTCAAATGAAATGTAGTATTTAGGATTTCTTGCAGATTATATCTTCTGGTCTATATAAAAGGAAATGTAGTTGAGAAAGAAATTTAACTGTCATTTAGTTTTCATAGGTAATTATGCTTTTGATTTATACTTTAAAATAATATCATTATGAAGTTATTAATAGTTAAATGTGTTGAACAGAATACAACTTGACAATGTTCTAACTTTTGATTTTGTAGATGTCATCATAAAGATCTAGATGGAATCACTGAACAACAAGTGTTTGACAAAACTACAAACTTTCTTAAATGGTCTCCAAAAAGACCAGCTGTGAGAAGAAAGAAGTTGAAGTTTTCACTATTATTAATAAATAGATTTATTTTAATTTTATTGTATTGAAATTTCTCTATAATCAGTGGTTGGACATTAGAATACAAAGGGCAGGAACAGCAAACTTTGTTTTATATTTTGATCACTCAGACATTTCGAATAGACATTTGGCAAAAATATGTGTTATACCGTATAAGGATTGTGTGCTTTCGAAAATTAGGATAGTTCAATATTGAAAATAATTTTTTTGCTGATTTTTTAATTCTCTTGGATGATATTTGTGTTGTTATTTGCATATTGTTGAATGTTAAAAAAATATTGATGGTTGAATTATGATTCGTAGGAAAGCCCTTAACACACATATTTGTTATTCAGTTGATTGGTTGTTGACATCATCATGGTCAAGCCATGCTCTCGTCAAACGAATGTGGTTTGACACTCAGATTTATTGTTAAAAATAGTAATCTTTTACGAGTAATTGACAGTCAATGGCATCCATTCACAGTTTTGTGCACCCAACCCCTTTTAATTGTTATACCTATTGTTAACAAGACAACCATCAACCAAAGAACATTATTAATACATCTTTAGGTCACCATAGTCTTCAACAATGAGCAAAAGCCCACACCATGTCAAATATAACCAGACAATGACTATTTAAAGTTAAACAATTGGTTTGAGATTATTTGTTATACTTGGGTCTGATGGAGCAGAAATTGGATGAAGTTACCTGCGGCAGAATGTTGTAATGGCATTTAGCATGTTGAGTGCCTCGAGAAGTCACTAGCCTGAGTATTGCTACAGCATAAAATTATGGCCTGCAAGACACAGAAAATACAGGAAAAAATAAAAGACCTCTAAGTTTTAGGTTGAAACACAGTTGAATACAACCACTAACTAATTTTGATTCTGTGTGAAATATTGTATTCACCCTGAATTCAATCTGAATTCAAATAAGCCTATTGGTTGAAACAATGTTGAAGCAACCATTATTCTATATTGATTCAAAGTTGAACATCAACGTTGATTCAGCATAGACTTTCAACGTTGATACAAATTTGCAAAATCTAATAATAATTCAACATAGATTCAACATAGAAAATAAACATTGATTCAATGTTTAATCAATGTTGTGTGCCTGCAGGGAAATAACGTGTATTTGCTATTACACTATCAAATTGACAATTCCAAGTTTCTTCTCCACGGCGATCACTGCTATAACTATATAGAGAGTCTCTATATATTATAGTATTATAATCATAGTATACATGTAGATAAACGCGAAAATAATTGTCCTCTCTCCGAGTACTTAGGAAAATCATGTTCAAGCTTAAAACCGGAAGTCTTATCTATGACTAAAAGTCGGTCTGATGACGAAAACATTATCCGAACGCCTTTTTATCGTTTTTCTCCCAAAATAACTCAATCTGAATAATCATAAGAATGCATGACAAATGCGACTATGCATGGTACCTATATGACACAGAGGCATGATGCTTAATTTATTGTGGAAGGAAGAGAAGCGACACACAAAATGAGGTCTTCTCGTTTAATAGTATAGATTACTCACTTAGTTTTCTATGATGTGCTAGCGTTGATTGATTAGAAAAATCCTTTTAGTTCCAAAAACCTCTTGCTGAGTCACCAAAGCCGAGAACAGCCTAGAAGGTGAACTTGAATTGGTCCATATTTTCTATTTGCTTTAACCAATATCTAAATTTATATATTTGTTTTAAGGAAATCACTGCTATCACTGCATGCAATAATCCTCGTTCTATCAAGCAGCGAATTGCCAAATATGAGAGTACAAGGGGAAATGCTGTGGATTTTTTTTTATAAAATATCATATGTTTAGCATTAAATCAACACAAGGGTACAAAATCTTTAATTTGATATATCGACGATGTAAGATTACTTACAGTTTCTGAAAGGTACTGCAAAATCCAGCTAAGTTTAAATTTTCTCAAACATACAGTACATTGGAAAATTATTTATGCTATGCCTTAAAAATTTTCCAAATGCGCAGGTTTGTCTGTATTTATAGTTAATTATGAGATAAAAAAAAATAAGTAACTGCCTTTAGAAATACAATCTGTCATGAGACCATCTTATTGCACCTCTTAGTCCTACGATACTTTCGAAACCGTATTCAAGTCTTTCAAAACCAGTTGTAATAAAATATTCATGGAAAGAGTAGAAAGACTCTTTGACTCATATTGAGTTATGTTTTATGATTTTGTATGTTTGTAAGAGACCTGTTGACATTGGTTTCTTGGAAAGTAAATCTTAAAAGATGGCATCAATGTTTAATGATGGCTTCAAGATTTAATCAGATGATAATATATACATAGGAAAAACGTTGTGAATAATTAGAAAGTTAAAAAGGGAAGAAAGCAAGATTCATTAAAATTCTTTTAATTGTAAAATCCCTTTATTATACATTGTCAGTCATGTGAGAAAATATATATATTTGGTGTCACGATATCACAGTAGCATGGGTTCGAATCCCGGCGAGGGAAGAACCAAAAATTTGCGAAATCAAATTTACAGATCTAACATTGTTGGGTTGATGTTTAGACGAGTTGTTGGGTTGATGTTTAGACGAGTTGTATATATATATATATATATATATATATATATATATATATATATATATATATATATATATATAATTATTATCATTTTTATAAAGGTTTGTATTAGTTTTTCGATTTTCTTTCAAATATTTTGGCCTTAACCATTCCTAAAGAAACATAAATAGATGAAATGCGCATCTGATGCAGTTAAATTGGTATAGTTTATATCATTAATCTTGTTAAAATTCCAGGAAGAATTTAAATTGTACTATAAATTTCATTTTTTTCTTTTCATGTTTTAATACAATGTATAGTAATTTGCTTAAAAAGTATGTTGAAGGAATACCATGGTATATATTATCTGCAATTTTATGTCGTAACATACTTTGATAATTAGATATGCAGATCACCTAGAATGCAAAGGAAAGAAGGCGGAGCTTAGCTATGGTACAACACATTCATTTTCATGTTATTCCATGGCTGAAGCTCCACCCCTTTTTTGAAAGGTATCCCTGAAATATTTAGGAAACTGAAAAAACGTAAAAGGTCATGAACATTTATTTGTTATCATTTTATAACAAAAAGCAATAAATCATTTGTACCGCATCTCAAGAAATGTTTTTCAAACTAAATAGGACTGTAACGATTTCCTTTAATTTTGGAAAACAATACTTAAAGTTTCTTCTATCAGTTCTGAAAAAAATAAAATTAGATACTAAAATGTAGAAAATTTCCTTTGCGAAAATTCAATTACATGTCGATTCATTGGTGGGGGAGGTAACTCCATGAGAAGGAATAAATATTGGCTAGCGGAGCAAGACAAACACTAATTTTTTGGACGATTTATTTATTTTCTAAAATTCATTTAATATGTGAAAAAACATGATTTATTTTCGGCGATCACATAGGGGGACGTACATTATCTACGCTACCTGGATCCGCCACTGTTTAGTGTTTAATCATTAAAATTGTGTTTTAATAAATATTAAATCTAATTATCGAATTAATAAAATAACGGAAGTAAAGCATTTTGTACGATAACTTTAAATGTACAAATATGCAAATTTTTCAATGAGATGAATAACCTGTAAAACATATTTGATTTGCATGATACATGTATCTTGAAAACCAACCAAAAAAAAAAAAATCTTACCGTCATTAGAAGAATTATTTGATCCTTGTTGCTGGAATCCGACATTTTTGTTTACTTTCTGATGGCATAATGAAATTACCTGCGCATACGATCATACACGGGGCATTGTTTTTTAAGTTGTTGTATCACCTTTTATTTTACTTTTGGGACAAACAGACTTTATATAAGAGAAATTGAAATAAAATTTTTATGTATTCCTTTCCAGACTTTACATGTAGATACATTTTCAAAGGTATGTATTTTAATTTTATATCAAAGTCATATGAAACTTCAAATTAAAAAAAAAATAAATGCATATGTTTTTTATAACTGAATGGTTAGTTTTTATTATAAATAAAATTGAGAATGGAAATGGGGAATGTGTCAAATAGACAACAACCCGACCATAGAGCAGACAACAGCAGAAGGTCACCAACAGGTCTTCAATGCAGCGAGAAATTCTCGCACCCGGGGGCGTCCTTCAGCTGTCCCCTAAACAAATAAATATATATCCTTGTTCAGTGATAATGAACGCCATACTAAACTCCAAATTGTACAATAATGTCCAAAAGAAACTAAAATTAAAAATAATACAGGACTGACAAAGGCCAGAGGCTCCGTACATATACTTTTTTCTCAAGAAAATTATTTAATTTCACCAAATTTAGAAGAAATGTACTTTATTCTATTTTAATCGTTTGCTTCCAGTAAACGATTCGCCGATATATTTTCCGTATGCAGTGAACTCAGCGTGACATTTTTCGTAAAACTCCGGTGATTGCAATTCCACGGCTGTCAATCGGTTTATCGAGAGAAATGATCGTGAAAGAATATCTAACGGTGGTCAAGCATTGCGATAGGATCGTGAAACATCTGGTACCGAATCGTGATTGTAATTATTTGAAATTTTACTTTAAAATCTGGGAAAATCTGTCGTATTTTCAAAACGCGAAACAAATCCGGAAAAAAAATACATCTGTCAAAATCATTCATCTTACTCAATAGCACTGTGCAATAAGATAAATTAAAATATGCAGTAATTTAGGAGAAAACACAAAGTGCGCAACACAAGTCTATTGGATTTATTAAAAAAAGAACACGTTTTGTACCTATAATGACTACATTCCAATATATAATGATATATTTGAAACTGAATCTTCAGTGTGACCAATTAAACAATAAAATAAAAGGTTTTTTTTATCCATGAAACCGTTCATTTTGTTTTAAAAAAAATTGAATTTTGTTGATTTTTTCATTAAAATTGATCGTGAAAGATCGGGCAACGCATTATCTCGATCGTGAAAGACAATGCGTGACCAGACAGACGCAGGAGATTTGTGTGAGTGTGGGTTTTGTTTTATACCTGTAACACTAAAGAACATTTGCGCTTTTACATGTAACTGTGATACACCTGCACAAAATTGTCAAGACATTTGCGCGTTTGCCTATAGCAGTTGTAAATGTATATAGGTTATGTTTAAATAATTTACCAAAGTCTTCGAAAGATGTTCACATATTCTTTGAAAGTTCATCCGATCAACGAGAAATTCTGAAAAAAAAACAATCGGGTAAACCAGATAGTTCGTGGAACTGTACCATCATAGTTTACCCATTATTGTTTCATTTTGAGAGGATCAAAATTCTTTAACCACCTGCTGTACCTGTTGAATTTAGAAAGAGTCATGGTTGTTATAAGGAATTTACTCACATTAACTCTATTGGAGTGTTGTCTTTTTCATCTGACACAAACATGATGGGGAATGGGGAAATGTTGATGCTTTTAGCTGTATATAAATGTATGAATGTTTTTTTTTATACTAAATGATTGTTTTATGTTATGTTGAGAACGCGCAAATGTCCTATCGAAAAAGCGCAAATTTCCTTTTTTTTTTATGAAGTGCAAAAATCATTTTTTTTTAAAGTGCAAATGTCCTAAACATTTAAGCGCAAATGTCCATTTAAAAAGTACAAATGTCATTTCAAAAAGTGCAAACGTCCGGCGCCGGACAAGACTTAATGATCAGAAAACAATTTTACCATTGATATAACTAGTTTCAACCGTTTAATTATTAAGAATTAAGAATGGACATTAATGCTTTCATTTTGTTTCACTTTTTTTTTTTTAATTCCAACACTTTTCCTGCAAAGTTATTTAAATAACTAAAAACGTGTCTAAATAAGTAGATCGCCAAGATAAAAGGACCTACAGGAGTGTATCTTTTTGGAAGCAGTAAAAGTATTTATGTATCTATAATGCTTAATAATTACATTAGATGTATGTTTCATTATGATACAGTTATTTTGATTGGCTAACAGCAATTTCGCGTCCTTCTGAAATAAACATTTATTACACAATGAAGATGACACGAGGTCCCACAATAAAATGCACAGGTATATTAAAGAAAAACTTGATAGAAATCGTTTTCATGATCCTAGCTTAAAAATGTAAATATAAGACTTAGTATTGAATGCTTATTTTGTAACTTCAAAGGGGTGTAAAAGCGTTGACCGTGTGCACATTTTAAGAATTAAGCGCTTCCGCGCTTCATACAAAATGTACTTCGGTCAACGCTTTTACACCCCAATGAAGTTACAAAAAGAAGCATTCAATTAAATGCAACCGCCCTGGAAATATTTGCATGTGTACGTTATTTTTTTTTTTGGGCTGTGCTGACATAAACTAAAAAGGTACCAAGATAACGTTATTTTTTTTTAAACATATCTATTTATAGTGGATTGGGAAACAAGTTTTTACAACTTATATTTGTCCCTTTCCACCTTGCTGGTGCGAGTGCTGCCTTCTTCTCTCCTTCTTTAGTTACAGAAAACCATCAACATTTTGAAGATTACTTTCTGGCGCATGCCTGATTGAGGTTGCTTTTTAAAATTTATTTCAATTTTTCTTTATTTTTAAGCTTTACAATTTTTATTGAACTTTTAATTTTTACATTTTTTATTCTATTTTTTTTTTTTTTAAATTAAGATAAAAACAATAGGTACATTTAGTTTAAGTGAGAAAAGGTTTTAAGGAGTACTTCATGGGTAAGTGCATCCTTAAAGCTGTCTGTAGAAGTTTTGTTTGAAATTTCAGGTGGTAGTTTATTCCAGTCTTTGATCGTTTGGCTGAAGAATGAAAATTTAAAACTGTCTTTATTGCATTGGAGCTGTCTGAATGTTAATTGATGAGTAGATCTTGTTTTGGACTGGCTTTTTATCAGAATATCTTGTGATGGTATAGCAATTTCGTTATTTATTACTTTGTGGAACATTTGTAATCTGGTTTTAAGCCTTCGTTCTTGTAGAGTTTGCCATTTCAGATTTTGAAGCATATCAGATACACTGCTGGTGTTGTGAAATCTGTTGCATGTATATCGTGCAGCTCTTCTTTGCACTTGTTCCAGTCTGTATATATTTTCTGATGTGTATGGGTCCCAAACGGTACAACAGTATTCGAGTTTTGGTCTTACTATAGTTTGATATGCTCTTTCTTTCACTAATTTTGAACTAATTTTTAGATTGCGTCTGACGAAAGATAAAGATTGATTTGCTTTTGCTGCTGATTGTTGTATATGTTTGTTCCATTTGAGATCTGAGGAGATTGTACTGCCTAGATATTTAGCTGATTGTACTTGTTCTAGGATATGACCGTGCATGTTGTAATAGAAGTGTATTTGTTTTTTCTTTGTTGAGACTCTTAAGATGTTACATTTGTCAGGGTGGAATGACATGAGCCAGTCGTGTTCCCATTTAATAGCTGCTTCTATGTCTTCTTGAAGCTTAATACAATCGTTTTGGCAGGTAATAGGCCGGTAGATAATGCTGTCGTCTGCAAAGAGTCTTATTTGGCTGTGTTTAAGGTAGTCAGGTAAATCATTGATGTAGATAAGAAAGAGTATTGGTCCTATTATAGTGCCCTGAGGAACGCCTGATGTTACTGGAATTTTTTCAGATGTCGTGTTTTCGAGAAGGACTGTTTGAGTTCTGTTAGATAAAAATGATTGGATCCAGTTTATTGCCTGATCAGAGATGCCGTAGTGTTTTAATTTGAAAAGTAAGCGTTTGTGTGGCACTTTGTCGAATGCTTTGGCAAAATCCATGATAACTAAGTCAGTTTGTATATTTTTATCGTTGTTTTGAGCTAGTTGGTGTATAAGAGATATTACTTGAGATTCGCAAGATCTTTTTGCTCTAAATCCGTGTTGTAGTTCATATAGGATGTTATTTGCTTCAAGATGTTTCATCATATTGCTAGCTAGTATATGTTCAAGTAATTAACATGAGATACAGGTAAGTGAGATTGGTCTATAATTACCAGGATGATGTTTGTCTCCTTTTTTAAATACTGGTGTAACGTTTGCATGGTTCCAGTCTGATGGTACTTTGCCTGTCTCAAGAGATTTGTCAAAAATGATTACAAGTATGTTTGAGGTTATTTCGATGTTTCCTTCATATTTTGCCAGCGATAGTATCTGGTCCTGTAGCTTTATTGGTGTTTATGTGTTTTTATGAGTTTGTATACACCTTCCCGACTGATGTTAATTAGTTCCATTTTAGGGTGTGTACTAGCTTCTTTCGTTGGTATTTCTTTGTTAGTTTCTGATGTGAAAGCAGAAATTGTTGGTTTAGTATGTTGGCTTTTTCAGAGGGGTTTGTATGGAGGGTGCCTTCGCTTTTTAAGGATGCAATGCCGGTGTTTTCTTTTCTTTGGCTTTTTATATAAGAGTACAGCTTTTTTGGTTGTTTGTTGAAGCAATGCTGATCTGGTTCTTTTATATCGATGTCAAAGATCATATTTTCGATGTATGCCCAGTATGCTATTCTCATCTCTTTTTGGAGTTTGGTCTTTATCTCTTTGTATTTATTTTTGTATTTAGAGTCATGACTTTTCTTTTTATAGAGTTTGTTTTTCTTTCTTAAGAGTCTTTTCAGGTCTCTATTTACCCATGGTAATTTTGATTTTTTTCCAATTACTTTAGTTGGTATATTTTTGTTGATGGTCTCTGTTGTTTTGGTTTTAAAGGTGGTCCATATATCATCGATAGTCATATTTGTCTTGTTTGCTTTTAAATTATCATATATAAGAATAAGGTCTTTCTTTATGTTCTCCCACTTTGCTTTTTTGTATATTAGTGCTTTATGTGGTTGTTGTTTTGGTGTTGGTATAGCAAAGTTGATTTCACAAAAGACAATAGCATGATCGCTTCCTCCTATTGATGGGAGGGTCTCAACTCTGTTGATAAATGATGGGTTTGTCATGCACATTAGATCTAAAGTTCTGTCATTTCTGGTGTTTTTGTCAATTACTTGTGCTAGGTTAGCGGCGTTAGCCTGCTCTTTTTCGAAATCTACAAAGGTGTCTTTTACTTACCTACCTTAGTCTACCTAACGCAGGAGATCAGTTTGCCCCACTTTATTTGGCTCTGATTCATCATCACTAACTACACTTGTGCTACTTCCGGTGTTATTGGTGTGTTCAGTGTCAAAGTTATATATCATTGGGTGTTATTTCCAATGCCTGTCTAGAAGATTTCCAAAAATCTTTACATTCTTTGCAGTCACTACGATGTCTGGTAGGCTATATCGTGTATCGTGTTTCTTGTGGTTAGTACTTCGCTTTAGGGTTAGTAATGAAAGGCGAAGATCTTTGAACGACCCATAATATTTGAAGTTGCATATAGGAAATAGTGCTCAAGAGAAATCCGTACGTAGTTTATTATCCCCTGTGCTTTTGGCTAAGATATGCAAGGCCGTAACTACCCTTGAGGCAAGTGAGGCAATTGCCTCACTAAAATTTCGACACTGATTATTTTTTTGTATACATATATATAAATATAATAGTCATTTGTTGTTCTGTATCAACCTTAATTTCTATAACTTGCCATCATTTCTTTTAAACTATTCTTCCTGGATATAACTCAGCATCTCAACGGGTGATGTTTCTCGATTACATTAACCTAGTAACGATAATCACCATGGATCTTTATAGTTAAAACAGGCTCTTGCACAAAAAGGAAAAGCGACACTGAAGGTAAAGAAGGAATAACTCTAGTAAACTAGTTTTTTTGTCTGAGTATTACATATAACTTCATTTGAACAATCCAAAAACGATAAGTAGACTGACAAATCAAGTACTGGTCTTCGGAAGGGACAGTCATGTCTGCGTATTCATTTCTCCGTTTCACCAACTTTTGACAAATCAAGTACTGGGCATCGCAAGGTGGGAGTCCTGTCTGTGTATTCATTTCACGAACTTTACTCTTTCTCTTTACAGATAAATAAAATATAAATAATATGAAACATGAATGCGTGGATTAGTTTTTATCCATGTTTCTTTAACCTGAAAATTTGAAAGAATATCCCATATTCCAATTTGATATTATTGTGGAATGGTAGAACCTTTAACACAGGATTTTGTCTTTACTTATTCGGGACTACGGAATTTCGTTTCTTTATATTCGGGGTTTCGGAATCGGACACCCAAATACCTAACCCCTTTTATAGATTCTGGAACTAAAATACCACCAACTATTTCCAGATCTAATTTGAAACTACATGTAAACGTCAAAAACTCCATTCCAATTCCCCTGTACCCATATCATATATACTTACTCTATAGATAGAATCATATACATGTATCTTATCTCATTATATCCCTAGTTTGTCTACTCTTTGTCAGCATAAAAGCGAGTTTAATATTTTGTAACTGCGACTGTATGATGGTGCTTACAGGAAAGCTTAATTCCCTTTTGCAAACAAAACAGTTACTACCAATGCTGCTACCGAATTGGTGATGGAGAAGGAATTTGAAGAAGACATTGATCATTGTGTTGATGATAATGTGCTACCTTTAGAAACATTGACTGCCCTGAAACGACTGAAAACTTGGAAAAGAGCATACATGATTGGCGAAAGATTGTGCGGTCTTGCAATGCTCCATGTTCATCGCGATAAGGATATCAGAAAACCAAATTATGATTCTGAAACGATTTGACTGAACCGGCCATAGAAAAAATTGGCAAACTCTACTGAATCGATGTTTGTTCTATGTTCTGGCAGCAGACTCAAATCAGCGATATTTTGATGATTATTTTACATATAAATTTAAATAAAGTTTTTAAATATTTGGTGTTAGTAAAAGTCTTAAAATATGAAAAATTTACATAAAAAGTGTCCAAATTCAAAACATTATCAAACTCTCTAAAAATGCCTAGAATGCAGGATTTTGCACCATTCATTTCATACCCTCAAAAAAATATTTTCGCCTCGCTTCGCCTCGCTTCGCTCGGCTCAATTATTTTGCCTCAATAAATTAAGATGCCTAGTTGCGGCCTTGATATGAAAGATCAATTGAGTGAAATATTTCATCGCCGAAAATCTGTAATTACAAGTCGTTTATATTTCCCAAATGGCAAAATGCGCGGGAATACTGTTCATGTACACCAAATCTCTATTATAGAGTAAAAAAAAGTTATATATAGTAGTCTAAGTTGGCAGTAATTTTAACTTACACTTGTTGTTATTTAATGAATGAAAAAGAAGCGGAAATCGACGTAATTAGCGTCGACCATTTAGGTCGATGTTTTAAGAAATGCAGAACAACTCGTCCCAGAGACAAGTCGGACCGAGTGTAGTCGGACTGTCCAAGAATACAAATCGGACCGATTGTCAGATTTACTTAGGTTTCATAAAATGTAAGACTAACATGAATAGCGGAGCCATCAATCTTTCGTTTGTGCATTGGGGACTATTTAGGGGTATTTTGAGGGGATTCTTTTTTAAATTTTCAAATGACTGTTACTCGAAAACAGTAAGTGATAGACACACGCAGTCTTCAGTAACGAGAACAGGACCATGTAATACAAACAATTTAAACTAAAGTAGGGTGAGTCCTTGGGTGTCATCCCACCCCTTCAATTTGAAAATGTGCTATTATCTTGTAAACGGTCGCGATCCCCACCCCTAAAAAATATATATATATATATATACTTGTATGGGACAATAAAACAAATCAAATGAAAATAATTTGGGGGAGTTCCCGGTGTCACCAAACCCCCGTCTGTTTGAGAACTTGTAAACGGTCGAGATCCCCACCACTAAACCATGTATATTGATGTATAAGACAATATAACAAATCAATTGAAATATAGGAGGAGTCCCTGGGGTCACCCCACCCCCTCCTGTTTGAGAACTTGGAAACGGTGGAGATCCCCATCTCTTAACCATATATATTCATGTATGGAACAATGTAACAAATCAAATGAAATATAGGGGGAGTACCTGTGTCACCCTGCCCCCTTCTGTTCGAAAACTTGTAAACGGTCGAGATCCCCCCTAAACCATATATTTTCATATATGGGATAATATAAAAAATCAAATGAAATGTAGGGGAGTCCTTTGGGTCACCCCATCCCCTCCTGTTTGAGAACTTGTAAACGGTCGAGATACCCACTTCTAAACCACATTTATTCCTGTTCGTCATTTCAAAAAGATTTGAATGACCTACAGGGTCAATCTCCTTGGCGTCACATATGTATATCACTTTACTAGACCAAACCAAAGTGTACTGGACTTTGCCAAATGTCAGGCGACCATGGGAATGACGAATTATGGGAGCTTTGTTTGGTAGACTTTTACAAATATTTCTTGTTTATTATAAAATATTATTGATGCAAAAAATTAGTCTTGGTTAATTGAATTTACTTTAATTATTTTTTAATTATTTCTGGGCAGATAGAATTTTTCATTTATGGCTCATTTTAAAGAACACATATAAATCTTCATTTATTATGAGCAGGTCAGTCAGACGTCACCTTTGATCCATGTAGTAGTAAACATTTGTCTGATTTGTGTCTCATACTTTTCGGACAGTAGAACCCAAACTCAGTGTTCCTTCCAGGGAAGCAAGTCCATTCATACTATTTCAAACTCGTACTACGTCACAGTGGCGGATCAAGAATTTTCATAAAGGGGGGTGGGCACTGATAGGGGGCCGCTCCAGTCATGCTTCAGTGATTCCCTATATAATCAACCAATTTTTCCCACAAAGGGGGGGGGGGGCGAGCCGGGTCCCCTGAAAACCCCTCTTAATCCGTCTCTGCGTCAACTTGTATCACAAAAAGTCAACTGGTATCAACTTTAACTACCAACTAGTACAACTGCAACCATTGCGAACTTGTACCACTGCAGACTCACCGTTAAACATATACATTGAGATATGCGCTACTTTTGAAAGCCTTGATAATATATTAATTAATTTGCCTTAATAATCAATTCATTAAATAAATATAAATGTACAATATACCAATCTTTAAAATCTTTAAAAAAGAATCAGAAGCAACACCGCCACAGTTTTCATAATTACGTTTGCCTTGGTTTTTGGTTTACTGCCTACAGCGCTTACAGGGCTTTGATTTACCAATTTTATCGAGTTGTCTCTTGTTGTCGAGCTTGAATTAAGAGTGAATAAAACTTCTGTTACTTTTGAGTCATATATCCCGGTTGTTATCTTGTAGATTTCTAGCATGTCGCCTCTTAGCCTTCTTACTTTTAAAGTAGGAATTTACAGAATTTGTAATCGTTCTTCGTATGATAGATCTTTGAGGTTCAATGGGTAACAATTTTCGTATTATGTGGGTAAAAAGATTTCTATCAGAACATGACTCCAAATGGAAACATGTTTCCAAAGCATTTTTCTCCCTTTTTGATTTAGAGGACTTGTTTATGAGCAGATGCGAATTTGAGTTTTTGAATTTGAAAGCACCTCTTTTTTATATAGAAGTGCTATCTGCTTGGAAACGTTTCAAGGGTATTTTAATCCCGTTAAATGCATTTCATGTTAGAAAAGAATTTATTTGGTTCAATCCGTTTATCAAAATTGATCAAAAGAGTATTTTTTACAGATCTTGGTACATGAAAGGCATAAGGTTCATCAATGATATTGTAGATGATAAAGGCGATTTTTTGTCTCATGACGCTATTAACAAAAAATATAACGTGAATGTCACTTTTGTAGACATTCTATCTATTAATCTTGCTATACCACGTGACTGGAAAGATTTTTTATTACAACACCACATGTCACCTAACAGCAACTCATTTGGATTCGTTTTTGAGCATGGGAATAAAAAAATGCCTCTTATTAAATTATTTGCTAAAGATGTATATTCACTTTGTATCGATCGGGAAAGTGTTTCTCCTATTTCACAACAAAGATGGGAAGAAAGTTTTAATATAGAAATTAGTGACGAACAATGGAAAAATATTTCTTCATTAGCTTTCAAATGTACTATAGAAAGCAAACTACAAGCTTTTCAATATAAATTACTACACAGAATAGTCTCACATAATTATCTTCTTGAAAATTATAAACTTTCCTTAACTAATGAACGTGTCAGTTGTAAAGAAATAGAAACTATAGAGCATAAATTTTTTTAATGTACAGAAATAAAACAACTTTGGAGAGATTTTTCAAATTGGTGGTATTCAGTTTTTAGAGAAAAACTATTCTTGAATAAAGACAGTGTCATTTTTGGTGTATTGAATTCTGATAACTTAGTTTTAAATTATTGCATTCTACAGGCAAAATATTACATTTATTATGTAAAGAACACACAATTAGACAGACTGTTCATATCTGTGCAAGCTTTTCTTAAATTTTTGAAAAGACGTCTGGAGATATTAGAATATTTATATATTTCTCAAGACAAACACGAGTCATTTGTCAACAGATGGGGGAATTTATGAAAGCTATTTAATTAAATTTATTTTCTAATATTGTTATAGTATATTGTATTCCAAAGTATTCTTAAGACGTATCATATACTGAATATTCACACCACTATCTTGTAAATTTTTACTATGTCTTATTTGCATAATGCCAATAGTATAACAATGCCATAATAAAAAAAAAAGAAAAAAAAAAAAAAAAGATAACTTTGTATTTAAACATTTACAGCAGAATAGAATAAGTGGATTTGAGGATAACTTAAAGCCAGTACAATAAACAACATTTTCTTGAAATTTTGAAAAAAAGTTGAATATATAAAAAAAGAAATTGATATTTCTTTGTCCGCCATTTTGGATATTACCGGAAGTAAGGGTTTTAAAGAAATATGTCTTATACATTGTATCCATGAGAAGCACAAAAGAAATGGTTCTTGCACAATGTAATGATAGTAGCAATATGTTTAAACATATTTCAATTACCCTCCCTAAAAAATAAGCTTATTTTAGTACAATGTCCGCCATATTAGATATTACCGGAAGTAGGGTTTTTCAAGACGTCTTATCTGTTATAATATATCCAAAAGTAGTAAAAAACAAAGGTTTGTACCAAATATTATGATACTAGCATGATTATAACACCTTTTCACATACTAGCCTTCGATATTGGGCTGATTAAAGTATGAAGTCCGTCATTTTGGATTTTACCGGAAGTACGACATTTTTTTCAAATGCCTTCCTATCTGAAATAAAAAAAAAAGTAATAGATGGAGAGGGTCTATGCCAAATTTCATGCTTGTAGCAGGATGTGCACAATGTTTCACAAAGCCGCCGTACTATTTGGGGAGTCTTCTTCATTCTGTTTTAGAAACAATGCTATAAAAATAATCAATCAAGTTGTACATTTAAAGATTTATTAATTTTGAATTGATTATTGGTGTTCTTTAAGGGCATCCGATACAGTTTCTCGATAAAATGTCATTTTTATAATTTTGTAATATGTTGTAGGCCTTGGCGAGTTATAAAATAAAACACAAAATAAAACATAGGTCACCGTGCTTGTTTTCGAGAAAATTGAGGCTGAAAATTGGGGATTTGTGCAATTTTGTAAAACAATTAGGCAATGTTATAAAATTTTTGGAGCAGATATTTTTCGTCGTAAATTATCAAGATCGGGTTCAATCTGAAGCTGTGATAAGTGACAAAAAGGAAAAAAATAAATCACTATACGAATAACTATACAATTATTCAAGCCTTGCTTGACATTGCGGACCAGATGCTCAAAGTGGCATTTTTTTAAACCTAAAAAAATGGAAATAAACTGTTTCTGAAAATGTCATTTTTATAATTTTTCTGCATAAACTGCATTTTGTCATGCTTTCTGCAAATATCAAATAAAAAATATAGGTCACCGTGCTTGATTCCATGATAATCTCGATTTATCCTAAAAATTGCGTCCCCCCCTTTGTAACCTCAACGTTAGCGCTATAGTGCACGACGTCGCTGGCGGACAATTTCGACGTTATCTCTGCAAATTACCGGCGACATTTTTTAGATGTATAAATATTGCTTGTAAAGTACTATCTATAAATTGGTTATATTGTTTCCGGAAATAAAATCATATGAATATCAAATACCTCTCTCTGTTTGTGGTCTAAGTGAGAAACATCTCAAGAAAAGTTATAACGGACTATTGATAATTTTTACGGCTTTTAAAATTAAGGACTCGGCAATTTAGAACTTGACATACAGGTACATTTACTGTACACACTCGTATATTATTTCATACCGAATGTTGACCTCTAGATCTGTTTTGTTTTGTTTGGTGGGCTGCTGTTTCATTACAAATATTCCTTAAAATCCCTTTATAGTCCGGCGGCTACAAGCATATTTCAGACGAATTGTGCACATCCTGTTACAAGCATGAAATTTGGCATAGACCTTTCTCAACTATTACTCTTTTATTTCAGATAGGGAGGCATTTGAAAAAAATGTCTCACTTCCGGTAAAATCCAAAATGGCGGACGTCATACTTAAATCAGCCCAATATCGAAGGCTAGCGTGTAAAAATGTGTTATCATCATGCTACTATCATAATATTTGGTACAAACCTTTGTTTTTTACTACTTTTGGATAAATTAAATAGATTAGATGTCTTCAGAAACCCCACTTTCGGTTAAAATCCAATATGGCTGACATTGTACTTAAATAAGCTTATTTTTTAGGGAGGGTAACTGAAATGTGTTTTAACGTATTGCTACTATCATTACATTGTGTATGAACCTTTCTTTGGTGTTTCTGATGGATACAATGCATAAGACATATGTCTTAAAAACCCTTTCTTCCGGGTATATCCAAAATGGCGGACAGAGAAATATCAATTTTTTATTCAAATTTTCATTTTTTTCAATATGTAAAGAAATGATTTTATTTTGTGCTGGTCATTAAACTTTTGGCTTAAAGTTATCCTCAAAACCACTTATTCTAGCATGTTGTAAATATTTAGATATAAAGTTGACACTTCCGGTTAAAAATATGACGTAAATTTCAATCTATTTCTTCGATTTAGAGTTTTGGATAGATTGATTAAAACAAAATAAAATCACTATAGTACTAAAAATTATTTAAAATTATTACTATTTGGCCAAGAATACATGTTTATTCACAGTCACCATGACATGCACACATCGCAGTGCACGGGATACCCGATTTTCCACATTAAAAATGACCGCGGAATCCTTTCTTACATCCACAATGTATAAGCTTTTGACAAAATGATGAGGCCTCAAAAAGAGTTTTTCAAAAGTTATCCTCTTTGTCCCCGCCTGGAGTGGGTAGCATAAGAGCCAATCCCAAGCTCGTCTCCCTAAACACCTGCCTAAGTATATTGCATTATTTACATGCTGGAAAAGACTAGACCAAGTTGAGGGAATAGCCTCGAAAAGCCGTCCCTGTTGCGCAAATAGTTATTTTCTTGCTTCGTTAACCATGTTATACCCATCTGCTAAGTTTGTGCGATCTTACAGTAAAACCCCGGTGATTTAGTCTGATTAATCATCATTCTTTTTGTTAAAGTCACATCTTCAAATGCAATCAATGTCTCCCACATAGTCTTTTCCCCCCTTTCAAGCAAAGAGAGAACCATATCACAACAGGTAAAGACATGGATAACAATAAGTGTTTCAGATCACCCATATCACTCATTGCCTAGTGCATTTGAAAGGCCATTGATAGATATTAATCCAAAGTCTTTTGCCCTCCCAAACACAACGTCTACCCCTATGTCACGGAATAGCGAAACAGTATTGACAACATCATCATTAACGACTGTTCGAATCATGACTCGTTTAAGTGCGTGTTTCACTGCATCAGACACATGCACCATGATTTTAGTGTCTGCCTCTAAATGTGAACTTGGTGCTGAACTTGAAATACATTACGTGGTGGATAAGATAGAATATCCTGACCATTTGTTGCTATAACTACCATACGCATCCAAGACTTCATCCACTCGTATTTCAGTTTCAAGGTATTTTATTTAGGTAAGGACATAATACCCAATCAGCATACTCAGTAGGTCGCAATTCACAATCGGAGAGCTGATTTCCAACATTTACAAAGACTGTGGTATTGTTTCTCACATCTTAATAAATTCTGCAAAAACACATTATTTTCTTGCCTTGTTAACCTAATCTGTTTCTTTTTTTTTTATCTTCTAACAAAACCACGTATCGTTTTCAATGACATTAAACATCAAATCCATATGGTGATGTTGGCTGGTCAATCATCATTCTAAATGCTATAGTCACATCTTCAAACTCCATTAATGTCACCAACGCAGTTCCTTTTCCAGCGAACGTGTTATCTTTTAATGCCTAGTGCATTTGAAAGGTCATTGATTGATATATATCTTATACTTGTCCCCTTCTAAATGCAAACCAAAGTTTGTCTGCCCTATGTCACGGAATAGCGAAACAGCAATGACATCAGTATCGACTGTTTGAGTCATGACTCAGTTAAGTCTATGTTTCACTGCATCAGACACATCTATCTTGATTCTAGTGTCAGTCTCTTCGTGTAAACATGGTGCTAAACTTGAAACATCATCAAGTGGTGGATAACACTAAACATCCTGAGCATTTGTTGCTTCAACTACCTTGTACTCAAAATTGTATTGAGTAAGCTCCTGTGAATGAAAACTTAAAAGTTCTTTCTTACTGTCGTCATCTCTCAGAAAACTTTCCCATCTTTGAGGATGTTTTTAATCCTGGGTTCGTCTGTGTATTCCCTTTCCCCTAAATGTTGCCCTTGCTTCTTTTAGCAGCTTTAAAACTACCAGTATTTCGCTATTCCGTAACAAAGGGGCAGACGAACTATTGATTGTATTTGGGGAGGCAAACATCTTTGGATTACTATCTATCAATGGCCTTTCAAATGCACTAGGCAATGAGTGATCACACACTTTTATTTCTGACCAATACCTTATGACGGGTTGTGATACTGTTCTCTCTTTGCTTGAAAAGGAAAAAAAAGACTGCATGGGAGACATTAATGGTATTTGAAGATGTGACTTTAACATAAAGAATGATGATTGATCAGCCTAAATCACCGTGGTTGTACTGTACAAACTTATCAGATCTAACATGATTAACGAACCAAGAAAGTCAATTTTTGCACAAAAGGGAAATCTCATTTTAAGTGAGGCTATTCCCACGACTTGTTCTAGTCTTTTCAAGCATGTAAAACGTGTAATATACTAATGCAGGTGTTTAGTGAGACGAGCTTTGGATTGACTCTTATGCTACCTAGTCTTGTCACTAATGGATTGCGAAGGGACAAAGAGGGTCCCTTTTAAAAAAAAACTCTTTCTGAGACCTCATCATTTTTTTCAGAAGCTTGTACATTATGGATGTAAGAAAGGATGCCGCGGTTATTTTTAATGTGTAAAATCGGGTCTCCCGTGCACTGCCTTGTGTGCATGTGGTGGTGATTGTGAATAAGCATGTATTCTTGGCCAAATAGAAGTAGTTTTAAATATTTTTTAGTACTATAGTGATTTTATTTTGTTTAAATCAATCTATCCAAAACTCTACATCGAAGAAATAGATTGAGGACTCATCTTTAAAATTTACGTCATATTTTTACCGGAAGTGTCAACTTTATATCTTAGCATTTACAACATGCTAGAATAAGTGGTTTTGGGGATAACTTAAAGCCAAAAGTTTAATGACCAGCACAAAATAAAATCATTTTCTTTACATTTTGAAGAAAGTTGAAAATTTGAATAAAAAATTGATATTTCTCTGTCCGCCATTTTGTATACTTCCGGAAGTAAGGGTTTTTAAGACATATGTCTTATACATTGTCTCCATCAGAAGCACCAAAGAAAGGTTCATACACAATGTAATTATAGTAGCAATACGTTAAAACACATTTCAATTACCCTCCCTAAAAATTAAGCTTATTTAAGTACAATGTCCGCCATATTGGATTTTAACCGGAAGTGGGGTTTCTGAAGACATCTAATCTATTTAATTTATCCAAAAGTAGTAAAATACAAAGGTCTGTACCAAATATTATGATAGTAGCATGATAATAGGACATTTTTACACGCTAGTCTTCGATATTGGGCTGATTTAAGTATAACGTCCGCCATTTTGGATTTTACCGGAAGTGAGACATTTTTTTCAAATGCCTCCCTATCTGAAATAAAAGAGTAATAGTTGAGGAAGGTCTATGCCAAATTTCATGCTTGTAACAGGATGTGCACAATTTTTTACAAAGCCGCCGGACTATTATTCACGTTTTAATCACTGAGCAATCCGTTTTTGTTGATACGAATTAAAAGTTCACGTCGTTTGGACAGTAAATCAAATTTAGCGCGCATTGCAATTCGAATTAGAATTTACGTTAGGGCGTGAAACATTTCGAATGCGAATTAAACTAATTCGAATTACGTGTGAACTCAGCATTATCCTGCAAACGGAACTTCTTTTTTGTACATAAATTGCAGAACATACATTAGGCCGTTACTTTTTTCGTTTGAATTGTTTACCATTGTCATTTCGTGACCTTTTATAGCTGACTATGCAGTATGGGCTTTGCTCATTGTTGAAAACCGTTCAGTGACCTATAGTTGTATGTCTGTGTTATGTTTGTCTCTTGTTGAGAGTTGTCTCATTGGCAATTATACTACATCTTCTGTTTTATGTGGTCAGAAAACAAAAGCAAACTCTTATAAAGGAGAATCTTCAATTTCCTAAAGAATGCTCTTGTCCATGTATAGATTAGATCGTTGGTTTTCCCGTTTGAATGGTTTTACACTAGTAATTTTGGGGCCCTTTATAGCTTGTTGTTCGGTGTGAGCCAAGGCTCCGTGTTGAAGGCCGTACATTGACCTATAATGGTTTACTTTTTTTAAAATTGTTATTTGGATGGAGAGTTGTCTCATTGGCACTCATACCACATCTTCCTATATCTAAACAATGAAACTATAACTTTGAAAATTTTGATTTGGCAAAACCGAATGGATTAGATGCGATTAAAATCTTTCTCTCATAGCGTAATTTTATTGGTAAATAACTTTTATATTTTTTTCACCATAGCACGTACATAAAATATCGCACGTCTATTCCTCTGTCTGTCCTTCCGGTCCTTCTGGTTAATTACATTTTTCAAGTGAACAATTCTTGCCAACTTTTTATAAAACTGATATCGTATGGACACGTTCGAAAATCAGTGCCTATCAACTATTCTTTAAAAGAGTTATGCCATTTGGAAACATTGATTATATTGGAAATTGCATTGTATTTGCTGTCATCCCGTCATTTCTTTTATATATTTACAAAACATATAAAGAACAAAATAAACAGCTGCGCTACGAGCGGATGATACGCCCTTCGTGTTATTAAAAAAACATTATACATGTTTTTAAAATAACACGGGAGTTGTACAGGAAGTCATGCTAAGTATATCTTGACTCATTCATTATTCTTGCTCAATAGTAAGTTTGTATATAACAACATGTTTTATATGATCCCCAAATTGAAGCTCATTAAAAGTTCAAGAACTCAAAAATGAATTAAAGAATCATCACGAAAAAGTATACCGATCTTAAGAATAATTTACCTAAAAAGTATGTGAAGTTTTATGCAATAATTGTAAATAGTTTCTGAGATACGACGCGACATGTGAAAACTCAATCTTTTTGTCATAAACTCAATAACTCTAAAATCAAATTTTGAATCATTCTCAAAAAGTATATACAGATCTTCAGATTAATATAAATAAGAAGTGTGTAAATGTTTAAGCAATAGTCATAAATCGTTTTTGAGTTACAGCGCGAACTGTGAGAAAAAACTACAAAGCCCTGTAACTCAAAAAGTTTACCAAAAATTAAACAGATCGTTTGACCACCATGACTGAAAAAACAACCATGTGAAATTTGGATAATATGCTGTTCCATGTTTACGACGGACATTTGTTAGATAAAATACGTGAAACGTTGAGGAAATAAGAACTTTGTTCTTTTATATTAGCGGCGTGTACCTACGTTTTCGCTATTAGTTTTAAAATATCATTGGTTTCCTGTGCTGCAATACAATGTCATGGATGATGAATGATAATAAAAATGATAATTGACATGCATGATATTAGTAACACCAGAAGGGTTAGTCGTCTTAGATTGCTCACTTTACATTATTTTGTTGAAGATCTGAAAGAAACAGTAATTTGTTTTATTTCTTATGATGTTGTTAGACTGTTATCATGTTAGAATCAAATGCACTAATATTAATGGCGAAGACGTTAGCATGCGGGAGAAACAGAAATTGGAGCATCGAAATTCCACATTACGTTTCTTATTACGGAAAATTACACGCATTACGTCCCGCAAAAAGTGACGTTTTGCGGGAATTCAAACGCTTAACGACGCGCCAAGAGTTAACTCCCTTGAAACTGTATTGGATGCCCTTAATGTGTTTTGTCTAACAGTGTTTTAATTTTTTGATTTTGGGCCCGATTTTCAAACTATTCCACATAAAGGTATAAAGTATCAAATTTAAACTTAGTTTGATTTGAATAAAATCAAACTTTGTTGGGATTATATGATGTGCTGAATCTAAGCATATTATAATTTTTTTTTATTTTGACAAATTGGTTTAAATTGGCGCACACAATAATTTATCTTTGTTTGATTTTCACTAAAATTGAATATATGAGGTTCTTTGATCTGCTGAATTTAAGTGTGTATTTAGATCTTGAATTTTGAGTTCTATCATCAATTTTTTTCGCATTGAGGTCTAAACAATAAACAATGTGGTTATTGGATATGCTGAATCCAAACATGTATTTGGAATTTTCTTATTTGACCATAGTTGGTAAATGTCTAATTTTAAAATTATTTAAGAACTTATACCACTATGACCTTCATTCTGTGTAAGACACTATGCTTTTATAAGATATATTTGAAAAGGGGTGTTCGTAGTTAAAAAATAATTATAACATCATATCTAATTTTAGAGAACTATTTTTGTGGCGTACATCACTGGTTCATGGAAAATAAAAAGGTTAACTGACAATAACTTTAGTAAAGTATCTTCTCGGATTTTATGATACCGTTATTACTTGCTTTAACGATGTATACAGACAACCTCAGATTGTATGCAAGTATATTGCATCCAACTTTGTTGAGTAGAGGGAAGGTTGATGTAAAAATATATTCTTGGATTTTGTCAGACAGTTCAGCAAATGCTCTTGTTAACAATGTGATAATAACAGTAGCTGCGAGTCGCAATTCATAAAGAATCAGAAACCTATCAAAACGTTAATATGTTTATCAAAATAATATATTACTAAATTGCTTGAACATTTACAGGAAAGGTGGTTTATGGTTTACAACTCGTCATTATTGCAGCGGTTACTCAACTCATATCTATGATACCTTTATTACTTGCCTTTACGATGTATGCAGACAACCTAAGATTCTATGCATGTGTATCGATTCCAATATTGTTTACAGTCGGTCCATTTATTGCTTGTGGAATATATCTTTTGTATAAGTGGTGTTGTGGTCAAAGTGAGTATACATTTCAGATAAAATTAGAAAAACAAGTTCTGAATTGTTGTGATTTAAAAAAAAAACAGCAAGTGAAAATAAGTGCACTCGAACAAAACAGGTATTCAAGATCATGAAATTGTTTCAACAACATACAGTTAATGTCTTTTAACATAAGTCATACAATGGTAGAATTATTCAGTTGCATAAAATGGTTACCTGACTATTAAATGTGTTGAGTTCTTTTAAACTGAGTTTTACTGTGCGTATTGCTATGAATTGCATTATTCTACATTGGGTAGAGGTATAGGGGGAGGGTTGAGATCTCACAAAACATGGGACTTGGATGGAGAGTTGTCTCGTTGGCACTCATACCACATCTTTTTATATCTCGAGGATGGTTAAGATGTAGTCGAGTATGGTTCACATTTGGTCGAGTATTGTTCAGACTTCGTCGTGTATGTTTCAGACTTGAGTCGAGTTTGATTCAGACTCTAAAATGGTTAAGTACTGGTGGGTATAATGTAATAATGTTATGTATTACTCATACAGGAGGAACATTTGGAATTGTTTATCATTAAAGTTGATACGAATCAAACATGAATGAACAAACGGTATTTACAGTCCTTATTCCAATTTGAACAAATTGTCCGACTAGATTATTCGTATGGAAACATTTATGCACAACATTTTCAAAGACTTATGAAAAATATTTCAGACATATTGAAGATATCCTGCTACTGTTTAACATACATTGCTGTCAGTGTTTTTAATTCATGTATTCCAGTCAGTCTAGATAATAGATACATTTTGTACAACCGACTCTAGAATGAGTGGTCCATATCTTGACATTGGGTTGCTATTGACACAGATTGACGACATCAAGTAAAAATCTGTGAAATACTTCACATGATGATTTTAACTTTCCAGTCAATTTCTATGTTCTCAGCAGTAACATACCCTCTACCTCGTCGTTTGAAGTTTACATATCCGTATTGTTACCTTTTGCACGTGCATGGTGACACAGTATAGACTTGAACAGGGGTATGTTTCTTGAATACAATTGCTTACAAAGAGGCGGAAGATACCAAAGGAATATTCAGAATCAGAAGTCGAAGACTATGTGCTCTTAAATTAGAATCAAGTAGAATAATTACTTGCCCTTCCACTGCAATAGGAGAAATTCAAAGATGAGGAACAAATTAGAGATGCAAGCAGCATGGCATTATATTCCTTTCAGGACAGGGTCCATTTGTCATTTTTCATAGAAGTTACCTGATGTCACAGTTGTTTCATATCCCCAATTTCAGATACTTAACCGATTGCTAGGGCTAAAGTGTATCCTGCAATGAAAAAATGTCTTCAAATGTCCTATGATGCTGGACAAAAACAAGCTACTTGTTTTACACAAATTACATCAGCACACTATTACATTGCACACACAGTCAAATGTTCGAAGCTGCCAACCATAGTCGCAATATTGTTAGGCTTTCTGGTTTTAGCATGATGTTTCTTATCGTCTATCGTGAAGCAAAGTTTTGACCAGTATTGATATTGATTCGTGAATTGTTTAGTAGAACCTAGCATGAACTTAATTAAGTTGTATCCAAGGGTCAGAATCTTGTTATAACAGAAGTCATTAGAGGTCATAATTGCATATTCAAGTAAAGTCTTTCATGTGATGTGTAATTATTCAGCATATACGATTTGGTTATGTATGCCCCCGCAACTGAAAGTTGGGGGCATATTGTTTTACCCTTGTCCGTCCGTCCGTCCCATTATGGGTATATAGTTATTCAAGATAACTTCTACTACAGATTGAATGCTAAGATTTTCAGTTTGCTGGCTATTCGAATATATATATTGAAGGTGTTCATGTGGTTTTGGTATTCATTAATATTTGCTCTTTTGGGAGATGGTTGAACTTTGCCTCTTTTTGGAGCATACAATTGCATAAGAGGAGCATAGTATTTCAAGATAACATCTCCTTCTGTTTGAATGCTAGGAATATTTTACTGTACGGTTGTTTGTACATAAATTGAAGGTGTGTATCCCGGGCATAAAAACAATGCCGTATTTTGCGAAACCTTTTCAACTTTTGATCTTCAGTGCTGTACAACTTTGTACTTTTTTCACTTTCGATCTTTTATATCTGGGCGTCACTGGTGAGTCTTGTGTGGGCAAGGCGCGTTTTTGGCGTATTGAATTTTAAACCTGATGCTTTTTGTTATCTATTAATCATGTTTTTCTGTGTTTAATATGTTCTCCTATTTATTTGTATTGTAGTCCTGTAATATTATGTTGTCATTTCAATGTTATATTTAACTTTGCCATTAAAGTGCGAGGTTTGGCATGCCTTAAAACCAGGTTCAACCCACCACTTTTATTCCCCTTTAAAAGTGTCCTGTACCAAGTCAGGAAGATGGTCATTGTTATATATTGTTCGTTTCTCTTTGTGTTGCATTTTAACGTTGAGTCGTTTGTGTTTTCTCTTATTTTTGAGATATTGAGATAAGACGTGGCACGGTACTTGTCTATCCCAAATTCATGTATTTGGTTTTCATGTTACATTTGTTATTCTCGTGGTGTTTTGTCTGATGATTGGTCTGTTTCTGTGTGTGTTGCGTTTCGATGTTGTGCCGTTGTTCTCCTCTTATATTTAATGCGTTTCGCTCGGTTTTGGTTTGTTACCCCGATTTCGTTTTTTGTCCATGGATTTATGAGTTTTGAACAGCGGTATACTACTGTTGCCTTTATTTTTGAGGGATTTGATTTTTATTGAGATTTGCTGTTTTGGGAGAAACATTGTGATTGAGCTTTTTTATGAGTATTTACAGTCATAAAAGGCGCATAGCATTTCCAGATATTAACTTTTCCTACAAATTGAATGGTAGGAAGTTTTCACTGTGCTGACTGTTTGTACATTTATGGAATGTGTGCATGTGGGAATGGTTTTGACTTCTATTAGTATTTGCTCTCTTCGTTAGACAGATGAAAGTTGTCATTTTTGGAGACTTGAAACAGAGGTGCATATCGATTCCGGAAAACTCCTCCTATAGTAATTCAAAGATCTATGTGCTCCTGTGCTCAACTTAATTATTTTTTAAATAACACTTTGCATCTAAGTGGCTGCTATCTTGAGGCTGGTCTACGGGGGCATCATTTGCGTCTTCAAGATACAATTACTTAAAGAAAGTTTCTACATTCACTTTGTTATTATATAGTTACTTTAGAGTGCAGTGCAGGGGCATCACTTTGTCTAGTTTTATCTTATGCCATGTGTTTGGATAGAACAATCCAAACCTTAACAATTATTAAACAGAATAAAAGGCCGCACTGGTAATCCAAAATGCCTTTTCGGAAATATTTTAACTTTGTGTCAGCAGTATAATAACTGTATTTTAATTATGATTCGAAACCACCGTTGAAACTTAATATTATTTTACAGAAGAGTGCCTTTATACTAAATTCAACACTAAGCGTACGTGCGTTATGCTGTCAAACGAATATGGTAAAAAGTTGAATACTGTCACCAAAGACAAGATATATTTTAAAGTTGAAGCCAGTAATGATTTATTCATATCTCTTCTTGATGATCAGCAAAAAAAAATTGTGGACATAATACTAGGTGGTTGTAGTCAGCAATCTCCCCATGGTGCGAACCAAAATGATCGAGTTGTCTATTTTAAAGACGTCCTTATTTCTACTGTATGCAGAACATTTGTTCTGGAATGTGGACCTAATTATATCACAGTCACTGAGTTGTCGCGTGGAATTGAAAAACCTGTACTGGAATGGAAACCTACCAATGATGATCAGGGACTTGAAATTTGTGATATTGTTATATCGAATTTTATGCAAGGTAAGATTTTTCTCCTTTCATTCGCAAGAAAGAGATTAAGTACGTTAAGTTTGACGTTATCATTCCGAGTCATCTATCAAGTTTAGTTTTAAATTATTTCGATAAAAAAGCTATACCATCACAAAAGATTAAACCAGTCGATATCCAAACCAGAGATTCATTCTATCGTTCAATTCAATCGATCAATCCAACGCAACAGGTCAACCAATTAAGCTTATCGTCGATTAATAAATGTTGAAATAGGTCATGTTTTAAATTTTGAATTTTGCTTGTTATCTTTATTCAGAAGAAACCGTAACAGTTAATGATCTGATGTGTTTGCCAAATAATTGTTTACTATAAGGCGCAACTTCAACCCTTTGAAGTCAAAGTGTTTTAGTCAACCCTTATAAAATTTTTCCCCTTATGCATTTAAAATTAGTATTACTCCACAACCATACAAGTGAATGTCATTGACCTTGGTTCTTTCGATTTGAGATCACTGACTTATGACCTTGAAATTGAGGTCAATTCCAAAGGTCAATTTGACGTTCTAGATTTTGATCTTTGTTGATAATTCTTACTGGTTCTTTATTAAACAATCGAGCTTTCTGCATTTTGTTAAAAGACAGGTCACCATTTATCAGGTCAACCTGCAATGACCGTATTTTAACCGGAAGTAGCCTATTTCAGACTTAAACTATGATAAAGAACCTAAAAGTCTTATTTTTTTTTATATTAGTTTGAAGTTACAAATTTCATGAACCAGGAGTGATAATTTCCAACACCGTTTTTTAAATTTCATTCTATATTATCGAGGTGACCTTCAATTGTTCTCTGAACAATTGGTTTTTAATAAGGTCTTTCCATTTTTCCGTGGAAAGACCTTTAGATTTTGTTCTGATTATTATTTTTAATTCTACCGCCTAATTTTTGTTCTTGCGCAGTCTCATTACTTTACAAGATGTCGCTTTGATATTTGGTATATGATATCGAACAGTAAATCCGCTTTTGAAACATACCCTAATTAACCGAACACTTGTTTTTGTAAGGGTTATCTCCCAAACACTGTTTTTCTTGTGTCGTTTACTCTCTCGCGTTTCTAAAAGATTACGACAAAATTATTTTACCAAATTGCTCTCTTTATCTTCAGGATGTTGAGTTTGGTTTTCACCGAAACTTTCCGGAGACTCCATATGAGAGTAAATTCCTCTTATGCATTTAATATAAGTGATATGCATTTCTAACTTGTAAGCCATAAGTGATAGAGACCTAGGGTCTATTGATGTGAGGTCTTTAGTCTAAAAAAAAATTAAGGCAAGGTCAAAGTCAAGGTCATATATAATTTGGATTTTGGCTTATTTTCACTTTTTTTTCTAAAATTGTATAAGATATCAACGAATTATTTTTTACGAAATTGGTCATAGCACAAACATTTTTGTTGAAAGGCTACGCAAACATTAAAGGAATAGGTTCAGTAAGACCCCTTTTTGGCCCCAAAATAAAGCAGTTTTAGAAAATTGTGAAAAAGTGATCTTTAAGCTATATTTTGGAAAGTAAAATGCTTCTGCTACATAAATATGAGCTGTTTTTGACAATACAATGCACAAATATCGCGTTCTAGCATCATTAAGTCATGCTAAATTACTGAAATCCTCAAAATTTTAGCATTTTGGTTAATTTTTAGACGGTTTCCGTCTAAAATGAAAGTGGCCGCATTCGTGTTCATTCATAATATTGAAATGTAAGTTGTATTTTATGATAATACAAAACATATATAAAGGTTGAAGATGAACACGTATGCGGCCACTTTCATTTTTGACAAGAACCATCTGAAAAGTGACGTTTTTTGGCATATTTCAAATTGATAGATTTTCATATTTAAGCTTGAATCAGAGCGTTTTTAATTACTAAATCAGTTAAAAACTTTCACATAACCTGATCGAATTAATTGAAATAGACACTTAAGTGTTTAAAAAGTGTCCAAAAAACTTCCGTTAGATGAACATGAAATTTGAGGCCAAAATCGGCCCTTACCGGACCTACTCCTTTGAGTTTTCTGCCCTTTTTAAAAAAAATAACGCGTATGGTGATATATATAACTCATTTACCATATATAATTAAAACCTAGGGTCCTTTGATTTGAGGTCCTTGGTTTATGACCTTTAGATTGAGCTCAAAGTCATTGGTACATTTGACGTTCTATATTTTGACTTTTGCTTTTACCTCAGGTAGCAATAAACAGTTAGGAAAAAATATTAAAATTTGCCCTTATAGATTTAACCATCCCCTTTTCATTGCTTTCTTGCAATATCAAGCTTACTGTATGTGTCATATATGTGCATATGTATGTAATCAGAATCTTCCATAGATTTTATATCCAGTATATAAAATGGTAAAATATAATTTCTTTTTGGTGTATCCATGGCAACAATCTGCATTTATTTGTTATAAAATATTGCAAAAAGGGGGGAAAAGATGTCACATATTTTCCCCAAACTTTGGCTAAAAGTAAAATTTCAATCGCTTGAAGTAATACCTTTTCTGAAACTGTGTACATACATCATCCAATGAATCCAATGAAAATCATAATTATGTCTTTCGTCTCATTTTTTTGTAAAATTGCGTCAAAAAGTTCGTGTAGAAAAAAAGTGTTTGTAAACATTACATTAATTTCTGGACTGATAGCCGGTCTAGCTATGAAAATACGGATTGTCAAACAGAAAATAGCCCATAAAACATGTAAAAAATAATCTTGATGCTCTTATAAACCATCTTTGAAGGCTAAGTTAGCACTCAGCTTTCTAAAAATGAATTTTATTACACAATAACTTTCCTATTTGAAAAATCCACCGGGGCCAAAATGCGAAACTAAACTCCTAACTGTGTATTGCTACCTCATATGTTTTCATGATAAAGTCATTGGACTTTTTGCATTATCATTTCACGTTGGAAAAAGCCAACCGGACGTGACATTGTGTAAACCGGAAGCAGCTAATTTTTGTACATTTTTAATGTAAACGTATATAGAACCATATATTTTTAGAATCAGTTTCAAGTAAACTATCAAACAATACCGAAAATATCATTTTTCAAACCGGAAGTCGCAAGTTATCTTCCTTATATATCATTTTTTTTGTATAGTAACCATATATTTTTGTAATGAGGGTACAATATGCCATCATTAGACGCAGGAAATGACATTTACTTCACCGGAAGTAGCACATTATCTTCCTTGTTTCACGCTAAAATATGTAGAGACCACTTATTTATCGCATCAGTATGAAGAAACTTATAATTAGATGCCAATTTTAACTTTGAGTAAACAGGAACTAGCTTTTTTTAATAACTTTTAAAATTGAGGTGGAAAGACCTTCAATTGTTCTCTGAACAATTGATTTTTAATTGTTATTATTTTTTTCTTCTTCCGCCACATGTTTTTGTTACCGTGCTTTGTGGTTTCGCAAGTTGTCGCTTAGATTATTTGCATATGATACCGAACAGTTATTGCGATTTCAAAACTTTCCCTGTTTAGCCGAACACTTTTTATTGTAAGAATTATCTTCCCAAACAATATTTTTCTTGTGTGCGCATCTCCTTCGCAACCGTTAAAGATAAATACAAAATTATTTCAACAATTTGCTCCTCATATCCTCAGGATCTTAAGGTTTATGACCCCTTCTGTGGCCTGTCAATTACGAAAATTTCAAACCGCAATAGTATTAAAACAACAAAGACGATTAATTATAGAGATGGACCATTTTGTCCATATATCAAGGGGAAACTTTGTGCAAAGCCTTATTATTTATAGTTTAATTGCATTAGATAGAAAAAGAGAATTCGGTGAAAATAAAACAATGATTTTTGTACAAAATCCACAGACTTTAATACAGAGATTTTTGTGATAAACTTTTTAAACATAGATTACTCACTTGTTTTTCTACGATCAGCTAGCGTTTATTGTTTACAAAAAGTCCTGAACAAAAATTAAATTCCAAAACACCTCGTGTCGAGTCACTAAAGTCGAGTGCATCCTAAAAGGTGTACTTGAATTGGTCCATATTTATATTTGTTTTAACCAATGTCTAAATTTATAAATTTGTTTTAAGGGAATCATTGCTAGCACTGCATGCAATAATCCATCAATCTATCAAGCATCGAATTGCCAAATATGAGAGTACAAGGGGAAAGGCTGTGGATTTTCTATAAAATTTCCATATGTTTAGTTAATATTGAATCAACACAAGGGTACATAATCCCTACGAATAATGTTGACGGAAGCGGTCTGGACCCTCAATATGAGAGTTATTTCCCTTTTTGTATTTTAAATAAGAAGAATGTAATTGTACCTGGTAAAACACAAGTGGTAGAGATCTAGAGTCTTTTACTTTGGTGTCCTAAGTCCAAAACAAAGAAAATTAAGTCAAGGTCATGTTCTGAATTTTGATTGTTGCTTATTTTCACTTATTTTTAGAAAGCGTATAAGATATCGACAAATAATTTTAACTAAATTGTTAGTTGCGACATGTTGTAACTCATAAATGTTGGTTAAAAGGGTGCGTAGACATTAAATTGGAGTTTTAGCCCCTCGTGTATTTAGAATTTTGCGTATAATAATATAACCCATAAGCCATATACATGATATATAATAAAGACCTAGAATCTTTTGATAAGATGACCTTGAAATTAATTTCAAGGTCAAATGTAAAATTGGCGTTCTAGATTTTGAAAATTGCTGTAGATTCGTATTTAAACATGATAAAGCCTTGGGATCCTTGCATTAGGTTAGTAGACATATAACCTTGAAAATATCAATCAAAAGTGACCTTTTAAAACCGGAAGTAGCGATTTATCTCCCTCATTTTAAGCAAAAGTATATAGCAAACTATTATTTGACACCGGAAGTAAATCTTATTAAACCAGAAATGCACGGCTTATCATCTTACTTAATTGTTGAAAAAAGTTCCTCAAACAATGTATTTTAAAAATCAATGTGTAATACGCTTTCATTTAATAAGCCCGGATATATTGTTTTTTATCAGGTTTTTTTTTTTTTTATCTTAAGTCAATTTCAGTAGAAAGACCTTCAGTTGTTCTCTGAACAATCGGTTTTTAGTTTTATAAAATATTTCTTTTTTTCAAAAATAATTTTTACCTCTAATCGTTCAGCTGTTGTCTTCCCTTCCAGACCCTCCTGCTTACATTTTTGCGGGTGTTTAAAACAATCTATTTCAATTTAGAATATACATTTTTAGCTCACTTGGCCTAAAAGGCCAAGTTAGCTTTTCTCATCACTTGGCGTCCGTCGTCTGTCGTCCGTCGTCGTTAACTTTTACAAAAATCTTATCCTCTGAAACTACTGGGCAAACTTAACCAATCTTTATCAGAATAATCAGTAGGGTACAAGTTTAAAAAATGTGTCCGATGACCCGGCCAAATAATCAAGATGGCCACCATGGCTAAAAATAGAACAAAGGGGTATTATGTAGATTTTGGCTTATATATCTGAAACCAAAGCCTTTAGAACAAATTTGTCCTGGTGTAAAAATGTTCATTAGGTTAAGATCTATCTGCCATGAAATTGTCAGACAAATCAGGCAATCTGTTGTTGGGTTACTGCCCGTGAATTGGAAATTTTAAGAACATTTGGCAGTTTTTTGGTAATTATCTTCAATATTATTATAGATACAGATAAACTGTAAAAGCAATTATGTTCAGCAAAGTAAGATCTACATCAACGTTTTTTCAAGGTTCAATATTTTTTCTGTCTATTCGAAATAACATAAAAAATGTGGTGCACACTTTAAAATAACCCGCTACGTGCCGAAAATGCTTCTGCTGGTGCATTTTTTTTTGGTAAAACCGCTTATATTATTACACTATTTATACTACTCAACAAAAAAGCCATTGGTGTGGCTATTTTTTTCTAAATTATTAATTGTATCCTCATGAAGTTTAAAGCGAACCGATCTGGCGACATCTACTACAATGTACAATATATGGTACCTTTTCTTCACTTTTTCATATGTTACACAGTAGATCAAAATCTTCAACGTTAAGCCGTATATACCTACAGTAACTTTTGTATACGACTGCACATTTTTTTTTCGTTCGTAATATTTTTTTTTTATATTGAAAGCTATGTTTCATAAAAAAATATATTCACGATTACTGCTCAGGCGTATACATTGCTATTATAGCACAACTTAAATTTACTCACTTTTCATAGTTCTGAATAGTTAAAAAAAAATACAACATTTGATTCTAAAAGTTTGATCAGAATGCTTCCGTTTCCTTAAATTGAGAAATGAGCAAAATTTCACTTTAAACAATTAATCAGTAAGGCACTGCGCATGCGTGAGTGAAAAATCACGTTTCATTAGAACGCTTTTAAATCTGGATTTTTCCAACTGCTTGAAATTATGATTGACTTTAGGTAGCAATAACCAGTTAGGACAAAATACTAAAATTGGCCCTTATGAATTTTACCATCCCCTTTTCATTGCTTTCTTGCAATATCAAGCTTACTGTTTGTGTCATATATGGGCATATGTATGTAATCAGAATCTTCCATAGATTTTATATCCCGTATATAAAATGGTAAAATATAATTTCTTTTTGGTGTATCCATGGCAACAATCTGCATTTATTTGTTATAAAATATTGCAAAAAGGGGGGAAAAGATGTCACATTTTCCCCCAAAATTTGGCTAAAAGTAGAATTTCAATCGCTTGAAGTAATACCTTTAATGAAACTGCGTACATATATCATTCAGCAAATCTAATGAAAATCATATGTCTTTCATCTCATTTTTTTGTAAAATTGCGTCAAAAACTTCGTGTAGAAAAAGAGTGTTTGTAAACAGTACATTAATTTCTGGACCGATGGCCGGTCTAGCTATGAAAATACGGATTGTCAAACAGAAAACAGCCCATAAAACATGTAAAAAATAATCTTGATGCACTTATAAACCATCTTTGAAGGCTAAATTAGCACTCATATGTCTAAAAATGAATTTTATTACACAATAACTTTCCTATTTGAAAAATCCACAGGGGCCAAAAATGCGAAACTAAACTTCTAACTGTGTATTGCTACCTTAAGGTGAGTACTAAACTGACCGGCAATGTGAAAAGGATTAATTGTCGACTGGTTGCTTACTGTCAAGAGGCAAATATTGCATACATATTCAGGACGATGAAATGGAAAGGAGATTAGACACGGAACAGTATAGATCGTCATAGTTTGACACTTGCAAACAGTTTTTTTTTAATAATACAAATAAATTTTATATTTTTCCGGTAACATACATATATTGTCTGTACTGTGCCTATTGTTGGTTAACAGCAATACTGTAGTATGACCCCTTATACATTGTATGTGTTATTGCCCTTATAAAGCTAGTTTTACGAAAGTTTTTTTTTTATTTGTGTGTTATATTAAACATTAACACATTGAAAAGATAGAGAGAGGCTTTAAATTGCAAAATTCTTAAACATGGCAAAATCTCTTACAGATCATTTAAGATTGGAATACTAACTAAGTTATAACCTTTACATTAGAACTATTTACAATTTAGTTACATGTACCGTCTATAAATGACAATCGTTGGCCTTTCTCATCACTTGGCGTCCGTCGTCCGTCGTCCGTCGTCGTCGTCCGTCGTCGTCGTTAACTTTTACAAAAATTTTCTCCTCTGAAACTACTGAGCCAAATTAAACCAAACTTGTCCACAATCATCATTGAGGTATCTATTTAAAAAAATGTGTCCGGTGACCCGGCCAACCATCCAAGATGGCCGCCATGGCGAAAAATAGAACATAGGGGTAAAATGCAGTTTTTGGCTTATAACTCAAAAATCAAAGCATTTAGAGCAAATCTGACATGAAGTAAAATTGTTAAATAGGTGAAGATCTATCTGCCCTGAAATTTTCAGATAAATCGGATAACCCGTTGTTGGGTTGCTGCCCCTGAATTAGTAATTTTAGAGAAATTTTGCTGTTTTTGGTTATTATCTTGAATATTATTATAGATAGAGATAAACAGTAAACAGCAATAATGTTCAGCAAAGTAAGATTTACAAATAAGTCGACATGACTGAAATGGTCAGTTGATCCCTTTAGGAGTTATTGCCCTTTATAGTGAATTTTTAACCATTTTTCGTAAATCTTAGTAATATTTTACAAAAATCTTCTCCTCTGAAACTACTGGGCCAAATTAATTTAAACTTGGCCACAATCATCTTTCGGGTTAGTAGTTTGAAAAATGTGTCCGATGACCCGGACATCAAACCAAGATGGCCGCCATGGCTAAAAATAGAACATGGGGTAAAATGCAGTTTTTGGCTTATAACTCAAAACCCAAAGCATTTAGAGCAAATCTGACATGGGGGTAAAATTGTTTATCAGTTCAAGATCTATCTGCCCTGAACTTTTCAGATGAATCGGACAACCCGTTGTTGGGTTGCTGGCCCTGAATTAGTTATTTTAAGGAAATTTTGCTCTTTTTTGTTATTATCTTGAATATTATTATAGATAGAGATAAACAGTAAACAGCAATAATGTTCAGCAAAGTAAGATTTACAAATAAGTCAACACGACTGAAATGGTCAGTTGACCCCTTTATGAGTTATTGCCCTTTATAGTCAATTTTTAACCACTTTTCGTAAATCTTAGTGATCTTTTACAAAAATCTTCTCCTCTGAAACTACTTGGCCAAATCAATCCAAACTTGGCCACAATCATCTTTTGGGTGAGTAGTTTGAAATATGTGTCCGGTGACCCGGCCATCAAACCAAGATGGCCGCCATGGCTAATAATAGAATATGGGGTAAAATGCAGTTTTTGGCTTATAACTCAAAACCCAAAGCATTTAGAGCAAATCTGACATGGGGTAAAATTGTTTATCAGGTCAACATTTATCTGCTCTGACATTTTTAGATGAATCGGACAACCCGTTGTTGGGTTGCTGACCCTGAATTGTTAGTTTTAAGGATATTCTGCTGTTTTTGGTCATTATCTTGAATATTATTATTGATAGAGATAAACTGTAAACAACAATAATGTTCAGCAAAGTAAGATTTACAAATAAGTCAACATGACCGAAATGGTAAAATTGACCCCCTTAGGAGTTATTGTTCTTTATAGTCAATTTTTAACAATTTTCATAAAATTTGTAAATTTTTACTAACATTTTCCACTGAAACTAATGGGCCAAGTTCATTATAGATAGAGATAATTTTAAGCAGCAAGAATGTTCAGTAAAGTAAGATGTACAAACACATCACCATCACCAAAACACAATTTTGTCATGAATCCATCTGCTTCCTTTAATATTCACATAGACCAAGGTGAGCGACACAGGCTCTTCAGAGCCTCTAGTTATGTTTTGAACAGAAGCTATAGACAGTAAAGAGACATTGTACATGTATGTAGCAAAATGTTCAGCATGACAAACATTTTACTAGTCAACTTCTTAAAAATATAAACCTTATTGCTTTTGGATAAAGATTTTAACCCTTTTTGTATTTTGGTAACAACTTTAATATATAGAGAGAGTGCGATATATAATAACTAGAGGCCCTCAAGAGCCTATGTCGCTCATCTGTATGTACTGATGCTTTGGAAATCATGTAAAATAAGGTTAAAATCGTAATTATTAGATGTTAGATATTAGATATTATAATGATATCTAAGATAATATAAAAAAAACTGCAAAATTTCCGTAAAATAGCTTACTCAGGGGCAGCAACCCAACAACAGAATGTCGGAATCGTCTTAAAATTTCAGGGCAGATGAATTTAAATCTGATGAACATGAGAATTTTTTGAATGGATGAAACTTAAAAGCAAAAAAAACCCAAATTTTAACATGACAAAAAGAAGAAAAAAACGACAGTTTAAAAAAAAGCTTTTACCTGTATAAAAAAACTCATCATAGATACCAGGACTAAATTTAGTGTATACGCCAGACGCGCGTTTCGTCTACAAAAGACTCATCAGTGACGCTCGAATCCAAAAAAGTGTAAAAGGCCAAATAAAGTACGAAGTTGAAGAGCATTGAGGACCAAAATTCCTAAAAGTTTTGCCAAATACAGCTAAGGTAATAAAATACTGTCAAAATATGTACATGCATAACCACGATTACAGTCTTACAATTTGTTGACTTTCAATATATGATAACATGAGCACAAGGCAGTGTTCTGGTTTAGGAAAAAAACATTGAATAAAGGGGTCTCAAAATTGCCTCTAATAAACATTCAAATATTCTAAAGAAAAAGATATATTACAAATAAAGTCTACTCATTTCATAATCCTATCTTAGTACATTTTCACAAAATTTTACAGGACAGAAAGTCTTAAATTTGATATGACAAAAAGTCACAAGGTCAAACATCTTGCATATAATTGTTTCAATATACAACAAAAAGTTCTTGAAACAATTTCTTCCTTTGATCTTACTGACTGATAATTTCCTTTCTCGGCACAATAGAGTGAGTTTAACAATTATCGCTAGAAATTAAGAGCGCACGTGGCCGTTGTCAATGAAATTAACAACTTTGTCAAAAGTGAAATGTCAATAAACAGATTAGCATTGGTCATCTCAACTCGATTGCTTTGTTCACTTTTGCTGTATCAGCACAAGCTACGCATAATAGACTCATGAAATTATAACAAACAGAGTTATAATGGTTATACATTTTATACCATTTAAAATTATCAAAGGGGCATAAGCTGTCACATTTATGTTCACCGATTTGACTCAAATTCTCATATTTGATTTAAATCAAACTACAACGTACATCCAAATTACAATTAATCTGAAATAAACATTTAACAATGCATGGATACGATAATATTTATCAGCATTTCGTGTGTATTTTAGTCTAGATCACAATCGAGATGATATCCAAAGACTGACAACGGTCACATAACCCGATATAAATATAAATAAATTATAAATAGATAGCGACCTTGTGCAATTGGACTTGTTTACGTCTGTTTGATTTCATTTTAGGTTCAAGTTTGTACCTGTAAAAGAATATTTTTTTTGTGGATTGAATTAGATTAAAATGGTTCATCCTTGTTTCACTTTCAATTTTGACATTCATGATTAATACATGCGTATCCAATCTCTAGCTAATGGGCAAATTGAAGGTCACGTGAATTCTTTATCAGCGATTTTTATTAGCTTATTTTGAAAAAAAAGGATGTGTAAATGTATTATTTATAACAGATTAAAATCCACAAAGCTACTGGACCAGATGGATTGTCAACTAGACGAGAAATCTTAAATTGAAGATAAATACAAATCTTTTAACCAGTTTCAATGGGATTAATTTAAATTCTCTCCTTTTTTGGGGGGTTCTTACTTAGTTACTTACTACTTAGACCCTTGGCTCCTCCGGGGAGCATAGGATATTGACGAATCCTTCCATCTAACTCGATTTTGCGCCAGTTTTTTATACGACCGCTAAAATTGTTTTTGCATCGTATATTGGTTTGACGTTGTCGTCGTCGTGGACCATAACTTGTGTGTTAGTGTATGAATCTCTCTGAAATTGTACTGATTGGTTTTATACCACAATGGTAAAACTGGGTATAAGTTGGGGGTAATTGCCCTAAATATTCAGGAATGAGGGACCAAAAAAGGGAGCAAAAACAAGCAATTTTGTAGTTTCTAGACAATAACTTGTTTGCAAGTGTATGGATCTTTCTGAAATTGTATAACATGGTTCCATATCTCAATGGGAAGACTGGATATGATTTTGTGGGTAATTGCCACCAACGATCAGGAATTAGGGGCCCAAAAACCAAAAATTAGCATTTTTCTAGTTTCCAGATAATTACTTGTGTTTAAGTGTATGGATTTCTTTGGAACTGAAAAATAAAGACTTATCATATTTCAGAAATCAGAACTCTTGGAGAGCAATCCGGAAATCCAGGAGAGCAATCCGGAAATCCAGAAGAGCAATCCGGAAATCTAGGAGAGCAATCCGGAAATCCAGGAAAGCAATCCGGAAATACAGGAGAGCAATCCGGAAATCCAGAAGAACAATCAGGAAATCCAGGAAAGCAATCCGGAAATCCAGGAGAGCAATCCGGAAATCCAGAAGAGCAATCCGGAAATCCAGGAGAGCAATCAGGAAATCCAGGAGAGCAATCAGGAAATCCAAGAGAGCAATCCGGAAATTCAGGAGAGCAATCAGGAAATCCAGGAGAGTGCACTTTTTTGCTCCGCCAAGGTAATTTGAATCTTAGCAAAATCATTTCTGCCTAATGATGAAACTGGAATACAAGATACGAGTAGTTAGGTAACGAATGGCATTATCTAGCACACTTAACCGAAGGGAAAATAAAACTTTCTCTTCACTCGGCATCCGTTGTCGTCCGTCGGCTATCAACATATTTTACAGAATGCTTTTCCTTTAAAAAAAAAAAAAAAACGGGTCCTCCCTCTTTTTTTGTGTACTTCAACATGACCGCCAAAACTAGAAATCAAACTTGTAAAATACAATTCTTGTCTAATTTCCTGTCCGTTTCTATGTATGCCGGCGTTTTTTTTTTTGTTTTTTTTTTGCATTTCAATGTTTCTGTTGTTCCGTTGTTTTCCTCTTATAATTAGTGTATTTCACTCGGTTTTGAACTGTTTTAGCTTAATCCATTTATGACCATGAACAGCGGTAGACTTGTGCTGCCTTTATTTGTGAACAGTTATAGATAGAGAAAATCTCAAGTGGATTGAAAACATTCGCAGTGTCTACCTACTTGGTTTAAGGTCACGTTATAGTTGTTATTGGACCTTAATTTCGATTTTTGCTGTTTCCGCGATTTCGAAATTGTAACACTCAAACAAAAACTGTCAAATCCAATAATGAACAGCAGGGCATGTTCTGTAGATAATAGAACCCGGTCGAATATTAATGGAAATCTTATTTGAGTTGTTGTCCTCTATTGACGATTTTTTACGTTGTTTTTTTTAGGAAACTGTTGTCAATAGAAAGAATTTATAAAAGGTAGCTATCTTGAGGGTTATTCACTTTTGTTGTGGAAGAAAATAACGTCTTGCTAGTTCAGATGCTTTATGATCGTAAGATGCGTAACAATAACGTTACGTTACATTCACAATAGTGTGCGCGAAAGTACGGGAAACAATTACATTACAAAACGTTCTAATGTCTCTTGGCCTATATTCACGACATTCTGGGGGCCTCAAAATGCATAAGAAATAAAATTATTTTAAAATGATAAATAATCAAAACTATTAAAGTTCTTTAAATTGATCACATTAAAAGTTTTTGTAATTCCACTTTACGTTAACTGTCCTTCACAAAATCCTATAACAGTTACTATAGTTCTAATGGATATAACTTCACAATTGGTCGTGTGGTAACTAGTCCTCTAGAAGTCTGTACTTTTACTGCTCGAATAAGTCCATCTCCTCCTTTGATGACGTCTTCTATTGTTCCTAATCTCCATAAAAGTCGTGGAGATTCACTTCCTAGTTGAACTACTTCACCGATGTTAACTTGTCCAGTATGTTTTCCAGAGGCTCGATGATATTCACGTAATCCGGTAAGATATTCATTAGACCAGCGTTTTGCGAAATGGTCTAATAAGAGGCCTTTTCTCTCAAATAGTTTGTTTGCTGTGATCGTATCAAGTTCTTGAATATTCGCGTTGTGTTTGTCGTTGTGCATCTCTGTGGTCGTAATAATCCTCCCGTGTAAAAGATGAGATGGCGTCAAGGGTTCGGGATCTCTTATATCTGAAGATATATATGTAAGTGGGCGATTGTTTATAATAGTTTCAATCTCAGTGAGTATTGTTGTCAAAGATTGTTCACTGACGAGTGCTTTACCAAATACTTTCTTTAATGTCATTTTCGTTAAGCCAATTAGACGTTCCCACCATCCGCCATACCACGGCGCTCCTTTCGGAATGAATTTCCAGTTGATATGTATATTCAGCTGACTTTGAAGTGCATTTGATGCGGCTACAAATGTAGGCGCGTTATCAGAATAAATAGTTTGTGGTGTTCCTTTTCGACTGATAAAACGTCTAAATGCTAGGATAAAAGTGTTCAATGACAAATCAGGTACTAGTTCCAAATGTATAGCTCGTATACATGCACATGTGAATAAACATATATATACCTTTCGCGGTTGTGTTGATGTATCCTTGATGTGTAGAGGTCCGGCAAAATCTATCCCAGTTGTGCAAAATGGTATGGTGTCTTTTATTCGATCCTTTGGTAGTGGTGGTGGTTCCGGGCTGTTATACGGTTTACCAATTATTTTTTGGCACTGTATGCATTTACGTAAGACACTGTTCACACATTGTCGAATTGCTGGTATCCAGTAAGATTGCCTTATATGTGTTATTGTCTGACCGACTCCTGTATATAGATTTCTTAGATGTGCGTCCATAATGACAAAATCTGTAAGTTTGTGGTTCTTTGGTAGTAAAATAGGAAACTTCGCGTTTTCTTCTATAGATGAATTTTGTATTCTGCCTTTACATCGTATGATTCAATTTTCATCCAAATATAAACGTAACTGTTGTACAAGTGGTAGTGATTTAACTTTTGGGTTTAACGAAATATGTTCTAGCTCTTTCACGAACCTGTCTTGCTGTGTATCTTTGATCCATAAATTCATAGCTAATGAAATTTCCTCTTTTGTTAGACTTGTTCTTAGGTTCCTGTCACCTTGTGAACTCCGTAGTCGATATGGACGTTTTTCCTGGCAGTTCTTAACGAATTTCAAGACGTATCCAGTTACAGTTAAAAGTTTATTTAGATCAGAATACCTGTTCATGTCTATGATTTGTGATATTCGCGGCGGATCACTTGGTATTTTATCGTCACTTCTGTGTGTCTTTGGTCCGGTGATATTAGATAGCTGAGTGCTTATTTCCACATGTCCTGTCCACGTAGGCCATTTACGCTCGTCCGTTAACCACTGGGGTCCATTCATCCATAATTTCGAATCTTCAAATTGCGATGCAGTCAATCCACGTGTTTGTAAGTCAGCTGGGTTCATTTCTGTTGGTACATATTTCCATTCATGAGTTTCACTTAGTTCTTTAATTTCACTAACAGGATTTTTTACAAACTTGTTTAACGGTTTCGATGAGGTGAGCCAAAGTAGAACTATTTGGCTATCGCTCCAAAATACTGCCCTTTTAATTCCTAAGTTTTTTATTACATCTTTTGAGAGTCGTGCTCCGATCACTGCAGCCATTAATTCTAATTTTGGTAGAGTTATTAATTTTAACTGTGCAACACGGTTCTTTGCGATAACAAGTGTCGACTCTGTGCCTTTACTCAAGTAAACTGAAGCTCCATATGCTTTCTGACTTGCATCAACAAAAATGTGTAGAGTAGTGTCGCTTGTTTCCTCATCATGGTTTGCAAAATAGTATCTCTGTATTTTAAGTTTCGTAGTTATCTGTAAGATTTCAATCTTCACATCGGTCCATTCGTTTTCAATTTCTTTTGGTAGTGTCTCGTCCCATGCATATCCTTTTTTCCAAAGTTCTTGAATAAGTGTTTTTGCTCTAATTGTTATCGGTCCGAGTAGTCCTAACGGGTCATATATAGCGGAAGACTGTCTCAAGAGTTCACGTTTTGTCAACTGTGTGTCCATCTTTAATTGTTTTGTTTCGGCAAAGCTGATTGTATCTGATTCTGCATCCCAACGCATTCCCAATATTTTAGTGTCCTTGTCTGTATCCAATACTTTTTCCGATAGGGCCAAATCTCTGAGTTTGTCGCTGTTGGACATCCATGAACGTAAATTGAAGCCTCCCTGTTTTAGCAGTTCTCTGGATTCATTGAAGTATTTAATTGTGGCTTCTTCCGAGTTAATGCTAGATAGTACATTGTCAACATATAGATCTTCTTGTAGAATTGTTGCTACTTTGCTCTGACTCGTGGATAAATGTTTCAGTAATGTTGCGTTTAAAATAAACGGCGAACACGTTGCTCCAAAAAGAACAACTTTGAATCTGTACATAATCAATTCACTTGTTGGGTCAGTTGAATCGGACAACCAAAAGAAACGTGTGGCGTCTCGGTCATCATTGTCAAGTCTTACTTGTAAAAATGCTTTTTCTATGTCCGTTGTGATGCCATATTTTCCTAATCTAAATCTTGTAAGAATGCTTGTCAATTTATTTAAAATGGGTGGTGCTGAAGATAGGCAGTCATTTAGGCTGGGTAAATCTGGATTTCCATGGCAACTGCAGTCATATACAATCCTAATAGCGGTCGTGTTTGAATCTTTCTTAACGGGATGGTGTGGTATGTAGTGGATTCTTCCATGCTCGCGATCTATTTCTGTAATGGGTACCTTTTCTATGAAGTCTTTCATCTCCTGTTCTTTGATAATCTTGTCGTATAGATTTAACATATCCGGATCTTTAGCCAACCTATCTATAACATTCTGGGTCCTCCTTCTTGCTATATATTCATTAGTGGGTAACTCGGGATGATCTTGTTTCCATGGTAGTTTTGCGACATATTTATTTTCCTTAAATGTTATGCTAGAGTTTTGGTACTCAAGCATTAGGTTTTGTACATTTTTTGTGTTTTCATCAGAATCCGCCTCTAATCCGCTCGACTCAATTTCCCAAAATTTCTGTAAATCGCACTCCTCGGGTTTGTGCGCAACTAAGACATTCATCATCGTAGAGTTCCATTGTTGAGTGTTGATATCTGTGTTCAGTGGTCCTGATAGCAAATAGCCTATTTTAGATTTAACAGCTGTTGGTCCGTCACCTCGAATAATTTCATCTTGTACTAAAGACCAGTAGTAGTCTGCTCCAACGAGAAGTGAAATGGAAAACTTTTCATACTGCGTGACTGGGTGGGCAAGTTGTAATCCTCGTAAATAGGGCAAGCTGTTAATGTTTACCCGTTTCTTCATATGTATCGGTGCGGCAATTTTTGGAACAATAATTACTTCCATTGGAATTCTTTCTTTTCTTTCGGTCTTAATGAATAATGTTGCTTTCTCCAGGTTGCGTACATCACCTTCTTTCCCGCCAAATGCAGAAATTTGCATGCTTACTATACCAGTTGGTTTGATATGGAGTTTCTCTACTAGTTCTTGAGAAATAAATGAATTCTGGGCGCCTTCATCGAGTAGAATGTTAGTCATAACACTTTCATCATGGTACCATACGGGCGCTACGGCGGTTTTCAATAGAATTTCGGTATGTGCTGTAACTGCAGAATGCATAGCGGCGCTCTTTGTTTCTGTGGTACTTTGAAGCTCTTCGTTGACAGGTTTTGTTACGGCTTTATTTTCATTTGAAGTGGAGTTTTCATTTAGTAAACTATTACGGCAGATGCTACTGTGATGTTTCTTACTACAATTTCGGCAACTGTATTTTGACTTGCATTCCGAAACCTTGTGATTACCGAAACAGTTAAAGCAAACTCGTTTTTCCTTTACGATTTGGGTGCGGGCGTTTATATCGGTGATCTTTGTACATTCATTTGGGTGATGCGGGTTTTGACAAAACAGACACGGCCTTTTAGTCTTAACGGAACTATTGTTGTTACTATCTTTAGACCCTGTTGACTTCCATCTTTTATTTGTAGTTTCTAACACGAACGATGCGGTGGGGATAATATCGGTTTCAATAGGATTGGCGTTAGCGGCCTCTTGGATACAAATTTCTTTCTTTATTGCTTTGCGTAAACTTGAAATATCCCAATCATCATTACCGTGGTCTCGAGTAATGTTTTGTCTGACAAAACATGGAAGTTTGTTGAGTATTAGTGGTATTAATAGGCTTCCGTACGATTCCTGATATCGACCCATTCCTTCTAGTTCACGTATATTACTTTCTATTGTGTCACTGAACGATTTCAGTCCCCTAATTCCGGGCGTTGGTGCAGGCAAATTTAGCAAATTTTGCATGTATGCGTTTACTATTTTGTGTTGTTGGCCAAATCTCTCATGTAGAATTTGTTTTGCTTGATTATAGTTTGTATTAGTCATTTGCATTCCCGAAATACACTGGCTAGATTCTCCATAAAGTTGCGATTTTAAATAATTAAATCGTTGCACGTCACTCAATGAAGGATTTTCATGTACGGAATTATTATAGGAATCCCAAAAGGCTGACCATTCCAATAGATTTCCGCCGAAAGTTGGCAAGTTGAGTTTAGGCAATTTGTTATAATGACTTGACACTGTGGAGGTGGGCATGCTTGACTGGCTTAGGCTTGTTTGCTCTGAGTTGAAAATTATCTGGTTAGAATGTTCTTGCACGCTGGGGTTATTGCATATAAAATCTGATGCATTAGGGTTAAGAGCTGATTGATTTTTAGACTGACTAACACTTACTTCTTTTATGAACTTTTCAATTTTCGTTGACAACATCTTGTTGCGGTTCTTCTGTCGGGTCTGCTTTTTTCAGTAGTTTTATTACTGCTCGTCTATGTGCGGCTCGTACTGTTTTGAGTTTCGAACTCATCTCTAGTTGTGGTTTTTCGTCACGGCACCAATATCTTGAGGGTTATTCACTTTTGTTGTGGAAGAAAATAACGTCTTGCTAGTTCAGATGCTTTATGATCGTAAGATGCGTAACAATAACGTTACGTTACATTCACAATAGTGTGCGCGAAAGTACGGGAAACAATTACATTACAAAACGTTCTAATGTCTCTTGGCCTATATTCACGACAGTAGCAATGGTCAGCAGTTCAAAATTAACAAATAAGCCGATTTTTAGGGTTGTGTTGTTGTGTTTTGTTTTTGTTGGAAATATTAATCGATGAACTCATCAAATATATGAAGATTACATTTTGTACGCAACATATGCGTCTCCAAAAGACTCATCAGTGACGCGTAATTCATAAAAGTAAAGTACAAAGTTGTAAGACATTGAGGACCTACAATTCCGAAAGGGGGAAACTGTAAAAGGCAAAACTGTGCTACATGATACTTGCATCGATGTGGTCAAAGTCGAAAGTCGATTCCCGTTGGGCGTTATTGTTCTTAAATGACATATTTCGATCATTATTGTTATATTTTATTTTCGCGGAAACTACAATAGAGACGAAAGATAGAGAAAAACTGTAAAAGGTAAAAATGATGATTAGAACATCATCTACTATTAAGACAACATGGCCGAAATCATCAGTCTACACATTATAAGAATAGCTGCTCTTTAATATCGATACGTTCACATTATACCGATATGTACACATGCATGCGTGTTAGTTTTTGTTTTGCAGAAACTATTGTCGCTACAGAAAAACTGTTAACGACGAAATGATCAATAGGATGACTGAATCTTCAAATAGTTCAAACGATTGGAATCTTTATTCAGTTACGGATCCAGAAATTTTATACCATAAGAGTGTCCCGCTCAAGTCAGGCTTCAGAGATTCCCTATATCAACCAAACTGTTCAAATAACTCCTGGTTCCGTCTATGTGTACAGACTATTCGTGGTAGATTTGCCCTTGAAAAGGTGTTTTACCTAATCAGACTCTTTGGAGAAACTAGATTGGATACAGAGAAACTGAAATTATAAAACAAATATCATCAGGAGAATGTCTTCGTATAGTCAGGACGGTTGAAATCCACATTTAATTCTTATGGATGTTGTGACTATTTTATTTCAAATTTCAAACACTTTTGCGGGTTTTGATTTTTGAGGGATTGTTTTTGAAGGGACACTCATGTATACAGAAGGAAACTGTAAATGGAAAAATTACAAGCAGGACGAGATCAACAATTAAGTCAATACAAAAGTATTTCAAAAATCGTCCCTTTTGTCGTAAATTTTAGTGTGGAATTTCCTGTGTAAAACCAAAATATCTAAATTTCGGCTGTATGTTTAGAAATTCTTGATTATTTAACGAGCAAATATCATCAAAATAACGGTTACAACCATTTAATCATGTGACAATAAACTGTATTCAATATATTCTTCTATTCTTACAATTATGTATTCGCTTATTCGTAACAACGATTTATAAGAAATTCAAACATAAAACAGGGTGAATTATTATAGATTGTTGCTCAAACTTTCTTTACTGTATAAAAATAAAATTCATCATAGAAACCAGGATAGAAATTTTATGAGAAAACGTTGGAATATTTTAATAAGATTGTGTGGAAATGTAGTATAAAGAGTCAAAACTGTCAACAGAATCAAATTGACCATCAAAAGCACGTAGTTTTTTCAAAACATCTAAAGACTTTTTTACACTCCAAAAATAGTTAATTCCACTACTTTCATAAATTGTATTACAATATTTTATGATACGTTCTTTTATAGTAAATAAGGAACTTGTTAAAAGCACTGAAATATTAGTTGTAGAACACTTACTAGAGGCCGAGAAGAAACGATATTTTACTGGTGTTTTGTGTAATTAAGGTAACCAATACATGGTTGGGACCTTCAATATTCATAAGAGGCCTTAAGCTGTGATATGGTTGTGATATGTTTGTTTACCATATGACTCTCTGTGGAGCTCACATTTTCTGTTCTCCTTTTGACAACTATGCTTATAATATCATCTTCTAAGCCTAATTCAGCTGATTGGATATTTTTAAAGCTTGCAATTTAATAAATCCATTAATGACAACTGTCGATTTCCCCAACAGACCGCACTTTCATAACTCAAAGACGGAAAAATATTATAGCAAAAGACAATGATGCACAAACATATTTTCCGTGTATATACTGTGATTTAAAAAAAAAATCTTTTTGTTGAAATAAACATTATATACATCCTGCCCTGTAAATGATGATTTTATTCCTCACAAAAAAGTATATATGCACTTCACAATTGTTCACAACATTCATGAATGAATATATATACATACCATGTAAAATTGTTTATTAAGGTGCAAGTACGAAGTGTTCAATGTTGATACTAGATATGTGGAGGTTCATTATTAATCCAACTCTATCTTTGACCTTATTATTTATACAACTTGTCTCTCAAAGATAATGGCTAAATCAAGTTTCACAATGATTTACAAAAATAGTAAAAACTAAGTAAAATCCCATTTTAATTTTCCAGTATACTTTCAGGTCTCCTTCTGATATCCATTTGCTTTTCCAACATCTTTATTTCTTAATATTTCCTCTATTTCTTCTGATGATGGTGTGTGCAAGTTTACAATAAACAGCCTTTGGCTGTCGTTAATCTTAATTATGTACACCTACTCAATAAAAGAGATTAGAACCAAGGATAAAAGGGCAGCCATTGGTTTATTTCATTGTACATGTAGTAAGAGGAAAACCAGCAAATACATTGATTCTTTTATATGTTTAAGGAATGACTGTAAATAGTTATCAAAGGTTCCAGGCTTATAATTTTGATACGACAGACGCGCGTATAAAAGTATAAAATTGAAAACCCTATAGAAATATAATTAAATTATAAGGTATGACTGTAATAAGTTTTGTTTATGTCATAAAACATGTGGTGCACACTGAATAACCCGCGTAGCCGGTTATATTCGAGTGAAAAAACGTTCAGAACGTCACAGTCACATGACAAAATTATGTCTTTGCGCATATAGAAAAAACACTGTCAGCCAATCAGAAGACGCGTTACATCCAAAATGTTTTTTTTTTAGAAATAATAAAAATTAACATGCATTACACCTTCAAAAGGGTCAATAATGTGTGGGGGGGGGGGGGATGTTAAAGAGATTCAAACGTTATTAGACCGCATTATGTTGCAAAATGTTTGAATACATAAACTTATTGGAAAATAATGAAAATGTTAATCAAGTCAAACAATGGATCAAATAACCTCCACCCCCTTCCCCACTCAAAAAATATTATAAATTCTGAAAATATAAACGAAATTGCATATGAAGATAACAATAAATGTGAGCTATTAAACAAGTAATTTAATTAAGTCTCCAAATTATATGAGGAAAATATCAACTTACCACGATTTGAAAGTAAATCTGTCAATAAAATGTGTAACTTACATGTCACTTTTCAAGAAATTATAGATATGGTTTATATTATTGATCTAAATTGAGCCTCGGGACCAGATGTGATCAGTCACATGATGCTCAAGATCTGTCCAGAAAAAGTTGCAATGCCTCATTAAATTATATTCAACAAGTCCCTTAGTCAATGTGTACATCCAACTAGCTGTAAAATTTCAAATGTTATAGCTATTCTCAAACAGGGACACTCATCTTTACTATCTTATTACTGACAGTTATCTCTTATTAGCTGCGTAGGGAAAGTTATAGAACGAGTTTTTGTCAACATTTATATAATCATTTATGACTACAAGGGTTTCTGTCAAAACATTAAAAAAGTACATCAATTATGTTGCACCTCACCTCTATTGTTATACTTCATAGTTTCTATTTCTGAAACAAGTGTAAATTGAATACATCTTTTGTTACGGAAAACAATGGATTTTGGCTACAGGGTGTGAAGAGCGGGGTTTCTGGAAACTCTTGCTTCTACATCCCTAGAACACAGTTCATTATTATTCATAACAATTAAAATTGATTATCTTTTAAATAGCATGAGCATAAACAATTACCAATAGTGTTCACTACAAGTTGTTTCAAGATATTAAATAAAAACACATTTAAGAAAATTGCAATAGCGAAATATCTAAAAAAAAAAATTAGAATAAAAACTGAATTCTCCTTTAATTGAAGATAAACAATTTGATCCCAGTAATATGTCTCTTCTCTAAAGCATTTATCTTTAAATAATGAGGATTCTTAATCCAGGACCACCCTTCCCCCTTTTCCGATTGCATTCTAAAAAAATTAACAGGTTACAAGTACTATGAATTATAAAATAGCCTTTATCTTTAGTGTCTTCTACCAAACCCAACGCTAGATTCAAAATGCCGTCCGTCTTATGCCCGACCATATTGACAACAACATACAAAGAGCATGATGTACATTTGTATTTTGTTTTGTAATAAGAATTCACGAAACAGCCAAGCTAGACCTTCTAATCCATATCAGCACATGAATTTAACGGGAATACGCAAAACAGCAACGTTTGTAAAATCTACTCACTTGTCAAAGTTTGAACGAAAAAAGACAAATAGGGTCACAAGTTTGGTTTAATGTAGGAAAAATAAAATTCTTATAAATCACGGTTTGATATTGTCAAAAAAAAAGCTATCCTTTCGTTTTCATTTAATAATCAATAAAACACCAAACAAATTTGCTATTTTGTTTTTGCGATTTTCGTAGGCTTTTGACAAGTTGTGGCATATTGGTTTACCACATAAAATGAAAGCATGTGGCATTGAGGGAAATAATTAGTTCACTACCTATAAAGAAAACAAAAATGTATCACTAGTCAATCATTATCGAATTTTTTCAATGTTACAGCTGGATCAGTTTATGGTCCGTTATTGTTTATCATATACATTTATGATATTACTGAATAGTTAACTTACCTATGCAACTGGAGTATGTTAAAATAGCAGAAAAAATGTATTCAATTAAGTAAGAACAGCTTCAAATTGAAGCTGCACGAATTATTACAGGTTAACCTGTTTTCACACATACTGACTGTCTTTAAAGACTAGAATTTGGTTCGAAAACTTTAGAGGAACGATGAAAAAGAAGAAAACTACAATTGCTTTATAAAATTCAGAATAATAATGCCCCTGAATAATTATGTAGCCTTGTGCCCCCTAAAAGTCAAAGTACAACCAACTATCACTTACGATATGGAGAAGATATTATCTCGTCATTTTGCAGGCTTACACTTACTTCCCAATCATTTATCCCACTCAACAATCAAACGTTCGAATAATATGAACATGTCAGTTCTAAATGTTGACTCAAATATCAAAATTTAAAGTAGTATTAAAAAACCACGACATTCGAAATTAAAATCAATCTCAACATTATTGACATGGTCCTAGAAAATTGAAAATAACACGAGTATTAACCCAATTTAGATGTTCGTCATCTTTCTTGAATTGTGACTCGTTAACAGCTAACATAATATCTGATCCAACATGTAAATGTGGTTTGGATATTGAGGAAAGGTGCTAACTCTTTATTGTCCTTTCTATTTAATGTAAAGGGGCTACTATGTTTAAGGGTCTAAGCTGGCTTCCTGAAGGCTGCAAAATGGACTTGAAACTATTGGTTTTTTTTTAAGAAAATCTTTTGTATGATCAAAATGTGCAAATTCTACACAGGGAAACAAGAGACCAGTATGCTGGAGTTTCTTATTTACAACATATTTGTTGAATTTGGAAGTAGACCTTTTCAACAAATTGTCGGCATTCCTATGGAAACGAGCTGTGTGCTTCTCCTTGCCGAATTCTGCTTATTTCCATATGAATCGAAGTTCCTTCAGACACTTGTATAAATTCACTGTTAACAAAATTTTGAAGTTTTAAAATACTAAGGCTTTTCTTCTGTTCCTCAATGCTTTTCAACTTTTTCTTTATTTGTTTTTTTTTTTACTTTTTTTGTTTCGAGCGTAACCAATGAGTCTTTTGTAGACGAAACGCACGTGTGGCGCAAATACAAAATTGTAATCCTGGTATCTATGATGTGTTTATTTACAACCAATGCGTCGATGCCACTGCTGGTGGAGTTTTTATTCTCCGAGGCCCTCAGGGTATCACAAGCCCAGTAGTCAACACGTGTGTGTTGACATGAGTTATTAATGATATTGTCATATTATAAATTTACTGTTTACAAAAGTTTGATTTTTTTTAAATAATTAGGTTTTTCTATGTCAGGAATAGATTACCGTAGCGGTATTTGGCAAAACGTTTAGGACTTTTGCTCCTAAATGCTCTTTAACTTCGTACTTTATTTGGCTTTTTACGTTTTTGGTTTCAAACTTCATTGATGGTCTTTTTAGCTCACCTGACCTGAAAGGTCAAGTGAGCTTTTCTCATCACTTGGCGTCCTTCTTCCGTTGTCTTCGTCGTCCGTTAACTTTTACAATAACCTTCTCCTCTGCCACTACTAGGCAAAAGTTATCCACACCTGGCCACAATCATCATTGGGGTATCTAGTTTTCAAAATGTGTCCGACGACCCTACCTGTCAACGAACATGACCGCTATGGCTAAAAATAAAACATAAGGGTAAACTGTAGATTTTGGTTTAAATCTCTGAAATCAAAGCATATAGAGCAAATCTGACAGAGAAAAAATGTTCAATATGTTTGGGTCTATCTGCCCTTAAATTTTCAGACGAAGCAGAAAATCCGTTGTTAATGGGGTGATGCTCCTGAATAGTAATTTTAAGGAAATTTTGTAGTTTTTGGTTATTATCTTGAATATAATTATAGATAGAGATAAACTGTAAGCAGCAATAATGATAAGCAAAGAAGTATCTTCAAAACAGGTCAACATGATGAAAATTGTCAATAGACCCCTTAAGGAGTTATTGTAATTTATAGTAAATTTTTAACAATTTTTCGTAAGTTTTAGTCATCTTTTACCAAAATCGTCTCCTTTAAAACTATATAAACAAATTCAACCAAACTTGGCTTAATTCATCATTAAGGTATCTAGTTTAAAAATGTGTCCGACTATCCTGCCTGTCAACCAACATGGCCGACATGCCTTAAAATAGAACATAAAGGGTAACATACAGTTTGTGTCTTATTCCTCTAAAACTAAGGCATTTAGAGCAGACAACAGGCAAAAAAATTCATTAGGGTAACATACATCTGCCCTGAAATTGCCAAAAACATTCTCTACTGGGCTAAATATAATTAAACTTAGCCACAATTGTCAGTATGGTATCTTGATTGAAAAAATTAATCCAATGACCCTGCCATCCAAGCAACATGGCCGCCATGGCAAAAATAAAAAAAGGTTTACAATAGAAGTCTATTGGAAAATTGTTAAAAAAATATTTCAAATGGTCACAACTCACAATAATTTAAATAATGATAAGGGGTCTTCAGTAACTATATATTGTAAGACTACACTTGGATGACCTGCTTTTAATTTAACTGGGCCAAATTAAACCAAACGTGTCCTCAATCATTTATGTTAATGTATCTATACATGTTTGGCAATAGAAACATGATATACACGGCTCTTGAGAACCTCTAGTTTAAATATAAAATTTCAATCCTGTTATCTATGATGAGTTTATTGTCAAAACGAGAAGATCAAAGAAGCCAATTTATTTAATTTCATATTCTGATATATATTGATGATGTTCTTTCCATTAACAATCCAAAATTTTGTGATTGGGTTATATTAATATTTCCCACAGAACAAGAAATTAAAGAAACAACAGAAACGGCTTTCTCCGTCTCATGTTTAGACTTATACCTCGAATTTAAGATACACAATCATCTCAGTACCAGAACTAATGACAAACGAGACGATTTTAATTTTGAAATTATCAATTTCACCTAGCTTTGTAGCAATATACCTGCATATCAGCAATTAATAAAACTGAACGAAATCATCATAAGATCAATTCGAATATAGTTATATTTAATGCTCTTTAATATATACAAACTAATGGCAGTTATCACTGAAAATAAATATTTTGTTTAAAAGGTGAACATTAAACATTTTAAAACATGTTTACATAAAACGTACGTAGAATGGCATGTGTTATAAAGCATTTGTGTTATGGCAAAAGTTAATAATATGACCAGCAAAGCTGTAGTGTAGAAGTGTTGAAATGAAGAAAAGCATCAGTTTAAATTCAGTAGAAATAATCATGAATTTTTAATGAGTTACGCACTTTAACTTCTATTTCGTATTTCAATGACTTGGGCATGTTGGGCTGTGTGTTATATATATATATATGTGAAATTTTTTGCACCTCATGTTTGTGGTATAACATCTTTGCCGCAAGTTAATTGCTTTCTATTTAGTATTAAATTAATATTCCATTTTGTTACATCTTGTGAACAATTTATTTGGCAATCGCCATTGGCAGTCAGCAGGGTTTAAGAACATCAGTTGTTAGTCAAATGCGTTTTATTAAAATATACCTTTTCACTTTTTTGGTCTTTTGGAAAATGTTGTGCTGTATTTAGACACTTCTACAACAAAATTTGTTTTACATTCACACGTATAGAAATTGCGGTTTTTATCCAACGCAATCATAGGTTTGAACGTAGTTTTCAATTTAGACGACTTGTTTATATTTTTTCGTTTGGTCTTGTATCATAACCCCCCCCCCCCCCCCCCATCCCCGGTTTATATGATCCGTTCATCCTATTTTGACTCTTTAAATTCAAGAGTCTATCATAAATTGAGGTAGATTATATGGCCTTCCAAAAACCGTTTCGATCCCTAATATCACTAAAGATACATTTATTGTCGAAATCCGGATCTGGTGTACACATTTTTTGCACCTCATGTTTGTGGTATAACATCTTTGCCGCAAGTTTATTGTTTTCTGTTTAGTATTAAATTAATATTCAGAACCATTTTGTTACATCTTGTGATCAATATTTTTGGCAATCGCCAATGACAGTCAGCAGGGTTTAAGAACATCAGTTGTTCGACCTGTTAGTCAAATGCGTTTTAGATAAAATATACTTTTTCACTTTTTCGGTCTTTTGGAAAATGTTGTTTGTGCTGTATTTAGACCCTTCTACAACGAAATATGTTTTACATGCACACGTATAAAAATTGCGGTTTTTATCCAACGCAATAACAGGTTTGAATGTATTTTTCAATTTAGACTTATATATATGTTACAGTGAATTTGTATAATCAGTGATTATGTAGAATCCCTGAAATGTTCAGGGATTATGTAGAATCACTGCCTAGTTTAGGGATTATATATAATCACTAAAATTTTCAGGGATTATGTATAATCACTAGAAAAAACGTCAGGGATTCTACATAATAACTGAAATGAAGAAATTAATAGTTTTATTTATAAAGAAAATGAATAAAATTGAAATTATTTATTCTATAAAATCACATAAAAACATCATTATAAAGTAACACAAATTGTAAAATGTTAAGCACAATATATCAAAATGATAACCCAATTTTTTTTAAATGTTAGGCACACTACATGAAAATGTGAAAAACAATATATAAAAATAATATGCTTCACATCTGTTATTACCACAATATCCACATTTTAGGAAACCTTTTCCTGCACATATCGAATCAGATTTTAACGACACGCCTAAGTGAAATTAAGTGTTTAGTAAAACATCTGAAGGTTCCCACAACAAAAGATAGGAATTTGCAACCTTGAACCGGTACGAGCAAGAAAGATACCATGTTTTGTAGTCAGGTGCTACCTTTTTCAGATTTTTTTAAAACAATTGTCATTATGTTTTTCGGGTTTCCTTTTCCTTTTTTACCATGTGGAATTGCTATGAGAATATTACACCAAATGCAAGCTTCCTCTAAAATTTGTTTCTATGTGTCAATCCTAAGTTCTGCCTGTTTTCCCTACATTTAGATGCCTAAGTTCTCACAGTTTGAATGTCTTGTTCATTTAAACAAAAACAAAAACACACAAAACAGATGTTCCATAATCTTCTTCACCATTTGCTTTACATGTATCACAAATAACATGCTTTGTGGTTTAAAAATAGAGCATAAATAAGGCCGTTAGTTTTCTCGTTTGAATTGTTTTACATTGTCATTTCGGGGCCTTTTATAGCTGACTATGCGGTATATGGGCTTTGCTCATTGTTGAATCCGTACGGTGACCTATAGATGTTAATTTCTGTGTCATGTTGGTCTCTTGTTGACAGTTGTCTCATTGGCAATAACACCACATCTTCTTTTTTTACCTGAATATTCATTTGACGCTGGCTTTTAATAAACAAACAATACATGTAAAGCTATTGCTATAAAGGGAATGTTGATATTATTAATTTTGAAGTCTTCAACTTTATCTCGAAACCCTGTGTTGATTATATCTTTTAGATCATCCTCTGTGTTTAAAAGCAAAATTATTTCATCTGGCAAGGTCTATATTTTTTTTTATCAAACAAAGGATCATTAAATTATTCATAATCCCTGAAATCATATTAGGGAATTTGTAGAATAATTATTAAAAAGTTCAGTGATTATGTAAAATCACTGGTCATTTTCAGGGATTATATATAATTACTAATGGTTTTAGTGATTCTACATATTCCCTGAAAAATCAGGGATTCTACATAATCCCTGATTATACAAATTCACTGTAACATATATATATATATATATTAAATGACTGAATAAATAGTCAACGATAAATCTTACGGGGCGATGGATCATATAAATATGATTCAGTACACTACAAAATCTAAAATATAACAAGTCTAAAAGGGTACATCATCACCAAAAACACAATAAAACGAACAAATGTTAGATATTTCGGATAACAGATATCCTTCCTCGGTAATTGCACGATGACAAATGAATCATGTCAATTCAAATTAAGGCTCTATCAAAATCTTGAAATTACAATTTAAGCGAACGCAGGAACAATTTTAAAATTTCCAAACACGGCGCAAAGACTACAAAGATATGCCAAAATAAAAATATTTATTTACGATGTGAAGTGGCACAACTCTAAATTCCCAAAAGGTGGTGACAGTTGAGATGTTAAACAACTGCGTGGAAATACAGTCCCAATAAACAGTCCTGACCGATCTAAGCTGGTATAATATTTAAAATATGACAACGGTAGAGCAATTGCAACAGCGACTGCGTATTTAAACATCCCAAAAATATAGTAATTTGATAATAAGAACAAGAATGTGTCCAAAGTACACGGATGCCCCACTCGCACTATCCTTTTCCATGTTCCATGGACCGTGAAATTGGGTAATAATCTAATTTGGTATTAAAATTAGAAAGATTATACTATAGGGAACACATGTACTAAGTGTCAAGTTGATTGGACTTCAATTTTATCAAAAACTACCTTGACCAAAAACTTTAACCTGAAACTCCCTCTTTCATTTTCTATGTTTAGTGGACCGTGAAATTTGGGTCAAAAGTCTAATTTGGCTTCAAAATTAAAAAGATTATATCATAAGCAACAAGTTTACTAAGTTTCAAGTTGATTGGACTTCAGCTTCTCCAAAAACTACCTTGACCAAAAACTTTAACCTGAAGCTCCCACTTTCATTTTCTATGTTCAGTGGACCGTGAAATTGGGGTCAAAAGTCTAATTTGCTTTAAAATTAGAAAGATATTATCATAAGCAACAAGTCTACTTAGTTTCAAGTTGATTGGACTTCAGCCTCATCAAAAACTACCTTGACCAAAAACTTTAACCTGAAACGGACGGACACACAGGCGGACGCACAGACCAGAAAACATAATGCCCCTCTACTATCGTAAGTGGGGCATAACAATGAGTAATAATTTTTTACTAAGGTTAAGTGATAGAACGTTGCTGCGTATTTACACATCCCTGCCAACTGTAATTAAAACTAGTATAATTCAAAAATTCCTGAAAAGTGTAAGAGTCCGGTACAGAAGCCGGAGTTACTGGACACAAGTGATGGCAAGAAGTAGTGATGGTAGGGAAAATGAGTGACTCTTCTATGTTTTTTCATTAATGCCCTCTGCGGAAACTGTCCTGAGCTTTCTTATCCAAAAACTTTCCCGAGCAAGTCTGTCGGCCTTTGACCAGTCCTCGTTGTGATCTATGATGGTGATGGTAAGTTTTATAAGATCAGCCTTGGCGTGCCCATGTGATCTTGAATGACGACTTACGGGGAGGTCGGGCTTGCAGGTGTAGTCACTACGATGACCATTCATGCGTTTGTTGAATGGCTGTTCTGTCTCGCCAACATACTGCATGCCACATCGACACTGAAGAATGTATACAACATTCTGGGTTTTGCAAGTTACATTACAAAATAGTGTGTACACAGACCCAGTGGAGTGGCAAGTAAATGTTTGAGTATTCAGTATTTGTTGGCAAGTCAGACATCGTTTGTTACCACATGACTTGCACCATCCTGTAGTTGAACAGCTTTTATTAGAGGAGACGGCAGCTTTCACAAATAAGTCTTTTAGACTTTCTGATCTCCGAAAACCTAAGACAGGAGGATCGGGAAAGATTTTGGATAATTTTGGGTGATTGGCAATGTTTTGCCAATTGGCACGGATCAAACGTGAAAGGTTAGTAAAGGCGGGATTGTATGTTAAAACAAATGGAACTATTTTGCTGCGCCTTTTCTTTTTGTACTGTAACAGGTCATTGCGGCTGTTATTGTTAGCACGCGCAAACCCCTTATCTATGTCCCATTTCTTATAACCTCGTTTGATTAAAAATCCGCGAAGTTCCTGTAATCGCTGAGTGACAGCCTCCTCAGAGGAGCAAATCCGCTTTACTCTGAGAGCTTGACTGTACGGGATATTTTTTGTACAGTGTTTGGGGTGACAGCTTTGGGGAGAAAGGTACTGATGTTTATCTGTAGGTTTACAGTAGAGGTCTATTGATATGACACCGTCCTTTATAGATGTAGTTGTGTCTAAGAAAGATATCTAAGAGTCGGATATTTCATATGTAAATTTAATTGACTGGTGGCCGTTGTTTGCATGTCTGATAAAAGCATCCAATTTTTGTTGGGATGCAATCCATTTCATGTCAACATCATCGATGAAACGGAACCAAGACAGCGGCTGGATAAAGGTGTTGAAATAATTTGTTTCTCTAATTTGCCCATGAAAATATTGGCGTAAGACGGTGCCATTTTCGTCCCCATCGCTGTCCCGTTTATTTGAAGGTAATTTTCACCATTAAAGGTAAAATTGTTGCATTTCAGGACCAGAGTAAGCAGCTGGACTAAACATTCGGTAGGTGGTTCTAAAGTGTTGCGCGAGTCCCATATTTCCCTATACGATTGTATTCCGTCATCATGAGGTATGTTGGTATACAATGAGGTGACATCTAAAGTGACAAGGAGGGTTTCCGGAGAAAGAGGGTTCATGGATTCCCTTTTGCGAAGATAATCTGTAGTGTTTTGAATGTGAGAGGGAAGATTTTCTACATGAGATCTTAAATTAAAGTCTACAAATTCCGAGATTTTCTCAGTCGGGTGGCCGTTGGCGGATACAATGGGTCTACCAGGTTTGTTAACCTTGTGTATTTTAGGAAGACGATACAATCGAACAGGCTTGGCATTCTCTGGTTTTAAATATCCAATTGTATCCTCATCTATGTGACCGTCATTGTGCATGGTTTGTAACGCAGTAATAATTTTGGAACTAAACTCGATAGTAGGGTCATAGTCAAGTTTCTTATAAAATCTCTCATCAGAGAGCTCACGCTCTGCTTCCGCGATGTAGTTGGCTTTGTTCATTATTACAACGGCACTTCCCTTGTCTGCTGGTTTTAAAACAATATCATCTCGGTTTCTCAGTGATTGTATGGCTTTTTTTTCTCGTCAGAAGAGGTGTTATAAAACGACGAGTACTTGTTGCTGGCTAGATGAACAACATCCGATTTGATTTTATCAATAACATCTTCCAGTGTAGCAGATTTGCTGGGCTTTGGAATCCTTGAACTCTTCTTTTTAAAATGCGGAATTATAATTTCGTCCTCCGAGTTGGACGTGTCTGTGTCTTCCTCATTATCCTCCTCTTTATCCTTGTTACCAAAGTATTCTTTAATTCTGAGGGTTCTGGCAAAGTTATTGAAGTCATCCTCCAGTTTCATATTATCTATGTTACTTGGAGTAGGGCAAAAATTCAAACCCTTAGATAAGACTTTAGTTTCATCCTCAGTTAAAGAGACTGTTGACAAATTGACAACTGTGTTGTTGGGATTGGCCGTAATATGAATTTTTCTTCGAAATCTACGGTTGCGAGGCTTTTTACTAGAATTTTATGAAGGTCTGTTATATATATATATATGTACGTTTGAGTCAGTGACAACTCTACAACAGATTTATCCATCGGATCACCAGCAATGATGGTGACACATGGCTGTGTACATAATGTATATACAACTCGTCTAAACATCAACCCAACAATGTTAGACAAGTAAATTTGCTTTCGCAAATTTTTATTCTTCCCTCGCCAGGATTCGAACCCATGCTACTGAGATATCGTGACACCAAATCACCTGCACTGCCGTCCTGCTAAACCACACGACCACCTGGGCTTCACAAAATAAAGCTTTCGGTGGCCATGTGTTACCTTTCCTCGTCAGTTTTAATCTAGCGTCGTACTACAGTACATGATATATAAGACGTGGATCAGTTTGTGAAAATAAACTGATACAGTTACTGAATTAAAATTATATAAATGTCTAAGGATATAACTTAAACACGCTAATTAATACGTTAAAAGTTCGATTAGATTTTAAATAGAAATACGCAATATTTCGCTAAACAAATCAGCTTCATCAGGCGTGTGCATCTCTCAAGATGAAATCGGATGCATGACAAACAAATATTTTTGTAGCTTAATCTATACGAGATTTGAGGAAAAGTGTATCATATTGATTGATGTTGCAAAAATATGTTTGTAGCTACAACTACATGAAGTTGGAATAAAAGTTTAACACATTTATAGATGTTCGATCAATTGTATGAATTTCTATAATTAATTTGTATGATTTCAAGATAATTATGTGTTTATCAGTTTTTGGTGTGAAGGTCGGTTGTCATGACTCCGTTTTTAGTTCACCTGGCCCGAAGGGCCAAGTGAGCTTTTCCCATCACTTGGCGTCCGTCGTCCGTCGTCGTCCGTCGTCCGTCGTCGTTAACTTTTACAAAAATCTTCTCCTCTGAAACTACAGGGCCAAATTAAACCAAACTTTGGCCACAATCATCATTGGGGTATCTAGTTTAAAAAATGTGTGGCGTGACCCGGCCAACCAACCAAGATGGCCGCCATGACTAAAAATAGAACATAGGGGTAAAATGCAGTTTTTGGCTTATAACTCAAAAACCAAAGCATTTAGAGCAAATCTGACATGGAGTAAAATTGTTTATCAGGTCAAAATCTATCCGCCCTCAAATTTTCAGATCAATCCGACAACCCGTTATTGGGTTGCTGCCCCTGAATTGGTAATTTTAGGGAATTTTTGCTGTTTTGGGGTATTATCTTGAATATTATTATAGATAGAGATAAACTGTAAACAGCGATAATGTTCAGCAAAGTAAGATTTACAAATAAGTCAACATGACGGAAATGGTCAGTTGACCCCTTTAGGAGTTATTGACCTTTATAGTCAATTTTTAACCATTTTTCGTAAATCTTAGTAATCTTTTACAAAAATCTTCTCCTCTGAAACTACTGGGCCAAATTAATCCAAACTTGGCCACAATCATCTTTGGGATATTGAGTTTAAAAAATGTGTGGCGTGACCCGGCCAACCAACCAAGATGGCCGCCATGGCTAAAAATAGAACATAGGGGTAAAATACAGTTTTTGGCTTATAACTCAGCATTTAGAGCAAATCTGATATGCAGTAAAAGTGTTTATCAGGTCAAGATCTATCTGTCCTGAAATTTTCAGATGATCGGACAACCTGTTGTTGGGTTGCTGCCCCTGAATTGGTAATTTTAAGGACATTTTGCTGTTTTTGGTTATTATCTTGAATATTATTATAGATAGAGATAAACTGTAAACAGCAATAATGTTCAGCAAAGTAAGATTTACAAATAAGTCAACATGATAAAAATGGTCAGTTGACCCCTGAAGGAGTTATTGCCCTTTATAGTCAATTTTTAACCATTTTTTCGTAAATCTTAGTAATCTTTTACAAAAATCTTCTTCTCTGAAACTACTGAGCCAAATTAAACTAAACTTGGCCACAATCATCATTGGGTTAACTTGTTAAAAAAAAGTGTGGCGTGACCTGGCGAATCAACCAAAATGGCTGCCACGGCTAATAATAGAACATAGGGGTAAAATGCAGTTTTTGGCTTATAACTCAAAAACCGAAGCATTAAGAGAAAATCTGACAGGGTTTAATTGTTTATCAGGTCAAGATCTATCTGTCCTGATGTTTTCACATGGATCGGACAACCCGTTGTTAGGTTACTGTCCTGAATTGGTAATTTTAAGGAAATTTTGCCGTTTTTTGTTATTATCTTGAATATTATTATAGATAGGGATAAACTGTATACAGCAATAACGTTCAGCAAAATAAGATCTACAAATAGTAGTACCAAAATAGTCAATTGACCCCTTAAGGAGTTATTGCCCTTTATAGTTAATTTTTAAAATTTTTCATACATTTTTTTAAATTTTTAGAAAATATTGTCCACTGTAATTACTGGGCCAAGTTCATTATAGATAGAGATAATTGTAGCAACAAGAATGTTCAGTAAAGTAAGATCTACAAACACATCATTATAACCAAAACACAATTATGTCATGAATTTATCCGTGTCCATTGTTTAATATGCACAAGACCAAAGTGAGCGACACAGGCTCTTTAGAGCCTCTAGTTTAAAGTTATGGTGGTGTCGAGAAACGCAATTTTCTCATTTGAAACTTCAGATGTGAACTTTATCGATTGATGAAAGTTGTTACAGAAATCGAGAAATTCTTGCAGACGTTCTGCAGTTTCGTTCCATTTGATGTCGATGTCATCAATATAACGGAGCTAAGACAATGGTTTGTATGGTACATTCTAAAGGATGCGTTCTTCGAGACTCCCCATGAAAATGTTGGCAAAAGAAGGTGCCATTTTGGTTCTCATACTGGTACCGTCATCCTGCAAGTAGTGCTGGTCGTTGAATACAAAATTGTTGTTTTCAAGCACTAGTCTCAGCAACTTAACCAGACAGTCTGTTGGGGGGATGTGTATCCTTATGATTGTTCCATACTTGTTCACAAGCGACTATTCCGTAATTTTTGGGAATATTTGTGTATAAAGAAGACACATCCATCGATACCAAAATTGTGTTGTTTGGAAAGGGATTTAATTAATTCATTTTCTTCAAATAATCTATAGTATCTTGAATGTAAGATGGCATTGTTCTAACATGTGGTCTAAGAGGGTAATCCTAGAATTCAGATATTTTTTCGGTTGGATGGCCATTTGCAGATACTATTGGTCTTCTCGGAATCCCTACTTTATGAAGTTTTGGGAGCAAGTAAAATCGACCGGCTGTGCAGATTTCATCAGGGCGTAGATAGTCGTACGTGTCGTCATCTATGTGTTTTTTGCTGTTCATGTCTGAAAGGACCTCATTAATTTGTTTACTTATTTCTTTTGTAGGATCACTTTCTAAATGTTTGTAAAATTTTGTATTTGAAAGCTGACGATTCCCGTCTTCAATGTAGTCGGTTTTGTTTATCACTACAACTGCACTTCCTTTGTTTGCTTGTTTAATAACAATATCATCACGGCTTTTTAAATTATAAATGGCTTGGCTTTCTTGTTCAGAGAGATTCCGTAAACGTTTGCCACTGACTTATGATTTTACTTCAGTTTTAATAGATGATCTAAAAGATTCTAAATTGTCGTTCTTACTCCTTGGTGGATTCCATGCGCTTTTCTTTTTAAATCTTGGGATGCACTTGTCCTCTTTATCACTCTCATATATTCCGAATCATTCATTCCGGCTTCTTGTAAGTTTTTTTTGTGTTGCCTATTAAAATGGTTTTTTAGGCGAAGACGCCTTGCAAATTGATCCACATCTGTCTCCAATTGTAGGATGTTAATGTTTGCTGGTATAGGACAAAAGTTTAGACGTCTACTTAATAATTTTTCTTCGGAGTTGAAATTAATTTTTAGAAATGCATACAATTGATCGAACATCTATAAATGTGTTAAACTTTTATTTCAACTTCATGTAGTTGTAGCTACAAACATATTTTTGCAACATCAATCAATATGTTACACTTTTCCTCAAATCTTGTATAGATTAAGCCACAAAAATATTTTTTGTCATGCATCCGATTTTATAGATGCACACGCCTGATGAAGCTAATTTTTTTTAGCGAAATAATGCGTATTTCTATTTAAAATCTAATAGGACTTTTAATGTATTAATTAGCGTGTTTAAGTTATATCCTTATACATTATATATATATATATATATATATATATATATATATATATATATATATATATATATATATATACAACTCGTCTAAGCATCAACCCAACAATGTTAGATCTGTAAATTTGCTTTTGCAAACTTTTTGTTCTTCCCTCACCGGGATTCGAATTCATGCTACTGAGATATCGTTACACCAAATCGCCTGCACTGTATCCGGCGCGCTAGACCACTCGACCGCCTTAGCTTCATAATAATAAAGCTTTCGGTGGCCGGGTGTTACCTTTCCTCGACAGTTTTTATCTAGTGTCGTAATACAGGACATGATATATAAGACATGAAGATGGAATTGTTACAGATCAGCTGAAATATTTTTATTGTTTATATATATCTATATACACTTCTTTAAAAGTCGGTTTCAATTGTTAATGACGGCAAATTTAAGGATTAAAATGGGCAATCACAAAAATACTTAACTCTGAGAAAAAACAAAAACGGAAAGCCCTTTATTGAAATGGCAAAATCAAAAGCTCAAACACATCAAACGATTTGATAACAACTGTCATATTCCTACCATGGTACAGGCAATTTAGTAAATTGTGTGTTACAGATGAAACATAGTTTTGGGTTTATGGTATAGCCAAACATACAATTGTGATTTGAGGTATAGATGCAGTTTAACCTGCAGGAGCACCTGAGATCACCCACAGTTTTTAGTGGGGTTCGTGTTGCTTATTCTTTAGTTTTCTATGTTGTGTAATGTGTTCTATTGTTTGTATGTTTGTCTTTTTCATTTTTTTCCATGGCGTTGTCAGTTTATTTTTAATTTATTAGTTTGACTGTCCCTCTGGTATCGTTTGCCCTTCTTTTACGGCCCTTTCTAGCTTTTTCTGATTATATAATTATTTTTTTTATTTATTTTATAATTGAGTGATCAGTGAATACTACCATTACTACTAAATATTGACGTTTTGCATGTTAAACAAAGGGAACGATATTTTACTATCGATATTTGTTCACATTACACGTTAAGGTTTAATCCTGATATAAGTTTGGCTTGAGGATAAACAATCGTTGTGCATCTTACCATCACATTGGAATTCAGTTTGACATGAGCAATTCGCAGTACTAGTTGAAAAAATAGCTGCTCCAGATCACCTGAGTGTTTGTGGATTTCGTGTAGCACAGTCAGAAATATTCTGTGTATTATATTGAAGAATTTTTGTTGTTAACCCTTGCTGGTCATGATTGTGTTTGTTTTGTTTTTGATTTTTTTTTATATTTCTATGAAATCTTAAAACATTGTTAAGGAAACCTTTAGATAAATGTCCGCCAACTTTATTAAGCAAAAAAAACATTGATTTTGTTTAGAACAAAAATTAACAAACCTCTTTTATTTCAGATGATTGCTCTCTGATACATGCATACTTGTATCTCTTTTTATTTGTGCTTGTTTAATAGAAGGTCGTCATAAGTTTTTAAAATTATTTTTGGCTTTTAAATCAACTTTCTTAAGAAAATATAATGTTTTCAAATGCTTTTTTTAATAGGTGACTGCTTGCTTGATAATGAAGATGATTCAAGTGGTAAGTTAGTAAACAGACAAAATACAAGTTAAGACGAAAATATGATCACTAAGCTATACAAATCGAGAAGTAAAAATATATTTCACTTATAAGCTCGGTCAAAATTTTTGTAAATGTAACCTCATAACTGATACACAAATGCTGTGGATTCATTAATATTCCTTGGATACCAATTTTCATTGATTTCGTGGGTACAGGCTAACCATGCTAATTTTCCATTGGCTTGTATGTAGACTTTGGCAAAACCACAAAATGAGATATCCGCTAAAGTGTCACTTTCCTAAATGCATCATTCGATTCGAAAATGTCATTAAAAAGAGACCAACCGGCCTGTTTAACACATTTATCATTTACAGTAGGCAATAGTGTTCCAACTAAGACATAATACTAGTCATATACAACTCGTCTAGTCATATATATATATTGTTTCCTGTAGCCATTCATTTTTACTTGGTTATCTTCCTATCTCTTCTGTTGCACATTTATCTGCTTAGGTTAAAAGTGAAAATACCAAGCTGTATATATTTTATTTATTAACCCTTTTCTTTCAGGTTTATCTTGTGGGATATTTTTAGTTATTTTGTTTCCAATTCCTTGGATCCTCTATCTGTTATTGAGAAAAGTTTTGGGTAAGTTTTTGTTTGAATATATGTTAGAACCCCCACAAACAGGCATACAAATTAAAAACAATACATTAACATTTTATGACTATCATAGTCATCGAATCATCGGCATGACTATAAAATAGAACATTTTTGTACGGTTCGTATGTATTTGCGTCATATCGTTTTTCGTTTTCAGAATCCATGAACGAAAAACGAAAAAAACGAAAATGTTTTCGTTATTCCTTTTTGATTTCTCAAAAAAAATGTTTTCGTTTTTAATATCTGCACATAAAAAACGAACATCGTAATGGTTTTGTTTTTGATTTAACATAACAAAAACAACAACCTTGAGAATGTTTAATTTACACGCTTCTACTTTTTATTTCATACTTCTCTTATTACTTTTTTTTACTTTACTTTGTATAAAACGGGTTTCTTTAAAATAATTGTTAAAAAAAATGTTATCGAAATTATTGAACCAATACATGCATGTACTTAATTCAGTCTTTCATTCCCGTTCTTTAAATGTAATATCGACAAATAATATTTCATTTAGTTGATGTCAATCGCAAGCTAAAATACTTTAAAGTTTCATTCGAAATTTACCGTAGCATGACATTGGCAAAAAAATAAAAACAGAACACATGAAAATCGTGACAGATAAGTGAAATGATAAAGCCATGATGTTTTTTTTTTTATATTTTCCACGTGTTCTCATTTGTTAATCAAAATTTGTCCTTATTAGTTGTTAAATGATTTGTTGTATTTTATTTGTTCTTTAAAAATTAAATATTTCTATTTACCTTTACAAAGCCCGTGTGTATACATTCTATTATCACGGTTTTCTCCTTGCAACAATGTGCAATACTTGTAATTAATTGAAATCTTCTCTTTTATCTAAAGAAACAGCTGCGCCATGCGCGCATGATACGCCCGACGTCTTGTGTGGAAGTTTTGTGCAATAATCTTAAATAGTTTCTGAGAAATTTTTAAGCAATTACCATTTATTGCTTTTGAGACACGGCAGGACATGTGAACCCCCCCCCCTTTTCACCCTGTTTTTTTTTTTTACAAATATCACTAAAATAAATTTTTGAATCAAACCAAAAAGTATACAGATCTTTAGATTAATATAACAAAGAAGTGTGTACAATAAAATTTTGAATCAAACCAAAAAGTATAAAGATCTTTAGATTAATATAACAAAGAAGTGTGTACAGTTTCAAGCAATAATCATAAATTGTTTTTGAGATACAGCGCGACATGTGAAAAAAATCCTCCCCTTTTTTACAAAATACTCAATAACTCAAAAATAAAATTTTGAGTCATCACCAAAAAGTATACAGATTTTGAGATTAATATAACAAAGAAGTGTGTAAAGTTTTAAGCAATAATCATAAATCGTTTTTGAGATACGGCGCGACATGTAAAAAACCCTCCCCTTTTTAAAAAGTACTCAATAACTCAAAAAAGAAATTTTGAATCATCACCAAAAAGTATACAGATCTTTAGATTAATATAACAAAAAAGTGTGTAAAGTTTTAAGCAATAATCATAAATAGTTTTTGAGATACGGCGCGACATGTAAAAAACCCTCCCCCTTTTTGACAAAATACTCAATAACTCAAAAATGAAATTTTGAATCATCACTTAAAAGTATACAGACATTAAGATTAATATAACTAAGAAGTGTGTAAAGTTTTAAGCAATAATCAAGAATGGTTTTTGAGATACGGTGCGACATGTGAAAAAAAAAAAAAACACACCCCTGTTTTAGTTACAAAGTGCCGTAACTCAAAAAGTTTAAATCTTATTTTCACCAAAAAGTATACAGATCATTTGACCATCATAACAAACAACTGTATTAAGTTTCATGAAATTTAGATAAGTCGTTCTCAAGTTACGGTGCGACATGTTTACGCCGGACAGACGGACAGACGGACGGACAGACAGACAGACAGACAGACGGACGGACAGACAGACAGACGGACGGACAGACAGACGGACGGACGGACACCGGACATTTGTATACCATAATACGTCCCGTCAAAATTTTGACGGGCGTATAAAAAGGAAATAAAATTGTAATATTTAAATATTATACGGATAATTTAAATTGTACAATAAAATACACTATGAAAATGATAAAACATATATATTTCACATTATTAAGGTTATATGGCTGTCTTTCGCCATCTTGGATTGTAAATAACATAGAACCAAGTTTTAATAAAATTAGCAAAATTAAACAAAGAATATAGATCAATAATGTGAATTTTCATTAAAGAATAAATGTATAAATTTTTAACTTGTAAGTATTAATATTTTTACAAGCGTAGATTTTTTTTGCTTGATTTTATGTTTTTTTTAATTAGCTTTTTAAGGGGAGGTAACTTTGTTATAGTACATTTTCTAAAGGAATCTACATGAAATTTTGCTATTTTGTATTTTAACCGGAAAATACGTACGGTGACCCTATCTTTTATTTTGACATTCTAAAAGCATTTTCTATAAGCTATCTTCTTGTATTTTATTTTACAATTCTATCATTTAGTTTAGCTTTTAATCACAGAAAGGTGTTTTTCCCTGTATAAATATACAAAATGTGTTATTTTGTCACAACCTGTAGCTTGAGAAAATGAGCTATCATGTTTTTTTTTTATATTTTTAAACATATCGCAATAAACACTACGTTTTGGCAAAGTTTAAACAAATTCCATCATTTTTAATTTATACTCCCATATCACATTAAGTCCTATTATCAAGAAAGATTACACTAAATGATAAAATGGTTTTGCCAAATAATTTACTACATGGAGAAATAATTATAATTTGATTTAAAGTGTTTCGGTGACCCTTTATAAGAGTTTTTGTCCCTTTATATATTTGAAACAAGTAAAAATCCTATTTCAAACCTTACATGTCAATGACCTGGGATCTTTCGATTTGAGATATATGACCTTGAAATTTAAGTTAGGGTCAATATAAATTCGATGCTCCAAATTTTAAACTTTTGTTAAAAATTGACACTTGTTCATTATACAATCATAGGGTTTTTGCATTAGGTTGGAAGATGCTTGACCTTCAAAAAGGTCATCCGGCAGTGACATCTATTTAATGAAAAAATAACGTAGAAACTTTATAGTTTTAGAATCAGTTTGAAGTAACCTATCATATGAACCTAAAATGACATCATTTATCAACATTTTTTTATTCTAATCCTTTATTATCGAAAATTGTGGTGGAAAGACCCTCAATTGTTCTCTCAACATTTTGGGTTTTTTTTCCGCCTTATTGTTTTTTTGTTGTTTGTTGTTTCACTAAATAATGCTTATATATTTGATATATGACGGTTTTGAATCTGATATAGTTAAATCAATTATCTTCCCCTGTAAAAGCTATCTCCCCGAACACTGTTTTTCTTGTGATTTCTAATAAATTGCAACTGTAAAATAAACTGGCAAATGTAATCTTCAAAATTACTCATTATTTTCACAAAAGGTTTTGTTTGACTTTGACAGAAGCGGCATAGAGATTCCATTTGAAAGTTATTTCCTCTTCTGTATTTAATATAAGTGGTGATACAGACCTAGTGTCTTTTGAATTGAAGTCCCTTGTCCGACAAAAACAAAAAACAAGATAAAGGTCAAAGGTCAATTTTTCTAGATTTTGATTTTGGCTTATTTTGGCTTTACCTTAGAAACCGTAAAAAATATCGATAGAATATTTTACAAAATTGTCGTAATACTTATTTTTTTTTGTAGAAAGGGTAAGTTGACAATCAATGGGACATTGTCAACTCTTATATTGATAATTAGCTGTATGGTGTTATAACTCAAAAACCGAAAAAAGTAGAAACTTAGGTACCTTTGATTTGGGGTCCTTGCTTTATAACCTTGAAATTGAAGTCAAGGTCACATTTCAATTTGACGCACTTGATTTTGACTGTTGCTGCAAGTTCTTAGTGCGTAATATAGTCATAGGGTCTTTAACATTGGGTTGCAGACATATGACCTTAAGGAATGTCAACGGGAAGTGACCTTCTGTAATTTGGTGCATTTGTTCGCATTACTTTGATTTAAAAGGTACTAGAATCCTATAGAAATAAAATTTCGAAACAGCGTGCAGTCATGTTTAAACGAAACCTATTGTGAAATTTTGTAAACCGAAAATGGCTTTTTCATAATTTACTTTTAACAAAAGTATAAAGAAATTATATATATTTTTAACTAGCGTAAATTAAGGTATGTACTAAACCAGAATTGACATTTTATTTAGAAAGTAAATATATTCCTTTTAGAATCATTTCATATGGAAAGACATTCAATTAGTCCTGAACATTTGGTTTTGAATTCCTAATATACATGATATATTTTCAAATACTTAAATGGGATTGGTCCGGTTTTTTTTCACTTGGTTTACACTTCGGAAGACGATGTTGCCGAAACTTCGTTCGTAACATAATGATGCGCGAGAAATATATATGTTAGCGGCAATAAGTGAAATTGGGTTCTAAAACTGCAAAGTTGAAAGATGTTGACAAGACATTCAATCCTGCAAGTGTAGCTATTCAGAATAAAAACCAAAGATGAATCATCATACATAGTGTTTATTTTATAATTTCTTATGGTCCGGCGGTGACATCGTTTATGTCTAACAGACAGCACAACAATTTCCAGTTATACTTCAATATCACTGTTTGTCAAATCTAAAATATGTGGAACTATACTCATTCATAATGGCAGAGCAGAGGGGGCATCTTCCATAGCAAGTTCTTACCAAAAGTTTACCTCATCAAAGTGGCTTTGTCACAAACTTCACCTAAAACTTTTATTCAATTTGTGAGTTAATCGAAACCCGTTAACACATGTTTAACCTAGATTAGAAATAATGAGTAATTCGGACGTGTAACTGTGCTAGTTATTCCGGGACGCCGTCCTAATGCAGATGTTAAGATAGGTCACGTGTGATCGACAGGCACTGGCAGGAGTTCAGATTAAAGAATACTTAAAGAACTATCAATTTAACCGAATCATGTCTTCATAATCCTATCACATGAATATTTGAGAAAAATTCATAACTGGAAGAAAAAAAATGGTATTCCTTATTATTATTTATGATAATTTATACGAATGCGTCATATTGAATGGAGCTCCGTTATGCACATATACAAATGAGAAAAATCGCTCAGTCTTTTTTTTTTTTTTAGCTAAATATGATTATAAGGTGCGCTCAATATACATATTTGTGTGCGCACTTGTGATTATATTGAGCGCACGATATTATGTTGAGCCCATGATATAATTTATTCTTAATCTTTCCCAATCCAGGCTCTGTAAGTGACCTATGTAAAATAGAATGTGTGCACGTTTGCAGAGATCCCCATACATGGCACCGTAGTATTTTTCATTATTATTAAAAACGATATTGTACAATTCAACAAAAATATTTAATATTCGTGTCTTAAAACTCCAAAATTTAAAGAAGAAAAATACATTTATTTAGATAATAAGTGCCATATAAATATTGTACACATAGCCTTTATTAGGATGAGCAGCCTTGTGAATAAATAATCGATACAACCTAAACTATCCCATATATTCAGCGGGACACCTATTCTGTATTTCCAGAGGCCCAACAAATCTTAAAATCTTGCTGTAGTAAGTGTATGTAATCACATCATCCGGAACTCAGCATGTGTAGTTTTATCTCCGAAAAGGTTCAAATCAGAGGTCATATGCAAACCACGACCAAATGACCGAGATCTGATTCTTTCAAAGTTTTTGAAAGAAGTGATAGGTCGACTGTCGAAATTTTTATTTGAGCGAGTAACTACAACAAGAATTTCAATATAATTATTATGATTATTAAGTTGGGGGATTTTGTACGACCGCAAAAATTAAAACAATTTTGGTCGTATAACGGTATAACGTTGTCGTCGTCGTCGTCCGTCGTCGTCGTCAGCGTCGTCCGAAGACGGATAAAAACTTTATTATAAGTAAAATAGAAATTTATGAAATTTTAACACAAGGTTTATAACAACAAAAGGAATGTTGGGATTGATTTTGAGGGTTATGGTCACAAAAGTTTAGGAATGAGGGGCCAAAAAGAAGCCCAAATAAGCATTTTTCAGTTTTCAGACAATAAATTGTGTTTAAGTGTTTGGATCTCTGTAAAATGTTACCATAAGTTTTTATACCACAAAGAGATGGTTAGTAGTGGATTTGGGGGTAATGGCTCAAACTGTTTATGAAGTAGGGGCAAAAAAGGGGGGACAAGGGTTTCCTGGTAAATGTACAGTTAAGACAATTTGAAAGCAGTGTAAGGGAGGTAATCCAAATATAATGTTTGAATTTCCTCAGTTACATAATAACTTTAGTATTAATAAACTCCATTTGAAATTTGCAAATAACTTTAGTATAATTGGAAATTTGCCAATAACTTTAGTATGATTGGACATTTGCCAATAACTTTAGTATTAATAAATATAAACCTATGAAATTTTAACACAAGGTTTGAAACCACAACAGGTAGGTTGGGATTGAATTTGGGGGTTATTGTCTATATGGTTTAGGAATTAGGGGTTTAAAAGGGGCCCAAATAAGCATTTTTCTAGTGTCCAGACAATAACTTGTGTTACAGTGTATAGAATTGTTTGAAATTGTACCATAAGTTTCCACACCACAAACGGATTGTTAGAATTGGTGTTCGGGGGTTAATCATCAGTTTAGGAATTAGGGACCATACAAGGGGGAAAACAAGGGTTTCCTGGTTAATGGACAACAACTTTAGCTTTGTTTCTTTATGATGGTACTTTTTGCTATTTTATTGCTAGTTCTAGTATGAAATAGTTTTTAGCTGTTTCTAGAAACATGAAATACTGTGATACAAATACATATAATATTATAATAGTGTATATCAAAGGGTTCAGTTGTAATAAATTTTTATACTCAGAATTGATTATTCTTTGTTTGCTTTTTTTTTTTTTGCATTAGAGTTACCTCCCTTACAATTTTCCCATACTATAAAGGAAAGACTGGGATTGAGTTTGATGGTATATGCTCCTAGGTGAATTTGAAAAAAAATTATTGGGGGGGGGGGGGTCAAATCTTTTGTAAGGGGTTCATATTTTTTCGAAATTTCTATTTTTTGAAAAGTTTCAAGAAGAAATCTTCATTTGCACAGTATTGTACATTAGATTTGCAAGATGTTTGACCACATTTAAGTAGTGTCAGAAACCTATATCATGTTAAAATATTTGATCACAATCCAAATTCAGATAGTATCAAGCTTGAATATTGTGTCCAAATTTGCCCCAACTGTTCAGGGTTTGACCTCTGCGGTCGCATCAGGCTGCGCTCATCGAAGCATTTTATTTTTCTTGAAACAATAAAGAAAGCTTACATATTACTATATTTAAGATATAATATCATAATTGATCAAATGAACGTAACAGGCAAAGTTCAACAAAAATTCAAAATCACTGTGTTATTGCAACACCTTCGAAAAATACGGACTGTGGAGCGAATACAATTGTACACTAAAGATGATATTTGTATATTTATTTATTTCAAAATCGCAGATTTTAAAGATTTTAATTGTCATTAAGATAAAGCTACTTTATCGCAATTCTGATTGACTTTATTCAATTTGAAAAACGGCACTCAATACTGATATTCCCTCATAAATTATTTTACAGATACTAGTGGACCAGAGCATATAGAGACAAGAAGGCACACAATTTAATGTATAGGCTTTTGATTCGTATTGTAACTTTGATTATATAGGTTTTCCTTAAGTATATAAGATATGTTGTTACTACTAGTATAAATATGTTTTGTTATGTTCAATGTTTATCTTACGTTTGTGCTTCTGTTTTTTTTTTTGGGGGGGGGGGGGGGAGGTATTGATAGCTGTATTCATCTTTTATTCTTTGTTGAAGAGAAGGGGGTCTGTTTTTATAAACCCACTTATATGTACCTTGACATAATCGAATAAAAATATTTGTAAACTGCGTTACCTTTTTGATAATTAAAAAAAAATGCAGCAAAGTTAAGCACAATATAGTTAAATCATGTATTACTAGTACTATTCTATGATAAACAATTCTAAGTGTTCCAAAAAATGTGCTCTATCACGTCCTTGCTGCAGTTTTACTTTATTACAAATTTCTACGCTGCAACGCGTTTCAATTTTAACAAGATTTTACGACAATGAGGAGGTGAAAATTCTATTTGGAAAACAAAATTTATTCCGTGAAATCTACAAACTTGGGTAAGGTTAAAAATAAGTCATTGGAAACAGATTGTTGAATCATGTATAGTAAACCTTTAGTTAGATAAATAATATAACCCTGCGATATAAATAATACGACTGTGTGTTATAATAGACCAAACGACCAATAACTGGGTCTTGGTATCGACAGCTTTTTTCAATGGTAGTTTTTCAGTGTTCTTTAACGTCATTATAATTTATATCTCCATTCAACATTTTTAATTCGAGTGCCACTGACGAGTTTTAGGTCAAAGAAAGCCTGACGTTCTTAGTCATAAGCGTCGTATCTTTGACAATATGTTTAGAACATATACAATTTTGCCCTTCTAACAAGGATAATACGTGAATATTACTACCACTAGCTACTGATATTCCAATAGTTTACCTTTCATTACCGGTTTTTTTTTTAGAAATCCTTCACGAACACCATATTGTTGTTCAGTATTTTGTATGACTTAAATTCTAATTGATAAATTTTTGTCAGAAAGGTATATCATGGTCTGAATCTTTGCCTCTGACAAAATAACCTTGAAGTGAATAAACGAAGTATGATAAAAAGAGAGTAATGCGTATGCACCTTTAACATACCGGCGTGTTTGAAATTCCTGTTTTAACATCATAACTTATAAATCAAAAATGAGATTTTCATTTTTTATTTTTTTTTCAAACTTAATTCTGCTTTAGTAGTTGAAAGAAAAATAAGCACATCAAAGATACCAGAATTAAATTTTGTATATACGCCAGACGCGCGTTTCTTCTACAAAAGACTCATCAGTGACGCTCGATTCCAAAAAGGTATTCACACTTTGAGAAAAAAGAATGTAAAGAGAAATGACGGAAGTAATGATCGGTGTATTTGGTTACTGTTAACATGGTTAAGCGAATTAATCATTCCCTTAAAGTTCGAACCCCGACTCAAATCTTATTTGACTCCGGCTTCCACCACCAATAAAAACTGGCCGACACAAAACAGCTCAAAACTGGCGACTAAAGTGGCGCTTAAAACACCAACAATCAATCATTCCCGAATTTGATAACAAAATATGTAAAGAATTAAAATAGCAGATTGGTTGATTTTTTTTAATATAAAATCTGTTTTAACAAAGTATGTGTATTCAACGAGCTAAAATGTCATGCAGTCTACGGCCCTTACTGTCATGTTTCAACACAAGAGGTCGACATACGTTCAGATAAAGGTTATGTCAAGTAATGTCATTTTATTGGAAATCACGTTATATAAAAACATTTTTCCTTTTAAAGGTACATAAATATAAGTATATTGACAGCGTTATGGACGAAAATGGCACCGTCTTACGCCAATATTTGCATGGGCAAATTAGAGAAACAAATCATTTCAACATCTTTATTCAAACCTCTGTCTCGTTTCCGTTTCATCGATGATTTTGACATGAAATGGATTGAATCCAAACCAAAATTAAATGATTTTATCAGACATGCAAACAACGCCCACCAGTCAATTAAATTTACATACTATGAAATTTCCGACTCCATAATATCTTTCTTAGACACAACTTCATCTTTAAAGTAAAATCACAAAAAAATTCAAAACGATAGTCTCTAGTCAAATGACAAATTCAAATGATAAACATATCAAACGAATGGACAACAACTGTCATTTTCATATCAACAGACCTCTAAAGTAAACCTACAGATAAACATCAGTACTTTTCTCTCCTAAGCTGTCTACCCAAACACTGTACAAAAAGTATCCTGTACAGTCAAGCTCTTGGAGTAAAGCGAATTTGCTCCTCTGAGGAAGCTGTCACTAAACGGTTACAGATAAACATCAGAACCATTCTTCCCTAAGTTTTTGTTTATACTAAACGAGGTTATAAGAAATGGGACATAGATAAGTGGTTTACGCGTGCTAATAACAGCAGCCGCAATGACCTGTTACATTACAAACACAAGAGGACCAGCAAAATAGTTCCATTTGTTTTAACATACAATCCCGCCTAAACTAACCTTTCACGTTTGATCTGTGCCAATTGGCAAATTATTGCCAAGCACCCTAAATTTTCCAAGATCTTTCCCGATCCTCCTGAAAGACTATTTGTGAGAGCTGACGTCTCCTCTAATAAAAGTTGTTCAACTGCAGGATGGTGCAAGTCGTGTGGTAACAGACGATGTCTGACGTTTCAGGAAATACTGAATACTCAAACATTTACTTGCCACTCCAATGGGTCTGGGTACACTATATTTTGTAATGTAACTTGCAAAACCCAGAATGTTGTATACCTTCTTCAGTGTCGATGTGGCATGCTGTATGTTAGCGAGACAGAACAGCCATTAAACAAACGCATGAATGATCGTCGCAGTGACTACACCTGCAAGCACGACCTCCCCGAAAGTCGTCATTTGAGATCACCTTGGCACGCCCAATCTGATCTCAAAAACCTTTCCATCACAATCATAGATCACAATGAGGATTGGTCAAGGGCCGAAAGACTTGCTCGGAACAGGTTTTGGAAAAGATAGTAAGTACAGTTTCCGAAGAGGCATAAATGAAGAATCATGGAATGAGTCACTCATTTTCCCTACCATCACTCATTTTCCTGACATAACTTGTTTCTATTAACTCCGGCTTCCGTACTGGACCCTTACAGTTTTAACGAATTTTTGGAATAATACCAGTTCAAATAACAGGGTTCTATTCATTTGTTAGGGATGTAGAAGTACGCAGTCACGTTCAATTATTTAACCGTAGTCAAAATTGATTATTATTTTTCTTATCATTATCAAACTGCTATTTATTTGAGATGTTTAAATACACAGCCTCTGTTTGTATTTATCTGTCGAAAAACCACAATCCCAGCCAGATAGAAATAAACAACCTTGCAACAGGCCACCTACGAGATTTCCCACTTTTAAAAGTCATCTGCCGAGCGATCCTTGCGAAAGTGGGAAATCTCGTCAGTTCTGTGTGTTGTTCTAGTACTACCCAGCCACATCTGGTCATAATGGGGAATGTTGAGCGATTGCTATGCTCATTGCTCGTTGAGAAACCTCGAAACGGCTCTTTGAATGGTCCGTAGGTGGCCTGTTGCAAGGTTGTTTATTTCTGTCCATATCCAATACACTCATTTTCAGTGGAAGTCTACATTTTTCTACCTTTATCCCGACCGTTCTTTATTACAGGACTTACTTATTAGATTTATTGTTAATTTGTTCTCGTCCTGGACATGCATGTGGCATTGCCACAGGACGATAAACAACCAACAGTGAACTATTTAGAATTGTCCGTTTATAAATATAAAAATTATAAAGAGGCTAAGGTTGCATCCTCATTACGCATTGACCTTATATAAATTCAACTATTATATAAGTCCTTTTTGTCATATAGTGTAAAATTAGAAAGTGTTGTTTTCATTTTTTAATAGATATTCCATTCAATTCAAGTTTTATTGTAGTTCATTAATTTTTATTTTGGGGTTAGAATGGGTTCTCTTTTAGAAGAATATTTGGGTTTATATTGTGTTTTTTTTTCTGATTGTTTACTCCTCTCTCTTAGTTTTCTTGCTCATATGTTTTTTCGTCACTGTAATATATGAATCATAAAATACTTGAGACTGTAAAAGTAAAGTTACCAAGCAATGAAATTAAAAAAAATATATGAGTCTTTAGACTGTTTTAAAACGGGCCCATTGATATATCGTAATACTGCTAGGTTATCGTAAAATGTTCTCAGAACAGAAAGTTATCATTATATTGAAAAAAGATTAAATTGTGTCAATATTGTAATACTTTTGGTTTTTATGTAAATTATTGGGAATATATAACATCGTCCTTCACTTGTTTACAGTTATAAACTATGAAAGATCAGTTTTTAAGGTCAAGAACTTCATTTTTTTTTTATTTACATTTTCTCCAGGAAAAACTGGACCATTTGTTGAAAAACCCAAACGTTTTAACACGACAATGCTAAACAATGGATGCAAGGTGTGCAACGAAATTGCGCGGCTCTTGTGCCAAAAATATAATGCATAGTATTCAAAAACAGATAGACAGTCATGAATAGAACTATAATAATTTTGTTATAGCAGTTATTGAACTGATCGCAAAAAAGTGGACCTTCGGTGACTCTAAGAAAACACGATCTCCGCCAGACACTTTACCTACCGTGTTTAATTTTTGTATGTTGTTTGCATGTGCCTTCACTACGAAACGAAACCCTCATTGAAGTCTGTTATAAGTGACTGACATTGGGGATAGTTTTGTACCAAGTCGGGTAAATGGCCATTGTTATATTATAGTTCGTTCCTGTGAGTGTTACATTTTAATGTTGTGTTTTTTGTTGTGTTTCCCTCAGTTTTAGTTTGTAACTCAGATTTGTTTTTTTTCTCAATCGATTTATGAATTTCGAACAGCGGTATACTACTGTTATTTGTAATAATAGCGGGTTTTTCCGTTTATTTTGGATAAATAATGGCTATTTCGCGTACTTGAAACAACATGATTACATGTTATTTGTCCATTTTTGTTTTATAAATTCTATATGATTAAATTTGTTTTACTACATGTTTATTTACAAAACCATATCCATAATCGTGATGTGCATAGAATAAGGTGTTTTGCTAGAAGTTTCGGTAACATACTTATTATATATGTAGAACTCTGAACCGCGATGGTACTCCTAACCGCGATTGTCGCGCTGAGGTGCGATGGTTTGAAGCTGAAGTGCGATTTTGATCACGATGAAGTGCGATGATGGCATTGTGAGGCTGTCGGCCTCAGTGAATATCACTTTTTCAAAAGTCAATGAAACCGCATATTTACCTCATCAAAAGACAGTAATTGTATAATATTTCCAGTCATAATTGTAACGTTTTAGTTTACTCTCAGATTTTGGACAAAACAGTCATCATTCGTTCAATCGTTCCAGTCGCTACATGGAAAAAAATTTCATTTAAAAACAGTGCTTATTTCAATGACTGAAAATGTGGCAGCTGCTTAAAATGCAATATAATAAGTACATAATAAACTTAACATCCGTATGTCGCTTTTACTGCAACTGGACTGAGAAAATATGGAATGTTTTTGTATATCCATCATGAATAAAAGTTCTATACATTATTAATACTTCTGGTAAAGTGAAATAATTAGAAAACATTTGAAATTTATCCTCTATGTAGCACATCATTTTTCGAAATTTACAGAAGTTTTTTAGGTTTTTATTTACGTACTACGATTGTGTTTAACAATTTTAAGCTATATGTGGGTCCTCTGACATACTCTTCGTGTTATGATATTACGGTAAATGGTAAAAGAGGGACGAAAGATACCAGAGGGATAGTCAAACTCATAGATTGGTAAATGGTAAGCTGGGACTGAGATGAGAGTACTATAACACATATAGTTATCTCAGATCAGGGGAACAAAGATAAGTCTTTTAAGATAAACTGTTAACACAGACAAATGTCCTCGTGCGGCAAATTTAAAGAGAACAATCTCTCATTTAGCATAAAACTGTAAATAACAACATATATGGCCATCGCACATCAGCGTACGGACCATCGCACGTCGGCGTAGACCATCGCACTTCAGCGTCCCCGTCGCATCTCCGAGTCCTACATATATACTTAGGAATACGTTTGAATATGTCTTATTTTGTAAAGTACGGATACTATTCAGATACATATTAATAATTTGAAAAACTATGTTGTATCTGTACTAAAATGTTATATTTGTATTTCTCTAATTGTGAAATTTGATTTATTTATACATCATTTAACATGTTAAGATGGTTATTTAAAGTCATATGAAATGAGTTTCTTGAATCTTCAAAAATTCAAAACGGAAAGTCCGTAATGAAATGGCAAAATCGTAAGCTTAAACACATCAAACGAATGAATAACGACTGTCGTATTCTTTTGTAGAAAATGGTTGATTGAACCTGGTTTAATAGCTAGCTAACCTCTCTAGTGTATGATAACCTCATCAAGTTCTATTATATTAACAACTATGCGTGAACAATACAAACAGACATAATATGTAAAAATTGCAAAAATACTGCAGTCAACATTGTGTTGTAATCCAAATCACTAAAAATAAATATGTAACAAAAAAGCACAAACAGCACAAAAAACCACTGCATACACATATAAAACCAAGTCTTGTTTTTTTTTTTTATTTACTACACATTTATAACGTATTATCGACATATACTATTTTATTCTGTGGTTATTGGTCGCAAATTGATTAACTTTCGAGTGTGTTGGCGAAGTTAACCGGACTGTTACATGAATAAACAATAAACAGAGCAGGTGAAAAGCTTTGCACATAATAGTCCAGCGGCTACAAGCATATTTCAGACGAACTGTGCACTTCCTGCTACAGGCATGAATTTTGGCATAGACCTTTCTCAACTATTACTCTTTTAATTCAGATAGGGAGGCATTTGTAAAAAAAAATGTCTCACTTCCGGTTAAATCCAAAATGGCGGACATCATATTTAAATCAGCCGAATATCGAAGGCAAGCATGTTTAAAGTTGTTATTATCATGCTACTATCATAATATTTGGTACACACCTTTGTTATGTACTACTCTCGAATATATTATATAGGATAGATATCGAAAAAAAAACATACTTCCGGTAAAATCCAACATGGCGGACATTGTACTAAAATAAGCTTATTTTTAGGGAGGGCAATTGAAAAGTGTTTTAACGTATTGCTTCTATCATTATATTGTGCAGGAACCTTTCTTTGGTGCTTCCCTTTAATACAATGTATAGGATATATGTCTTTAAAACCCCTACTTCCGGTAATATCAAATATGGCGGACATAAAAATATCAATTTTTAATTTAATTTTCAACTTCTTATAAAATGTAAAAAAAATAAATTGTGCTGATCATTAAACTTTTGGTTTTAAGTTATCCTCAAAACCACCAATTCTCTATCATGTTTTCAAATGTTTTAATACAAAGATTACACTTTCGGAAAAAAACCCAATATGGCGTAAATTTCAAAGATGAGTCCTCAATCCATATCCTCGCTGTAAAGTTTTGGATAAATTGATTAAAACAAAATAAAGTCACTAAAGTACAAAAACATTTTAAAAATTACTACTATTTGACCACAAATACATGCTTATTCACAAAGTCACCACCACAAGCACACACATCAGTGCAAGGGAGACCCAATTTCCCACGTTTACAACGACCGCAGCATCCTTTTCTCATCCGCAATGTACAAGCTCCTGACAAGATAATAAGGACTCAGAAAGTGTTTTTTTCAAAGGGTTCCCATGGATCCTCTTTGTCCCTTCGCCATCCAGTAGCGCCTGGATTGTGTAGCGTAAGAGCCAATTCCAAGCTTGTCCCCCTAAACACCCGCCTTAGTATATTGCACGTTTAACATGCTGGAAAAGACTAGACAAAGTTGAGGGAATAGCCTCAATAAGCCTTCCCTTTTGCGCAAATAGTAATTTTCTTGCTTCGTTATCCCCATCTGATAAGTTTGTGCGATCTTACATTAAAGCCACGGTGATTTAGGCTGATCAATCATCATTCTTAATGTTAAAGTCACATCCTCAAAGTCATCAATGTCTCCCACGCAGTTTTATTTCCTTTTCAAACCAACAGAGAACCGTATCACAACCGGTAAATGCATGGATTACAGGAAGTGTGTGTGTGTGATCACTCATTTAAAAGGTCATGGATAGATATTTATCCAAAGCTTTTTGCCCTCCCAAACACAAGTCATAGTTCGTCTTTCCCTATATCACGGAATAGCGAAACAGTAATGACAGCATCATTAGTAACGACTGTTCGTTTAAGTCCGTGTTTCACTGCATCAGACACATGCACCATGATTCTAGTGTCAGCCTCTTAATGTGAACATGTTGTTAAACTTTAAACATCATTATGTGGTAGAAAAGATAGAACATCCTAGGCATTTATTGCTACAACTACCATATGCATCTAAGACTTCATCTACTCGTGTTACAGTTTCAAAGTGTTTCTTAAGGTAAGGACATAATACCAAAACAACATACTCGTTAGGAAACACCTTGAAACTGTAACAACAGAGGATATAGTCCCGGTTGAGTACATAGACAATAGGTTGGAGGCTGCTACAAGAAGCAAGAGCAAGGGGAAAGGGAGTACACAGACGAGTCCAGGGTAAAAAAAAGTTCCTAAAATTGGCAAAGTTTTCTGAGAGATTACTTCAATAAGAAATAACTTTTTTTGTTTTCATTCACAACAGCTTGCTCAATCAAATTTTGAGGAAAAGGTAGTTGTAGCAATGTAGCAACAAATGCTCAGGATGTTCTGTGTTAACCACCACATGAGGATTTTTTAAGTTTAGCACCATGTTCACATTACGAGGCTGACACTTGAGTCATGGTGCATGTGTCTGATGTAGTGAAACACGGACTTAAATGAGTCATGATTCGAAAAGTCGATATTGATGTTGCTGTCATGGCTGTTTCGCTATTCTGTGACATAAGGTCAGAAAAACGTTGGCTTGCGTTTTGGAGTTGGAAAAGCTTTAAATATATATCTATCAATGACCTTTCAAATGCACTTGCATTGAGCGATTGCACGTTTGCTGGAAAAGGAAAAAAGACTGCGTTGGTGACATGGATGGTGTTTGAAGATGTAGACTTTAGTATTAATAATGATGATTGATCATCCAACATCACCAGATATAGATTTGATAATGTCATTGATAGAATGATACGTGGTTTGACTGTAAGATCGAGCAAACTTATCAGATGGGGTTAACGAAGCAAGAAAACGTCTGTTTTTGGAAGAGGAAAGACTAATTGAGGCTATTCCTACGACTCAGTCTAGTCTCTTCTGGCATGTAAAACGTGCAATATACCATGGTAGGTGTGAATGAGTAATAAGATTATAATTGGTTCCTATGCTAATTAGTCCAGACGATTATGAATGGCAAAGGGACAAATTTGATCCATGGAACCCTTTTGGACAAATCTTTGGGAGGCCTCTTCATCTTGGCAGGAGCTTGTACATTATGGATGTAAAAAACATGTGATTGTGATTGTCCTATATATTGGATCCAATTAGAAGCTCCAAAGAAAGTTCCTGCACTATATAATGATAGTAGCAATACGTTAAGGCACATTTCAATTGCATCCCTAAAAAATACTCTTGTTTTAGTAGAATGTCCGCAATGTTGGATTTAACAGGAAATAGGGTTTTTAAAGTCATATAATCTATATAATATATCCAAAAGTATCACATACATGTAACAGAGGTTTGTGCCGATTATAATGATTATTATAACACCTTTTCACATATCAGCCTTAGATATTGGGCTGATTTAAGTGTTATGTCCGCCAGATTGCATGTTACCGGAAGTGGTGCATTTTTTCAGATTGCCTCCCTATCTGAAATCAAAGAGTAATACTAGATGAAGCTTTGTGCCAAGTTTCATGCTTGTAGCAGGATGTGCACAATTTTTCATGAAGCCGCCGTACAATAAATATACTAGTAATTTAAAAGAGCCACTACATTTTCATATTTTGAATGTGTTCCAATTTGTTAATTATTTGTGAAGTTTCATATGACTTTAAACTCACTTACAATAACATTTTCTACGTAAGAAAAGGCCTCAATTTTGAAATTCGCAGATCAATATTTTTAGTTAGAGACATAATGGATAAGAGTTAGTTCGCGAAAAACACACTATTTGCCCTCTGGGGTCATTTTTTTCGAGAAACAAACGCTTATCTACAATACTAAAACCATTGCCTTGACTTCAGTCATTCATTTACTGTTGTTTGTTTTTCTAGAATCAACGCTTCCTAAATATTTCGCTAATATGAATTCACCAAATTATATTCAAGTGTTGCCTTCAGTGTGCCTTTTTTACATAAATAAGGCCGTTAGTTTTCTCGTATGAATTGTTTTACATTGTCTTATCGGGGCCTATTATAGCTGACTATGCGGTATGGGCTTTGCTCATTGCTGAAGGCCGTACGGTGACCTATAGTTGGTAATGTCTGTGTCATTTTGGTCTTTTGTGGATAGTTGTCTGATTGGCAATCATACCACATCTTCTTTTTTATACTTTACCGGGAATGGAACCTATCCTTGAAGTCTGTTATGTATAACTGACATAAACACATCCACGAAACCTCTCGGTTAACAATGGATTGCAATTCAGATGTCTATGTTATATATGTTATTGAACAAAACAATATTTATCCACTCTCGACAGTTAAAGCTTTGCGTTTTAAATTTGAAAATTTAACTGTCTCGAATGATTAAATATTGTATCCCACTTGATCCAGTTGAAGAATCTATATATATACGTAGCAATTAGTTCCAATATGTCTTGTTTTGTAGATTATTGATAATATGCAGATGCATAATAATTGACGAGACATTTCAGTACAGTATACTGAGAGTTCATGTGATTTTGTTTTAATATTTTGTCATGCCTATATGTACCCTGTTTGAAACCCCGACATAGCTAGATGATACAATTAATTATCCAATTGCTACCACATTTGTTATTAATTAGTATTGTAATTTTCATTTTTATTAATAAATGTTATATCAGTATTACAAACCTAATCTTGAATTCTATCCTAATTCTATCCTATTTTTGGAATTTTTTAGAAATTCAAATGTGACGTCACTTTGTGCGTTTATCGCTTTACTAACTTAATTTGTATGTGCTGGTTAAGGTTGTTTTATGTATCCGTTTTTATTTTTTAGTTAATCACCACCAGGCAGAAAACCCTAGCCGTATTAGGCACAACTTTTTGGAACTTTTGGTCCTCAATGCTCTTCAACTTTGTACTTGTTTTGGCTTTCGAACTTTTTTCATCTGAGCGTCACTGGTTAGTCTTGTGTGCATGAAACACGCGTCTGGCGTATTAAATTTTAAACCTGATACCTTTAGTTAGCTATTATTCGTGGATTTATCTGTCCTATATATTCTACCATTCATTTGTATTGTAGTCCTGTCATGTCATGTTGTCATTTTAATGTTATGTTTAACATTGCCATACAAGCGGGAGGTTTGGCATGCCATAAGACCAGGTTCAACCCACCACTTTTTTCTTAAAATGAAAATGGCCATTGTTATATTATAGTTCGTTTCTATGTGTGTTACATTTTAATGTTGTGTTTCTGTTGTGTCGTAGTTCACCTCTTTTATTTTGTGATGTTTCCCTTAGTTTTAGTTTGAACCCGGATTTGCTTTTTTCTCAATCGATTTATGAATTATGGACAGCGGTATACTACTGTTGCCTTTATCTATATCCACTTTATACATGTTAACTTCTAATTAAGGACATACGATAGAGTTACATTGGATATAAAGACGTTGTTGACGTAAAATGATATTTTCGCGACGTCATAATGTGAAATATCGTGAAAAAATAAGTTTTCAAATTGATTTTGATGATTATCTTGATAACAAAATCATCAACTCCTCTTTTTGCAAATTACATTTCATATAAATAATTATGTTTAAAAATTAGTTGTACCAATTATTATTACAACAGAAAAAACCTAATGATTTTTTCTAATAAAATATAGTACAGCAAAAAATGTCGTTTTTTCTTTAATCATAAATATTTCATAAAAATGTACTATTTCCAATGCATTGATACACAAAACTAGAGCATACTTATGTGATGAAGTTACTCCAAATCTGTTTTTGTTAAATCCGCTTGTGTTTATCTTTTGAATAAAACAAATTATGTCAGTCTGTTATTTCCAAAGGATAGATATGTAAGAAACGGAAATTTTATTTTAATCTAGTTAAAGTAAATGTCCAAAATTTCGAACCCTTTTTTCTCTGAACGTAGTCAATGGAGGTATATTATTTTATTTTTATTAACATATTTGAATAGCCTAGGTAAAAAAGTATATCTTGTTTGCAAATTTTCGTAAAATAATTCATCGTGTGATCGAAACTGTATTGTATGCCATTAATGTTTGCTTTTTGTAGATCATTTAAGATAATTAGGTCGATATTTGAACTTACTGATAATAGGTCCGAATTAGTGATATAACTGTAAATTTTCCGTATCAACAAAAAATTGAATAATAGTCACAACGGATAAACAATGGATCGTTAAAAAACTTCTTCTTAACGAACAAACGCTAATCCATCATATCAAATCATTATAGATAATTTTCTAATTAAACAAATGTGTGCTCTTCAGTAGTTTTTCCTTTGATGTAAAATTTGACTATACAGATCTGTACCTATTTATATTTACAATAGTACATATATGCAAACAGGTTATATTTTAGTGCGTCAACTCTTAATGTAGTACTTGTGTTTTTTTTAAACTAATTTTCGTGATATGTCCCTTTCATGGTTCTTTTGCTTTTGTTTGGGTTCCTGTTGCTCAGTCTTTTGTTTTCAATGCAATGTTTTGTCATAGTTCTTTGTCGTCGTCGATTTAATTTTTTGACATGATGTTGTCTCTTCTTATTGGATTTATGATTGTTGATAACCCCTTAGTGCTTCTTTTTCGTTTTAGTTCTCCTGGTCCTTAGGGTCACGAGAGATTTTCGTCAATTTTCATTCGTAGTCCGTCGTCGTCGTCTTGCATTAATATTTACAAAATATATTATCCACTAAAACTACTGTATTAAGTTAACCATACTAAGCAACAATTAATCACCATTGGGTTATCTAGTTTATAAAATGTGCCCATAACCCTTCTTGTCGACCAACATGATCGCCATGGATAAATATATAACATAAGGGTAAAACACAAGTTTTGACTATTAACTTGAAAACCAATATCGATGGAGAAATTTTTTACCGGCAGAAATGTTCAAAATGATGAAATCTAACTATTGGCTTTTACATCAAAACTGTCAGACGACTTCTTTTAAGAGTTATTTCCCTAAAATTACGATTTTTACTATTTTTGTTGCATATTACCTTACGTCTTAATCTGTATATTAGATGAAAAGAAACTTTTCGAGCAAATAGTTTCTGCAAAACCAGATCTACAATAAAAATCAACATTGCTGAAATTGTCAGACGAATCCTAACTTGAGTTTATGCAAACAAAAATGGATAAAGCGCGAACCAGACAAACCAGAATTGGAAACATTGTATGAATGGATCAAAGCTATTCGATCATGCATTTAGAGGCGCATTCACAAACTACGATGTACTGTGATCACTAGCGTTTCTAACAAGGAAAGACGGATGTTGTGGATGATTTATCATCTTCGTATGGCAAATATGTTGTTGTTCCAGCATATAAAGCCTCCAATAATATTGTCGTCGTACATATATACCATTATTAACAATGTCTCACTATAGAGCTTGGAATAAACAGCACAACTGATAATCTTACATATTCTTTAACATCATTTACAAAGTATGAAGTTTTTCAAATTCACAGATATGTTTGGTATCAACATCAAGGAAAACGAAGAAAATCTACTGTCATTATACTGGATACCAAAACTTCACAAAACTACGTATAAAGAACAAAACATAGCTGGATTATCAAGATGTTCGACTAACCAAGTGTTGACTTCTGTTCTTTCTACAGTTAAAGATAGCCTTCAAAAATATTGTGATGAGATATATTTTCAATCAGTGGTGTCAATCAGATGCGGATTCTCTAAGGATCGATTGATTGTTAGTTGCTTAACGTCAAGTGGCTTTGATTTTCTTAAGATCTTCTGCTCAATCTTCATGATATTCGATCACAACATGGTTTGGCAAATATGTTGTTGTTCCAGCATGACACGGGTTATGTTCTTCTCATATATGTTATGATGGTATGATACTAAACCCCTAACGGGAAGGATTGTGCCTGATGTTCATATGATGAAATCATAATCTTTCAGTCAGTTTAATTGAAGTCTGGAGCTGGCATGTCAGTTAACTGCTAGTAGTCTGTTGTTATTTATGTATTATTGTTATTTTGTTTATTTTCTTTGGTTACATTTCTGACATCAGACTCGGACTTCTCTTGAACTGAATTTTAATGTGCGTATTGTTATGCGTTTACTTTTCTACATTGGTTAGAGGTATAGGGGGAGGGTTGAGATCTCACAAACATGTTTAACCCCGCCGCATTTTTGCGCCTGTCCCAAGTCAGGAGCCTCTGGCCTTTGTTAGTCTTGTATTATTTTAATTTTAGTTTCTTGTGTACAATTTGGAAATTAGTATGGCGTTCATTATCACTGAACTAGTATATATTTGTTTAGGGCCAGCTGAAGGACGCCTCCGGGTGCGGGAATTTCTCGCTACATTGAAGACCTAATGGTGACCCTCTGCTGTTGTTTTTTATTTGGTCGGGTTGTTGTCTCTTTGACACATTCCCCATTTCCATTCTCAATTTTATTGGGTAATAATAATTCTTATTATGTGAAGAACCACACTTATTCTGTCAGAAAATACAGTGAAGATTATATTATTAAAATGCTGGACTTTTTAATCGACAATAATTTGTTGAGGTTGGAGGATTGACATTTCAACGGACAGTCGGTATTCTAATGGGTGCTAATTGTGCACCCTTTCTGGGTAACTTGTTTTTTTTCTGCTCGTATGGAGCGTAATTCATTCAAGACAAAAAGAAAAAAGCACCTTGCAAATCTCTAACTTTACTTTTATATATATTTATGATGTCCTATCACTGTATAACCCATATTTCATTCAGTACTTGCATCTCACATATCCCAGTGAACATGAAATTTAGGATACTACCTATACAAGAAGTACTGGCTCACGCCCTAGTTTTTTCCTCATTATTGACACAGATGGACGACTTTACACTAAAATCTATGACAAACGGGATGATTTCAATTTCCGTATTATCAATGTTTACACTATACTAACCTCATACACAGGAGTGTGCACCTAACGCAGAAACTGTTTCAATAGAGTTATGAGGTAGAAAGATAAAAAATGACTATCCGTAAATATTATGGACACCATCACGAATTGGTTGATCTATACGATGTGTCTTTGTCTTTACTATGAAATGACATTTTACCACGTCTAAGATTGTGGTTTAACATCTATGTCCTCTGTCTGCTTAGTACCTGACGTGACCTATTCCCGAATACGACTGTCAAACCGAGTGTGAATTTGCATTGCTGCACGACGTGTCTCGGTATTATGAACATGTATGATTCATGTATTTATTTTCAATGTTTCTGTTATGGTTTTGGTTGAATATGGAGTTATGTCTTATCGTTTATAGACCAACAATTATAAAAATACCTTTCAATACCATCATTTTCATGAAAATTGCTTGGAATTATATTGTTAAAATAATTGTATAACGGTGTAGGTATTTTGTCTAGTCCCAGGTGTAGTACCGTCAATAAATTACAATTGTTTAATACTTCTGCTCGACGAAATAGAAGTCATTGTCACAGAAAATATATACCACCTGCTGTACACACCATGACAATTGATAGTCTATTAACGTCTGTTCAAAAACCTTTAGGAATTCATCATATTAGAACTAAATTATACTCTATTCCATTGTCAAAACTTTCTTTACTATTTCAAGATGCCCAAAATACTTCCGTAACTGATTCTCGTTCTGTTTTGTATAGAATAGTTGCAATTATCATGGACATTGCTAACCATAGACTATTCAAACCCGTATCGACTACATCCAATAGTGAGGAAAAACGTTATTTTGTAAAGGTAGAATTCGCCAATAAAGGTTTAGATGCTGTAAATATTAGCAATATTTTCCATCAAAAATCTGTACAAAAAACTATACCTGATTACTTCAAAAATAAAGCTATACCTGTTATTTCTTATACTTACACCAAGTCTATTGCATCCAAGATTTTCAACCACAAGAGAGTTTTAGTGGCTTTTAACCTCAAAGATACAAAATCCAAGCCTCCGAATTGCTCATGTGCATCGTCACAATACAATTACAGTCAAGCTGATCATATTATTACTGGAGACCTTGGCATCGTTACCAATGAACAACTAAGAGAGTTGTTAGCCAAGGGACCAAAATATAGAATCCCCCAGCCCATCAACTGGAAAAAGAATTTCAAGTTACTGATGGATGCAGTTGAGGACTATGCAAGAAAATGGGTAAAGCGCGAACCAGACGAACCAGAACTGGACACTTTGTCTGAATGGATCAAAGCTATTCGACCATGCATTCAGAGGCGCATACAACAACTACGATGTAATATGAGTACTAAAGTTTCTAACCCTTTCAAGAATCCGGAGGTTGTGGATGCTTTATCCTCTTTGCATGACAAATATGTCGTTGTTCCAGCAGATAAAGCCTCCAATAATATTGTCTTCATATGTAAAAAACATTATTTGCAATGTCTCAATACAGAGCTTGGAATTGATAAAACTACTGGTAATCCTACATATTCTTTAACATCATTTACCAAGGACGAAATTTTACAAAATCATAAATCTGTCCTTCTTTCTTTTGGTATCAACATCAAAGAAAACGAAAAAAACTTGCCTTCATTATACTGGATACCTAAATTACACAAAACTCCATATAAAGAACGATACATAGCTGGGTCCTCAAAATGTTCGACCAAACATCTTTCTAAAGTACTGACTACTATTCTTTCGGCAGTTAAAGATGGGCTTCAAAAATATTGTGCGGAGATATATTCTACCAGTGGTGTTAACTAGATGTGGATTCTCAAAAATTCGAAAGATCTACTGCTTAACCATCAATCACAATCTTTGCAATTTTGCAGCAACATAAAAACTTTTGATTTTTCTACGCTATATACTACTATTCCCCATGCTCAGTTGAAAGATCGACTACACCATCTCATAAAACAGAGCTTTTTCTATAAAAATGGAAATCGTAGATACAAATTTCTTGTTTTGGGTTACAATAATTCATATTTTGTGGAAAATCACACTGAATCTCCCAGAAAATATACTGAAGATGATATTATCAAAATGCTGGACTTTTTGATCGACAATATATTTGGTAAGTTTGGAGGACTTATATTTCAACAGACAGTCGGTATTCCAATGGGTACTAATTGTGCACCCCTGCTGGCTGATTTGTTTTTGTACTCGTATGAAGCAGAATTCATTCAGAACCTTCTAAAAGACAAAAAGAAAAAGCACCTTGCGAAATTCTTTAATTTTACTTTCCGATATATTGATGATGTTCTATCATTGAATAACTCATATTTCAGCCAATACTTACATCTTATATACCCAAGTGAACTTGAAATTAAGGATACCACTGATACTAGAAGGACTGCTTCATACCTTGATCTTTTCCTCAATATTGACGTAGATTGACGACTTCACACGAAAATCAATGATAAACGGGACGATTTCAACTTCCCAATTATCAATTTCCCATTTTTCAGCGGTAACATACCGTCTGCCCCTTCGTATGGTGTTTACATATCACAATTGATACGTTATTCTCGTGCTTGTTCACACTATACGGACTTCATATACAGGAGTGTGCTCCTTACGCAGAAACTGCTCCAACAAAGTTATGAGGAGGACAGATTAAAATTGACACTCCGTAAATTTTATGGACACCATCACGATTTGGTGGATCCATACGATGTGTCGTTGACCAAACTAGCTAAGGACATTTTTACCACATGGTAGATTGTGTTTTGTCATAATGTCGTCTAATCTTTTAATTACCAAACGTGACTTATTCCCGATTGTGACTGTTTTGCCGAGTGTGAACTCGCATTACTATAAGAAGTGGTACGGTACTTGTTTATCCCAAATTCATTAGTATTTAGTTTAAATGTTTAATGTTATATTTTTAATTCTCATCGGGTTTTGTCAAATGTGTTGACGTCTTTTCTATTATATTTATGTGTTATGGTGAAGAAAATTAATCACCGCCTTCATTTATTAGATTTGATTTCGTTCAACGTAATCAGTACGATATTTAACGTTTGAAGTTAGATTCAAAACAAACCGGACATAGTTTTATAATATAGTTAATTGCTACCTTAGTATGATATCAATAAGTATTAAAATGTGCTTTGTTATTAAATGCAATATCAGTATTTAGTTCAAATATATAATTTTAAATCAATCCTAATTCTATATTATTCATTCTTATGTGACGTCATTTTTCTTTTTTTGATGATCTGTTTTACAAATTCAAATGACGTCATTTTTTCGTCATTTTTCAGTTTCAAATAGGACGTCACTTGGCGTAGAGGTTTAAGTTTATTCGGATGTGTCTACTTTTGTGTTTCAAATGTCTGGTTATGTAAAGTATTTCAGTTGTTTCCTGTAATCAGTTAATACTTCAGTTTTATCATGTACATCTTTTGAATATTCATTTTAAAAAATTTACTGTTTGCAAAAGTATAAATTATTCTAAATTATAGGGATTTTCAGGTAACTAACAGAAAACCCTTGACGTTTTTGGCACAACCTTTTTGATCTTTTGGTCCTCGATGCTGTTCAACTTTGTACTTGTTTCGGCTTTCAAACTTTTGTATCTGGGCGTCACACGTAGGTCTTGTGTGGACAAAATACACTTCTGGCGTATTAAAATTTTGAACTTGTTGCATTTTGTTGGCTGTTGTTCGTGTGATTCTTTGTCAATTGTGTTCTCCAATTTATTTATATTGTAGTCCTGTGTTGTCATTTTGATGTTATATTTCACATGGCCATAAAAGTGCGAGGTTCAACCCACCATTTTTTCCTTTAAAAATGCCCTGTACCAAGTCAGGAATATGGCCATTGTTATATTATAGTTCGTTTCTGTGTGTATTACATTATAACATTGTGTCGTTTGTTTTCTCTTATTTTTGAGTGTCAATTCACATTGCGATAAGACGTGTCACGGTACTTGTCTATCCCAAATTCATGTATTTGGTTTTGATGTTATATATATATGTTATGTTTGTTATTCTCGTGGGATTTTGTTTATGTGTGTTACATTTTGGTGTTATGTCGTTGTTCTCCTCTTATATTTAATGCGTTTCCCTCGGTTTTAGTTTGTTACCCCGATTTTGTTTTTTGTCCATGGATTTATGAGTTTTGAACAGCGGTATACAACTGTTGCCTTTATTTGCATTTGCATGTTCGTTACGTAAGAGCATCACTGTTTGTGATGTCCTGTGGCACCTGTCGTTGATAAAACATGTTCGGTTCGTTGTTGTTCTGCGGTTTGCATTTTGTGTCGACTATTGTATTATGTGTGTGTGCATTTCTCTGTGATGAGTGTTCTTGCGTGTGTTTGTTATAAGATTGACAATAAAATGAGCAGGTTATTTTCGTGGGGTGGTTATTTAGGCTTATTTTGGCGGTTAATGAGAAGTCGCGAAATAAATTCCGCGAAAATTAAACATCCATTCGATACTTTCTAATAACAAAATCGTTTTGTAAACTATCTATTTTTTTTTCTGTTCGACGAATCAATAACGGTTTATGTTAATTTTAACACCATAAATGACAAAGCCCATTGTTAACTAGCTAATAGATGTTAATTAGTTTATATCAGGTTACATAATAAAATGAAGAATAATATTAGAGTGAAGGATACGCTGTCAGGTATTTTATCCTTATTATTTAGTGTCAAATTATATAAGAGTTGCAAGTCACTCATGCTAATTCTATAATCTAATGAGTACATCAAACACGCCTGGTAAACCATCTAATTTCAACCAAATGGATGAGACGGAAAAAGTTTTCTGGCACTTCCTGTTAAGCTTTTCTGGTTCAAAATATCCAAAATAAACACAGGGTAGGTAGACTTTTCATCAATTTACTGAAAATCAATGATTTTTTAGTGAAATAGGAGAATGTCATGCCATAAATAAATGATAATTGTGACTAATATGTCTCTTCTTGGTTCAAAATATCTGAAATTGAAGTCACAATAACTTTTCTCCTACGGATTATCATGTTAACTTTCTTTAAATCCAATATAACTGCTATGATTATAATGACTTAGCAAGAAAATATATCAATCATTTGCGTTTTTATGACCCATTTATGGGCATTATGTTTTCTGGTCTGTGCGTCGTACCGTCCGTTCGTCCGTCCGTCTGTTCGTCCGTCCGTTCGTCCCGCTTCATGTTAAAGATTTTGGTCGAGGTAGTTTTTGATAAAGTAAACATGTTTCCTATGATATGACCTTACTCATTTTAATGCCAAATTAGAGATTTTCACCCATTTTCACGGTCAACTGAACATAGAAAATGATAGTGCGGATGGGGCATGCGTGCACTGGGGACACATTCTTGTTTAATATGCTTTACGATAACCACGTTTGTAAATTGCAAAAATATTTGTTTGGAAAGCCTTTTCTTAGCAGAAAAATAAAAAATTCTAAATGGTTGAGATATAAAGGGATTGATTGAGTCTTTCTCTCTCAATGTTGAGACTTTCTGGTCACTTTGTGTCATACAAAATATTATGATTAAAAAACATAGGCGCTGAGGTTTCAAAGTTCAGTCAACATAACTATAACTACGACTATCAATCTAATACACGTGCAATACTAGTAATACTAAAAATAAAAACTATTTACACAGCTAAGTTAGATAGTTTCTTTCATCTAATTAAATGTAATGTGTTTTGTAAAAACAAAGTTTTTTTTGCAAATGAACAAAGAAACTATATCAGCGCGCGGTACTATTCGAGTATACCTTTTTCACGGTTCACCTGATTTAGAAAAAGTGTCTGTCTGTGGTAAGGGAATATCTAAATACATGTACAATTCTAACAATTACTGATTGAAAAATACATGCTTTACAAGTATTAATAAGATGTATGTTATATGCTTTATTAATAAACTTTATTTATAAATATGATTTGGATGAATTCGACTCATAACAGACATTATTTAATGCCGAACATACGTACATCAATAAACTAATAAAATTATTAAAAACCAAACAATCGAACAGGACCCGTTTTCTAGGTTTATTTTTTCATACACATTATTTCCCGGATATTATTTTAGGAAGAGTTCAAAAAGGTTGTCATCATTTGTTTGTGAGTAGTGAGTAAAAGGTGTCTTTTTTTATTATAATACTACTGACTACGTTCATACTACAATAAACATTTCGAGCTCTATAGTTATACTCATTGTCGTTGTCACATAGATTATATAAAAGTTCTCCAGGTTTTGTTTGTATATAGTTTAGACCTCTTGTCCCTTTTTCCCAACAGCCAAAAAAATATATTGTCCTATCCCTAAGTACCTCTTGTGCAGAATAAGCGTGGTAAGAACGTGGTATGATCGTAGTGAGATCGTTGTAGAAGCGTAATGCGGAAATAGTAGTATCGTGCAAATAACGAAATTTCCGTGACATTGTCATGTCATGCCACTCATACCGCGACCTCCCCACGATCTGAATGTTTTTTAGATCGCGGTGAGCGTGGAGCAATTGTGGTCTAGTGTTACGGGGGCATTAGCAATATCCGTCCACAACTTATTTAGAAAGGTGGCAAACAGGAAACGATTTAAACGGAGAAACGTAGGTGAATTATTCGTGGATGTCCACCTCGTTTTACCAAACTACAAACTTAGTGTGACCTTCCGAATTAGACTATTTACCGGGTTTGTAATAACATAAGCAACACGACGGGTGCCACATGTTGATCAGGATCTGCTTACCCTTCCGGAGCACCTGAGATCACCCCCAGTTTTTGAGGGGTTCGTGTTGCTTAGTATTTTAGTTTATTATGCTGTGTCTTGATCTATGAGTTTGACTGTCCCTCTGGTATCTTTCGCCCCTCTTTTAGTAATAACTTAGTCATTTTACATGCTTATTTTCAATGCCAATTCTTATTTTAAGATTTAGTGGTTAATATTTATTTTAGATACATGCATACAATGAACAGGCAACGGTTGAATTGCGATACTTTTGGTAAATTTTTTTCCACCAAAAAAAACAGGCTGAAATCGCACATTACCATGACGCATTTGGGACAGACCACTGAAGTCGTTTGTAATTTTTGTAATCGTATATTTACGAGAAGGGAGTCAAGGACTTCAACTTCATCAAAAACTATATTGACCAAAACTTAAACCTGAAGTGGACCGACGCATGAACGAACAAAAGAACGGACGCACAGACCGAAAACATAATGGCAATAGCTTAAAAACATTAAAGACTAACCATTGACAGAGGTTCCTGACTTGGGACAGGCGCAAAAATGCGGCTGGGTTTAACATGTTTTGTGAGATTTTAACTCTCCCCTTATACATCTAGCTAATGCAGAATAAACAAACACACATCATTACGCATTTTAAAATAACTATGTCAGAGTCATAGATTACACATCTTCGCTAGCCAAGGGTTACGATCCACTTCCCTCCTCTCCACCCTTGGTGGATTGAGATATAATTTCGGAGACACAAGGTAATGATTTTCATTGGTTGCAGTCGAAACTCGCTGCATCCAATCAAAAAGCGCCTATAACATGATCACGTGTAAATGTAGAAAGTATATGTAAACATTTGTCACGTGTTTATTGTGCAACAAGTCTCTACATCCTTAAACATACGATTATAGTTAGTTACAATTTGAATGTTTTTAATCAACTAATAACAGTTCCTGTGTATGTTTCTTGCACAAATGCATGAATGTCAACGTCTATTTTAGTTTCCTGCTTTACCAAGTGTGTAGAATCTAGACGCTACCGTGTTTTTACCTCCAAATTGAAGAGTGCAAGTGCTACCATTGGTCAAGAATAATGTATTTGGAATGGGCGTTACTTTATTCTACCGTTAGATGGAGCAACATTGTTATCACAAATGTTGGCTTAATCTGCCAAGGGTGGAGAGGAGGGAAGTGGAACGTAACCCTTGGCTAGCGAAGTTGTAGATAACAATGCATGTACATCTCTTTTACATCTATCTATTTTAAATGAGGATAACTTTTGATGAAATATATGAATTTATGAAACATTAGGATTATCCATATTCAAATAGTATTTCAGTGTCTTTTATAATATTCTAAAACTGGTCTCGACGTAGCGTACTCTCTAAAAGTGTGGGAGATGGTAAGTCTTAACTCCGGACAGGTCAACCTAAAATCTAAAAAAAATGTTATTTTGTGTGTTTATGCGCAATCTGTTAGTGAAGAGTAAGCACTTCTAGGCTTGGAGTCAGAATAATTTGTTCTTATAAAGTGACAAATCTTTACTGCGGGGTAATACCTTGTGAACTAGCACGTCAAAAGCACACTCGACGTGTCGATCTAGTACAAAGGAGAGTATATATTCAACATTTAGCATGTTCATGTAATCGTCCTGAATATTCATTTAGTAGGACAATATACGTTAATGATTCATTCAAACATCGAGTCTTCATTCTGTGCAGTTTTAGTCCTTTTCGTGATGATTTCAAACATAGAGATGTAAAAGTAACACTTAAGATATTCATATTCAATAAACAGTTATTGTAAATCATTCATATATTGCTCGATTATCATAATATGTACAATTTTTGACATCTTAATTTATATATAAAAAACAGTGGCAGATCCAGAAATTTTCATAAGAGAAGGCCCACTTGACTGCATGAGGGGCCCACTCTAGTCGTGCTTCAGTGATTTCCTATATAATTAATCATTTTTTTCTCCAAGGGGGGGGGGCGTTCCCCCTTGTGCCCCCCTTAATCTGCATCTGAAAACAACATTGATATAAATGTGTTATCGAAAAATAACTGACCCATTAAAATTTTACTGGGCGTTGATATATAACTATTGACTATGAAAAACAGACCCATTCCTGCTGCACGTCTATGTATTCCTTTATCATGTTTAAATTATATAGAAGGAAACCCCTGCCACGGTATGAAGCTGTCAGAATAAAGTTATTGTGCTAAAGATTCAAATTGAATGTTTAGCACTGATAATGTAATTAAAGTTTAAGCGCAAGAGATGCAAATTGTCCAGTGCGAGGGGTTTTTGAAATCCAGTGCTGTAGATAACTTAAAAGTGTAGTGCTGATGTAAATCCCAGCGCTGCAAATGTAAACTATGGCGATGTAGATATAATAAAAAGTTAGCAATTGAGATGTCAAGTTAAGCGCTGTAGAAATAAATTCTAGCGCTTGAGATGTCAATTACAACATTATTGACTTTATAGCTTCTGTGCTGAACTTTGCATCTCAGACGCTAGACTATTGATCTTCAGGGCTAGATCTGTAATCTAGACTTTTAAAAAAACAGCTATTTAAAATCTGTATTATAACCAAAGGTCTCTTTTCAAGCTGCTGTCATAACAACAGACAAGGTTAAAATGACAGTTGAAATGTAAAACAATATACGGCAAGTTTATGAATTTTGACGGTTGTATGTGATTGACACTTAAGGTAGATTCATGGTATGTCGCCATTTTGGATTGTACAATCCCAGTACAAAATCGGTCTAGTTATTTCCCTAAATCTGCAAATTTAGAGACAGATTTGCAAGTTATTGGTAAGTCTAATATATATAAAGAAAATTTGGTGATTTATTGTATAACTCAAAATATTAAAGCAAATCTCAAATTTTATGTATTTCATAATCAATATATTCAAATAAGCCATTTAAGGGGAGATAACTCTTTTAGTAAAAAAATATATATTGAACTGAAAGGGATTTTTTTATTTTTACTTGTAGTAAGAAAACAAGTTCTGTGACACCTTTTTTTCTTTTTATTTTCTTAAAACATATTATTAAACCTACCTTCTCACAATTTATTCAGAGATTTTTTTTTTGCACACAAATGTGTGTTTTTTTAATGAACAGTCTAACCAAACTAGGCAATTGTAAACGACTCACGGTGACCCATACTTTTTATTATATTTTTGAAAAAAGCATAGTACAATCTTCATTTGAGGCAAAGTATAAGAAAATTTATCTCAAGAAATATATACCTATGATCTTCTTTTACTAGCTGAAAGATTGATTCAAAAAGGGGGATGAAAGATACCAGATGGACAGTCAAACTCATAAATCGAATATAAACTGACAACACCATGGCTAAAAATGAAAAAGACAAACAGACAAACAATAGTACACATGACTCAACAAAGAAAACTAAAGAATAAGAAACACGAACCCCACCAAAAACTAGAGGTGATCTCAGGTGCTCCGGAAGGGTAAGCAGATCCTGCTCCACATGTGACACCCGTCGTGTTGCTCATGTTATAACAAATAGTCTAATTCGGTATGTCACATTCATGAAATGGTAGGGGATTGTATTTACGACGTAAGAAAAATATCCAAGATCATAACATAAGTTTTTAGAAACATACCAATTTACTGATATATATATATGTTAGCTTTAACGATGATCGCACTGTTATTTTGTCAATAACTGACTGTACTGGCGACACTTACCTGCTGGAGAAAGTAGTTCCGATGTCATTTTAAATCATATTGGTCCATGTTATACCCGAGATAAACCCTCATTCAATTATCTATGGCATGAAATTCTCCTATTTTACAAAAACATCATTGATTTTGTATTTTGGATATTTTAAAACCAGAAAAGCTCAACGGGAAGTGCCAGAAAACTTTTTTCCGTCTCAACCATTTGGTCGAGATTATAGATGGTTTACCAGGCATGTCAAAGATCCGGTCAATTTCGTAAATATTCAACCGTATCATTTACAAGACGTTTGTACACCTATGAAAAATTACTATGTACCGGTATTCTATTGATTAACTGTATCAAAAATATAATCAATAAATAAGACGTCATGAAGGTTTAACAATAATGTAACAATAATAATAAACAGTCACCTGTTTGTCAGTTTTTACACTTTTTTAACTGCAACAATTTAAGAATCCGCCATACTAAAAACCGCCAAAATGTTTCGTATACTTTGTTGCTCCTTAATCGCGAAATTTTGCACCCACGATAATAACCCTCTATACGGTATATCAAAGAGATATATAAATCATAGGTTTGAACGTACATTTCAATTTAGACTTGTTCATATTTTTTCGTTTTGGATTGTATCAAATTTTCCCTCAGGTTTATATGATCCGTTCATACTATTTTGACTCTTTAAATTCAATAGTCTATTCTAAATTGAGGTAAATTGTATGGCCTTCCAGATTCAGTTTCGGTCCCTAACATCACTGAAGAGACATGTAGTGTCGAAATTCGGATCTGGTGTACAAATTATTTGCACCTCATGTTTGTGGTATAACATCTTTGCCGCAAGTTTATTGTTTTCTGTTTAGTATTAAATTAATATTAAGATCCATTTTGTTACATCTTGTGATCAATTTTTTTGGCAATCGCCAATGGCAGTCAGCAGGGTTTAAGAACATCAGTTGTACGACCTGTTAGTCAAATGCGTTTTGTTAAAAAATACTTTTTCACTTTCGTGGTCTTTTGGAAAATGTTGTTTGTAATGTATTTAGACCCTTCAACAACGAAATTGTTTTACATGCACACGTATACAAGTTGCGGTTTGTATCCAACGCAATCATAGGTTTGAACATAGTTTTCAATTTAGACTTTTTTTATATTTTTTCGTTTTGGCTTGTATCATATTTTCCTTCCGGTTTATATGATCCGTTCATCCTATTTTGACTCTTTATATTCAAGAATCTATCCTAAATTGAGGTAAATTATATGTCCTTCCAAATACCGTTTCGATCCCTAACATCACTGAAGAGACATTTATTGTCGAAATCCGGATCTGGTATACAAATTTTTTGCACCTCATGTTTGTGGTATAACATCTTTGCCGCAAGTTTATTGTTTTCTTTTTAGTATTGAATTAATATTAAGATCCATTTTGTTACATCTTATTATCAATTTATTTGGCAATTGCCAATGGCAGTCAGCACGGTTTAAGAACATCAGTTGTTCGACCTGTTAGTCAAATGTGTTTTGTTAAAAAATACTTTTTCACTATTTTGGTCTTTTGGAAAATGTTGTTTGTGCTGTGTTTAGACCCTTCTACAACAAAATTTGTTTTACATGCACACGTTTAAAAATTGCGGTTTTTATCCAACGCAGTCATAGGTTTGAACGTAGTTTTCAATTTAGACTTGTTTACATATTTTTTCGCTGGGGCTTGTATCATGTTTTCCCTCCGGTTTATATGATCCGTTCATCCTATATTTCCTCTAAAAATTCAAGAGTCTATCTTAAATTGGGGGTAAATTATATGGCCTTCCAAATACCGTTTCGATCCCGAACATTACTGAAGACACATATATTGTCGAAATCTAAATCTGGTGTACAAAAAAAATATTGACACCTTATGTTTGTGCCATAACATCTGGGCCACAAGTTTATTGTTTTCTGTTTAGTATTAAATTTATATTAAGATCCATTTTGTTACATCTCGTGATCAATTTTATTTGGCAATCGCCAATGGCAGTCAGCAGGGTTAAAGAATATCAGTTGTCCAACCTGTTAGTCAAATGCGTTTTATTTAAATATACTTTTTCACTTTTTTGGTCTTTTGGAAAATGTTGTTTGTTCTATATTTAGACCCTTCTACAACGAAATTTGGTTTACATGCACACGTATAAAAATTGCGGTTTTTATCCAACGCAATCATAGGTTTGAACGTAGTTTTCAATTTAGACTTTTTTTATATATATAATATAAATATAAGTCTGAAAATTGCACCTAACAGTGTGAGAGTTGGATTTTCTGCCAACAAATTTTTGTCCGTCCCTGAGCGGGGTTCGAACTCACACCTTTGTTACACTACAGCACCAATCGCTTAGCCTCATATCCAGCGCTCTAGACCACTCAACCGCATCCGCTATATAAAAATATAACTTCAATAGTCGTAGTGTTATCTTGTCACGGAAGGCGAATCTAGAGATAGACATAATACACGTGTTTTTAAGCGTGTGTAGATGTTATATTATTATTTGATACACAATGTTTATTTTTATTTTTCAGCAATCTAACTCAACAATATTTATATATCGTATGGGATCATGATTCAATTCATTATACAGTCACTAGAAATTAGTATATCATACAAACAAGTCTAAACAAGTGACAAACCATACAATATATATGGCCACTGGATCTCAGAGTGATATAGATACATAGTTAATACAAATATTTATATAAGTCTGAAAATAACACCGAACAGTGTTAGAGTTGGATTTTCTGCTAACAAATTTTTGTCCGTCCCTGAGCGGGATTCTAACTTACACCTTTGTTACACTACAGCACCAATCGCAGCCTCATATCCAGCGCTCTAGACCACTCGACCACATCCGCTATATAAAAATATAACTTCAATAGTCGTAGTGTTAGCTTGTCACGGAAGGGGAATCTAGAAACAGAATATATATATAAAGTGCCTAGAAAATCAACCTAACGATGTTAGAGTAGATCTGATTTCAATATAAACAAGTCTAAATTGAAAACAACGTTCAAACCTATAATTGCGTTGGATAAAAACCGCAATTTATACGTGTGCATGTAACAAATTTCGTTGTAGAAGGGTCTAAATACAGCACAAACAACATTTTCCAAAAAACCAAAAGAGTGAAAAATTATATTTTCAAAAAACGCATTTGACTAGCAGGTCTAACAACTGATGTTCTTAAATCCTGCTGACTGCCATTGACGATTGCCAAAAATCGTCCGAAGATTCTTTATTGGAGTTATTATTCTTTATTGACAATTTTTACCAATCGTTGTGCATTTTATTCTCATATCGTTAAAATTTTTATAGATAAATTGAAACTTAAGTTAGCAAAAATAACCTGCAATTCAATATTTTCAAATTATTCAAAATGGTCGAATCATTAGGCGACTCTTCTGTGGAGTTAGTTCTCCATAATGAAGATATTTACATATGAATTGTGATTTTTGCCTTTTAACTTAAAAACTATGAAAGATATATAGACACTTTGAATACTTAAGATGATTAGCAATACAAAATCTACAAGTAACTAAATTTTTGTCGAAATCATAAGGAGAGCCTTTAACAGCGTGATTGCCCTTCAATGACAATTAGTGATTACTCTTGTTGAGGTTAATTTTTAACAAGTACTTAATATGATATAATGAAAATGTAAACAGAAAAATTATCAGCAAAACTAAGATCAACAAAAAAGAGATTGTTGTCATCAATTTTATTCTAGACCACAGTATTGGATAGTGCCCTTTGCAGAGTATGCGCATTGACTTAGGTAAGGGACACACGAACATGTAGTTTAAAGACATTTGTACAAGGAAGTTTATCCTAGTCATTCATGTGCATTTTATAAAATTGGATTTTGTCCAGTAATATAAGCTAGCGTCACCAAATCCTTTGAATGCATTTGCCGATTCAGAGTAGTGTTTTATGAAAACGCAATCAGAGTGTTTGGTCATATAATGACACAAAAATTCGAATGTGTTAATATTGTATCAAAATGATGTAGGATGATCGTATTGTGGATATTATGTAGTATGTTGGTCTGCATAGTTAGTTGTCCTTTAAAGACCCAAACTCTCAACAGACGAATGACTCTGTGAGGGTTGGTCTTGGAATCTTTCCATGATGGGGGAAACTAGCTTTGGATATCTTGGTGGGGAAACTAGCCGGGCGTAGATGCCTAAGATGGTGTTTGGCATTGCTGCCGCTGTATAGGCAGGCCGGGCGTTGTTGCCAATGTAGAGGCAGGCCGGGATCGACTGACACCTATAAGTTTCAAAATTCAAACTTTTTAATAAAATAAATAAAAACAAAAATAATACAAAACAGTTACAAACAACAATAAAGCAAAACAAATATTTTCAATTATTTCCCTAACAGAGAACAATAAATATTTTGAATAAACTTTATTTATGATTACTATTTATTATCTTTATTTTAGTTAAACTTATTTAAAAATAATTTACTTTAAATCTTAATACTTTTAAAATCATGACTTACCTATAAGTTTCAAAATTCAAACTTTGACGTCTCAAAGCAGAATTTCTACTTATATAGCAATCACTTAATGACTTTGGTACTAGTTTGTGCCCTATAGTTTATCAAAGTTAAATTATTGACGTAAGTTGACCATGTCAACCATTGTCCGAAGTTTATGACTTGTTTGTTCATCTTTTACTTTCAAACAAAGATTTAAGTAGTATTTGTTCTATCAGAAAGTTATTTGACCAAAGAAAGTTAGTTTGACCAACGTGAAGTTTACTTGAACTAAAAACTGGACATCAGCAATGTCCTATATTTATGTCAAATATCTGTCACAATATAAGGACCGTACTGGTGTCTACGAAACACGGGTTTTCTCATACAATTAAGGAACTGTTCTCATACAATTAAGGAGCTGGAGATGTAAATAAATCTATATCTACATCGATGAACTATAAATCCTCAGCGACGAACTTTTTATATATCTACAGCGCTAAAATTTTCAGTTGCGACGCTGGAGTTTGCGTCTTCAACTCAGGACTCTTTCTCTTCAGCAATTGACTTACAATCTTCAGCGCAAGACTTTGTATCCCTAGCGCTTGACTTAAAAAATAATAAGTCTTCATCTTCCTCACAACAGGGATCCATAGATTTTGTTATCACTGACGTATAAATATTGATTAACTGCTTGACATTTTTATCGGTTACATAGGTGTTAATATTCTAAACGACAATTGCAAATTCCACTTTGGTTGAAATGTGCACTACGTGTGTACTCAGTTAAAGCAAAATGTATCACAGTTCGTATGATATATAAAGAATAAAAAATATGAATTCGAAATAAGCGAAGATTTAAATACGAATCGAATGCTAAAAACTACAGAACAGTCGAACTATTTTCAACACCGAAATAAACACCACGCACATGTGAAATATGATATTGAGAAGCAAGCACAATCATGATGTTACTTCGTCATTACGCCACCCGATCTTTATTATAGTGGCAATGGAAGCCATAGTAGTGATGACGAAGTGTCAATTTAGATCTTGAAAACCAAAATGGAATGGAGGTAATACCAAATAAACCAATGAAATACTCTAATTGGAACCTAACTTCGAAATATGATTATATATAATACGAGGAAGATCCCTTTTGATTTTAAGGTCACTCCCTCAAAAATCAAGTTCGAAATAACAAAAAACAAACAAACACGAGTGCAGCCAGTGGTTTACAGATGCTTAATCAAACAAAACATGTACCTACGGGATTGCAACTATTTGAATATATTGCTATATATAATCATAGGATGATTCCTGCTGATTTTCAGAACAAAATGACTAAGATCAAGTATAAAGTGACTAGAATAGAAAGGGATTTGTGTGCAGAAAATGGCTTTGGGTGTTAAATGATTTTTTTCATGATTTTTATAGGTTTCTCGTTGATGCACCTTAATGCTAAAAACAAATTATTTGAGGTCTTCACTAAGTCAACTATATTGTTTCAAAAACTTTGATAAATGCAAGCCTTGATTAAATTTCCAGCCTCAAATCTCTCATAATCTCAAATCGCTTGTGTCCTTTTCTATATTACGTCATAGACGTCAATAATATATATTTCCTTTCCTTTTTATTTAATTCTTTGTCCTTTTAAACAATCCACGCACAACTTGTCAAATATGTTGTCTTCAGAATTCTCAACGTCTTCAAAGAAACATATTTTTTTTTTTATCACAGATATCAGTAATACTTGTATATAGTTAAGGCCAATGAAAAATAAATGAGGTTGAACTATGTACACAAGGAGTAAATCTAAATCAAAGAAACAGTTCATATATAACAAAATGGTAAAACAAAAAAAAAGAAGATGTCTTTTCTCGTCAATATACTAGTACCCACATTATAGTCATAACCTATTTGAGTAAGAGTATGGGGCGTCAAATTACTGTAGAAGCATGTAATGCCAAACAAACGGTAAAATAGATTTGCGTATTTTGTTTAATTTTAAACTACGGTCTTTATAGCATTTTGGGACGGCACGTATTATGATATACAGTTTTCCTTCTGTCGTCAACACGCCGGGAAAGAACTCGAATACGCTTCTATCAATATACATGAACATTTGGTTAAACATTTATATCAATCGACGTAAAGCTAGGTTTACACTGCCGATCAGATCAACTGAATCAATCCCGATCAAGACATTTTAAGTAATCGGGAGACTGGTCTGGCTCAATCGACATTAATATTCGGGGTGGTCTACCTAGGTTGTCATCGATCTAAATTTCTACCCGACAATTTTTGACACGTCAAAAACATTGGAGTAAGGATCGAGAAGCCAGTCACTCGAGACGAGATCGAGAATTCGTCGAGTAGCGGTCGAATTGATCGAGAAAGGATCGTGTAGAGATCGAGTTTGGTCGGAATACAAAATAGTTTACCGATCAATATTAGATCATCTCGACCTTTGCTCGACTAATATCCGATCATTTCCCGATCAACGGCAACCTGTTTGAACTGTTGTCCAGATAAACTCGACCAATGCCCGATCGCTTCCAGATCACAGCGAATACTATATTCATTTTATCCTAGACCAATTCGACCAATACCCTATCTCTACGCGACCACTCTTCGATCTCTACTCGGCCATACACGAGTACGCATGACTGCTACACGATCTGAATATCTCTCATAACTTTGCTTCCGCAAAAATATTTGTTCACTATTTATTTTTAACTGTACACAAATTCCTCCATATACAGTACTTGTCTGTACTTTTGCAAGGAGGGGTAAAATTTTTAAAAGAGAGGCAAATGATATCCAAGGAACAATCAAAGTCAAAGATCGAAAACAACCGAAACAGCCATAGCGACAAACTAAAACTGACGAGAAGACAAACAACAGTCCATAACACAACATAGACAACTAAAAACTTAGCAACAGGAAACCCAACAAAACCTGGGATGATCTCAGGTATTCCGGAAGGGAAGTAGATTCTGCATTTTTGGCCACAGGGGAATTTTCAAATTTGAAAGTAATTGTGCAATAAAATTCATTATTAGACAGCTGATGACTAATTTAGCCTTCAAAGTTAGTTTTTAAGAACATTAAGATTATTTTATACCTGTTTTACGGGCAATTTTCGTCGAGCCTTCGACTTTTGTCGAAAAAGCGAGACATAGCGATCCTACTTTCCGTCGTCGTTGTCGGCGGCGGTGGTGTCCACAAATATTCATTCTGCGGTTAAAGTTTTTTGAAATTTTAATAACTTTCTTAAACTATCCTGGATTTCTACTAAACTTGGACAGAAGCTTGTTTATGATCATAAGATAGTAACCAGAAGTAAATTTTTGGGGAAAACATCCTGTGTATCCGTATTTTACTTTTAAATGGACTTAGTTTTTCTGCCAGTTAACATAGCATTCACTCTGTGGTTAAAGTTTTTAAAATTTTAATAACTTTCTTAAACTATCACCGAAATTCACACTTGATCTGTGTTATATATGGTAATAAGCATTGTGTGTACGTTTCATAAAATTTGGTTGAGGCAAAATAAAATTAAGAGAACGGCAACTAATTATTGGGATGTACGTACGTTCTTACGGACGGACAAGGGTTACACTTAATGCCTCCTAAGCTGCAGCATAAACAAAAATTCAGACGTTTTTATACTGAAATTCTACATATCTGACCAATTCCCGACTATCCCTTCAACCCTTATACGATCAAGTCGATCTGGTCTGGTCGAGATCAGGCTGCGATCGAGTGTAGTTGAATTGGTCTAGGTAGCTTACGATCGTGTAGAGATCGTGAATTGATCGGAATTACCGAATATGTAATCAATTAGTGGTCGGGTTGAAATCGTGATGGAGTCATTAAGGAGTCGTGTATGGTCGAGTTTAGGTCGTGTACAGTCGGATAGCAGTCGGGAAAAGTCTTAAACAGGCCCGATCAAGAATTTGGTTACGCTTGGTCGTGGAAATTTGGACAATTGGGATCATCGAGTAGATCTGATCGGCAGTGTGAACCTAGCTTAAATTTTCTTTCGATGTTCATGAATTATAGATTTTATGTTTCCGAGTTATGGATTTTTATCCATTAAAACAAAGGTGATTTTCTATTTTTCTAGAACTGCCTTTAACTCAGAAATGTGTTGGCCAATTATCATATTATTTGAAGATTGTTTTATATAATTATATTAACATAAGTTCCTTGTCGATTTTTATAAACTTCTGGTATGACATTGCGGAGTTATCTGATTGTGGATTTTATTCGATTTGCAAAAATCGTCTTTTTGTGTAAATGTGTATCACTGTGTGTGCATGTCGTTTTGATTTTTGTTTTTGGGGGGGGGGGGGGATTGGGGATGGGGAGGGGATAACCAGTTCTCCCAATAACTCTAGTTGATCATCTTTAGCAGAAAGCGAACTAAAAGGTCGACGGGCGTACTAATATGCATTCATGACGCAGCTCTTATTTTATTTTCGTTTGTTGAATTGTGAATTTTGTTCTGATCTGATGGGTTAAACGAGCTCTTTCCAACTGATTAATGCAGTTTGGTGTTTTATTGTTCAATATACATGATATATAGATTATGGTATTCTATATGTGCCAGTAGTATGACTGAAAGTCAATTTTCTTTATTAGCAGTTCACGGATTTGAATAAACAATGACTTTGTGAGTTCATGGGAAACGACACAGATTTAGAAAAAAGGCCACAGAGTGTCATGACGTCATAGGACACCGATCTGAGAAAAGGACACATATTTGCAATATATATCTAAGACTCAGATCGACGTCCGGTCTCTGATTAACGTCTGATCCTAAAAACGACGTCTATACGTCAAAACCAAAAAAGCAACCACACAACAAGCAAAAATGAGAAATGTAATGCGTAACCACTGTCCGTGTTAATGACCTTATAGTGTAAAATTTGTTCCTTTGAAAAAAGTTCCAATGGAACTATTATCACAGAAAATATGTTCTTAGAGAACATTTTTCACAGATAATTTCTGTATCATTTGCTCCATCTCTATAAATTAAGTTCCACACTTTACCTGGTGAAATAAGTACCGGATTGGTGAAATTTGTTCCTTACCTATTAAAATAAGTTCCGAGTGTATGCGATTTGTTCCTTATCTGATGAAATAAGTTCCTTGACTGTGAAATATGTTCAACTGGTTAACCACGTTATTTTATATACTGAACATCTGTGAGTTTACAGTTATCATTCAAGTGCATTATAAAAATAAGTATTATATTAATAATATGATAAATAAAAAGTGTAAATCATCCAATTTGGATCCTGTGGAATATAGCAAATGTTTAATTATATACTCCGTAAACAATATCCAAATGACACTTTTGAGCCAGAAAAGAGTAGAATAAGGAAAATCATTAAGAAAAAAGGTATATTATAATAGTAAAAGATGGACAAATGTACTAATTTGAAAAGGACAAAATGACTGATCAATTATATCAAAAGACATGTAGAAACAAAAGACACACTATTTTGAAAATGTGCCATGACCTAAGTACATGTATTACTAGAACACGGGGTCATGACAGTTAACAGAAACCAAGGAGGAAAACCACATAAAACATAAATACAAATTATGATATATTACCATTGCTTTTATTTCTCATCTTTATCCTATTGTCACAGTCATGTCTTCAATTACAAAAGATTCCATGTAAGCACACTCAGTACAGCATTTAGCTTGCATTATAATTTAAGTGTAACAAGAAAACGTTTCGCTGTGCAATGTGTTGCAAAGGTACTTATTTTCTGTGAAAATAGGTTTGAGTGGAATTTATTCATAGATTTCTATGAAATATGTAGCTGAAGGACACCTACGGGTGCGGGAATTCTCGCTACATTGAAGACTCATTGGTTGCCTTCGGCTGTTGTTTGCTCTATGGTCGGGTGGTTGTCGCTTTGACATATTCACCATTTCCTTTCTCAATTTTACATGTTCTTTTAAAACTTATATCACAGAAACTTATTAAACTAATTTTAAAATGTTAATATTGATTGGAACACAATTCATAGAGCTATGATTTTTGTTCCGGAACTTTTTTCACATTTGGTAAAAACATTAGTGCCGGAAAATGTTTTACAGTGCCGGAACATGTTTTCTGTGATATAAATTTCGGTGGAACATACTTCTCTTGAAATGTTCCGGTGGAAAAAATGTCACGTCGATTCATTTTTTGTTTGTTTTTTGCTACAAATTAGGTCAACATTTTGACATTGATTAAACACGGATTATCCTGTGACAGCACAGGATAATCCGTGTTTTATCAATGTCAAAATGTTGATCTAATTTGTGTTTTTAATAGCTTATTTTATCAAAAATTCTTTTATATCACACATGAAATTTGGCACACACATGTACCGTGCTTATTGCTTTGAACAGAGCAAATAATGTCATGATAACACATTATTTTGCGTTTGATGAAAATGTGGTAAATTTAGAGTAAAATTTAAGTCTTACTTCGAAGTAATATAATTATAGCAAAATCACTTAAATACTTTTCGCTTTTGTTATATCGTATATTTAATGTATAGAATATATTATAAGTACTATTTGTACCACCAACAAAGAGCGTTAATCCCGTACAATACGGTATCTCCCCCGGGGGCACCCCAACAAAACACGAAATTTTGAAAACTGTGACCATGGGAACTTACGACGACAATCATGATTATAAAATATAATGATTTTCCTATTATTTGCTAAAAACAATTAGCCATGTGTTATCCGTTATCTTAAACTCGTTAACTAGACGACTTTTTGGACAATGGGCATTTTACTAAATACAGAGAAAAACGTTGTACTAAATACTACAAACATAACGCGTTCAGGCAGCGTCTCACAACATAAATGATATCATTATTGTTATTCTTGTTATGTGATTAACATTCCAAACGCATATGGTCTGACAAGAAGGCAAAATTGGTCTAAATACATGAATCATTTTTACTGATTCTAGTCCTGACTAGTTCAATCTAGAAATAAACTGTAGCCTATCCATAGATGTCACGTATCAAAACATTGATAACTACTTATGTACCAGTTTAAATGTTCAAAAATGTTCGAGATATTTCGAGGATCTTGTTTCCGAGGGTATCTGGATGACCAACAAAACTCATCAATAATATGGGTTCAACAAAAGTTGTCCGTCAAATTATTGTTTATCAATCGAATCATCTTAACCATTAACGTCAGCAGACTCTAGAAATGTTGGTTAAAGTATTTTACTTCTTTATTTATATTTTTCAGATACTAACTGGATTGGGTGAGTGTTATAACCACATTCTTCTGTATCGAATGTATAACATATTATTGCTCTTTAATGTGCCTTCATACTTTTTATCCTCTTAGGATATCTATGACAACCCCATTAAAATGAGGACGTGACTGTAATTCGTAGATGAATAAAAAGGTGTATCTTATTTAGTTTTATCAAGTTCGTATTGGTATTTTGTCTCTTACATGTTAATATTCATATTTCTCTTTTAATAACTAACTAAAGTAAAAAAAAGTATAAACATAATTCTGTACAGTTTGTCAAGACTCATTACAAAATCATACTTTATTTTATTAATACGACTTTAATTTTATATGTTTTGCTGTTTTGTTTTCCAAATTTTTAAATTCAATAGAGAACATAATCTGCTTTTCCGACACAAATCCTTCGTTATGATATTTTATCATCCGTCACCTTCATTTTTTTTAATTTATTAGGCAGTTTTTTTATGAAGGAGATTATATGTCATAAGATAAACAGATACATTTTGACATTTAAAGGAAAGAGAAACAAAGAATTCATTTTAATTGTTAAACACCATAACAAATTAACCTTGATTCTATTTATATTTTCTATTTGTTTAAACTTTTTTTTTTTCAGATTAAAACTCTCATCTGTTTTATGTTGTCAAAATTCCGTTAATCCAAAGGCGTAAGTAGAGGATTGACACGTTATGAAAGTAACATAAATAAACAAGATCAATTGAGACAATAGCACTGGATATTAGTACTATACTACACCTGCTTCTGTATATCAAAATAGCACTATATAAATTTTGAAGAATTGTCATATGCCTCTAAGTCAATTTGTCATGATGAAAATGATCCTTATATTTATTATAAATTTGTGTAATTTATAATATATCAACGAAGAATGTATCACAATAAAAAAAAAGTTTGATTGCAAATGAGGCAATCATCAACTATAGTTAAGGACGTTCTCTGCTCGTTTTTTTTTACCAGAAGGTTCAATACCTCAAAAGGAAGGTTGGGATAAATTTTTGCGGTTATAGAACCAACAGTTTAGAATAAGGGACTAAAAAGGGTCCAACAACAAGCATGTTTGTAGTTTCCGGACAATAACTTCAGTGTTAGTGTAACACTATATATAGATCTCTCTGAAATTACACCACAAGGATTCATATCACAAAGGGACAGCTGGGATTGAGGTTGAGGTAATTGCCCCAAATTTTCAGGATTGGGGGGGGGGGGGGGGCAAAAAAGATAAAAAAAGAGCCAAAAACAAGCATTTTTCTAGTTTTCAGACAGTTTCTTGTACCTAAGTGTATGGATCTTTCTGAAACTGTACTACAAGAACGATAACATTCTATTTTTTCCTAAACATTTTTCATTTTTCCATTGATTATTCCGATTAATATATAAACTAGATGTGTCGAAACAACACGAATGGCCCCCTCATAAAAAATTGAAAAATCTGCAATTTCAACAACACATGTGGACACAAACATGCATTGATAGTTTTAGTTTATATCCAGCTCTCAAGACCAATACAAGTTTGAAGAACAATTTTCTTGATCAATGAGTAGTTCAATTTCAAACTATCAACAAACAAGAAGTGGATGTACCGCAGATCTAACAAGAACGTGTTGACATGACATAAATCAGCATAGCAGAACGAGACATTAATTTATCACATTATCAAAATTCAGCACAAAATCTTAAAGCGTATAGAAAAAAGTCTGTACAACTGTTGTTTTCAACAACTCATCAAAGTCCAAAGTCCATAATTTTGGCTAAGTTAGCCAGGGTGGAACAAAATTTCTGTAAATCATCATGGTTTATTCACATACCAAACATCAGCACAATATCTGAAGGCGTTAGAAAAAAGTCCGTATACTAACTATGATTTTCAACAATTTATCATAGTCAAAAAGCCCGTCATTCATCAAAAGGTATCACACGAAACAAAACTTAAACTTGATCTGTAACTCATCATGTTTAACTCACATACAAAAAATCTAAAGGCGTTAGAAAAAAGTTCGTATACTAAACGTAAAATCACAAAAATACTGAACTCCAAGGAAATTCAAAACGGAAAGTCCCTAATAAAATGGAAACAACTTATCCCAGTCCAAAGCCCGTTATTTCGGTTAAAAATATCAGAGCGAAACGAAACTTCAACTTGATCTGTAACTCATCATGGTTAACTGACATACCAAAAATCACCCCAATATCTGAATGCGTTTAGAACTGTGATTTTCAACAATTTATCAAAGTCTAAAGCCCGTAATTTCGGAAAAAATTATCAAAGCGGAACAATACTTAAACTTGACTCAAAAATTAAAACTTGTAAATGTTTTACGAAAATATTTTAAAAAATCCTTCAAATTCACAAAACAAATGGTCTGAGGATTTATTTGTTTGAATTGATGATTGGGGGCGAAATCTACTCGATGGCATTTCAAGCAACAAATATTACAATACTTCAAAATTTTCAGTTCAAGTTTTTACATAGTAGGGTATACTCTATCTCTTTTCTTTATAACTGTGGTTTAACAGAAACAGAAATGTGCAATTTTGTATATCTTTCGGTAATGTGTGTAAAGCAAAAATATTTGGATAGCACTTCAAAATGTATTATTAAAATGTAGATTTAGCCTGAAACATATAGATGCAAAGGATGTTATTTTGTATTGGTGATTTTCTTTACCCATATAATGCAGTACAACATATAATGTTGATTTTAGAATTCTATATTTATAGCTGTACAAATTCAGGAGAAAAACCTTCTGTGAAAGGTAGTATAAAATACTAGAAATATTGTATAAGAATAGAGCAACATACAGTAAAATTTGGTGTAGGGGCTATAATGGCCTAAAATGGCCCCTGATTTACAAAATAATAAAAAATTTAATTCAGATGATCCTCTACATAAATTAATAGAATATGAGTCAATGATTTCAACAAATCTTATTTTATCTATCAAAAAAGGTTCAATTACGTCACAATGGTAGGTGCAATGACGTCATAATCGAAAAAAGTGGCAAAAAATACAAAAATGGGATGGTTATCCTACATTTTGACCACCGCACCATGCTTCCACCAATTTGAAATTTTCACAGTTTGACAAGTTAATACATATCAAACTTCTGATAAAAAATCTTTTTGGTGCAAGGTTGGTGCGATAGTTTATTTTTAAAAAATCATAGCCAAGCAGAGAAATATATAGCTGAAATTTGCCTTTAAAATGAGCCATATTCTTCTGATAAAGTTTAATTTATTCATTATTATGCTTATATGAATTTAACTTTTCGCTTATGAATCAGTAACATGTATTTCTGTTTTTTTTTTGTTTTTTTTTTCTCACTAGTATACCTAGTATTAACTATTCTAAAACCCAAAAGTAATGAACGATATATTGTAAGGGGGTAATTGATAATTTTGATAATTTTTTTTTAATATGAAATTCTAGATAGACATTCAATGTTTTAAATTTTATCATTTCTTATGTTTCTTCTAATCTCAATTGAACATTTGGTGTTAGAAATGGGACAATCTTTGTTTGTATAAGGATTGGATCCATGATTTATGAAAGAAGAGGGAGCGGGAGAATGTAATTCCATAAATCAAAATATGCCGAAAAGAGATTTAAAAGATTCTATGCTTAAATTTACATAATTGGTGAGAAACATGACATTTTGTTAAAATGATACCATCCTAATTAGAACATGTAGAATAAGACATGTCTTTGGTGGTAATCAGTATGAGTACAATTTTCTTTACATTTGGTTTGTGGCAAAGTAAAGTATGTCATGTAAGTGAACGGAAACCGAAAAATTGCTGATTTTCAAATCATAAAGGGACATTACTCCAGAACAATGTAAGGAACGCCCCCTTAATTCTAAATTGATCTGCGTTTGGGATAAAAAGGATTGTGTATAAGTTTCAGGACATTTTTTAGTGACAAGGTACAGTTAGATAATTGAAACCAATTCGAAATGAACGGATGGACAAGGGTAAACCGTAATGAATCCGGGTTCGCTCCCAAAAATCATGTTCACTTCCATTCACGTTCATTTCCCTTTACCCTGCCAACACTGCATAAGTACTACACTTAAGATATACTCATATTAAGGAAAACACCCTTTAATGAATGTTTCTATTTTTCTTCATTTCAGATAATTAATAGTAAGATTTTCTTATTATTTGTCGCGAAATTATTCTTTTCGTCACTAATTAGTGAAACACCACGGCGGGGGCATTAAAAACTTAAAAGGACTCCACCTAACACTAGAAAATAAATCTGTTAATCTTATGATTGATAGAATATGGAAGGTGTACGCATATAAATATTTGAAAAAAATGTAATGGCAAGCAATTTCACGATAAGGACAATGGTTCAATATTTTACAAAACAGATGCTCTCTAGCAGTGCATTTCATTACCATGTTCTCTTAAATAATTACTTTTGTTTGTCTGAAGTTTTGGTTGTTAATTTTTCAACATTAATTCTTATCAATTTTCCTTTGGTGTTTGTTCATTTTCACAATGTGCATCTTGATTTATTTTTTTGTTGCAAAATATTAAAAAGTAAAATCTTTTAAAATAGAAAACAAATTGCCGTTGCTATGGACCTAGATTTGTTGCTTGGAAAAAAATCGATGATTTTGCCAAGAAATGTGCATTTCATTGTGTTACATTTAATTAGTGTATACATGTAAAATTCACTGCATATTAAAACAGGTTTAATTTTTTTATTTTACATTTTTAATGAGTTGAATGCCTCGTTCACACGTACATTTAATTCGAATTCAATTAGAATCTAATGCCAATCGAATTTGCTTATCGCGTTCACACACTCTTATTATGAAGATATTATCCAATTCGCATTAGAAATGCGTGTTTGGTAATACGAATTCAAAGTTAACGTCGTTCGGACAGTAAAGCGAATTTGACGCGCATTGCAATTCGAATTCGAATTTATGTTCGGACGTAAAACGTTTCGAATGCGAATCGAATTCGAATTACATGTAAACGTAGCATAACTCACTCATTTTATTGGTTGCCAGGCAACAGAATATATGAGATATACACAAAATGCCACCAATTTCAGAAAGTCTTTTGAATAGAGTTACAACATGACAAATTAAATGAAATATGGGGTTAGGGCCATAAATGCCCTTATCGCCTATACAAAAATAATATATTGATAAAAAAATGATTGTAATTACAATCTGTTCTAGGCGATTTAGATAATTCATATTTTGTTTTATGTCTTGTTATTTAGATTCGAAGTAATATAATGATATCTTTAAGACCATATTTTTACACTGTCCATGTGTGTAATCCTGCTAGATTGTTTTCTGCCTTTATGTCATAAATAAACAAATAACAAACAAGAAAACTTGATCATCATGGTTAATACACATAACAAAAATCAGCTCAATATCTGTAGGCGTTTGAAAAAAGGCTGTTAAACTGCGATTTTCAACAATTTATCAAAGTCTAAAGCCCGTAATTTCGGAAAAATTATCAAAGCGGAACGAAACTTAAACTTGACTGTAACTCATCATGTCTCACTCGCATACCAAAAATCAGCCCAATATCTGAAGGCCTTTAGAAAAAAATTGCGTGTAATGGTTTGTTGCGGAGTGACGGAATAATGAAATGACTAAATGACAAAATGACGGAATGACAAAATAACGAAATGACAGAATGAAGGAATGACTGAATGACGGACAAGGGTAAAACCATTTGGAAAAGTTTTAGAAAGACATCTTGTATTGCGCAATAGCAAGAAATCTTCTGTTGCACAGTCATGATTGCGCAATAGCAAGAAATAGTTGATTGCACAGTATAGCGCAATAGTAAGAATTCCTCAATTGCACAGTATTGCGCAATATCAAGAAATAGTTGAGTGCACAGTATAACGCAATAGTAAGAATTCTTCAATTTAACAGTATTGCGCAATATCAAGAAATCCTCAATAGTACAGTATTGCACAAAAGAAATAAGGTCCAAAATTTAACTTTGTTCGATTTCAACTAAAATTACATTATGTTGTTTTTCTTATATGCTGAATCTAACCATGTTGTTAGATTTTTCAGGCCATACTAGTGAAACTAAATGTCCCATTTTAAATTTTAAGATCTTTTTTTCACATTTATTTTGTTTCAAAAATCTAGTTTATTATGTCAAACATTTGATCACAATCCAAATTCTAAAAGTATCAAGCCTGAATATAGTGCCCAAACTACCTCTGCGGTCATATCAGGCTCAATTGGCAAACCTTTTTTCGAATATATTGCCAGATATTCGGAATCCATGAAGTGCCATTAAAAAAATTGTGCTTATCCCTATGTTTCCTTTCATACTTTTATTACGTACAGTTTTAAAAACTATACTTGAAAATCCTATAAAATTCCTAGTAATTTTTTTTATATTTTTTAAAAGAAAAGTTACTGTTAAATGTAAGAAAAGTGTAGATAGAAATGTTTCCCGCCAAATTATCAATGGCTTATAACAAGCACATTGGCCCTTCATTCATTTTTTTTCTGCTTGTTTTTAAATATCAAATTAAAAGATTGTTTATTAATATTTTTCAGGAAAGAAGACAGCCTACTAAATGTTCCAATACTGTAAGTTTTTAATGATAATGTGTATATCAATTAAACATATCTTAGATACGAGACTAAGAATTTTGTACGTCAAAAGCGCGTGTTCTACATAAGGAAAAGCTTGTAACAAGTCATGAAAATTACAGGTGTTTTCCATTTTGTTGATGTGTCGGAGGTTAGATTTTGTCATTTGATAAGGAAATTTCTGTTTTGGATTTCCTTGCGTTCGGTGTTTTTGTTATTTTACTTTTGGGTGCAAAATTGGTGACGCTCGAATAAAAGAATAAATAGGCAAAATAAAGTATAAACTTGAAGTTTTGAGGACACTAATTTCCGAAGGTGGTTGTCAAAGACAGTTTATGTAATTTATTCCATTGATAGAAAATCATTATTTTTTTCTAAAACAATCAGTAAAATTTTTGAAACAGTTAATTCGTAATAAGGACTATATATCAAAAATAATTCATGCCAGCATAGAAGTGATGACAAGTTGGCTGGTGATACCCTTAAAAAATTCACTTTAAGTGAAAGGAAAATGATAAGTATGGATTGGAGAAACATTTCTCATTCGTGTCAAGCGGGTTCTGAAATAAAACTGCTACTATTAATTGACATTTTTGATTTAGAATCACCTTTGAAAATCACTTATTGGTTTGACTATAATACAGTGGTCAATGCATTTTTTCAAAACTGTCAAGCGAATCCTAAATAGAGACTTTTCCACCTAATGATATTTTGTAAAACTAAGTTTCAAGGAAAACAGATCATCAAAAAATGTATTCGTCGATTAATTGCTAAACACGTTGATGTGGTGCTTGCTGTTTTTGGAGATGTTATGTCTACCTTCAAACATCTTTAGAAGGTTTGTTTACTAGTATTTGTTGGATTGTTAGTCCGTTTACGTTTACCTTACCTTCCACAGAATTTCTATCAATTTATTATAAGTAGATATTTACTGCTATAGTTTAAAAGAACACGAAATACGACATAAGATGGCAAAAGGTAATAGCCAAAAAAAGGATTTTGAGAACCTAGACCTATTGTAATATTGCACAAAATGATGATGCATATTATCGAGTCCTTTTATTAGATAATGTTAATTTTAGATTTTTATAATTTGGTTATACGTTTTAGTATGTCATATATCAAACATGAGAATTTGAATAAAATCGGTGAACATGAATTTGACAGCTAATGTCACTTTAAGAAACTTATTTCATTTACAGGTTAAACAATGTATCACCCAAAGGTGGAAAAAATACCTTGCCTGCCATAGAAATGACGACAACGAATGAGAATAAACCAAAGAAAAAAAAGAAAAAAACTAAAAAAAAAGATAAGGAGTCGAACAGGAAAACTATTTCACAAGAAGACACAGACAATAACGAAATCAAAACAAAATAAAATGAAGAAAAAATGAAGCTTTACATTTATGAGTGTTTTTTTTATGTTAAAACTTTTTAATCATTTCAAAAGGACCAAAACGTATGAAGGTTGACCATCACAAAATAAATCAGAAATAAAGAGTGAGAGAGCAGACCAGTAATAAAACTTTATATTTTACCAAATAATCTAAAAGGTATAGATAATTTGCAACATGGTTTCTGGCAAGATAATTTCAAACGCAAAGTACTATGAATCGTTCATCTTTATATTTTTCTTTTTGTTTTATTTCATTCAACGGCAACATTTTTTTTTTATTCTACCAATGTTCTATGTATCATAAAGGTTAACAGTCACTTAATTGGAATTACTTGGAGAGTATGTGTTTTTCAGATATCTTAATGTAAAAATTAGGCACACAGAAGTTAGCTTAAGCTGCTATATAAAAATAATGTCAAGTTGTGCTAAATATAAGGAAACTTTATCTTTTGATACCATTACATATATATCATTTTACAATACTGTCTATTTATAAAAAATATCATATATTGAAAAGTATTTCATCATGTATCATATTTGTAATTTTTTATTTGAATGTATTACATGTTTTAATTCCGTCCTGTGTATCTACCGATCGATATTTTGCGTCCATAATGAAGTTTGTTCAATTATCAATTCTGCAAACGCTTTTTTTTCTAATTATTTAATTTTGTACTACCTTAGTAGGTCCTCGGTAAAAACCTCTTACTTCAACGTTAAGACAAAGTCTGCAATTGTATTAGATTCATTATTTCATTGACCTCAAGTCTTGGTTTAAAATTAAATAAGTTGGAAATGTTTCCTCCTAAAGTGCGGTAGTTTGAATTGTAGCGTTTTGATTTCACTTTTCTTCTGTATAGATTGTACAAACTATTTCATTTAATTTATTTGTCATGAAGATTGATAATTTTCTTAGATGTGTGACAGTATAAAAATTTAAACAATGAATTATGATGCATTTTTGATGGCCATCAAATGCATAATGAACATGTCGTAGAGCTCAACTTGGTCAATTTAAAACAGGATTAAAAAAATATGTTTCAATCACATCATTTTATTAATTATTAATAATATCAAAACAGTTTAAGATCCTTTCTTTTCGTAAAGTTGAACGGTTTAAACCTGCGAATGCCAAATCTTATTATGTTGCCTGGTACTCTTTAAAAAGAAAAATAGCAAATATACTCCCGGGGAATATCAAAACGGAAAGTTCTATATCAAATGCCAAAATTAAAGGCACAAATACATCAAAATAATGGAAAACAGCTGTCGTATTCCTAGCTTGGTACAGGCATTTCCTTATTTCCTTATGTAAAATATGGTGGATTTAAACCTCTCACTTGTATGAACGGTATAAGTCAAAAAAAAATATACAAAGACAAAATAAACAAAAACACACTAACACGTAATTAAGACGATTAACACTGTCCGTATCTTGAATTTATACCTCAAGACCACCATCTATTATGTGTGATGATGCTACGGAATATTTGTCAATAAGGTCTAGATATCTTCCAAAAATATTTGTTGAAAAAAAGAACATGGCGTTGTTTAACATAACCCTGGTCCGTCGAATTTCTGCTCAGGTAGCAATATACAGTTAGGACAAAATATTAAAATATTTTACATCCCCTTTCCCTTACTTTCTTACAAATTACGCTTACTGTTTGTGTCATACATGTGCATATGTTTGTAATCAGTATCTTCCATAGATTTGATATCCGGTAGTTAAAAATATATTTTTTATTTGTGTGTTATTGTGGCAACAATCTGCATGTATTTGCTATACAATAATATAAACGTTGGGAGGTATTTCCAAAATTTTACCAGAAGTAGAATTGCAATCATTAGGAGTAATACCTTTTCTAAAACTGATATCATATATCTATCAAGAAATCAAATACAAATTTCATGTTTTTTTGTCTCATTTATTGTAAAAATGACGTCATAAAGTGCGTGTAGAAAAAAGTGTTTGTAAAGATTACATTAACTTCTGAACCTATGGTCGTTCTAGCTATGAACATATGGACAGTAAAACAAAAAATACCCCATAAAACATGTAAAAATACTCTTGATGTCCACAAGGGCCTAAATTCACAACCACACTCCTAAATGTGTTTTGCTACCTTAATATTTACAATTTTTTTCCAATTCTCCCTTTTACCTAATTTTCCGTTTTTGCTAGCTTATACGAGTGGAATGGCCTTTAATTTTTTTTTAAATTGGTTGAGTCACTCAATTTGTTTTTAAATGTTTGAAATTGACACTGAAACCACAGGCATTTGTTGAGTTTTGGAGTTGACCCCATCCCCCTATTTACATTTGGTTTTTATATTTTATTTGAAAATATCTTTTCATCTTTCAACTTAAATTAACTTTGTTTTACTTATTTAAGGTGTTCAAAGTCTTTTGAATGCGATTTACAATATAAGTTAAAAATATCCCCTCTATCCTTATCCTCCACATGCGTTTGTGGAGTGGACCTCCAACCCCCACTTTTTTTTCGTTTTTGGTTATTATATTTTATTTAAAAACATTTTTTCATATTTCATATTTCAACTTATATTAACTTAGTTTTACTTATTTAAGATGTTCAAATTCTTTTCAATGCGATTAACAATATTAGTAAAAAAAATCACCTCTATCCTTATTTTCGACAGGCGTTTGTCGAGTCAATTTTAAAAAAAAAATTTGAACAAAACAAAACAAATATAATTCAATTAAATAAAGATAAAGTTACATACTAGTATACCCATTTCTATAACATCATGATAAACATGTACATGTAGATGAGAAAATTAGTATCTTTGAATTAAACAAAAATTCAAATCAGTATGTAGACTGTAAAGTCATCTTACAAAATGAATTAATTTATAAAAAACAGAATATCATCCGATTTAGAATTATCACACGTTGAGTGCACATTGCACAATTAAGAAGGAATGAACGTTGAGCGCACTTTACACGATTAAGAATGAATAAACGTTGGGCGCATTTTACAGATCACTCCCAGTTTTTGGTGGGGTTCGTGTTGCTTAGTCTTTAGTTTTCTTGTTTTATGTTGTGTCTTCTGTACTATTATTTATCTGTTTGTCAGTTTATTTTCAATCTACGAGTTTGACTATCCCTCTGATAACTTTTGTCCCTCTTTTACACGAGTGAAAATGAATGAACGTTGAACGCATGTTACACTATTAAGAATGAATGAAAGTTGAGCGCACGTTGAATGGAAAACACACGGAATGTAAATGTTGATCGCAAACACGTTGAATGCACGATGAATGAATGGAACACACACTTAGAACGGACGATGCACGATGAATACACGGAACATAGGTCAAAAAGTCTGAAACTTTGAATACCGAACCCAAAGCAAGCAGTCGGTTGAATATTGAATATCGAATACCGAACCTGCTGCTTACTTGTTGCTGCGTATTTCCAAAAATGTGGTCAGAAGTAGAATTTCGATCCCTTGGAGTAATACCTTTTATAAACTATTTTCATATATATATCAAGAAATCGAATAAAAGTCTTTCGTCCCAATTATTTGTAAAATTGCGTCAAAAACTTCTTATAGAAAAAAGTGTTTGTCAACATTACATTAATTTCTGGACCTATGGCTGGTCTAGATTTGAAAAGATGGACAGTCAAACAGAAGAGAATAGCCCATTAAACATGTAACAAATACTCTTGATGTTCTTATATTCTAACTTTGAAGGCTAACTTAGTACTCAGCTGTCTAAAAATAAATTGTATTACACAACAAATTTCTTATATAAAAAATGAACAGGGTCCAAAATGCGAAACCACACTTATTACTATGTATTGATACTTAAGACACTGTTGACGTTTTGTAAAGTCTAGGTAGCAGTTTGAATGCCGAATGCGTTTAGAAATGTATATCCCGTATGCAGGTTAAGTTGGTAAATTGCTTCTATAAGATGGTGGAAATTTACAATTACAAAATTAAATTAAATTATCATAGATGATGGTACTAAGATCACCGTTGGTGTCAAATCCGAGATATACTTATAAAATGAGGCGAAGGAATTGGTGCCTGTTGTTTCTTTCATTTCTATTTATGGGGAGATATCAATAGAACCCAATCAGGAAAGAAGAGGCACGCAGTTTATTCCCATTGGAATTCCGACAATTTGTTGACTACCTCTAAATTGAACAAGCATGTTGTCAATAAGAAACTTCAGCATACTGATCATTGTTCCTCTGTGTATCATGTTTAACCTTTTTGTTCAATATTTACAAAATATGCTGTATGGTATCCTAGAGAAATATCATTGTCAGTGTATGCTACTGAAACAAATATGTATTAATTTTTTTGGATGATTTTTCAATTTGATATTGGGAATAGTGGTATGAACGTTTAAAAATCAGAAGTTTTGATATGATTAATTTAAGAAAAAAATTGCGATTTAAAATTATGCAAAATTTTATTAACAGTTTTTTAGAGAAAAAATAAAATCACAAAATACTGAACCTCGGGGAAATTCACATATCATTAAAACCACTACGCTAGCAAACATTTTTATATTATTTCTGAAGACCCTCTTTCGCTGTGGACAATTTCTTTTTATATCTAATTGACAATTCCTTTGTAGAACATGCAGATGAGCCGGAATGTGCCATTGTTTGTACAAAATATTGTGTGTGAAGCTTTGGTATCCAATACAAACAAGGCTAACGGGCTGATGTTTAGACGAATTATATATACAGCATGTATTTTCAGCCTTGTATCACCATCACTGCTGGTGATCCAATGTAGAGTCTCCACTGGTTCAGACCTACTTATAATATAATTATTTCTGTGACTGCATCTTACATAATTTGTAGGATCCTTAACAATAGATAATTCAGCTGATCTTTAACAATCCCATCTTCATGCCTTATATATCATGTACTGTGTTACGACGCTAGATTGAAACTGTCGCGGAAAGGTAACACCTGGCCACCGAAAGCTCTTAAGAGCCTAGGTGGCCGAGTGGTCTAGTGCGTAGGACACAGTGCAGTCGATTTGGTGCCACGATATCTCAATGGAATGAGTTCGAATCCCGGCGAGAGAAGAACAAAAAATTTGTGAAAGCAAATTTACAAATCTATCATTGTTGGGCTAATATTAAAATTATATATACAGAATGTATTGTCAGCCTTGTATCACCATCACTGCTGGTGATCCGATGGATAAACACTGTTGTAGAGTCGTCACTAGTTCAGATGTACTTATAATATAATTAATTTGTAGGATCCTTATAGATAATTCAGCTGATATGTACCAATTCCATATTCATGTCTTATATTATTATTATACATGTATTTCGTTTACTGTGTTACGACACTAGATTTAAACTGACGAGGAAAGGTAACACCCGTCCACTGAAAGCTCTTTTTTAAGAGCCTAGGTGGCTGAGTGGTCTAGCGCTTCAGGCACAGTGCAGGCGATTCGGGGCCACGATATATCAGTTGCATGAGTTCGAATCCCGGCGAGGTGCGAACAAAAAATTTGCAAAAGCAAATTTACAAATTTTACTTTGTTCGGCTAATGTTTAGACGAAATATATGTTTATATAATTATATATATTATATATTATTCAGACGTTTTATATATATGTATATATATATAACAAGTCTAAAAGGGTACAACATCACCAAAACAAAACAATAAAAAGAACAATATGTTAGATATTTCGGATAACAGATATCCTTCCTCGGTAATTGCACGATGACAAATTTGATAAATCCGATAATCCACAAGTAACTATGTAAGAATTTATTTCTCTAATAATTAAGGGGGTACAAAACACTCTTAAAAATCAGCTGAACGTTTTAACCACACTATAAGTAAGGAGAAATCAAGCTTTTCAACGATCAAAATTAGTGTTTGTCAAACTGCTAAATTTCCAACCAAATCATTCCTGTAAATTGTGTGGTTCAAATTTCTAGAAATTTTCATATTTTTGTGAACAGGTCAAAGTAAATATTTTTTCAAAGCTTTATGAAAATTAAACGAGCCTCATCTATTTTTGGTCAATGTGTTGGGTACCACATTAAATGTCACTTTTTATTTGTTATTAAACGAAAATCCCATTTGAGTGCTTCAATGATGAGCGAAAGATACCAAAGGCACAATCAAACTCACAAAACGAAAACAAACCAACAACGCCATTGCCAAAAAGGAAGAGACAAATAGTTATCAAAGGTACCAGGATTATAATTTAATACGTCAAACGCGCGTTTCGTCTTTATAAGACTCATCAGAGACGCTCAGATCTAAATAGTTAAAAAAAAAAAAAAAAATACAAAGTTGAAGAGCATTGAGGACCAAAAATTACAAAACGTTGTGCCAAATACGGCTAAGGTAATCTATTCCTGGGATATGAAAATCTATAATCAATAGTACATAAGACACAACATTGAAAACTAAAGACTAAGCAACACGACCCCACCAAAAACTGGGGTGATCTCCTGTGCTTCGGAAGGGAAAGCAGATCCTGCTCAACATGTGACAACCGTCCTGTTGCTTATCTTGTAAAATCCGGAAAATAGTCTAATTTGGTAGGTCACATTCGAGAAAAAGGAAGAGGATTGTACTTATAACATAAGGAGCATATCCGATATCATCTGTGAAACGGTTATTCCCGGTCAACCAACTTGTGATGGCGTCCGTAAAATTTACGAAGGGATGATTTCATCTTCACCATTTAAAACTCTTGGTTTAATAGCCTCCTTGTGAGGAGCAACCCTCTTTCAAAGAAATTATGATAGTAAATACAAGCCTGGGAATATCGTATCAATTGGGAGATTTATACTCCGTTTTCAGGTGCTGCTGGATTGTTGCTACATAGAAATGGAGAGTTCACAATTAGGAAGCTGAAATCATCTCTTTTGTCGTAAAGTTTTGTTTTCAACCGACCCTCATTGTCAATTTCTAGACGTAAGTCAATATATTAGACAGCCTAAACTGTATCTGTAGCATTATTTATATCAAGTTCGATGGGATAGATACGTTCAACATAGTCATCACATTTTTAATCATTCAGTGAGAAAACATTATCTATATAGCGCAAAGTAAAATTAAAGGATATTGCTTACTTCTTATCTTTTCTTCCTAAGAAGTTCCTGTATGAAGTCAGCTTTATAATAATAAAGAAACAAGTCCGCAAGAAGTGAGGCACCATTGGTTCCCTTTGGAATTCCGACAGTCTATTGAAAAACACGTACTCCAAAATTAACAAATATGTTGTCAATCAAGAAAGCAAGCACTTTGATAATGTCAGTTTCAGATATTTTTTTGTTTGTCAGAGTGATTCTTTATCAATATTCCTCAGGTTGTCAATTTCACTAACACCTGCTGGTATATGTATGACCCCTAATCTCATCCAATCATCTTCCGAGATCACCGGCAACCACACTTTGGTCAAATTTGTTTGTACAATTGGTTCGAATAGGTTTAAATTGCCAAAGAAGTAGCGATACATGTACACAATAAATAAATTACATAAACGCCTAATATGTACAAAACAAAACATTACATGTAATTGTTATGGGAGTTGTTTTGTACACTTTTTAGTCGTTTACATATATTTTTTATATACTTCGTAGTAAATACAAGTTAATTATATGTGTAATACAATTGATGAAAATATTCATGCTCTTTCAGCCAACCGTGACAATAACCGGCCAGGGTAGAACAAAAAAGTTGCTTCCGCAAATTTACACATCTTCCAATGTTAGGCTGATATTTAGACGAACTACATTTAGACCCTTATGCCAAGAAATGTTAAAATCCGGATATGTTGTACAAACTTTTGCACCTGATGTTTTTGGTATACCTCCTTTTCGCAAGTTTGTTGTTTTCTGGTTGGTACTAAATTAGTATTAAGATCAATTTTGTTGCATCTGGTGATCAATTTATTTGGCAATCGTCAATAGCTGCCAGAAGGGTTTAAGAAAATCCATTTTTCGACCTGTTGACAAATGCGTTTTGTTAAAATATACTTTTTTTACTTTTTTGGTCTTTTGACAAATGTTGTTTGTGCTGTATTTAGACACTTTTACCAAGACATTTGTTATGCATGCACACGTATAAAAGTTGCGGCAACTATACAACGCAATCATAGGTTTTGAAAGTTATTTTTAATTTAGACTTGTTTATATTTTTTCGTTTGGGCTGGTATTATAGTTTCCTTTGGGTTTATATGATCCGTTCATCCGTTTTCAACTCTGGAATTCAAGATTCTATCCTAAATTGATGTTTATTAATTGGCTTTCAAAATATCGTTTCGATCCCTAACACAACTGAAGAGACATTAATTGCCGAAATCTGGATATGGTGTACAAATTCTTGCAACTCGTGTTCGTGGTATACCATCTTTTCCGCAAGTTTATTGTTTTCCGTTTGGTATTGAATTAATTAAAGATCCATTGTTTTTGCATCTGGTGATCAATTTATTTGGCAATCGCCAAAAGCGGTCAGCAGGGTTTTAGAACATCCATTGTTTGACCCGTTAGTCAAATGCGTTTTTTTTTAAACATACTTTTTCATTTTTGTTGTCTTTTGGGAAAATGTTGTTTCTACTGTATTTAACCCCCCCCCCCCCCTACCAAGAAAATAGGTTTACATGCATCTGTATAAAAATTGCAGAATATATCCAACGCAATCATAGGTTTGAATGTTGTTCAATTAAGACATGTATATATTTAGTAAATTTGTAGGATTCTTTACCATAGATAATTCTGCTGATATATAGCATGTACTGTGTTAGGACGCTAGATTAAAACTGACGAGGAAAGGTAACACCCGGCCACCAAAAGCTTTATTATTGTAGAGTCTATGTGGTCAAGTGATTTAGCGCGTCAGGCATAGTGCAAGTCGATGTAGTGCCACGATATCTCAGTAGCATAAGTCCGAATCAAGGCGAGGGAAGAACAAAGAATACCCACTGGTGGAATTCGGCTGTTATCTGCTCTTTGGTCGGGTTTTTGCCTCTTAAACATATTCCCCATTTCTGTCCTCAATTTTAAAATAGAAAGAACGTTCAAACATATGATTCCTCCATCCAATAAAATCTGGCCGCCGCGAAATAGCCTAAATGCAGTGCTTCAAAGTGGCGTTAAAACACATCAAACCGAAAGACTAAAAATGAGAAAAGTATGTCGTGTACATATCATTATTTTGTACAAATTATTACTTGTACAGACATTTTGTGTAATTATTACTTGTATAGTGCCATCATACAAGTTATAACTTGTACACATACAATTGCACAAGATATTATGAAAAAGATAATAACTTGTATAGATCATTGTTCAACATTGGCTTTATGATGTTCACAACAAATCAGTACATTGACCTGATATATCAAATGAACCTGTTAGTGATATATTAACCTACTCATGCTAAGCCTACACAATCCAAACAGTTTGATAGATATGATTAAATAAGAATCAAGGGAGTTTAACTATCACCTTTTTGGGCAAGAAATACTACCGTACCACTACTAATAATGTATGAATGTTGTAGATAATAGAATATCACATTTTGAAAATAATTTAAAAGTAAATAGTAGAGTACTTCGTAGAGTACATAATACGCCCAATACCAGAATGAGAAATAAACTTCAAGAACTTTCAAAGCGGTTTGTGTTTGTACCGGCCGACAAAGCAGCCAACAATTTGGTGGTGGCATGCCGTAAATACTACACGGACGTTCTAAAGAATGAACTTTTAAATTCATCCACATTCAAGTTCATGCGTGTCACAGAGAATCATATAGTAAACAAACATATCATAACCACATCAAAGCTTAAGGCTTCTTCTGATCATTGGAAGGTCCCTACTATGTATTGGTTACCTAAACTACACAAAACACCATTTAAATATCGTTTCATCTCGGCCTGTAGTAAGTATTCTACAACTAATCTTTCAGTGCTTTTAACAAGTTACTTAACTACTACCAAAGAGCTTATCATAAATTTGTGTAATAAAATATATGAACATAGTGTAATAAACTATTTTTGGAGTGTTACAAATTCTTTGGATGTGTTAGATAAATTACGTGCTTTTGATGGTCTTTTCATTTTGTTGACAGTTTTGATTTTTCTACTCTTTACACTGCATTCCACACTATCTTATCAAACAAAAGTTTTCCTATTTAATTCAGTGGTCGTTTGGTAAATCTGAATGCAAATATATTTGCTGTAACTCATTTTAAGCCTTCTTCTCCAATGAGACAAGTAAATATGCTAGATATACTTACTGGAGGTGTGATGAGATGATTGAAGCTGTTAATTTTCTCCTTGATTAAATTTATGTACGTTTCGGCAACAAAGTTTATCGACAGGTTGTAGGTATCCGTATTGGCACTAATTTCGCCCATTTATTAGCAGACTTGTTTTTGTACTGTTATGATTCACAGTGTATGACCAAACTCAGTAAAGACCCTTCGATATTGCATTTAATTGACAAATTCAACAACACTTATCGTTATCTTGATGATAATTTTTCGTTAAATAATCAAGAATTTTCACAATATACTGCTTAAATTTACCCCAAGGAACTTACTTTAAATAATTCAAATTTAAACGTTAATAACTGTCCTTTCCTAGATTTAGATATTTCGGTTTAAACGGAAACTCCACACTGAAATATACGACAAAAGGGACGATTTTTCGTTCCCTATTGTTAATGTTCCATTTTTAGATGGTGATGTTCCTTTGGCACCATCTTACGGTGTTTATATTTCACAACTCGTTCGCTATGTCCGTGCCTGTTGTGACGTTTTTGATTTTAACGAACGTAATCTATGTATTACTGGTGAATTATTAAGCCAGGGATTTCGTCACCCTAAATTACTTTAAACCTTTACTAAATTTTTCATAGATATAACGATATGGTTTTTAAGTTTGGTTGTACCGGTAGAAAATTTATTTTAAAAGGGATAGCACATCCTCATTTTTACGGAAATGTTGTTAACCTTGCCCGAAAATTTAGAAATGATCCTGGTAATCTTATCGATCCTTTAAATAAACTTATTCTGAAAAGTTATCAATTGAAATTAATAAGATCGTTGAATATTGTTTTTATTGGTATATATATTGATTTTGTTATCAGTAAATTAAAAGCAAACTAAATATTACTAGTATGTTATTTACATATACACATTCATGGATCTACAATCAGTCGATACCTCTATCTTTGCATTGCACAAGGTCATGTTTTTTTCTGATTGTTAATGACGTCTTTACACTAAATCCATTGGATGTTGGACATTGTTGGATGTGTACGGATTGCTAACTTAGTCTTCAATGCATGATTTTTTTATTAGTTGATATTGGCTTTGAACTAGCTGTCAGTTAACTGCGAGTACTCTCAGATCTGTACCTAGTGTCTTTTTTGTTGTTGGGATGTGCAAGTACCCGGCCACGTCCATCTGATGAGTTAAGCCTTTTTCAACTGATTTTTATAGTTCGTTCTTATGGTGTACTGTTATACCACTGTCCCAGTTTAGTGGGAGGGTTGGGATCCCGCTAACATGTTTAATCCCATTACATTCTGTATGTATGTACCAGTCCCAAGTCAGGAGCCTGTAATTGAGTGGTTGTCGTTTGTTTATGTGTTACATATTTGTTTTTCGTTCATTTTTTGTACATAAATAAGGCCGTTAGTTTTTTTCGGATGAATTGTTTTACATTGTCATTTGGGGACCTTGTATAACTGACTATGCGGTATAAGCTTTGCTCATTGTCGAAGGCCGTACGGTGACCTATAGTTGTTATTTTCTGTGTCATTTTGGTACCTTGTGGAGAATTGTCTTTTTGGCAATCATACCACATCTTCCTTTTTTATATAGTAGCCTATTTAGAATTTTCAGCACTTTCTTACACTGCCCAAAATTCTACATACACAGTTAACTGAAGTATCCTAAATTAATTTGAATATCCATGATGACCATTTACTTTTGTGCAATTTTTCAAAACCAACAAAATTAATTACAAAACCAAAATAACAAACTCAAAGAAAGGAGTTTTTGAATAAAACATTAAAGTCAAATTTAACATAAAGATAGTAGGCTGTACAAGTTGTTATCTTTTTTCTAAAAATAAATTGCAAAAGTAAGTTTTTGTACATGAAATAACTTATCAGTACTAGGTCGTGATATTAGTCTGAGAGTCAACAGCCACGAGGGATAATATTGACCATGGGCTGATAGGGAGTCTGATATGAAAAGTGACATGTTATTTTCTTTTTATCATATGCTTCTGCAGAAGACAAACAGACTACATCTATATTTAAAACTTTGAAACAATACATTTGTTGTAATATTTGTTTTACATTTTTAATAATTATTTATTTTCCTGATTCTAACATTTTGTTTATCCAACTTTGTTATGTTATACATACAAAAAAACCGTACCATTGAGGTGTATTTGGAATATGCCGAATGACATCGAAATGTCATGCGATACCGTTACAGAAAAGCATTAACCTGGCAAACTGACCCAATCTAATACTTCGTCGAGCAGTGAGCCAGGATCCAAGGTTAAAAAATGCATGCAATAATAACCGGAAGCAGTTGATATAAAATGGAAGCGGTTGATATAAACCAGAAGTAGTTGATAACAAAAGTCATATCACACGTCTAAAGCAATTCTTCAAATTTAATAAAAAAAGTAAAGTACTAATTAGTTTTATCATATACATGTAATGATAATAATAATAGTATAATTGTACCCCATGATAAAACTAATTTGTACATATATTTATTCACTTGATTTTAAGATTTGCTTCAGCCGTGTGATATGACTTTTGTTATCATCTTCTTCCGGTTTATATGAGCTGCTTTCGTTTCATACCAGCTGCTTCCGGTTATTCTTGCATGCTTTTCTGTAACGTTATCCTATGAAATATCGACATCATGGTGTTTTCGGTGTAAACAGAACACAGTTGGATTAAAAAATATTAGGAATCAGGAAAATATATATTATTAAAAAAAGCAAAAAACTATAACAACAAAAGCATTTTTCAAAGTGTTAAAAATATTTTTTTTCTGTATGTCTTCTGCTGAAGAATATGATAAAACCTAACATGTCATTTTCATATCAGACCCCTTATCAGCCAATGGTCAAAATAATCCCTCGAACATGTCGGCTCTGGGGCTGATATCTTGACCTAGGGGTGATAAGGGGTCTGATATGAAAAATGCCATGTTATAATCTATATTTATCATGGGGTACAATTATACCATTATTTTTCTATAGGTATATATAAAATAAGTACTTCATCAATTCCCTGCATTTAGTGACATCTGCAGTTAATTGTATCTCAATAATTGCATACACTCATGATCGAATATTCTGTCAGGTTCAATAAATACTATCTATCGTTTGATCTCATTTACATATTCCCCTAGTAACTATTTCAAATACAAATTATATAATTTGAGACATTCTTAATTTAAAAGTTAAAATTATCGCTATTTTGTTTAAAGGGCTTGTATTTCAATCATAATTGAAGATGGCTATATTTATCGATCTACAACTTAAACCGTACAACACATGAAATTGCCATTAGAAACAATCGATCTGAATAAAGGCACATATCTGAAAATAAAGGTATCTGAATGGATTTGGAGAAAAAAACGATTGATGATCGCACTGATCAGTAAATGAAATACAACTAACAAAGCATAATTCCGTTCCTGGTTCCAAATACAGGAAGACAGAGGCAAAATAACCGAACTAATCAACAAAACAAGTATGTTAGTTATACTCTTCCCGTTGTTTTAATCGTTGATCTAGAGTAACATCTTTCTACACTCACTATTCCACTGTTACAATAATATTATTTTCATTTGCGTTTCATGAACATAATATGTATTGTGTAATGGTTGATGTACACACATGTAAGACTGTGACATAGACAATAATAGGCAGAGCCTCGCATTTCCCCGTTTCTAAGCCTCATCCTTATATCGTTGATATATCAAGTCAATGCACTATTATTGTCTTTATACTGCAATCTAAAATAGTACATTTTGAATTGTTGTTTAGTGTGTATGTAATTATTTGATTTAAATATTGGGAAACTTCCCCCTTTTATAAAGAGGCCTCATATCATGCAGGCGGGGAAATGTACAGCACAATGAAATGTACATCTACCTCCAGTCGATGATGAACAAGTTTGTTTGAGAATGAACTTAAATATCAACAATAAGCATAAAACATTATGATATATAGTTTGCAAACCAAAAATATTAACAAGTGAAAAAAAAAATTGTTTTCCCTAAAAATTGCAAAACAAATAAGTTTATGTCGTTGTATACATTGGAACCAAGAACAGGTTGAATAGGTCGTATGAATAATTAATTAATAATTTCGTCAATTTCTATTTAAATATTCATGAGAAAAAGTGATATCAGGTCAGTGACTGTATATGACATAGAAATATACAGTCAACGCATTTTGACTGCTCAAATATAACGAGTGCAGTATTAATTCAGATACCACGAATAGAAAAGTCGTTAGAAGAAAGACACAAACATCTATTTATGAAATACTACACGGAAAAATTGAGAATGGAATTGGGGAATGTATCAATGAGACAAAAACCGGACCAAAGAGCAGAAAACAGAGAGAAAATCCAGCACCCGGAGACGTGCTTCAGCTGGTCCTAAACCAAAAATGTGTACTAGTTCAGTGATAATGGACGTCATACTAAACTCCAAAATATATACTTATATATAAAAAACTTAAATTAAAAATCATATTTGTTTAGGGGCCAGCTGAAGGCCAGCTCCGGGTGCGGGAGTTTCTCGCTACATTGAAGACCCATTGGTGGCCTTCGGCTGTTGTCTGCTCTATGGTCGGATTGTTGTCGCTTTGACACATTCCCTATTTCCTTTCTCAATTTTAAGACTTACAAATGCCAGAGGGTCCCTTCTCGGACAGGCACAAAAATGCGGCTGGGTAAAACATGTTTTTGAAACCTCAACCCTCCTTCTTTAACTTTAGCCAATGTCGAAAAAACACACAACAATACGCACAGTAAAACTTAGTTTAAAAGAAGTCCGAGTCCGATGTCAGAATAGGTAACAAAAGAAACTAAACAAAATAACATTTATACATAAATTAACAAAGAACTACTAGCAGCTACTGACAAGCAAGCTCCAGACCTCAATTAAACTGATTGAAAGATTATTCTCAGTTCTTGGGCCCTTATTATTTCTTATGTTTATAATTAATGACATATCAAATGAAATTCAATGTTTAGTTAATTTTTTGGACGATGATAGGGCACTTATGTATTCTGCGAGTAATGATATAGAAAGGAGATTAAATACTATTAGATCCAATCATCTCCAAATTTTAAAAACACAATCTGGCGAAATATTATTTCATTTTTGGTACCTAAATATTATTTCATTGAAAACAGGATGGAAAATATATTGCATACAAAATAACGACTCAGATGTAGTCCTTTAAAAGCTGATTGATACAGAGCCAACTTAGTAAATGACCCAAGCTGTGAATGTGGGTGTCCATAAAAAAGATTCGATTAATTTTTTCTTAGATTGTCCTCTCTACATAAATTTTTAAAATCAGCTCTTTGAAAACATACACCACTAAGTTGCTATTTCCATAGAACATATTTTATTTGGGACAGACAAAATAAGTGTTGAACAAAACAATCCTTTCCCGAAATATACATAGTTATAAACGCCATACAAAAAGATTCTTTGACTAATATTGCTGTATCTTAAAGTGTACTCGTATCAAACTGTCACTGTTTAAACATTATATATTTATTGAATATACTTTTCATATTTTGTATTGTACTGAATTATATAATTGCTGTCACCTTGAAATTTTGTATATTGTACTAATTTGGAGAGGATTATTATAAGTTGTTATAACTAACATCGAAACATATTGTATATTTAGACAATAAAATTAAAGATTATGCCTTCATCGTATGAATATCAAGCACAATTCCTCTCGTTAGGGGTTAAGTACCATAACATCATAAAATATCTGAGAAGAACATAACCCGTATCATGCCAACAACTGTTTTATAATAAATGTGTTTATTTCCGATGCAAAGACCCTGTAAGCGAATCAATATTAAAGCCAAAATATACAATCTTTAATGACCTGATAACAATATCGTAACTATTTTTTTAATTTTTTTATTGTACCAAGTAAACTAGTAAATAGAATAGACAGTTTAGTAGTGGAACAATGGCTTGAAGACGAAATAAATCTATACTTGTAATGTGTTGTGTGCAGCTTCTGAAGTCTGTACATAGTTGGTACTTTTATTGTATTGGGTTCTGCTTGTAAAGAAGTAGCTAAAAGTTTGTTACAGATGTCATTTCCCGAGAATAGAGTCAGTTGGAATGTTGGTGAATTGGTGATTATCTTTTGCAGAACCTCAATGTAAAATTTAAGTCAACCAAAAATGATATTATTAGCAGCTTTACCAGCCGGCATAAAAAATAAATTCCTTGGCGAGTTCTTTTAGTTTATGTCTGATACCTGAAATAGGGTTATTATGTTGGTGTTAGAAATAAAATGTTCTGTTAAATGTTTTATACGTATATCAACTATGTTCATTACTGAATTAAAACAATAATCCAAAGATTTCTTCTCAGCTTTTTAGAAGAAGACACAAACATCTATTCATGAAATGTAACTGCATATTCATAACTATGAATGATTCGCCAGGCATTGCACTGTAAACTATATATTGAGCTTAATGAACAAATAAACCGAAAAGAAAGTTTGAGCAACATATACAAGGAACCATTCATATCACATCAGGTTGCCCCTAATAAAGAAAATTGAGATACCTTTTTTAAAATGTAATATCGAAAAATATGTAAATTTCAATACACTTTATAATAACTTCACTGATAAACTCGCAGCTATACTAAATCCACCAAAACCCAATGATATAAGAGCATCTGTTTCTTTTATTAAAGAGTCATTAGAACTGAGAATAGGAAACCAATAACTGTTCATAACATGTATATTCTTATTGCTGAGATTTCATGTTTGCTTTGCCTCTGTACTGATATAACCAAAATTGTTTTGTTTGTTTGATTTGCAATAACAAAATTAACCTTATGGGCAAAAATGTAGAAAAAAAACTCCGAACTCCGAGGAAAATTCAAAACTGAAAGTCCTGCAAATGGCAAAATCAAAAGCTCAAATACGTTAAACGAATGAATAACAGCTGTCATTTTTCTGGACCAGTCAATTTCTTATGTAGAAAACGGTGGATTAAACCTGATTTTACAACTAGTTAAACCAATCACTTGTATGACAGTCGAGGCAACGAAGAAGTACACACACCATCTTCAGGCCAAAGCTATTAATCCTGCTTATCGGTTTACACTAACTTGCCGAACTTCAATGATCCTTTTATTTGGTTTCTAAACATTCTATTAGCTGTATTGTCTGGATAAAAGAGGGACGAAAGATACCAGAAGGAAAGTCAAACTCATAGATTGAAAATAAACTGACAAAGCCATGGCTAAAAAAGAAAAAGACAAACAGACAAAAAAAAACACAACATAGAAGCTAAAGACTAAAAATAAAAAGACAATCAGACAAATAGTACAGAAAACACAACATAGAAAACTAAAGACTAAGCAACACGAACCCAACCAAAAACTGGGGGTGATCTCAGGTTCTCCAGAAGGGTAAGTAGATCCTGTTCCACATATGACACACTTCGTGTTGCTTTTGTTATTACAAATCCGGTAAATGGTCTAATTCGGTAGGTCACATTCGTGAAAAAGAGTATTGTAGTTACGACATAAGGAACATATCCGATATCATCTTTGAAACGGTTATTCCATAACGGTCAACCAACTCGTGGTGGCGCCCGTAAAATTTACGAAGGGATGATTTCAACTTCACCATTTGGAACTCTTGGTTTAATAGCTTCCTTGATAAAATATCATTATTATCATTATTATTATAACATCACACACAGTTAAATATTAATCGTTCTAAAATGAAAATGCTATAAAACTTGTCATTAATTGCTTATGATAATAGGGCATATTGGTGTCAATATTTGGTTTCTTAAATACAATATCAAATAAGATGATAAAACTATCCGAAAACATAAAGCAAAAACAAAACGAATTACGGTTAATGTTTATTTTGACTACAAATAGCTTTTATCTAAGTTACTTTTCAATTATACCATAACCACGTGTTTTCTAAAGGTTTCTGTTTTGTTAATTAAGCATGCAATTTTGTCTACGGTTGGTCCGAGACTGACAATACTGTTTGTATATTAAATAGTTTATCAAATTTTAAATTGCAACACCCGATATAGTATGTGCTCGTTTTGTAAATGGTTTCTTTTGTTGGTATGATTATATATGCAGCGATTATTTTACAAAATTCCACATGGGGAAATTACCTAAATAATGAGGGCATTTTAAGGGTATCTTCCTGTTTATATGTACTTTCATAAGTTTATCATAAATAATAATATGATTAGTATAAAATCATGCAACTATTAAATACTGCATTTACCACTTGCGATATGGAAAATCTATGACTATAGAATGAAAAATGTATTGTTCCAAGTAAGAGCCCATGGTGGGCAGCATGGCATTTTTACACACAGAACAACACACTATTTATTTGTAAAAAAGAAATATTCAAATAGGTATAAAGCTACGTATATTCTTCTTTTTACAAATCACGATTTGTAGAATTTTTATCTCAATATAAATATAATGCACCCTTTGATAACAATAAATAATCAATAAATTAAAACATTTGTATAATCAAGATACCAGACGCCTTTGACAACAGTTAGTCCAGTAACTTTATTTGTTTAATGTGATAAAAATGTTAAATATAAAGTTAAAATTGTGGTGAAGTTTATTAAAGGGCTTGCACTTCAACAAAAACGTTAATGGCAAACATTTTAGATATATGTGCACAACAAAATATAATCATTTGTATAGAATTAACGATTACAATGAAAATATGAGTTGCACCCATCTGAATATAATTGAAGACTGGAGTCTTCATTCATCGGCCAAACGACAAGCTTATTTTGCTCAATCAAAACTACGCTCAATCAGAATAAAGCATTCTTGTTTTACGGTAAAACATGATAAATGCAGGATAATATCATAGTAAAAGTAAGATATCCTTCTTGTTCTTTTCTTGTAGAAACATTTAATAAGATCTTCAAAATAGAAAGTTGTAATACTTAAGAGACGAAATTTTGAAATTCGGATGGGGAATTGTTTGCGGATTGACCGTTCATTCATATCAGTTACTACACATGCTTAGGTTTGTCCACAGATTTATTTTCACTTTTGTACACAATTTTTCCCGGCATTTTGTTTTGTAAAATATTTAATAACATTCCGTCGTGGGTAAACTTATTTGTGTTCAACTCTTTCCATGTCAGGCTATTCATTTCAAAAGCATCGTGCCCAGTCTCCCTATTTTGCCTTTAAAATCAATTGGTCGTCACCTGAATATGTCATGTTTGTTTAAAAATGTTCGAGAAAATGTATTTCATAATTCATTTTCAACGTAAATCTATTAAATGATTATTCACACGCTGACCAACATATACAAAGAAATTTGAGCAAACCAAACCTATAATTATTTTTTTCGGTCAGTTTTGTTTGTAATGCATAGTCACGTATTTGGTTTACTTCATACTCTAAACAAACATCACAATACATGGTGTATAAACCTGCATAGATTACTTTGAACCAATCGGATCAATCTAAGTTAACGGCTGTCATCCGGATCGATGATGTATTTTAGATAGGTTTTCAAAGAGAATCAATTGCCTAACTCCGAATGAAACAAAACAGAAAATTAAACGTGCCGAACTGGTACCTTTTCCCCCGCCAAAATGAAATTTTGTGATATTATACTTCTCACATACGTTTTTCGTTGGATAAAAAGATTAATGGATGTTTTGATGATGCACACGAATCTTTGTCTTAAGTCTTTTCTATTTTGAAGTGGTTGTATATATAGAAAATGTGTAATTGTATGAGGATGGTAAATACTAATTTTATTGCCGAACTTGTATGGGTTTCTTGTTTCGGTTTCATGTGGTTAAATATAGAAGGAAACTATAAAAAGATTTCCTGCTAAAGTATGACTTATGTGGTTTTTCTATTTATAAATGGCCATGACCATTTTACGATATCTATTGAACAAATGTGATATGATTTTAAGGCGAAGTGTACGTAATTGCACGCCTCTAGCGGAATACGGGATTAAAAACGTTCGTCGTTAGTTACGCAAGTTATCTCCCTTACTCCAAGAAAGGACACACGAAAGAGAAACTACTTTCTGTGGTCTATAATGAATCCAACAAGCACGCCTGTGCTGTCTTAAACCTCGTAGAAATTATCTAAATAACTCCAATTAGAAATCACAGCATTCTGTACGTTGTTCTGTGTGCAGCCTGACGTTTAAAAAACACTGTTTTTTTTTTTTGTTTTAGACGCGTAGGAGAAGGCATTTCGTGTTTATGATATCAACAGAAAGAAAAAACGCCTCACAACAAAATTATAAACAAATAAACAAATAAACATGTAACAATTTTTCTCCTATTAATATCAAATTATTTAAAATGAAACCTGAATTGACCCAACAATATCGTTTTCACAGCATTCTGTACGTTGTTCTGTGTGCAGCCTGACTTAAAAACAGTTTTTTTTTTTTGTTTTTTTTTTTGTTTTAGGCGCGTAGGAGAAGGCATTTCGTGTTGATGATATCAACAGAAAGAAAAAAACGCCTCACAACAAAATTATAAACAAATAAACAAATAAACATGTAACAATTTTTCTCCTATTAATATCAAATTATTTAAAATGAAACCTGAATTGACCCAACAATATCGTTTTAAAAAGCCGTAGTCTTGAACGAAAAACACTCAACGTAAAGTTTTATAATAGGTTAGTCTACAAATGAAAGACGTGTGAATTTAATTGTTTAATTAAAAAGACGTTGAAATGTTCGTATTTTGTGCAATTGAACATTTAAGGACATGATTTATATTCATATAAGAAATCAGACGATACCAAGAGAATAATTTGACCACTAGTGCAAAACTTACCAGTCGGAAAAACAAAGACGGAAAACAAACAAAATAAAAAAAACTAATTATGCCCCAAAAATTACTCAGTAACTTAAAAATTGTCTCACTCTAACATTTATCTTAAAATAAGTAAAAATTATGTCATTCAACTCCCAGTTTTCATTTTTTTCTACATGTGCAGAAAATAAACAGGTGTCTTCTATTCCGTCCGCAATTTATGGGAAAACTAAATCTAAATTTAGAACCATTATATTGAAATTGAAAGTGCACATGTAAGATAAAATATAACATGTCATTTCTTCTTTCACAAATTCCAATTTCGAAGAGATTTATAGCGAAATCTGTTCAAGTTTCTTTTATTGTGCCTGTGTGCATCATTCAAAATTAGAGAATGTAATTTTGAAGTATCAAGTCTCAATTCAAGATTATGAATGAATAGACTATAGAATTACGGGGGGGAGGGGGTAGGACCTTTATCGGAACTCCGGGATCGGGTGTTTTTAAGCTCGGGATTTCGGGATTGACCGTTTCGGGATCCGGGAATTTTATTTCCGAATTTCGGGTAGTCGCGATTTAAATATTTTTTTAATTCGGAACCTCGCCGGATTTCGTATTTTTAAGCCCGGGATTTCGGGATCTGGATCCCTCCTTCCCTCCTCCTTCTATTATTGTTAAAGAAAAGAGGTCAGGGAAGTTTTGTGATACTTGTAACTGCAATATAATATTTAGTGGAATGAGAGGTGAAATGTGTTCAGACTTACATTTCGATTTTTTTTTAAAATTTAACCAAAGTTTACTGCAAGGGGTGTTTAACGACCTCGATGATTATCCATGAGGATCTCGCACTCGGTCAGCTCTAGGTTTTCGCCTAGTTCATGATCATACAAGAATTGAGAAGCCTGTGGTTTACTAGTCTTATAATATGAGACTTTGGAATTCATATAATTTACATTCAACGGTTTTTATCGAATATTTCAAGGCTTTTTGACTATCAATGTTGACCCCCCCTTTCCAATTGATTGGATAAAATGAATGGATTGCCGCCCCTATTTCAAACTGAAGTCCTATAAACTGACTGGTATTCGAATTTGTTAAAAGAAATAATTGGTATCTCTATTGATTCAATACCGTAATGCCGAAAAACAATCATTTGTTTCCGCGAATTCCGAGCAGCTAGAAATATATTCCCGAGTTTCAATTTGAGTAACTCGAATAATTCAAGCCCTTTCAATGTCTGATTTTCTCCCACACGAGAAATGTAGCATTCGTACATCAGCTGAATAATACGACTGAATTATTCGGGTTTCAATTTGTGTAAATCCCGAATGCACATAAAAGTAAAGGTCCAGTCCGACTTTCGGAAATGGACTGTTGTAGATTTCAGATTGATTTCCAGAAATAAAAATCATACAAAAATGTTTCACGCAAATATTCGTCTTCAGACGTGTAAAGTTATTCAACGGTTACTAGCCGGTCTGGATTTTGATAAAAAGAAGCGCCATGCAATGCATAAAATATATAATGTCGTGGCTCAGGGATGTGTTGAATTATAGAGATGCTTATGCGGCACAAAGATAAGATTAATTTACTCAAATGTACTAAGAATTACCACACAACTTAAATTTACTTAAATATCAGTGGCGGATCCAGAGGGGGGGGTTCCGGGGGTGCGCACCCCCCCTTTATTTTGGCCGATCAATGCATTTGAATCGGGACAATCGGGACATATGTTTTGCACCCCCCCTTTGCCCTGGGGTAGCACCCCCCCTTTCGAAAATTCCTGCATCCGCCACTGAATATTGATTTGTTATCCTGTGCAATACAGATGGCAGTTATTCTGAGAAGAGATCTTGATGAAATGAAGTTTTATGGGAACAAAGATTTTTGAAAACACGTCGCAGTGTTTAGATTTTAACAAAAATAAGGCACCAAGGTCGAAAATAGTTCTAGTTCATAATGAAGAAAATGTCAACCGTTTTCTAGTTTGGCGATCTCCGCACGCACCCGAATATAAAAGACAAATACAATACAATAGTACACAAAACGTAACATAAAGAACTAAAGACCGAGCAACACGAACTCCAACAAAACGGTATATATTTCATACAAGTATAGAACTATATGAAGCGTCGTAACTGTTGCGGCGACGTCAATAACGTTGTCGTTGTTTTTTGTTTTTTTTTACACTCAAGATTCAACTTTAACAGGGTATAGCTTGAAAGGTAGCACGGTTGCTAAGGACTTTCTTTGCACCAATCGATTCCTCAGACATTTTAGAATCGTCTCATAAATTTAAAAAAAAATCGATTGTCTAATATAATAGAAAATCTTGGAAATGTAACAATTCCTGCCGAATTTCACGATTTTCCCTATATATCCTTTGTAATTTTGGTGTATGATGCTGTTAAATTCAACAGCTCGTATCTCAAAAACGAAAACGGTTACCCCCTTATTTTATTTTATTTTCCGATTTATTTTTACAAGCAGAATCTACATGTAAAATTTTTAAAAAATCCATTGTGTAGTTTAATTACGTACACTTCGCCTTAAACAAAGCATGACACTATCATTGAAAAACAATATAGAGGTTGTCAACTTGATGAAGGTTATTTCCAAAACCACGCGTCGTTCGCATGGCAATCGGTAAAATTTTAATTTACATCATCTATAGAAGAAAATGATTGTCGGTTGAAGTATTTATATGGACAATGATTAGTTGAGCCTTTTCTTATCAATTTTTATAGTTTGTTCTTATGTTGTACTGATGCACTACTGTACCAGAATAGGGGAGGGTTGGGCGCTCACAAAAATGTTTAACACCGCCAAATCCGTGCCTGTCCCAAGTAAGGGGCCTTTGGTTTTTTTTTGTAAAGTATTTTGTTATAAATTAGGAAGTTAGTTTTCTCAATTGAATTGCTTCATACTTTTCATGTTTGGGCCTTTTATAGCCGACTATACGGTATGGATTTTTCTCATTGTTAAAGGCAATACGGTTGCCTATAATTGCTTACACCCACTTCATTTGAACTTTGGTTAATAGTCCTCTCATTCCAATCATACCACATCACCATATTCTTATATGTTATAAGAGAAATACTGAGCATATGTCGATGAATTCATCATTTCAGATTAAAATAAAACCAAAACGCATCAACAATGCGACAAAGTTTAGTCAAAATGATTATCTAGTTTGAATTAAAGGAGAGCTTATATAACATCCCAAATGGCATTGTAAGTTCTGAATCGTCACGTATGCGAGACATTTTTTCACAAAAGCTTTGTCTAACTCTATCTCCCTTGTAAAATAGTGTACTTGTCTTGACCTTGTCGGATAAAAGATAAAAATCTATCTTGTACAGTGTATTCAAGTATCATATGACTTTAACATGTCCTTTCAAGTGTTTGCATGAAGATAAAACGTATTGACCTCGTTTTCTGTGCCAATTTTTTCGTCGAAGGAACAAGGAACTTCCCTGTTGGAAAACTTCACTACCAAATATGGCTATCTTAAAAAGTTTTAAAATAGTTTTTGAAAAGTATGGAACGCCAACGGTGCTACGACAGTACTTGTCAGATTATATTGAACTACATTTCTTTTTTTAATAATTAGTCCAAGAAATAGAAGAAACATCACTTTCAATCGAAAAAGATAAAAAGCCAAACATAAAACATTAATACATGATTGAGTAACACAGATCTAAATAAAAAAAAAAACTGTTTGATAATGCTAAACCGTTATAAGATAATGTTTGTGTTTCTGACTTTTTTGTTCATGATTAGGTAGAAATTAAAAAAAAAATCATTTTGATGTGAAAATTGCAGGTTTCAATTGTACAACGGGGAATAACTCAATCTTCTTTAGGAGAATAGTGTCTGAAAACGTTAATTCAGCCAGTATCTGTGATATACTTATTGTTTCTCCTAAATATCGAAATTGGCATGTTGTTTGTCTATTGAAAGGAACTTATACGTGATAAAACATCACAAGACAAGAACATTACATGAGATTACAAACAGAATATCCCAATAAACATAGTAAATCGAATTCAAAATTTAATTCAGGAAAAGGAAAAATGAAGACGATGATCCCAGTAGCCATCCTAACCATGTAAATCGAAGAAAGGTTATCACTCTACTTAGTAGCACTACGGAATAGTATAAACAAATTGATGCCTGCTGTTACTTTCGATTTTTCCATTTGATGTAAACATATTTATACTGCACTCGGTTTTTTTTAGCAGTCAAAATGCGTTGACTGTATATTTCTATGTCATATACAGTCACTGACCCGATATTACTTTTCCTCATGAATATTTAAATAGAAAATGCCGAAATAATATTTAATTATTCATACGACCTCTTCAACCTGTTCTTGTTTACGATGCATAAAACGCGTGGATCGACTAAACCTTGTTTCTTTTGCAATTATTGGGAAAACATATTTCATTTGTTAATATTTTTTGTTTGCAACCCAATAAATTATTATATTTCATGCTTATGGTTGCTATTTAAGTCCAGACTCGAACGATTTTGTTCACCATCGAGTGTGAGTTTCAACAGGTAAATATGTACATTTCATTGTGTTGTATATTTCTCCGCGAGCATGATATGAGGCCTTTTTAAAGGGGATTTTCTCCAATATTTAAATCCAATAAATAACCTTAACGCATTAAACAACCATTGAAAAGGTTGTTTTAGATTGCAGTATAAATACAATAATAGTGCATTGACTTGACATATCAACGATATAAGGATTCGGCCCGAAAAGGGGAAATAGCTCGGCACAGCCTCGCATTTCCCCGTTTCTAAGCCTCATCCTTATATCGTTGATATGTCAAGTCAATGCACTATTATTGTCTATTTATCAAGGTTAATTATATACATTATCCCTGTCAAATGGCGAATAAATGTAATAACCTACAACTAAGCAAATGCTCGATTACCGTATATCCTATGGGATAAATCAGTCTTTTGATTTCTGAATTATGGTTGTCTTTGGTGTAAGCGATAGTGGTGGTCAACTCGATTTATAATGTTGCTCCGTTGTATATTCTTTTTTTTTAAACCTTATTGTGTATATCCACCAGAATCAAGAAAAACGTCGACAAATATATTCCAGAGCACACTACTTTGGTTTGCATGTATCTATATTCTATTTTTTTCAAGTAAATTAAATCAATTTGAAAGTCTGACCAATTAATTATCGCACATACAAAAGACCCTGACATATATTCACGCATTCCCGCATAATCCTTCTTCACCTGCATTATCTGTTTTTCCAAATTCCGTGTTCGATTGTAGTTGATATATGTGACTTTCTCAATAAGAAACAGTCCCTAAAACGCCGTATTTTGGCTCTGAAATGTAACACATGGTTTATTGTTATAGTGTTTTACACAATTTTAATTAAATCGTTATCAATTTTTCTAGTTCAAGATTATTATCAAAGCAATGAATCTACTAAATACGTATTTTTTTCTCTCGGTATTATGAAACCTTCAAATCAAACATAACAGGCCTATTTTTGGTAATGCCAAAGATTGTGTATGGGTGTTTTTTTACTGTTTAAAAAATAATCTTTTCACTTAATCAATTGCTTGTGCACTGATTGATTTTTAGTCTTGGATACAATATTTCTTAATTATTGTTATTGGCATTAGAACTAGCTTTCCGTATAAGTTTTCTGTGTCGATCTAGTGAGTACAGGCTTGAATAACTAATTTAATTTTGATACTCTGTTGTGTTTGATAACTATGATCCCATGTTAATGAGAGGGTTGGGCGCCACAAAAACCGTTAAACCCGCCGCATTTTCTGTGTGCCTGATCCAAGTTTTTATTTTCTATTACTGTATTTTTTTTCTTGTTGAAAACCTCTGATCGTCAGTATTTCAGTTGGATTTGTTCTTCATTTTGAGAGATTGTAATTCGGTGATTTTTCTTCGTTGTTGTCATTTTTGTCTAATTGGAAATCATACCACAACTTCTTATTTCTATAATTTGATATAGCACATCAGCGACATGTTTCGTCTTTGCAAGATCCATCACTGTCAAAACATTTTGAAGCCTTCAAGGTCAAATCAGTTGCAAAGTTTACAGGTATATTGAACTAAAATGCTCCTAGAAATTGTAATCAATTGTGCCACACCTGCTTGTGATTAAAAAAAACCTATTAAGTATTTTGATACTTTTGTTTTTAAGAAAAACAAGATTTACAGAACATTATGTCATCATTTTTATTTCAAGTCGTCATAGTTGTGATGCATAATAGGCTATCAAATTGGCTGGTTATCTCGTCGACGACAGGCCGAAACGTCGAAACGTCAACAAGCAATGGGTGTAAATGTCAACACAAAAACCAGACATAGTTAGACAATTTTACCTTTGACCTAGACATTTATAGATAAAATTGTTTTAGCAATGGTTCGGAAGATAATCAGCAGCATATTGTTTTCATCTAATTCAAATATGACATGGACATATTTTTATTCAACTTTAGTTTACTGAAACGCGTTCTTTTTATACTGGTTCACAATAGTTTTCTTGTACCAGAGTATACTTGTTTTGTTCGAATGTCTTATTTCTATGTCTCAGTCTTATATGGTTTCGATCATTAATCCAAGAAATTAAAAAAAAATACATGCGTAATTATCAATGTTATACGGAATTCCTCTCACTTGACCAAAGCCCTTGATGGTTGATGCAAGTGTTTTTGAAGTGTCAATAGCCCAGTGTGTTTTCCTACAATCATGTCACTTCTAAGTAATTTTGTTTTGTTTTTGTTTTATCCTTGTGTTATTTGGGACTTTTCTTGTGAAGATCGACTGCCCTTTTTATAGAACTTGCAATAGCTCTTTGTGGATCCGAATATGGTCTATTGCATGGAACAATGTTTGTCCATATCCAATATATTCTCTTTTATAAAGTGCAGTTTTAATTTCTCTTTATTCCGATTGACCGACCTACTTGCAGAATTGTATATATTGTACTCATTGTTTAATTTGTTCTCGTCCTAAAAACAAATGAAATATTCACCACTGGACGATATCCTTGTATTTCTTATATTTATTTTTGAGCTCCAAAATTGAAAAAAAGAAAAACGACTTGCACAAATTCTACATTCAATTAGTTTCAGTATCTTATACTTTTGTCTAATATTAATGCTGATTAAGTGTTTGCTTTGTTGGAAGCAAAATTATTGACATTTTTATAATAACATTTCCGTCTACATTCGCTGACATTGCTAGTAATTAGATATTAAGCGTTTTCTTAGAAAACAGCAGCTGTACTCATTGTGCATTAGATACTAAAATAATGCATTTATATAATCGACTTTCTTTACATCACATTGTACCAGGTTTTATACAACTTAAAATATTTCAATCGATTTTATGAATCATTTTTTTCATTTGTCTCACCAATAATTATGTAAGGTTCAAAAAATTAATTTTGTAAATGATTTTTTATATTTAATTAGATCAATACTTTAAAATAATGCATAGAACGATACAATGTGCATCGGGGAAAAACTCTGAATAATTTCACAGATCTTTTAAACAAGATGTCCCAAAGAATCTGAATCGATCACAACCCAAGTGTAAAGAGCATGGCACTTTCAAAAGGATATCTTAACTACGTAAATTACTACAACCAACTGAGTGAATGCAGGAATGTCGTAAAATTCCTTTTGGAATGTAAATAAAATAATTTTGGGAGGTGGTTTTCGTATCAGGCTTTAACTAGTCCGTGGAATTAAGAAATTAATTTGAAATAACAAAGAAAAATCCTCTTAATTAGAGATGCTATTTTATTGAAAAAAATACTGTTTAAAACGATAAAACTCGTGTCTGTTTACATGGCATTTTCCATTTTTTTTTTTTTTTTTTGAATTTCAAAAGTGGAATATACTCATCATAGACACCAGGATTGAAATTTTATATTAACGCCAAACGCGCGTTGTATCTACAAAAGACTCATCAGTGACGCTCGAATCGAAAAATGTTAAAAAGGCCAAAGAAAGTACGAAGTTGAAGAGCATTGAGGACCAAAAATTCCTAAAAGTTTTGCCAAATACAGCTAAGGTTATCTATTCCTGAGGTAAAAAAGCTTTAGTATTTCAAAAATTCAAAGTTAATAATTATGAACATATCAATGATAACTCATTCAACACAGAAGTGCTGACTACTGGGCTGGTGATACCCTCGGGGAATTGAAATTCCACCAGCAGTGGCATCGACCCAGTGGTTTCAAAAAACTCATCATAGATATCAGGATTGAAATTTTATATTTACGCCAGACGCACGTTTCCTTTACAAAAGATTCATCAGTGACGCTCGAATCCAAAAATGTTAGAAGGCCAAATATAGTACGAAGTTGAAGAGCATTGAGGACCAAAAATTCCTAAAAGTTTTGCCAAATACAGCTTATACCGCAGTCCCACTAGGCCACGATCGCACTACAATCTGTATAAAAAATGCAAATTTTGACGATCGTAGTGCGAGCGTGCAGATCGCATTCAGGTCTTCATACGGTCGTGGTGAGGTCTTCATGATCGTGATGAGCGTGGCCAACTTTGAACATGTTCAAAACAATTGTGGTACGGTCCCGGCGAAATCAGGTCGTAGTAGAAGCGTAGTGAGAGGGCAGCAAGGTCGTGGTAAGATCGCAAAGGTCGCTGTACCATCGTAGCGACAGCGTAGCGAAATCGCGATTCTAGTCGGAGAGACTGCGCTACGATCTCACAGCGATGTTACTACGACCTCACTACGACCATCACGTTCTTACCGCGACCCAACCACGCTCCCACTACGACTATACCACGTTTATACCACGCTGTTTAAGACCATAGTACGATTCTAGCACGCCGATGCCGTCCTCATCGTGCTCTTGTTAAGACCTGACTTCGTTCATACTACGACCATCATGCTCATTGTCATTTTCATATCAAATATATAAAAAATCTCCAGTGTTTGTTTATCTGTTTGTAATTTGAACCTCTTGTCCTTTTTCTCCAACGGCAACCATGCTTGACACATCTGTGTCATCCCAACTATCGTTCACTACAGCATCGTCATTCGATCTTGATGGACCAGCAATAGGTTTGGATAAAAGTTAGATTGGTCGGTCCGACAAATCTCTATTGAATCATGATTCGTTACTATCAGATCTGCCTCTGACTCTGCCTCTACCCTACCACCACGCCCACGTGTTCTGGTAGATGTTGGTTGGATGACTGTGTTGTTTCCGAGAAACTCTACGGATAACTGAGAAATAGAATGAATGGAACAGTATATATATGGAACACGATGTTGACGTTATTGCTGCGTAGTACGATCGCGGTATGAACGTGGTATGATCGTAGTATGGTCGTGGTAAGAACGTGCTATGATCGCAGTAGAAGCGTGGTAAGATCGTGTTGAAATCGGATAAATGGTGTTATGGTCGTAGTGAGGACGTGATGAGTGTAGAAAGATCTCGATAATTGTAGTGTGGTCGCAGAATAAGCGTGGTGAGAACGTGGTATAATCGTAGCGGGATCGTTGTAGAAGCGTAATGAGGACGTAGTAGCAACGCGAAAGAAACGAACATTTACATTTTCATGCCGCTAATACCGCGACCTCACCACGATCTGAATTTATTTTAGATCGCGGTGAGCGTGATGCGATCGTGGTCTAGTGGGGCTGGGGCTTTAGGTAATCTATTCTTGAGGTAGAAAAGCCTTAGTATTTTAAAAATTGTAAGTCTTGTGAACAGTCAATTTATAATTATGAATATATCAATGATAACTCAGTCAACACAGATGTGCTGACTAGTGGGCTGGTGATACCCTCGGGGAATTAAAATTCCACCAGCAGTGGCATCAACCAAGTGGTTTTAAATAAACTCATCATAGATACCAGGATTGAAATTTTATATTTACGCCAGACGCATGTTTCGTCTACTAAAGACTACAGTAAATGAACTCAGAAGTGCTGACTACTGGGCTGGAATGTTATACAGTGTAAACACCACATCAACCCTGAATTCTTTAAAGCAGTAGATTTCATAGTAAAATAAGTATTAAATATTTCATATGTTCAATACAAATCAGTTCAAACAATTCAACAGACTTATTTGGAAGGATATAGTTACGATACTGTTGTCAGGTCAATAGGGATTGCATATTTAGGTATTAAAATTGATTCACTCATAGGGTCTTTGCATCGGAAATTAACATATATGTTATTAGACTAGTTTTGGAAAGATACAGGTTATGTTTTCTGATGGTATGATACTTAACCCCTAACGGGAGGGATTATACCTGATTTTCATATGATAAAAACATAATCTTTCAATCAGTTTAATTGAGGTCTCGAGCTGGCATGTGAGTAACTGCTAGTAGTCCTTTGTTAATTTATGCATCTTGTCATTTTGTTTTGTTTGTTTTGTTACCTATTCAGACATCGGACTCGGACTTCTTTTAAACTGAGTTTTACTGTGCGTATTGTTATGTGTTTCTTTATTCTACATCGGCTAGAGGTATAGGGGAGGGTTGAGTTTTCACAAAACATGTTTAACCCAGCTGCAGTTTTGCGCTTGTCCTAAGTCCCCCTTTTAGTCTTGTATGTTTTTTAATTGTAGTTCATTTATATGTTTTTGAGTTTAATAGGACGTCCATTTTCACAGAACAAGTACACAATTTAGGGACCAGCTGAGGACCACCTCCGGTGCGGAATTTTATCGCTGCGACGAAGTGGTGGCCTTCGGCTTTTTTCTGCTCTTTGGTCGGATTGTTGTCTCTTTTACATATTCCCCGTTTCCATTTTCAATGTTATTTGTGTAACAGGCCTGTTTATAATTATATTTTGTTATTGCTCACAAGATTATGGTTTCAGTTTCAAAACATCTTTGCACTTAATCCATTGTGTGTTAATCCCCGCCGCACTTTGTACGTGCATGATGCAAGTCAGAAATTTTTACTAAAATTGTTTTTTTTTTCCCCAAAAATCAGATCTTTAGTATTTTTGTTTGATTTGTTTTACATTTTACGAGACTGTAATTATGTGATAGTCCCATTTTGTCTCTGCAGGAAAGTTGTATCATCGGCACTCATACATCATCTCATTTATATAGTAGGATATAGCACGTTAGACACATGTTTCGTCTATTCAAGTAGACAAATCACTGTCAAAACATGTTGAAGGTTAAATCTATTACAAAGTTAAAGGATTAGAAACAAAAATGTTTCTAAAAATATGTGTCAAACCTGCGTATGATTGAGGGAAACATATAAAGTGCTTTGAGACTTTTGCTTTTAATGAAAATACAAATTTGATGCGTTTTCAGATTCATCACTCAACAATTTCCTGTTTACCGAACACTTGCATCATTTTACTCAACGGTTGCCAATCTGAAATTTTTCGTCACGTTTTTCACGAGAACTAAAATACAAGGATTTCTAAAATTTTGTTTCGGGGTTAATAAAGTCAGTAATACCGTTTGATGTGTTTTCAGATTCATAACTAAACAACTCTCTGTTTACTGAACTCTTACATAATTTCAAACATGAACAGCCAAGTTGAAAATTTTCGTTACATTTTTCACAGGAACTACAATACCAGAAATTCTATAATTTGATTTCAGGGTTTATATAAGTTATTTATACCGTGTGATGCGTTTTCTGATTCAGATTCATCACTCAACAACTTCCTGTTTACTGAAATATTTGGGCGGGGGTATCATCAGTGAGCAGTAGCTCGCGTTTTATATGTTTTAACATGACCTGGACATTTTTTTAATTCAACTTTAGTTTACTGAAACGCGTTTTTGTTTTGTTTAATGCTGGTTCACAATAGTTTTCTGGTACCAGAGTATCCTCGTTCTGCTTAGTTGTCTTATTCCTATGTCTCAGTTTTATATGATTTGGATAATAACTGCAAGACTATAAATAAAGAAAATGAAAAGCGTTATTATCAAATTATAGATAAATTCCTAGCACTTGCAATAGCTCTTTGAGGGGTCCGAATTTGATCTCTTGTATTGATGAACTATGTTTTTCCATACCAATATTTTCTAAAGTGCAGCAGTATTAATTTCTCTATATTCTGATCGACCTACTTGCAGAATCTGCATGTATTTATTGTATTCATTGTCTAAACGCACTCAAGAACATCTGTATCGTTTTAAAAGACCCAATAAATTCAAAAGTATCATTTACCAACACCTAAAGAAGCACAACCATCCTTTTAAATATTTAGCAGTTCAACCTTTAGAAGTATTAAATAAGCAGCCTGGTGAATCTCATTCAAAGTTTGTACGATCACGGAAAACAATTGAATTTAATTGGATTAAAAAATTACAAACAGTCTACCCTCTCGGTCTTAATGATAATATCATGGGATTTGGTAATATATCTAGAACCGATTCCGTTAACATTTTGGATATAGTTTCTAAAACTGTTCGTAAAAACCGTTCTCACGGCCGTAGAACAAATCGCAATCATACCAATATTTCGGACCTAATTTCTATTTCAAAAAACAACGGAAGACATTATCTGTTATCAAAACTCTGTTCATTACCGGTTAATAAGTTAAATAAAATTTTGGAGGATTGCAACACAATTCATATAGCAGTCCTAAGTATGAAATTGTTCAAATTATTATGGCATATTGTTATTCTAAACTATTTCCCACAATTGATCGCCCTGAAGATCATAAAAAACATTTTATTAAAATAAAGTATGTCAATAAAGGTTTTGATTTTGTAAATATTGCCGGTATATTTAACGACCATTCTGTTAAATAACAAATTCCTGGATATTTTGACAATACTGAGCTTCCTCTTATTTATTATATTTACAAGAAATCTACCCGGAAATTTGTGTTTAATTATAGTCAACTGTGTAAAGATGTTAATATCAGTGAAAATACACCTACTTCGTGTAATTGTAGTACCTCCGAATATATTTATGGACCCATTTCCCATGTTATAACAGGAGATCTTAACATCGTTCAAGACCGAGAGTTAAAAATCATTCCTCAGTAAAGGACCTAAATATCGTCCCCCGTCAATTATTAATTGGAATGAGTGTCGTAATATCATCCACGACTCACTCCATACTTACTGTATGAAATGGATAAAACGGGAAAAAGCTGACAAAAAATCAACTGACTCCATTTTCAGAAAACGACATCTGTAACAAACATAAACTTTTAGCTACCGCTTTACAAGCAGAGCCAAATACAATGAAAGTCCCACCATGTACTGGTTTCCGAAGCTACACAAAACACCTTACAAATATAGATTTATTTCGTCTTCAAGCCATTGTTCCACTATTAAATTGTCTATTCTTCTTACCAGCACACTTGGTACAATTAAAAATCTGATAATAAATTGTTCAAATAAGGCCTTCGAAAATAGTGGAATTAATTACTTTTGGAGTGTCAAGAACTCGTTGGAAGTACTTGATAAATTGCATGCTTATATTGGTGATTTTGAATCTGTTCAAAGTTTTGATTTTTCTACCCTGTATACCACATTGCCTCACATTCTCATTAAGAAAAAATTCACACACCTAATTAAATGAGCATTTAAAAAGTCAGAATGTGAATATATATGTTCAAACTCTTTTAGGTCATTTTTTAGTAGCAATAAACAAAAAAACTATGTCAATTGGACATGCTTTGATACTATATATGCCCTTGAATTTTTACTAGATAACATTTTTGTTCGCTTTGGGAATTCCATATATCGTCAGATTATCGGATATCCAATGGGGACTAACTGTGCACCACTTATTGCGGACCTGTTTTTGTATTGCTATGAGTTACAATTTATGACAAAAGTAAGCAAAGACCCATCAAAACAACATCTGATAAACAAATTTAATAATACTTTTAGATATTTAGATGATATTTTGGCTCTCAATAATGACGACTTCAGTATGTATATGAAAGAAATTTATCCTGCTGAACTTACTTTAAATAAAGCTAATACTAACAATGGCCACTGTCCTTTCCTCGATCTTGATATCTATATCACTAACGGAAAGCTGAATACTAAAATTTATGATAAAAGAGATGATTTTTCATTTCCTATCGTTAATTATCCATTTTTTGATGGTGACGTTCCCTTGTCACCATCTTACGGTGTTTATATATCTCAACTTGTACGATTCGCTCGTGTATGTAACAATATTTTAGATTTTAACGAGAGAAATTTATGTATTACTGAAAAATTATTACACCAGGGTTTTCGATATCACAAACTAGTCAAAACATTTACTAAATTTTATCATCGGTATAAGGATATCATTCGTAAATATAGCTCAACATGCAGACTTCTTATACGTTCAGGTATTTCACATCCAATTTTTTATGGAAATATTCTTTATAAAGCACAAAGGTGTCAGTATTCACCTCAAAAATTAACAAAACCTTTGAAAAGACTTATTAAGAAGGGATATAGTTACGATACTGTTGTCAGGTCATTAAAGATTGCATATTTTGGCGTTAATATTGATTTACTTATAGGGTCTTTGCATCGGAACTAAACACATTTATTCAAAAACCAGTTGTTGGCATGACACGGGTTATGTTCTTCTCATATATGTTATGATGGTATGATACTAAACCCCTAACGGGAAGGATTGTGCCTGATGTTCATATGATGAAATCATAATCTTTCAGTCAGTTTATTTGAAGTCTGGAGCTGGTATGTCAGTTAACTGCTAGTAGTCTGTTGTTATTTATGTATTATTGTCATTTTGTTTATTTTCTTTGGTTACATCTTCTGACATCAGACTCGGACTTCTCTTGGACTGAATTTTAATGTGCGTATTGTTATGCGTTTACTTTTCTACATTGGCAAGAGGTATAGGGGGAGGGTTGAGATCTCACAAACATGTTTAACCCCGCCGCATGTTTGCGCCTGTCCCAAGTCAGGAGCCTCTGGCCTTTGTTAGTCTTGTATTTTTTTAATTTTAGTTTCTTGTGTACAATTTGGAAATTAGTATGGCGTTCATTATCGCTGAGCTAGTATATATTTGCTTAGGGGCCAGCTGAAGGACGCCTCCGGGTGCGGGAGTTTCTCGCTGCGTTGGAGACATGTTGGTGACCTTCTGCTGTTGTTTTTTTTTTCTATGGTCGGGTTGTTGTCTCTTTGGCACATTCCCCATTTCCATTCTCAATTTTATTGTTTGATTTGATCTCGTCCTGACACGAAATGAAATGTTCTCCACTGGACGATATCCTTTGATTTTTAATAATTAGTTTTAAGCACCAAAAAATAAAAAAAATATAAAAAACGACAATCTACATTTCATTAGTTTCGGTATCTTGTAATTTTGTCTAATATATGAGTTAAAGGAATACTGATTAAGTGTATAATTTGTCGAAAGCAGAATCATTTCCTTTTGATTATGAAGTTCCATCTACATTATTTAACGGAAATGACTAGTATTTTAATAGGATTTCGCCGCTCTTTTCGAATCGATTTTATGTTTCATTTTATCATGTGGCTGATCAATAATTATGTAAGGTTCCAAATATATATGTTGTTATTGATTCTGATGATTAATTCAATCTCTGTACGATCAATACGACATACTGCCTATGATGAAACATTGTTCAACGGGGAATAACGCTGAAAAGTTTTACAAACATTTAAACAAGAGGCCCAAATGCATCTGCATCGATCACATTGCAAGAGTTTTAATATGTTTGCCAGAAGAAGGAGACTTATATTGTATGTACTCTAATAGTTTTTTTTTAAAATAGGCGACATCAGATTTACGCCATTCATAGAGTAATTCACAATAACCTTTTTTTTTATTGCTTGTAACATTGATGTTAATCATGTAGATAGAGAATTCTTGGAGTATTCGGTCGCCCGAGCAATATAGCATTGGATGTAAGTAGTGTACACTTGTGAAAATAAGGTTTGCGATACAATGAAGGAAGATCAAATTCTTCATTTTGGGTTGATATTCAAAAGGAAGATAGAACAAACCCGTCCTTATTTAGGATTTCCTTCTTGGTAAGTGTCGTTGTGGTATACTGTATAGTTTCAAAGTGAATTGTTAATATCTAATTCCTTTATCAAGCAGTTTATGACCCCGGTTCCAATGTTATAACAGGAGACATTAACATCGTTCGTGACTGGGAATTGATATCATTCCTCAGTAAAGGACCTTAGTATCAACGTAACATCATTAACAACATACTCCGTTCTTACTGCTCTAAATGGATAAAACGAGAAAAAGCTGACAAAAAATCATTTAATTCTGTTTTTTAATTCTGTAATGAACATAGTTGATATTCGTTATCACCATTTTAAATAACATTGTACTCCTAACAACAACAATAGTAGCGCTATTTCTCGTATCAAAAAAAAGCAAAAAGAACTCGTCAAGGAATTTGTTTTTGTCCCGGCTGATAAGGCTGTTAATAATATCAATTTTCTTTTACGAAAATGTTACTTTACGATCGAAACAGCATCTGATTCAAAAATTAATGTCAATTTTAAACACCGTATTTGAATGATATATTGGCTCTCAAAAATGACGACTGCAGTATGTACACATTAAAGAGATTTATCCTGTCGAACTGACTTCATAATGAAGCTAATATCAACAATGAATACTGTCCTTTTCTGGATCTTAATATATATATCTTTAACGGGAAGCTCAATTCCAAAATTTATGATAAAAGAGAAGATTTTCATTACCTATTGTTTATTATCCATTTTTAGATGGTGACATTCCCTTGTCACCATCGTATCGGTTTATATGTCTCAACTTGTTCGATTCCCTCTTTTTTTTAACAACGTATTTGATTTTAACGAAAGAAATTCATGTTTTACTAAAAAATTATTACACCGGGGTTTTTGATATCACAAACTAGTCAAAACATTTACAAAATTTTATCATAGGTATAAGGACATCATTCGCAAATATAAATCAACATGCAGATATCTTATACGTTCAGGTATTTTACATCCAATCTTGTATGATTATATTATTTACAAAGCACAAAAATGTCGGCATTCACCTCGAAATCTAACAAAACCTTTAAACAAACTTCAGAAGATATATTTACGCTATTGTTGTCAGGTCATTACAGATTGCATATTTTTACATGAATATTGATTTACTGATAGGGTCTTTGCATCGGAAATAAACACATTTAGTCTTAGATGCATGATTTTTGTATTCGTTGTTAGTGGCTTTGAACTAGCTGTTAGTTAACTGCGAGTACTCTCAGATATGTACCTATTGTCTTTTTATTGTTGGGATGTACCAGTACCCGGCCACGTCCACTTGTATTTTCGTCCATCTGATGAGTTAAGCCTTTTTCAACTGATTTTTATATTTCGTTCTTATGTTGTACTGTTATACCACTGTCCCAGGTTAGGGAGATGGTTTGGATCCCGCTGACATGATTAACCCCGCTACATTATGTATGTATGTGCGTATTCCAAGTCATGAGCCTGTAATTCAGTGGTTGTCGTTTGTTTATGTGATACATATTTGTTTTTCGTTCATTTTTTGTACATACATTAGGCCTTTAGTTTTCTCGTTTGAACTGTTTACATTGTCATTGTTGAAGGCTGTACGGTGACCTATAGTTGTTAATTTCTGTGTCATTTTGGTCTCCTGTGGAGAGTTGTCTCATTGGCAATCATACCAATTCTTCTTTTTTACATTTATTCTTAAACCAGTTGTTGGCATGATACGAGTTATGTTCTTCTCGTTCATGACGGTATGATACCAATCTCCTAAAGGATGGGATTGTGCTTGATTGTCATATGAGGAAGATTTCAATTAGTTTAATTGAGGTCTGGAGTTGGCATGTCAGTAACTGCTCGTTGTCCTTTGTTAGTTTATGTATCGTTGTCCTTTTGCTTAGTTTCTTTTGTTGCCTATTCTGACATCTGTATCGGACTTTTTTGCTTCGCATCACGGTGACGTCTTGAATTAATTACTTATAACATATACATTCTGATTGGTTACATTATGAAGCGGCTGAGATACAGCAACAGCTATTGGCCTAAATGGGATAAAAAATTACAGACTCTTATTGTCTCAGGATTAGACATCAAATGCCAGAAAATTAACTACATTGGAATGTGTATTTCAGTTCCGATCAACTATCATTAATTTATGTACGTTTTTTATGCACATATTTCACAGAGAAATTCAATATTGAAATATCATTATTAATAAGTGTAGATTTGCTTTGCTAATCTGTAATATGCACGAGTTGCTTTGCTAAACAATGTTCCTATACAATGTCAACAAAAATGCATTATCTGTATTTTATAACTTCTGACAATATAGACACACCTCCAGAGAGGCACACCTCAAGCGTCGTGTATATTTGTAGTTGTTTTAATTTTCAACAAGTAGTTAAAATTCTTAAAAGCATGGGTAACATTGGTTGTATACCGCACACTCTTAAAGTAAGTCCATTTTATATCAATCAATATCTAAAAAATCCAACTTTCCAATATTAAACTGAGTTCTTTTGTGCGCATTGCTGTGTGCCTCTTTATTCTTTATTGGCTAGAGGTTTAGCGAGAGGGAAGAGATCTCACAAAATAAGTTTAACAATGCCGCATTTTTGCGCCTGGCCCAAGTCAGGAGCCTCTGGCCTTTGTTAGTCTTGTATCTTTTTTAATTTTAGTTTATTTATATGTTTTGGAGTTTAGTATGACATCTATTTTCACTAGTACACATTTTTATTTAGAGACCAGCTTAGGCTCACGTCTGGGTGCGGGATGTTCTCGCTTCGTTGACGACCCATTGGTTGCCTACGGCTGTAATCTGCTCTTTGGTCGGTTAGTTGTCTCTTTGACATATTTACTATTTCCATTCTCAATTTCAGGTAATGTGTGTAATTTACACAAAACAACGATGCTGTTTAGGGCTTTATCTGCAAGGACAACAACATATAAAATTTGGAGACAAGGCGGATGCTTAGCAATATCTGGGTCTTTAAAGACCGATGTAGCATGTATATGTACACGTTCGTTTTTTTGTATTCTAATTTGTATCAACGACTAACACCACAGCCTTAAACTATTTGAAAGATTCGGAAAGAATATCTACGTCGTCTTTTTCGCGTTTATCCCACTACCTAGCATAATTATACTGAGCCATCAATATTTCGAAGTGGTGTTCTCAACTGGTATATTAAGGATTTATGAGACATTTAAAAAAAAATTTTCAATTTGGGCAAGTTTTGTAATTACATTGTAGCATGGTATGAATTTGAGTAATCCTTTCGGATTCTCAACAGAACAGAGTGAATTTTTTGAAAGCTGACACTGGAACATTACATTATGAGGGAAACTTGCTGCTCACAATGATGTACTGTCGATGTACATACAGGCCAAGATTGTGTTGACATCTTTAAAGAAGATGTTTGCATTGTTGGTTTTTTTTTCAAATTAAGAAAGAAAAAGTTACAACAATACAAGATCAAAAACAATTTGTTAGCTAAAAACAAATAGAAAAACAATGATAAAAGTAAACATACATTTTCAATTACTTAGTAATTATTTCTAAATAATAAAAAAAGCAAATATCTGTTCACGTAACGATAACTTTTGATTAATATTTAAGTTACTACTATTAAGTTTTATTTGATGTTAAATGAATTCACAACAATTGTATTTTCAATCTTGTCATTTTGGAAGTCCTGAACCTACCTATTTAGAAGATGTTTGCGTATAGGCGAGCCATCTTTAATTCGAGTTTATATAGCAGTTTGTACTGGTGCTATAGAAACGTAACTTTCTTAGTAATTATAGCCAAAGGTACACGATACAGTCCGAATGTACGACTAATTAAGTAATATAAGAAAAACTGTTTCTACTATGTCCAAAGTTTCAAAAAAAGTGTTGAACTGCATGTGATGATAATTTGATACATAATTCATTACAGACTCGTTTTATAGGGAAATTGTCAATAGTTCATATCTATAAAATTGACCTGATATTAGTTAAAATGATTAGTGAAATTACCAAACCATACTTGTAATGTTTCTATTAACCACCAAACATTGAATTAATAGTTGCCGACCTAGTTCGTAAGGATGTTACTATACCAAATATTGTGTCTCAATACAACCATTTGGTTCATACCTTATAAAAATGACAAGTTCACAAAACGATACCATTTGTTTATGTTTTGTATTACATTAAAGACTGTTGTAGCCATAGACATACTAATGAAATAAACATTTAGAAATATAAACATTGATTGTAGACGAAACGCACGTCTAGCGCAAATACAAAATTTCAATCCTGGTATCTATGATGAGTTTATTTACAAGCACTGGCTCCATGCCACTGCTGGTGGAGTTTTTCTTCCCCTAGTGTATCACCATCCAAGAAGTCAGGACTTCTGTGTTGACATGAATTATGATGACATTGATATGGTCAAAATGATAAATTAAATAATTACAAAACTTTGAATTTTTGAAATACTTATAGGCATTTTACCTCAGGAATAGATTATGTATTTGGCAAAACTGTTAGGAATTTTTGGTCCTCGATGCCCTTCTATTTTGTACTTTATTTGGACTTTTAATCTTTATTTTATTCGAGCGTCACGATTGAGCGTCTTGTAAACACGCTCGTCTGGCGCAAATACAAAATTGCAATCCTTGTATCTATGATGAGTTTACTTGTACGGTGGCATGTAACCCTACCTTGACAAATAATTCTGTCTCAGAGCCATTTTCATACTCTTAAATGACGTTTGCTTAGCACAAATTTATGTTCTAGCTTAGTTTGACACTGTCGGGATTCGATACCATGACCCAAGCAATATAGGCGAACACTGTACCATGAGAACATCGAAGTGGTTTATTAATTATTACAAAAAGTAGCAGCTAAATTTAAAAAATACAAGGACTGGTTGATTCACTCACTTCTACTTTTTGATACGGCACTGCTTATTCAAGGTACATTAATCAAACGTACACATTACAGCAGAAATTGTTGTCTTTATTATTATGTTACAGTGAATTTGCATAATCAGGGATTATGTAGAATCCCTAAAATTTGCAGGGATTATGTATATTCCCTGGTTAGTTTAGGGATTATATATAATCATTAAAATTATCAGGGATTATGTATAATCACTAGAAAAAAAACGTCAGGGATTATACAAAATAACTCAAATGATATCAAAATATATAACATATTGAAATATATTAAAAGTTTACCGTAATATATCAAAATAATAACCTTAATATGTTAAAACGTTAGGCATAATATAATAATATGATAGACACAAACACATTAAAATGTTAAACACAGTATTGTTAAATCACGGCCGACACTCGGCTAACCGAGAGATAGGTCGGTTAATCTATATTGAGTATGCGGCTATATCGGCGGTTGGTCTGTTAATCGGGTTGGTTATACGTCTGTTAAGAGTAAAACGCACAATTTTCATATTAAAATCTATTTAATATACAGATTTTAGGTACATTATAAGAATCAAAACAAAAAAATAAAAGTGTCTGACAAAATGATATATATCATAGAACATTTCCCAACTGTAAAAACATTTCATAGTCTGCGCAGTTTTCAGTAAATCTAAAAGGCGTCGCGCAAGTATGTAGTATTTATGCTTATACGCATAGCAATTTTTGTAATGAAAGGCGAAAAAAACAATTTTAGATATCATTTAAAGGACATACAATCGTAGTTTGGTTCTAAAATATAAATTGAAATTAGTAAATATTTCATAATTGTAATATAACGTGAGTAATACCACGTTTTAGTGAACATTATGGGAATAAAGTCTGTTAATGGGTTGGACAATTGAAATTGTGTCAGTTAAGAGTTATTTAGCCAGGACAATAGTTGTGCTACCTTTATATTTTCCCTTTGAAAAAGTTAAGAATGAGATGCTCTTGAGTAAAAAAAATGACAATACGCTGCAACAGTATCCTTCTAGTAAGAACATTTTTATTTTGAGTCCTTTGCATTTTATTAAGGGGTGTGTCACTTCAATATATGTATATGGATTGCCTGCTGGAATATGCATGAATCTATTATTAACGTTTTCTTCAGCCTGAATTTTTGTGTCTGTTCAAAGTAGCACGTTCTCAAATCCGTCCGAGAGTGTCTTTCTAATACAACACAGGGTACATATAACGTGTTGTCGTTCTCATATGTACATGATATTTGTCACTGGACGTTAAACTCAAAATCGTCAACATCATCCGATTGGTTCTTTTCTTCTATTACTGAATCATCTGTTGTTTACAAATCAGTCTAAAGAAGTAAATGGAAAGGAGCGAATGCAGCTACATTTGGTTATCGTAAGTTTTAATTCATTTTATTCCGTTTTGTTCCTTTCTACATAAGTGCAGAGGAGAACTGCAGTTGTCCGCATGTAAACTTTTAGCATTTATTACCAATATGAGTACATAGCAATCCGTTACTGTTTCAACACCCAGGGGTGTTTCATGTGTTTATTCTCAAACAGTTATTATTTTTTTCTATCTTTTTTTATTAATGCATCACTTCCTACTGTCCATATCTATTTATTATTCTATATATTCTGTGTTTCCATCCAGATTCTCGTGTATACAATGAGTGTCCGGATTGGGGGTGTTGTTTATTTCTATATTCTTTAAATTGTCTGTTACTTTTCTCTACATTTTATTTTATCTTACTCATTATCATTTCTTTATTTTTTATATATTCTAGTATCCCAATATATTTTACTTACTGATGTTTAGTTACATTACGACGTTTATCTCTGATTTATATACTGGTTAATACCAATTTAGATACAAATTAGTGTCATTCATGACAACCTAAACAGAATCCACATGATATATGCGACCATTCTTGGATGAAATCAATATGTATAGATTATAACATGCCCTTTTCCATATTAGCCCTGGTATCATCCCGAGACTCCCATATCGGCCTCGAGGCTTTAGCCGAGGCCGATATGGGTCGAGGGATGATACCAGGGCAAATATGGAAAAAAATGTTATAATCTTTAAGCTATTTATCACATATTTAAGTGTTGCAGAAAAGAGGGAAAAAAGGTTCAATTATAACAATTTAATGAAACATAACATGTAAATCTTAAAAATATATCATTATCCGTAACAAATATGTGGTAAGATATAAATAACACATAGCTGAGAGGGTGATAGAGCAGATTGGGTCCCGAGAAAACATTGTCAACCGCGGCGAAGCCAAGGTTTACAATGTTTTTTCGAGGGATACCGATCTGCTCTATCACCCTCTCAGCTGTGTGATATTTGATTTATTATAATGAATGTCCTATCATCATTTTCTTTAACATATGAGTTTTTATTATAAAGTATTTTCTATGTAGTCACGTACTTGACAGCGTAACGGTTATTTGAAAAATCATCAGAAGTGAAGTAAATAGATAATAGTAGTGCATTGACTTGACATATAAACGATACAAGGATTAGGCCCGAAACGGGAAAAAAGCTCTGCTATCAAGAAAAAAATATTTTCAATTGTTGTTATTTTGTAATTGTTATTTATTTTATTTAAATTTTGGGTAAGTACCCCTTTCAAAAGACCTCATATCTGGCTGAGAAATATACATCACAATGAACATGATGAAATGTACATCACCAGTTGAAACCCATCGATGGTGAACGAATGCGTTTAATATCAACAATAAGCATAACAAACAATGATTCATAGGTTTTAAAGTAAAAATATTAACAAGTGAAATACGTTTTTCCAACAATTGTAAACGAAATAAGTTTGAGTCGTTCCACGCTTAGTTGTATAGTAAATTAGAACTTTTTAGCATTGTCTATAAAATAACTTGATGTAGATTCAATTCATTGTCGTTTAAACTGCCGATTTTTGATTGGTCTAGCCGAGAGGGTGACATTCCAAAAAATTGTCACCCGCTCAGCCATGTGATAGAGTAAACTAACACCTTCGTATTAGGCAATCAAAATATGGCATTTTAACATGATGTATAATGATTCTTTAATATTACACTTTTTTATATCAGTTTTCAATATTCATGGCCTAAATTCATTGTTCATGTCAGTGTTTCCGTATATATTATGTTTCATTGCTCATGTGTTGTTTCCGTATATTTTAGCAACTCGTCTTGAGCCTACCCATTTGATCCGATAACACCCCATACAGCAATAAAATTATACTTTTATTGCCATTCATAACTCTTAACAGACCAATTAACAGACCGGGTTTCATACATCCGACCCATTAACAGACCAGGTTTTAAATAAAGATTGATTTATGTCACCAAAATACAGATTTTTGTGTAGATTTTTCACACAATGATATCAATTTGGTTGACAAACATAATGCCTGTCTTTGTTCGATGTTCAAAATATCGCATGCAAGTAAATTCAAGCAACGTGTCTTTTTGTGTACATTTTGTGTGTAAAATGTGTATAAATTTATTGATGAGTAACACGCCTTTTCATTTTATAGATCGTACATCGAAGCTAGAAAAATAATAATTACACCACTGGATTCAGTACATTGAATTGTTGTTAGACATGAATAATTTTTATGATAAACATATATTTAAAAAGTTATACAATGAAACATGCAGAATTTCCAATGATTTCCTCGATAACACCTGATTAACAGACTTTAGCCAAACCGATTAACAGACCTACCGCCGATATAGCCACATACTCAATATAGATTAACCGACCAATCTCTCGGTTAGCCGAGTGTCGGCCGTGTAAATGATAAGCACAATATAATGAAATGATAAGCAAAATATATATAGAATTAAAAACCAATTGTTCAGAGAACAATTGAAGGTCTTTCCATCAAAACAATGTAATTTGATATGAAAAGTTGTGAACCTAAGTTTAAAATGTCATTTCAATCGTAAAATGATAGCTCCTAGTAAGCTGATTCCAAAAATATATTGTTTCCATACATTTTTTTTAAATAAGGGAGATAATTTGTTACTTCCGGTTTGAAAAATGTTACTTCCGATTATATTTGAATATTTACTTGACACTAATTCCAAAAATATCTGGTTCTATATACTTTTATATTAATAAAGTACAAAAAAAAAGCTACTTCCGGTTTACAAAAGGTCACTTCCGGTTGTTTTTTTCAAGGTTAAATGGTTTGATACCTTTTTCTTAAAGTTGTATATCTTTATCATGTATACATATAGAATAAAAGCAAAGGTCAAAATCTAGAACGTCAAATTAAGCTATGACCTTGAGATTAATTTCAAGGTCATAAACCAAGGACCTCAAATCAAAAGACCATAGGTCTTAATTATATTTAGTTAATGAGTTATATCACCAAACGCGTATTTTTAAATACAAGAGGGGAGAAAACTCCCTTTTACATTCAGCGTACGCTTGCAATCAAAATTTACATCTTACGACATGTCGCAACTAACAATTTAGTAAAAATAACTTGTTGATATCTTATACAGTCTTTGGATATAAGTGAAAATAAGCCAAATTCAAATATTAGAATATGACCTTGACCTTTGACCTTGACCTAATTTTCATTTTTTGGGACCAAGGACCTCAAATCAAAAGATCCTAGGTCTCTATCACTTATGATTTATAAGATAGAAATTCATATCACTTATATCAGATGCATAAGGGGAAATAACTCTCATATGGAGCTGTCATATCGCTTCGGTCAAAATAGGACAAATCATGCCAAGGATATAACGAGCAATTTTGTAAAATAAATTTGTCATAATCTTTTACGGTTGCGAAGGAGATGCGATAACAAGGAAAACAGTGTTTGGGGAGATAACTACTACAAAGAAAAGTATTCGTTTACGCAGGGTAAATTTCAAAAGCGCATAAACTGTTCGATATCATATACAAAATATCTAAGCGACATATTGCGAAACAAATGTTTATCGCAAGAACAAAATTAGGCGGAAGAAAAAAAAAATAATCAGAAGAAAAACAATAGGTCTTTCCACAGAAAAGTGGAAAGACCTAATAATTGATTTTGTTTTTGTTTTTAATACTGACTTTATCAGTAATAATATTAAACGAGCCCTTTTTGATACTGACTTAATCAGTATTAATAATATCAATCGAGCCCACAAGGGCGGATTGATGAAGTCAGTATGAAAATATTTAATGGCATAATGAGTATTCTTTTTATCGGATTGTTTTAGAAATTGCTTTTAGGTTGAGAATATGAAATAAAATGAAATTGTCTTTAACACTATTTTTATACGTACAATCGTTTTGATAAATGTTTGTTGATTGTATGAATGAAGTCAAATGTTATGCACAATATTTTTAAAATAAACATTTTAGTTACAAACTAAATTTGGATGGCTTCGACTATTACACATTTGCCCTGCCTTTCTACAGGCATATCTATCAATTTCCCATCTGTTTTACCACAATATCAACATTTAAAAAAAACTCCACATCGAATCAGATTTTACGGCACGTCTCTGAGAAATAGAGTTTTAAGCACAAACATCTGAAGGTACCAATGAAGGGAAATCAGCAACCTCAAACTGATTTCTTGTATTAAAGATCCGAGCAGGATTCCATGCTATATGTTAAGGCGATATCCCTCTTCAGTCTTTTTGTGAATAATGACCATTAGATTTATAGGATCTCCCTTTCCTGGAACCACTAGCGGAATTGGTATGAGATATGCATATGTTGCATATAGTTTTTTCTCTGCAATTCGCGTTAACTTTTGAGCATACGTTTTCTTCAACCCAAGCAACAACTCTGCCTGTGCTGAGCTTATTTGTCAGTGACTTAATGAGGTTCAACACTTGCATTAAAATATAAAGGGAAAAATTCATCACTTAAGATTCACATAGTAGATCAGGAATGAAAACTGTTTATGTTAATTTGTTTCATCATCTTTGGAGCTTTTAGTTATTGATAATCCCTGAAATCATATTAGGGAATGTGTAGAATAATAATTAAAATAATAAGTGATTATATAAAATCACTGGTCATTTTCAGGGAATCTATATAATCACTAATGATTTTAGTGATTCTACATAATCCCTGATTATACAAATTCACTGTAACATATATATGCCAAATAAATTGGTCACAAGGTGTAACAAAATGGATCTCTATATCAATTTAATATCAAGAAGAAAACAATAAATTGCGGCAAAGATGGTCAACCACAACATGAGGTGCTAATCTTTTTAAACCATATCCGGATTTCGTGATCACCGCAATTGAAATGAGTTGCGTCGAGTCCATTGGTCTGACGAAAGCAGATTCCTCCTATATCATATTGATGGGCGCATGCGCGTATGGCGTCCTCGGAATAAAGCATACAGGGAACAGCACATCCTCGGAACTACAGCATTTGGTGGTGGGGTTTGACAGTTTGGGGATGCTTTTCATTTGACTGCAAAATGGGCCTCTATGTTCTGGATGGGACTATGACGGGTCACGAATATCGCGATAGCATCATCCGGGATATCGTTGTGCCACATTTTGACAATCATAACCTAGAAACTATACCAATTTTCATGGACGATAATGCTAGGCCACACAGAGCACGCATTTTTGCAGATTATTTACGTCAGGAGACAATTGACACTTTTCCTTGGCCAGACATTTCACCGGATATGAATCCCATCGAGCATGTCTGGGATGATATTGGTAAAATAATCGACAACAGGGTTCCAGCTTGTCATAATTTACAAGAATTACGAGCAGCCTTAATTGAAGAATGGCAAAAACATCCTTCTAGAACATTACGACACTTAGTTCAAAGCATGAGACGACGTGTGGATGAACTTTTTCGGAAGCGTGGAGGATACACCCGCTACTGGCATTAATTGTACTTATTTTATTACTACAATTTATTCACAATTGTCAACCTCGAGTTTTGAATAGAATTTCGTGTATAGTGTAGAGTAAATTTGTCAAAAACTTCAGTATAAGTTGAAACTTTATCTTGTGTTTTTTTTTGGGCCATTTTACAACCATTTGCCCTAAATTAAATAGTAAAATTTAACCATGAAAACCGTCAAAAATTTGCACTTTTCAATTAACATTATGTATGATATCTTATTAAAATTCAAATTCAGTTCATTGTATCGATATTTCCATTAGTTATAAGATCAGTAAAAAACGATTCTGAAAATAATCAGGTGTTGCTTAACTTATGGCGAGGTATATATATATATATATATATATATATATATATATATATATATATATATATATACAACTCGTCTAAACATCAACCCAACAATGTTAGATCTGTAAATTTGCTTTCGCAAATTTTTGGTTCTTCCCTCGCCGGGATTCGAACCCATGCTACTGTGATATCGTGACACCTAATCGCCTGCACTGCAGCCGTCCCGCTAGACCACACGACCACCTGGGCTCTCAAAAAAAGAGCTTTCGGTGGGCATGTGTTACCTTTCCACGTCAGTTTTAATCTAGCGGCGTACTACAGTACATGATATATAAGGCATGAAGATGTTATTGTTACAGATCAGCTAAATTATCTATAGTAAAGGATCCTACAAATTAATGTAAGATACAGTCACAGAAAATAATTATATTCATAAGTACGTCTGAGTCAGTGACAACTTTACAACAGAAGTATCCATCGGATCGCCATCAATGATGGTGATACATGGCTGTGTACATAATGTATATACAACTCGTCTAAACATCAACCCAACAATGTTAGATCTGTAAATTTGCTTTCGCAAATTTTTGGTTCTTCCCTCGCCGGGATTCGAACCCATGCTACTGTGATATCGTGACACCTAATCGCCTGCACTGCAGCCGTCCAGCTAGACCACACGACCACCTGGGCTCTCAAAAAAAGAGCTTTCGGTGGGCATGTGTTACCTTTCCACGTCAGTTTTAATCTAGCGGCGTACTACAGTACATGATATATAAGGCATGAAGATGTTATTGTTACAGATCAGCTAAATTATCTATAGTAAAGGATCCTACAAATTAATGTAAGATACAGTCACAGAAAATAATTTAATTCATAAGTACGTCTGAGTCAGTGACAACTCTACAACAGAAGTATCCATCGGATCGCCATCAATGATGGTGATACATGGCTGTGTACATAATGTATATACAACTCGTCTAAACATCAACCCAACAATGTTAGATCTGTAAATTTGCTTTCGCAAATTTTTGGTTCTTCCCTCGCCGGGATTCGAACCCATGCTACTGTGATATCGTGACACCTAATCGCCTGCACTGCAGCCGTCCCGCTAGACCACACGACCACCTGGGCTCTCAAAAAAGAGCTTTCGGTGGGCATGTGTTACCTTTCCACGTCAGTTTTAATCTAGCGGCGTACTACAGTACATGATATATAAGGCATGAAGATGTTATTGTTACAGATCAGCTAAATTATCTATAGTAAAGGATCCTACAAATTAATGTAAGATACAGTCACAGAAAATAATTATATTCATAAGTACGTCTGAGTCAGTGACAACTCTACAACAGAAGTATCCATCGGATCGCCATCAATGATGGTGATACATGGCTGTGTACATAATGTATATACAACTCGTCTAAACATCAACCCAACAATGTTAGATCTGTAAATTTGCTTTCGCAAATTTTTGGTTCTTCCCTCGCCAGGATTCGAACCCATGCTACTGTGATATCGTGACACCTAATCGCCTGCACTGCAGCCGTCCCGCTAGACCACACGACCACCTGGGCTCTCAAAAAAAGAGCTTTCGGTGGGCATGTGTTACCTTTCCACGTCAGTTTTAATCTAGCGGCGTACTACAGTACATGATATATAAGGCATGAAGATGTTATTGTTACAGATCAGCTAAATTATCTATAGTAAAGGATCCTACAAATTAATGTAAGATACAGTCACAGAAAATAATTATATTCATAAGTACGTCTGAGTCAGTGACAACTCTACAACAGAAGTATCCATCGGATCGCCATCAATGATGGTGATACATGGCTGTGTACATAATGTATATACAACTCGTCTAAACATCAACCCAACAATGTTAGATCTGTAAATTTGCTTTCGCAAATTTTTGGTTCTTCCCTCGCCGGGATTCGAACCCATGCTACTGTGATATCGTGACACCTAATCGCCTGCACTGCAGCCGTCCCGCTAGACCACACGACCACCTGGGCTCTCAAAAAAAGAGCTTTCGGTGGGCATGTGTTACCTTTCCACGTCAGTTTTAATCTAGCGGCGTACTACAGTACATGATATATAAGGCATGAAGATGTTATTGTTACAGATCAGCTAAATTATCTATAGTAAAGGATCCTACAAATTAATGTAAGATACAGTCACAGAAAATAATTATATTCATAAGTACGTCAGAGTCAGTGACAACTCTACAACAGAAGTATCCATCGGATCGCCATCAATGATGGTGACACATGGCTGTGTACATAATGTATATACAACTCGTCTAAACATCAACCCAACAATGTTAGATCTGTAAATTTGCTTTCGCAAATTTTTGGTTCTTCCCTCGCCGGGATTCGAACCCATGCTACTGTGATATCGTGACACCTAATCGCCTGCACTGCAGCCGTCCCGCTAGACCACACGACCACCTGGGCTCTCAAAAAAAAGAGCTTTCGGTGGGCATGTGTTACCTTTCCACGTCAGTTTTAATCTAGCGGCGTACTACAATACATGATATATAAGGCATGAAGATGTTATTGTTACAGATCAGCTAAATTATCTATAGTATAGGATCCTACAAATTAATGTAAGATACAGTCACAGAAAATAATTATATTCATAAGTACGTCTGAGTCAGTGACAACTCTACAACAGAAGTATCCATCGGATCGCCATCAATGATGGTGATACATGGCTGTGTACATAATGTATATACAACTCGTCTAAACATCAACCCAACAATGTTAGATCTGTAAATTTGCTTTCGCAAATTTTTGGTTCTTCCCTCGCCGGGATTCGAACCCATGCTACTGTGATATCGTGACACCTAATCGCCTGCACTGCAGCCGTCCCGCTAGACCACACGACCACCTGGGCTCTCAAAAAAAGAGCTTTCGGTGGGCATGTGTTACCTTTCCACGTCAGTTTTAATCTAGCGGCGTACTACAGTACATGATATATAAGGCATGAAGATGTTATTGTTACAGATCAGCTAAATTATCTATAGTAAAGGATCCTACAAATTAATGTAAGATACAGTCACAGAAAATAATTATATTCATAAGTACGTCTGAGTCAGTGACAACTCTACAACAGAAGTATCCATCGGATCGCCATCAATGATGGTGATACATGGCTGTGTACATAATGTATATACAACTCGTCTAAACATCAACCCAACAATGTTAGATCTGTAAATTTGCTTTCGCAAATTTTTGGTTCTTCCCTCGCCGGGATTCGAACCCATGCTACTGTGATATCGTGACACCTAATCGCCTGCACTGCAGCCGTCCCGCTAGACCACACGACCACCTGGGCTCTCAAAAAAAGAGCTTTCGGTGGGCATGTGTTACCTTTCCACGTCAGTTTTAATCTAGCGGCGTACTACAGTACATGATATATAAGGCATGAAGATGTTATTGTTACAGATCAGCTAAATTATCTATAGTAAAGGATCCTACAAATTAATGTAAGATACAGTCACAGAAAATAATTATATTCATAAGTACCTCTGAGTCAGTGACAACTCTACAACAGAAGTATCCATCGGATCGCCATCAATGATGGTGATACATGGCTGTGTACATAATGTATATACAACTCATCTAAACGTCAACCCAACAATGTTAGATCTGTAAATTTGCTTTCGCAAATTTTTGGTTCTTTCCTCGCCGGGATTCGAACCCATGCTACTGTGATATCGTGACACCTAATCGCCTGCACTGCAGCCGTCCCGCTAGACCACACGACCACCTGGGCTCTCAAAAAAAGAGCTTTCGGTGGGCATGTGTTACCTTTCCACGTCAGTTTTAATCTAGCGGCGTACTACAGTACATGATATATAAGGCATGAAGATGTTATTGTTACAGATCAGCTAAATTATCTATAGTAAAGGATCCTACAAATTAATGTAAGATACAGTCACAGAAAATAATTATATTCATAAGTACGTCTGAGTCAGTGACAACTCTACAACAGATGTATCCATCGGATCGCCATCAATGATGGTGATACATGGCTGTGTACATAATGTATATACAACTCGTCTAAACATCAACCCAACAATGTTAGATCTGTAAATTTGCTTTCGCAAATTTTTGGTTCTTCCCTCGCCGGGATTCGAACCCATGCTACTGTGATATCGTGACACCAAATCGCCTGCACTGCAGCCGTCCCGCTAGACCACACGACCACCTGGGCTCTCAAAAAAAGAGCTTTCGCTGGCCGTGTGTTACCTTTCCTCGTCAGTTTTAATCTAGCGGCGTACTACAGTACATGATATATAAGGCATGAAGATGTTATTGTTACAGATCAGCTAAATTATCTATAGTAAAGGATCCTACAAATTAATGTAATATACAGTCACAGAAAATAATTATATTTATAAGTACGTCTGAGTCAGTGACAACTCTACAACAGATGTATCCATTGGATCGCCATCAATGATGGTGATACATGGCTGTGTACATAATGTATATACAACTCGTCTAAACATCAACCCAACAATGTTAGATCTGTAAATTTGCTTTCGCAAATTTTTGGTTCTTCCCTCGCCGGGATTCGAACCCATGCTACTGTGATATCGTGACACCAAATCGCCTGCACTGCAGCCGTCCCGCTAGACCATATAAACAAGTCTAAATTGAAAACAACGTTCAAACCTATGATGGTGTTGGATAAAAACCGCAATTTTTATACGTGTGCATGTAACAAATGTCGTTGTAGAGGGGTCTAAATACAGCACACACAACATTTTCCAAAAGACCAAAAGAGTGAAAAAATATGTTTTAACAAAACGCATTTGACTAACAGGTCGAACAACTGATGTTCTTAAACCCTGCTGACTGCCATTAACGATTGCCAAATAAATTGATCACAAGGTGTAACAAAGTGGATCTACATTAATTTAATACCAAGTAGAAAACAATAAACTTGCGTCAAAGATGGAAAACCACAACATGAGGTGCTATGTTTTTTTACACTATATCCGTATTTCGACAATTAATGTCTCTTCAGTGATGTTGGGGATCGAAAAGATTTGGAAGGCCATTTAATTTACCTCAATTAAAGATAGACTCTTGAATTTTAAAGAGTCAAAATAGGATAAACGGATTATATAAACTTTAGGTAAAATATAATACAAGCCCAAACGAAATAAATATAAACAAGTCTAAATTGAAAACAACGTTCAAACCTATGATAACGTTGGATAAAAACCGCAACTTTAATACGTGTGCATGTAACAAATTTCGTTGTAGAGGGGTCTAAATACAGCACAAAAAACATTTTCCAAAAGACCAAAAGAGTGAAAAAATATATTTTAACAAAACGCATTTGACTAACAGGTCTAACAACTGATGTTCTTAAACCCTGCTGACTGCCATTGACGATTGACAAATAAATTGATCACAAGGTGTAACAAAATGGATCTATATTAATTTAATACCAAGTAGAAAACAATAAACTTGCGGCAAAAATGGTAAACCACACCATGAGGTGCTAAGTTTTTTTACACCATATCCGGATTTCGACAATTAATGTCTATAAAAAGTGCCTAGAAAATCAACCTAACGATTTTACGATCAGATTCGTAACTTCCTCCCCGACCGGGGCTGGATCCTGTACTTTTTATTTCTAACTTCTAAGACAACACCTCCTAGCATTGCGCAGAGACCTTATCCCCTCCTCTAACTCTAGCTTAGAAAATAAGCTTTCGTTTCGGGAGGTGTTTCCTTCTCGTAGGAATTAAACAAGGATCTCTGATACAATACACGAAGTATTCTTTTTAGTGTACAGAAATGATCATCTACTCATCTCTTCAGTATAATTACAGGATGCTTATCTAATTTATTTTTAGAAGCATACAATCACTGTAAATAAATATATGTATATGTCTGCCTGTGTGTAGTGACAACTGCAAATTATACCTTGTCCATCGGATTTCTTATGAGTAAGAAATACCAGGCGTTAGAATATGTATAAAGTGCCTACAAAATCAACCTAACGATGTTAAAGTAGATCTGATTCGTAACTTCCTCCCCGACTGGGGCTGGATCCTGTACTTTTTATTTCTAACTTCTACGACAACACCGCCTAGCATTGCGCAGAGACATTATCCCCTCCTCTAACTCTAGCTTAGAAAATAAGCTTTCGTTTCGGGAGGTGTTTCCTTCTCGTAGGAATTAAACAAGGATCTCTGATACAATACACGAAGTATTCTTTTTAGTGTACAGAAATGATCATCTACTCATCTCTTCAGTATAATTACAGGATGCTTATCTAATTTATTTTTAGAAGCATACAATCACTGTAAATAAATATATGTATATGTCTGCCTGTGTGTAGTGACAACTGCAAATTATACCTTGTCCATCGGATTTCTTATGATTAAGAAATACCAGGCGTTAGAATATGTAAAAAGTGCCTACAAAATCAACCTAACGATGTTAAAGTAGATCTGATTCGTAACTTCCTCCCCGACTGGGGCTGGATCCTGTACTTTTTATTTCTAACTTCTACGACAACACCGCCTAGCATTGCGCAGAGACCTTATCCCCTCCTCTAACTAATATATATATTAGTTAGAGGAGGGGATAAGGTCTCTGCGCAATGCTATATATATATATATACAACTCGTCTAAACATCAACCCAACAATGTTAGATCTGTAAATTTGCTTTCGCAAATTTTTGGTTCTTCCCTCGCCGGGATTCGAACCCATGCTACTGTGATATCGTGACACCAAATCGCCTGCACGTCCCGCTAGACCACACGACCACCTGGGCTCTCAAAAAAAGAGCTTTCGGTGGGCATGTGTTACCTTTCCACGTCAGTTTTAATCTAGCGGCGTACTACAGTACATGATATATAAGGCATGACGATGTTATTGTTACAGATCAGCTAAATTATCTATAGTAAAGGATCCTACAAATTAATGTAAGATACAGTCACAGAAAATAATTATATTCATAAGTACGTCTGAGTCAGTGACAACCCTACAACAGATGTATCCATCGGATCGCCATCAATGATGGTGATACATGGCTGTGTACATAATGTATATACAACTCGTCTAAACATCAACCCAACAATGTTAGATCTGTAAATTTGCTTTCGCAATATATATATATATATTATATAAGTTTGAAAATTACACCCAAGTGTTAGAATTAGATTTTTATGCTGACAAATTTTTTGTCCGTCCCTCAGCGGATATATAAATACAACCATTTCTGCCGTGACGTGTACGTTTGATTAAAATAACAAGAATAAGCAGTGGCATATCAAAATTTGGTTTTTTATTCAATAAGTAGCACATATCTTTAGTATTCTGATACAAAACGTGCTATACATGTGATATTATATATTCAGTATATTTTACAACAAATCCTGTGGAAACTTCCGATACTGTAACTGTAATTATTGCTCCTGAATTTGAATTAAAAAAAATGTTAACTGTTGACGTTTATACAGATTGTTCTGATAGATAAGACGTGACCAGAATGAAATGTTTTCAAATATTCATGGTGGTAGTTTATTGATTGGCAAACCAAGATGCTATTCAAATAAAACTATGCTTATTATTAAAGGTCGTTTTGGAAACTTGTAGTTGCTTACATTCTTCACGTGGGTATCAAGACATCAGTTCTTTGATTTATATATATAAGACTTCTATTACTTTTTTTTAAATCAATTAAAATGTTTTTTTTAACTTATTGAACTCCTACAGGTGTGAATAAATTCATCGTACATGAAAGTTTACGTTTGAATAAGCTAAAATGTTAATACTGAAAAAAACAAATTTGATTACATTATTTAGATTGAGAGAAAAGACTGGAAAAGACTGGAACTATCAATATTACACATCTGTTATATAAAACAGGCCAAAATAATATAAAATCTCAAATGCGAGCTTTGATTTTGATTATATTCTTTTTAATTCGGGCACTTAAATGTGTTTCCTTTTAATTTGTTTTGCCTTAAAATTCTTATCACTCTCACAACTGCTTTACATACATCGCGATTTCGTTGTGTATGTAGACATGGTAGAACCAAAAACAAATATTTACGATTATTTCATGTAAGAGAACTCCTTTTCCTGTATATCATTCTCTGACAAATAGAGATAATTATAGATTTATCTATAATTAACTCAATCATTAGAATTAATTTTCTCATTTCGTAAATTTCGTTTTGTCGGTATTAACCTTTGCACGAAAACCGATGTAAAAACTTATTTACCGCCATTGTTCATTTACAAGCACAGTTAAGACAAATTCAATGAAAAACAAACTTCCTTAGTCATCCTGAATTTTGTTGATTGGAAATTAGTTTTTATTTGTAGTTAATCCATTGATTTGAATTGTCAAGTTGTCAAGCCGCTGATCAGATAGATTTTTTGGGAAAGCGCGACTAACTATCATGCTGTTATCCGTTACTTCCAAAAACTTATCAAAGATACCAAGCAGGTCTATTATTTGATATGCAATACGCTTGTTTCTTTTATAGCAGACTAATCGTTGGCGCGGGAATCAAAATAATTCAAATACAACGAGGAAGAGAATTAAAAACCAAAAAAAATGTCGAAAGGTTTAGCAAAGTATGACTTAGACTGTCTATTTCTGGGTAGAAAACCTTACTGTTTCGGAATATCAAACTTAGATAAACGGTACATCTACATGATATAAACGAATCAATGAATATTTAGGTTACCACGAAGTGTTAACATCTTGGCTGGTGATTTCCTCGTGGGTAAAAACTCTACCAGCAGTGGCATCGACCCAAGTGTTGTAAAAACTCACTACATAAACGAGGGGTAAGATTTGTTTCTTCAGTTTGTCTAGATAAAACTAATAGTAAGTTGAAAATAAAGTCATATCAAATACGAAGATAAAAATTGATCTTACTACTACTTACGCCAAATATGTCTGGAAGGTTATGAGTGTCATATAAACATGATGACATTGTGATAGTTTACTCAATAAGCAGTTTTATCTCGAGTGTGTCATGAGCTCAGTAGCCATGCAGCCAGCCCGTTTCACTGATATTGTCATTTTAATTTTTGAACACCTTTGAATTGATCGAAATACAAAGGAATATTTACTTCGGTTATAGATTCCTTATCTGCAGTTGGCACAATCTGTTGGAATGAAGGGTCCTCAATGCTCTTCATATTGCACTTTGAACAGCCGTTTCAAAAACCACGCATTTTAAATACCATTTTTAGATACTTTTTAATTTACCTACTGGTTCCCAGATATGATCTCTATATTTCACCTCATGGAGACACAACTTTGGAATTTAACCAGTATGATACACATGAAAAGCGACCTAATTGAATTATGAGGAAGAGAAGGGAAGTACAGTATTTTAGTATAATTTAAACTTTAAACGGGATTTTGAGAAACAAAGATTTTGAGGTGTGTTGTACAAGAATCTATAAAAATATTTTGGGATGCTATGAATAACAATGAAGCTAATTGCATTCAAGTGTTGACATCACAATATAACAACTAATTATATAACAATTAATTATGTAAAAAATATGTCATAATGAAATTATCACAATTCGAAAGATTAATCTTTCTTCTTTCTTTTGGTACCTCCTTTATGAAATTTAAAGAATGATGAAATGAATTACATCAGTTTAAAGTTGTCTGATTGGAAGTGAAAAAAATCTTTGTATTGTGCTACAGTAAGTAGGGGTTCGTTATTAATTTCAACCATTGGACTTCATTGTAGATGTTATTGAACTCAACATATTTCTCTTCTAAATTTTCCTCTATTTATCAGGGTTTCTGCACAAAATACGAAAAAATTAGAGGTTATTTTGTTTATTTGTGAATGTTAACTGCATTATTTGTAGATCTTATTTTGCTGAACACTTTTGCTTAGTACAATTTTTCTCCATATATGATAGTTTCAGCAAAAAATGAGATAAATTCGTCCTCCAAGGGCAATAACCCCTAAAAGGGGTTAATTGACAATTCGTCTTTTCTAACGTATTTGTAGAACTAGCTATTGTGGTCATTTTTTCTGTTTAGAATTTCTCTCTATCTGTTGAAGTTTCAAGATAATAACCAAAACTGCGAAATTTCTACCAACAATAATACATTTTAGAGGCAATCGACGGTCCTGTTGGTCATTTCTACTCCGTGTCAGAGTTCCTCTGACTGCTTTAGTTGTATGGTTTGTTCAATTTTTTTATACGCCAAACGCTTTGAAATTTACTTAAATTTACTTACATCTTGTGGATTCGGGATTTAATGCATATTTGAACGTTTTGCGTCGCGTTTATGCCTTTCGTAGAATCAACCTTGAAATGTGACATTTTGGATTGTCTATATCAATCAACCGAAACCTTACTGGGTTAGTTTCATTCTGTGGATTTTATCTATTTGTAATAATTGAAAAGACCGTTTATGATTGTTATCAACAATTATATATTATTGGTTGAGCATTTAACTGAAGGATAACACGAACTGATTGCGACAGATAAATATATTAAAGCTGACATTAAATACAAGAGGGACGAAAGATACCAAAGGGACAGTCAAACTCATAAATCTAAAACAAACTGACAACGCCATGGCTAAAAATGAAAAAGACAAACAGAAAAAACAATAGTACACATGACACAACATAGAAAACTAAAGAATAAACAACACGAACCCCACCAAAAACTAGGGATGATCTCAGGTGCTCCGGAAGGGTATGCAGATCCTGCTCCACATGTGGCACCCGTCGTGTTGCTTATGTGATTACAAATCCGGTAACTAGTCTAATTCGGTAGGTCACATTCATGAAAGGGAAGGGGATTGTAGTTACGACGTAAGGAACATATCCGATATCATTTGTGAAACGGTTATTCCATAACGGTCAACCAACTCGTGATGGCGTCCGTAAAATTTACGAAGGGATGATTTCAACTTCACCATTTGGAACTCTTGGTTTAATAGCTTCCTTGTGAGCAGTAACCCTCTATCAAGAATATCATGATAGGAAATGCAAGCACGGGAATATCGTATCAATTGGGAATATCGTGAATATCGTATCAATCGGGAATATCGTATCAATTGGGAGATATATACAACTATCATGTTTTCCTTAAAGAACTTATTAAACAGTCTTAAATTACATACCAAAATAAAATTGTTTTGACATAGTTATGCAGCAATTAGTTCTAGTTGAATAGTAACGATGAAGCCACAAAACAACAAAAACAAAAAATAAAATATTATACTTCCTCTGAATATGACAAGTATCAGAATAATAACTTTTGATCTAATGCATTTTTGTCTTAACTTCTGACCTAATGCATTTTTGGAAATATTTAAATTATAACAATTGATTTGTTTTATGTTATTCAAATAATAGTTATCAAAGGTACCAGGATTATAATTTAGTACGCTAGACGCGCGTTTCGTCTACATAAGACTCATCAGTGACGCTCATATCAAAATATTTATAAAGCCAAACAAGTACAAAGTTGAAGAACATTGAGGATCCAAAATTCCAAAAGGTTGTGCCAAATAAAATAGTTGTTCAAACGATACCAAATAGGAGGTAAAGTTTTCTCATAAAATTTCACGTTCGAGCAGAATAATTCCGTTGCATTAACCACAGCTCAAAAAAGCGTAGTGTCGTTGGAATAAAAAAAAACATATTTAACACAGCATATTTCACCTAGAACATTATGTTAAATCAATTTGAATACATACAATCTATTGAGTAATCCCCAATTGCGTGGGAACTTAATTAGCGATCCGTGCTAAGACATCATCAATTTTTCCGAGCTATAGTGACAGTGTCAGCGAAAGTCTCAATTACGATTATAATAAGTCTCAGAGATTGTACCGTTATTCATTTGATATCAAAACTATTTGCAATAAAAATGAATAATTTACTCTAAAGTCTACTTTTTTTTTAAGTTATGGATTCACTGTAAAGGATAGGATAGACGCATGTAAGGAACATTTTGAATAAATTCTTCATATAGTTCTTACCAATATAGAGCAAATAATAGTTATGATATTCTTTCAGTAGAGGCAATCTTCTTTTTCAGATTTTGTGAATATACTGAAAAAGAAACAATATGCATTTTGCACAAATAATAAATTGATAACTTTGAATAAAATGTACATTAATATTGTTTCTAAATAACTTTTAGCCAGTTTAATTTTCCTTTAATCACAAGAAAAGATAATTTACTATAGTTTAGTTTGGTATGGCAAGTATAATAATGTTCGCTATCTCAGTGCAATGTTGTGTAGTGGATATTCGGTATTTATTGTTACTTAACAGTGTCCTTCTTTAAACGGTTTTTTTTAAATTGTTACGGCCAGAAATCACCTTTAAATTGTAGCCAACAAAAGACACAAATCAATAATAAAATTTAACAATATTTATCATACAAACGTTTACAAGAGGTATTACACAAATATTACTGTCAACTTAACTGTCAAAATATGAGTTCAATCTTTTATCTTTGTCTGTATCAGGAAATCTTTCGGAATCCAATCTGAATATTACGTTCAAAACTAAGGTCACAATCCAGTATGATGTTGTTTGCAGAATAAAAGTGTCAATCCAAATGCTGTGAATGCTAATGTCTATTGATGTCTAAGTCCAAGTCCAAGAGTGAGAGTTTAACTTTAGTGTCTGTATATATATAGTTGTCATGGAAGATTCTAGAACAGTCTATAATTGAACATTCTAGAAAGTTACAACGGAAGTTTCTAGTAAAATGTAGAAGTTTATATAACGCATCTTTTATTAGGATCATTCTGGAAAGTTCCAATCATTCTGTAGTTGTTCCAGTGATTTCTAAACTGCACAGTTCTAAGATTATCTATCAGGCCACACAACACAAATCAGGCCAACATAAATAAATACAATAATTACAATATCATAACACCTCCCCCCTTAAAAGAAGTTTTAGTGTAATAAAAACTTATTATGAACAAAAATACATAGTATATACAAGGTGTTTTAATAAGCTCTAGATAAAGCATCAGCTATTACATTATCTTTACCCTTGATATGTTTTATAATTACATCATATTCCTGTAACAATAAACTCCACCTAGTCAACCTCTGATTCTTGTTTCTCATTCTATGTATGAAGGTGAGAGGATTATGATCAGTACAAACAAGAATAGGATATACAGTGGGATTCAAATATACATCAAAATGGTTTTTATTTCTTCTCTACGATCAAAAGACAGATGTGCAAGTTTTGAGTCTAAATTTGACAAAATTTCTGAATTTTTCAATCTAACTGTCTCTTCCAAAGTTTTAGAACTAAAAGGTGGTTCAATTACATCTGGTTTGTCATGATTGTTCTCAAATTTAACCATGCCTAAAGTGGCAACTAGTTTACTCTCACATTCATTAGTACGCTCAAAATATGGTTTAAACATATTAATATGACACACTCTGTTTTGTTTACGCCGACCTGGAGTTTTTACAATATAATTCAAATCATTGATTTTACTCTCTATTGTATAAGGACCACAATATTTAGCTTGTAAAGGATGTCCAGGGACTGGCAAAAATACAAGTACCTTATCACCAGGCTCAAAAACTCCTTCCCTGGCATCTTTATCATACCAAATTTTCATCTTGTTCTGTACATTTAAGTTTTTCTGAGCAATTTGACAAGCAGTACACAATTTTTCTTTAAATCTAGATACATAGTCTAAAAGATTCAAGTCAGTATGTTCAGTAATCCACTTTTCCTTAATCAATTTTAACGGTCCCCTTACAGTATTGCCAAATACCAACTGAAAGGGACTAAATCCAAGGGATTCTTGAACAGCCTCTCGGACTGCAAAAAGTAGAAAGTGAACTCCATCATCCCAGTCTCTGTCAAATTGAAGACAAAAAGTTCTAATCATGTTCTTCAATGTTTGATGAAAACGTTCTAAGGCACCTTGAGATTCTGGATGGTACGCACTTGATCTATACTGAGCAATCCCTAACTGGTACACGACTTGCTGAAATAAACCTGACATGAAATTTGACCCCTGGTCGGACTGTATAGACTTAGGAAGTCCTACTAATGTGAAAAATTTGATAAGTGCTTTGACAATAGTAGGTGTCTTGATATTTCTTAGCGGAATAGCCTCAGGAAAGCGAGTGGATGTACACATGATTGTCAATAAATACACATTTTCAGTTTTGGTCTTTGGTAAAGGTCCAACACAGTCAATTAGAACTCTGCTGAAAGGTTCGTCAAATGCTGGAATAGGCAGAAGTGGTGCTGATGGTATTTTCTGGTTAGGCTTACCAACAACCTGGCATATATGGTATGATTTCCAGTATTCTGCGACATCATTTCGAAGTCTGGGCCAGTAGAAATGCTGCAAGATCTTAAGGCAAGTCTTCCTTATACCTACGTGTCCAGCCAAGGGGGTGTCATGGGCAAGACCAATAATTTCTTGCCTATAAACTTCAGGCACCACCACTTGGTATACCACTCTCTATTCCTCCTCTGGGGTAGCATCAGGAGGCCTCCACTTCCTCATTAAAATGCCGTCCTGATGGTAATAGCATTCGGCCACTTTGTCTGCTTCCTCCTGTGGCTGAGCCCGCTGGTTGAGCTGAAGAACCTCAGGGTCTTTATGTTGTTCTTCGAATAAATTTTGTCGGTCTAATGAATGGCTGTTTACGTTTGGCCATGGCATAATAACATTCTTGTTAACACTAGGTGGTCTTATTATGGCCTTTTTCTGAGCTACCAGGACCTTCAATGTCTGCTAGGAAAGTGTCAGAAAGGTCCATGTAATCAAACTGGTTTTCTTGCAAATTCTCATCTTGTTGTTTTCTAGCCATCGTCCTAGTGACAACACAAGCTGGATACAATTCAGCATCATCTTCAGGTAATTTAACATCCACCACTGGTTCACTGGTAACAATTGGTTCAGCAACCATTTTGTTCCTAGCTAGATCATTTCCTAGCAATAATGTAACACCCTTAACAGGGAGATTAGGACGAACACCCACAATAACTGGTCCTGTTATCAAATCTGACTTCAGATAAATACGATGGAGAGGAACATCTATACAACCCAACTCTACACCTTGTAACAAAACGGAGGCACCAACAGAAGTCTTCTCGGACAAAGGCAACACACCTTCTAACAACAAAGACTGAGAAGCTCCAGTGTCCCGTAAAATCTTAATAGGCTGAAGAGTGGTATCATCAACAATAGAAATAAACCCATCAGACATAAAGGGTTTATATTCCTCCATGTAATCACAAAAACTGGACTTAAAAGCCTGACTCGCAGGACATTCCAACGTACTGGTAATATAAGGTGTCGTACACGCACTGTACTTCGGCTTATTATCTCGTTCATTCTTCTTTTGGAGTCTAAAACAATCAGCCATCAGGTGACCATTCTTCTAACAATAAGCACAAATCAGTGACTTCTTCTCAAAAGTATCAAATTTTGGACTAGATATATCAAAACTGGACTGACTCTTATTCTGTGCAACAGGCTTACTATCAGTACGCTCAGTGCTTTGATTTTTGTAATTTCCACTTGAATTATTAACATTTTGACCCTTGAAATTTCTTTTATGTGAAAGGGTATAATTATCTGAAATTACAGCTGCATCATGTATTGTCCCAACAGTTTTGTCGTCTAAATGTGTTTTTAAGTCTAAATGAACACATTGTTTAAACTCTTCTAATAACATCAATTGTCTTAGGTTATCAAAATTGTTATCTGTTTTCTTTGAAGTAAGCCATTTATCGAATAGATCTTCTTTTTCCCGAGCAAATTCCACATAGGTTTGCGAATCAAACTTTTTATAAGATCTAAATTTCTGTCTATATGCTTCTGGTACTAGCTCATAAGCTTTCAAAACTTCCTGTTTCACCGTGTCATAATCGGAACTTTTTTCTGATGGAAGTGCGGAGTATATTTCAGCGGCCTTACCCTCAAAAACACTTTGTAGCATTGTAGTCCAATATGGCTTTGGCCAATTCAAATTATGAGCAATTTTCTCAAACTGTGGAAAATATTTATCGACTGTTTTTTCACAAAATCTGGGAACCAAACGTTTATTTTTTGCTGCATCAAAATATTCTGATTTTGGCTGGACTTTAGTGTTGCTTTCTTCCTTGACCATTTCAATTTTCATTTTCTCCATCTCTAGCCTTTCCTTCATTTCAAGTTCTTTTAATTTAAATACATCTTCTTTTTCTTTTTTATCCATTTCCAACCTTTTCTTCATTTCCAGTTCTGCCTGTTTTAATTTAAGTTCATCTTCTTTTCTTTTCTCCATCTCTTTCATTTCCAATTCTTTTAATTTAAGTTCATGTTCTAATTCAAGCTGTTTTAATTTAAAGGCGTCAATATTTTCGACCTTAAGTTCAAGAGCCTCTTCACCTAAAATTTCTGCGTCAACTAATTTGTCTATAACCAAATTTTTTATAATTTGTTTTCTCATAGATACTTTAAAATCTAATTTCAGATGTTTAGCAAGCAACACTTATTCCTCTTTCTTTAAATTATCAAACCCCTTCAGGTCTGGCGTTTTCAAAAATTTACTGGCATCAAATGCCATTTTGTAGAATTTTGTTGGCTAGTTATAATAAAAATCACTAAACAAATTTTAAATAAGATATTTTCAGTCTCTCGGACGAGCCCCCAATTTCTGTTACGGCCAGAAATCGCCTTTAAATTGTAGCCAACAAAAGACACAAATCAATAATAAAATTTAACAATATTTATTATACAAAAGTTTATAAGAAGTATTACACAAATATTACTGTCAACTTAACTGTCAAAATATGAGTCCAATCTTTTATCTTTGTCTGTATCAGGAAATCTTTCGGAATCCAATCTGAATATTACGTTTACTACTAAGGTCACAATCCAGTATGATGTTGTTTGTAGAATAAAAGTGTCACTCCAAATGCTGTGAATGCTAATGTCTATTGATGTCTAAATCCAAGTCCAAGAGTGAGAGTATAACTTTAGTGTCTGTATATATATAGTTGTCATGGAAGATTCTAGAACAGTCTATAATGGAACATCCTAGAAAGTTACAACGGAAGTTTCTAGTAAAATGTAGAAGTTTATATAACGCATCTTTTATTAGGATCATTCTGGAAAGTTCCAATCATTCTGTAATTGATCCAGTGATTTCTAAACTGCACAGTTCTAAGATTATTCTGTTAACAACTATCAGGCCACACAACACAAATCAGGCCAACATAAATAAATACAATAATTACAATATCATAACAAAATTACTTCACTCATTCAATGATGTGTCGATATGCACAAAATATACTTATATTACTACTTTGTAGGATTTCCTTAAAACAAAACGTATTTGCTATACTGTAAGTAAGATTGTATTTGGTTTAAAACGACCTTAACTGCAGAACGTATTGTTAGGTTTGATGGACGACCTTGTGTACGCTTTGTTGTACGTTAGCTTGTCTTTGTTTTAATCTCCTTGAAAATATTTCACACTATGTTTTTCATGTTAGTCTCAAACTCGACTCTCTGTTTTATATGAATTTCAAAAAACGTTACATACTATTGCAACTTAATATTCATACATGATCAAACCCGGTGGTTGTCAATAAATTTTGACTGCTTTTGTGTAGTTTTTAAACTGTTGTAAATATATTATATAATTTGAAAATATTTTTCGAGTGCTGTATTATAAGTAATGTTTCCATATTTAATTCAATGCCTTTTTCTATTGTCTATGTTAGAATTAGCATCAGACCGTATGCATATAAAAATAAGACGGTGTGGCACACTTGCCAATGAGACAACGCTACACCAGAGACAAATGACATAGAAGCATTTTAAGTGTATTGTCGTATATAAAAATGGTTATTCCTGCAAGCAGCAAAACCCTTCAATCGTGCGTTCTTTTTTTGCCTTGCGGGATATGAATACTCAGCCACGTCATTTCGGAAAGAGGACTTAAAGCCAACGCTCTAGGTACACTAATTAAAGCACAATTTTTCTGAGGGGTCTAGATCTGTAGATGGCCTGTTACACGGCAACATTTCTGTCCCTATCCAACATACCCTCATTTTTCAGTGGCAATACAAATTTTCTTTCCCTCAATCCCTTGCAAAACATACACATTTGATTAATTTAAAATCTGTATCTGTCCTGAATATGCAGTTAAATGTATTTGCTACTGTATGTTAAGCAAGCAGCAATCAATCGTATTAATTCTTGTCATATTTTTTTTTTTATTGTTGTTGTGTTTTCCTACCTTGCTAGTTGGTTGATGTTAAATCTTTACTCAAAGCAAAACAAATTATGAAATAAAACACAGCCTTAAAAAGTCCTATTTCAGTTCGTATAGAGTTTTAACTTATTATTACAGTTATGCATTGCTGAATGACCTCCATCCGTGTACTGGTGTAGAAAATACATCCGGGTAATGCCACGAGGAGGCGGGGACATTAGTGACCCGCCACGACATTTCCAGGCTGATGGAGGTAGAATGTCATTGTGAGATAAACGTCGTTTACTATATGTGACTTGCCACTTCCAGGTTTATGAGGGTACGTTGTCCAAAATTTGCTCTTTGTGAATTCAACTAGAACATACTGAAACCAAAATTTGTTATGTTATTATACCGCTATGTGTTTTAATAGTAATGAAACGAGTATTTTTGAATACCTACATTATTAGACTATTGAATGACGACTTTTTATTATAGAAGGCACTAGTTTATAATAAAAAACAAAATTATTGACAATGTATTTTTATGGCGAAATTTATTTTTTATTGGCGCTTAGTAATCCCTAACAGCGTATTTGTATAAAAATTCAGAAAGAATTTAATTTACTACAATATAAACAGATCTTGGCTCTCTTTTAGAAAATGCAAAATTTAAACTTGTTGAAATGAAGTTAATATAAAAAATTCAACGAAAGCTAGCTTGAAGCATTACTTTTTATGCCCATTTATGAGCATTATATTTTCTGGTCTGTGCGTCCGTTCGTTCGTCCGTTCGTTCGTCTGTCCCGCTTCAGGTTAAAGTTTTTGGTCGACTGAGGTAGTTTTTGATGAAGTTGAAGTCCAATCAACTTGACACTTAGTAAACATGTTCCCCATGATATGATCTTTCTAATTTAATGCCACATTAGAGATTTTATCCCATTTTCACGGTCCACTGAACGTAGAAAATGTTAGTGCGAATGGGGCATCCGTGTACTTAGGACACATTCTTGTTTATTTGTCTTTAAATAACTTTAAGATTTATGATGCATTTATCTATACATCGAAGCGTAACAATATATAAGTTATGCATTTCATACGGTGCCCTTATGATGAAAATCTTTTGAGCAGAGAATTTTGATTTTAAAAGCAGAGAGTTTTGATTTTCAAACTTGTATCAATTAGATATGTAGATCCAATTAATTTTCCCTTCAAACGATAACGTAAAACTTCTTCAGAACTTAAATATGATGTATAATAGTTCAGTGCAAGCAAAAATAAAGCCAAGGTCAAGTGTTTATCTCTTCTGCACAAATACTTATTGAATTGAATCTGATATTTATCATGTTTAAAATATTAAAACGGCGTTTTTCTAACAAAGACGTTCTACCTCCATAAGCCTGGATATGTCATGGTGGGTCACATATGATAACCATGGAATTGAAACTCTAAGTGTGATAACAAATGCATACCAAAAATAATTTACTTATCATTAGTGGGGTACCTAAAACTGATATAATCATAAACTTTAACACCATGTAAACCATGTAAAATATTCAAGGTCAAAAGATCTTGACTGAGGGAGGGAGAAAATAATCTCAAAGGAAACGAGATGTGCAAACGATTATACATCTGTATACCAAATATCTGTGACCTGTCACCTATCACAAGTGGTTCCCTCAAACCGACCTAAAAACAAACTAATAAATGTTAACTAAGCAAAATTTTCAAAGTTTATGGAAAATAATTTAGCGAGCAGAGCCTAATAGTTAACCATGGAAGTAAGATGTGCCAATGCTAATTAAACTGCTTATAATTCAGCATTGACCAACTACAAGTGGTTCATTAGAGACTGACCTAACAACAAACTAATACATTGATGACGCCACATCGCAGGTAACAGCAAGCCTAAGTCTCGCCTTTTCGACTTTGTACATGCGAGACAGAAATGATAAAACTGATCTTAAGGTCTTCTTAAATTTTTCTAGATTGATACTAGTCAGTGATATATATTACATGTTTCATATATATCTATACTATTAAACGAGAAGACCTCATTTTGTGTGTCGCTTCTCTTCCTCCCACAATAAATTATGCCTCTGTGTCCTATAGGTACCGTGGATAGTCGCATTTATCATCCATTCTTATGACTATTCAGTTTGGGTTATTTTGGTAGAAAAGCGAAAATAAAGGTGTCACACCACCAATTACTCTCTCAAATTTAGAACGTATGTGAAAGTAGGCCTACTCGGACAAAAAATAGTGCATTTGATGTCATTGTTTACTTAAATTACCCAACAAATTTGCAGAAATGAAACTTTTGGTGAAAGAGACATATATTAAGACCATTTTGAGCCCAATTTACTTGTCTATGAGTTGACATTAAAAATTGAGGATTAATGCGCTCCATAGTATACTAATTTAAGATTTCAAGAAAACCAGGGGTTATTTTTAGTGGTACATCCATTCGGAAGGTCTCTTCTTTCTTATATGGCTTTAAAGGTATGCTGAAAATTTGCATGAAGAAAGGTGATACCTGTACGATTCAGGACATACCTGGTTTGTAAGAGGTTAAACTTAAGATAAAAAATTTAGAATGCTATGAAAATTGCAAAATTTGGTTGAACAGATAGGGACTTTTAATTGGTGGTCTGACACCTTTAAGCAAAATGCGGTGAAACATCAAAATCAGAAAACAATTGTTTTTTTTGAAGTATTTTCTATCAAAGTCATACATTACAGTCAGTTTAAATTGAGCTGTGAAATTTTTAATATAAGTCGCATAATGCTCAGATAGGCTGTTTTTAACTACAAATTGACTAAGGATTAAGAATAAAGCAAAATAAAAGATTTCTAATCAACATTTTTGTCTCTTTAGCAAAATGCGGTGAAACATCAAAATCAGAAAACAATTGTTTTTTTTTGTCTTAACTGATCATTTGAGATAATAGTAGCCACATTTCAACCTTTATGGGGACAAAATGTCACATATTGCAAATCTAGAGCCTAAAACTTGAGTTTGTGCTATTTTTAGCTTTTCCCACCCTCACAATATGCTTTTATATATAAAAAAAAATGTCCTAAATAATGCTATAAATGCACAGAAAGTTATTCTGTGGTGTTAAACATTGAAACATAGGTTGTTTACTACCTCCAAACAAATTTTGTCATGCAGATTTAATGAAATTATTTGATTTTTACCCCTTTTATCATTGCGTCATAATATGTACTTGGCAGATAGCATTTTGTAAACACTGCAGAAACTCACAAAGGACCATTTATTATTCCAAATGAAATTTTTATATCTTAAATTTTATTAACTGATGTAAATAAACACAGTTAAATGACCATGAATGCACTTTTGATCAATTTGTAGTACTTTACTGACACCACATGAAAAAAGGGGGGTCAATATTCCTTGACACTTCAATACCTTGGATTTTTTACTAAATTCATTGCAAAAATTGTGGAAAGTCTTCAAAGTAGTAGAACAAACAAGGAAAAATCAGCAAAAACTTATCTTGATATTGAAAGTTTATGTTCCTGTAGCCCAAAATGAAATTTTCAAGTATTTTCTATCAAAGTCATACATTACAGTCAGTTTAAATTGAGCTGTGAAATTTTTAATATAAGTCGCATAATGCTCAGATAGGCTGTTTTTAACTACAAATTGACTAAGGATTAAGAATAAAGCAAAATAAAAGATTTCTAATCAACTTTTTTGTCTCTTTAGCAAAATGCGGTGAAACATCAAAATCAGAAAACAATTGGTTTTTTTTTGTATTAGGGATGTTCGCTTCTCTATTTTTTTGAATTTTTGCCAGATTTTCGGAATCCTCTGGTTTTATCCATGTATTTACATCAACAAATTTTGCCCACTAACCCCTTCTTTTCTTTTCACATTTTTATTACATACAGTTTAAAAAGCCATCATCATTTCAAAATCTTATGAAATCCTTGTTATTTTTTCATAGTTTTTTTAAACAAAAAATGTGCCAACGTTAAATGTAAGAAAAATCTAAAGAGAATTATTTCCCGCCAAATTTTCAATGGGTTATATTTCGAAACAAGCATACGGACCCACCATTTTTTTCTGCTTATTAAGTTTCTTTATTTATATACTATCAATTTATTTCAGTCTTTTTAAGAGCTTGTTATTTTTAAACAGAGTAGCAAACATCCTTAAGGCCACTTTTTTTTTTATTAGTTGGTTTACGGGATTCTTCTTAAAAAAGGAAGGGTAGGAGGTCGAAAAAATAATAAAAATAAAAATAATGAAAAAATATAGGGTAGGAGGTCGAAAAAAAAATAAAAATAAAAATTGGAATTAATGCTGGTTTTTTTTTTTACCAAAAATGGAGAGAAACAACAAACAATGACATTACTCTATATAATAGTGTATTATACTAACAATGTATGCAGATCGTTTCATAATTTGGTATTAATTCTTGCTGTTTTATTTTAAATGTGTTACAAGGAGTCAAATGTCAATGTAGATTGATGAAAGAAGATATATATATTAAATGTCCCTGATGAAAGGGAAGTGTCTTTTCCAATTGCATTTCTCTTTGTTCTGTGTATTTATTTATCAAATGTAGATCAGGGAGTGACAAAATTCCTCATAACACAATACAATTTTATTGAGGAAATACCATATGCGCTATGCAGGTCATATGCCTTCATATGTGGTACATGAAAACATGTCCTTTTTAGGCTTTTTATGCTATTTTACACTGCTATAAGTATTAGCTTATATCTCGAAGTGTCCTGTGATTGTCCCTTTTTATAAATGTTGAAGTGATTTTAATTGTCCTGCATTCTATGACAGTAATACATGTTCTGATTTTGTGTTGGGATATTGTTCACCATACCCCATCTCTGTTCCATTAAATCTTAATGGGTACCGTGGGAAGGTATTTATATAATAAGGCCAATTAATGACACCCATCCCTGGCAGCAAGTTAAAAGATCCTTCCCTTTAGTGACGTCTGGCAAGGCTATTTAAAAACAAATCTGGGATGCCAGGAAGCCTTGCCAGACGTCATAATTATTTGGACTAGTACCTGTAATGGAACTAAAACAGCCCCTTTCAACGGGTCTCAGACTTTCTGATCAACACTTGAACCAAAGTTGACCCGCCGTCAACCTCACCGACTGTCTGAAACAGGGATTCAAACACGGGCACTTGTTTCTATCCATAGGAAGGTCGACTATCCATATAAATAGAACTTCTAGAAACAAGTGCCTGTGGGTTCAAACTAGCGATGGTCCGACCTTTTAAACCAAAATACCCAAACGATCTCAAAAATAATTTTCATTTTTATTATTCATGACTGCGAAGTTCAATTTGTTCAACCGCTAGATTTACACCGAAAATCTCCAACAATTAATGGGTAAATCTAAGTACGTAGTCTTTAGTTTTTACAAGTACGTATTGTAAAATCGTATCTGGTCCTCCATTTTCAACTGGTTCCTTTTCACCGCATTAGATCATGATGAAACGTTGACTGAACAGGGAACCGCCTTTCAACTGGTTCCTTTTCACTACATTAGATCATGATGAAACGTTGACTGAAAAGGGAACCGCACGGGATTTTCGAATCCACTCCGAGGGTATTCCGACTGGAAGAAGAAAGACCGATCTTTTTTTTATCATGTTTTTATTTTTATTTGTACTTCTTCAAACAGAAAAGGGTCGGCGGAATAAAAAAAAATCTTCAAAATCGTTTTTATTTTTATTTCAATATCGTGAAATACAGGGTCGGCGGATCCGTAAACCAACTAATAAAAAAAAGTGGCCTAACTGATCATTTGAGATAATAGTAGCCACATTTCAACCTTTTTGGGGGCAAAATGTCACATATTGCAAATTTAGAGCCTAAAACTTGAGTTTGTGCTATTTTTAGCGTTTCCCACCCTCACAATATGCTTTTATATAAAAAGTTGTCCTAAATAATGCTATAAATGCACCGAAAGTTATTCTGTGGTGTTAAACATTGAAACATAGGTTGTTTACTACCCCCAAACAAATTTTGTCATGCAGATTTAATGAAATTATTTGATTTTTACCCCTTATATCATTGCGTCATAATATGTACTTGGCAGATAGCATTTTGTAAACACTGCAGAAACTCACAAAAGTACCATTTATTATTCCAAATGAAATTTTTATATCTTAAATTTTATTAACTGATGTAAATAAACACAGTTAAATGACCATGACTGCACTTTTGATCAATTTGTAGTACTTTACTGACACCACATGAAAAAAGGGGGGTCAATATTCCTTGACACTTCAATACCTTGGATTTTTTACTAAATTCATTGCAAAAATTGTGGAAAGTCTTCAAAGAAGTAGAACAAACAAGGAAAAATCAGCAAAAACTGATCTTGATATTGAAAGTTTATGTTCCTGTAGCCCAAAATGAAATGTTCAAGTATTTTCTATCAAAGTCATACATTACAGTCAGTTTTTTTTTTTTTTTTAAGACATATAAACGTTTTATTCCTAAATATTTCCTGTGTACAATTACCTTAGTCGTACAGGATCAGGCTAAGGGTCCCTGTTTACAAATTGAAACCATCTATCCAGGGGAAATAGAAGGCAATAAAAAAAGTAGTCCACTTTTAACCTTGGATTTACATTTAGTGTAAAAAATATAACCATATAATGTTAGAAGCATCTAACAGTTCTATACTTTAATACAAAATAGTAAGTAAATAAGTATAAGATACCCACATAAAAGATTTGCATTTACTACAATAAACATGATAAGCTAATACTTTTTTATCACTTTTTTTTTATGTTTATATAAATTGATACATTGTACAATCAATATTCTAATACTATAAACCATGAAAAATGTACTTTGAATCAAGCTATATTATACTATATTAAATGTCTAAATTTTCTTTATTACAGACTCCAATTTTGTCTTATCTATGATATCAACGCCTTTCAAAAGAAGAACAAATTTAAGATTAATTTTCAAGTTTTGTTTCCAGATTTTATAAATATCTTGTGGTGTTTTAGGCGTTTTGTTAAATTTTATTGAATTCCTAATTTTCCATAGTGTCCATTTAAAATATAAGATAATTATGTTTAAAAAATTATCATATTTTAGTTCTCCCGTGTTTTTACCCAATAAAACGTCCTTTTCACCAAACGGATTGTTTATTCCTATGTTTGATTTGATCAGTATTTCTTGTAGGTTTTTTAAAATTAACTGTGATGTACAACTGTTACAACTGAAAAATAAGTGTTGCAGGGTTTCTATGTTATTGTCATTTTGACAAATGTGGCATGTTCCATTTGATATCTTCATTTTTTTTAATCTTTCTTCAGTATATAAAATATTGTGCAAGGATCTCCATTGGAATTCTTTTACTTTATTTTCAATTTTCAAATATTTCAATCCCGACCACATATTTTCCCAAGGTATATTTGTTCGAAATATTTCCTCCCACTTAATTTGACATTTTGGAGATACATCTTTATTTAAAACCGTACGAATATAATAGAGTTTTAACTTTGATGGTTTGATTTTTTGGTTGTTTAAGTTAATGATCTCAAGGTCATTTGATATCTTTAATTTACTTTCATAATGCAAATTCTGGTTTCTGCAAGATTTCAAAATTTGCACGAAATCTTTAGGAATTGCCTGTTTTATTTTTGAAAATTCGGCAATACAATTTCGCCGATCAATCAGCTTCCTATAAATTTCATTACAGCTAATGAAATCTGTAGTTTCTGAATTCCAAATGTCCTGGATAGTTGTGATACCGCTTTTTAAAAAAGAAGAGTAAAACAATGGTTTATTTTTGAAACGAATAGAAGAGTTTCCAAATATCCTCGTATTTAAAATAGCACTTTTATATGGAGGTGAATCAACCTTTTGAATGAATCCTGACCACGTATCTATAATTTTCTGATAAAATTGTGGTAGTTGGTTCATATCTTAACCATTTAAACTTGAACATTTACATACAAAAAAGGCATCATTATATTTTTGTCAAATTTCCGAAGCCAATACTTACCGATCGCATTCCAGCTTTCCAATGGCTCCTGAATTAAACGATATACAAGTTTTGTTTGTTTACTTTTTATAAACGTATCTATACTTACCATTCCCATCCCCCCCCTTTATTTCATCCAAACAGCAGACATTTCTATCTACCTGGTTCACTTTTCCGTCCCATATAAAGTTCCAAATCATATTATTTAGCTCTTTAGTGTATTTATCCGGAATTCCTCGTATTTCGATCTCGTAAGAACAAAGAGAAAGTATCATATTTTTTACTATAAGTGTTTTACCTTTAAATGTAAGCTTCCTACTTTTCCATAAATGTATACAATTTTTAACTTTTTCTATAATTTTTCTCCAAATATCATCGTACCCCTAATGTTTTAACATTGCCTGTGATCCATTTGATTTTATCAAATTTAAATCGTTTTCTTTTAAAAGCTCCTAATAGTAAGCCTTTTGTTTTGTCATAGTTTATTTTAGAACCCGAAGCTTTTTCGTATAAGGACAAAATTTTAAAAGTATTTTCTACAGATTTTTCATTTTTATTAAATACCTGGGTGTCATCTGCAAACATGCATAATTTGGTTTCTATAAAGTTGCCTCCCCCTCCTGGTAATTTAATCCTTCTATTTTAATGTCACCCCTAATCGCACATGCCATAGGTTCAGCTTGTATGATATACAGGAGAGGCGCTATTGGACACCCTTGCCTAGCGGAGCAAGTAATCGAAAAGTATCTTGATACAAACCCATTAGTTTTGATACACGTAGTAGCGCTCTAAATTTCCCACCAAATTCAAATTTCTCCAATACAAAATCTATCCATTCCCATTCAACCCTATCAAAGTGTTCCTGTGATGTTATAACTAAACGCTTGGCTGAATTTAAAGTGACAATGGCATGTTCCAGTTTTCTTGTGATGATATAACTAAACGCTTTGCTGAACTTAAAGTGACAATGTTATGTTCCAGATTTCTTGTGATGATATAACTAAACGCTCTGCTGAATTTAAAGTGACAATGGCATATTCCAGTTTTCTTGTGATGATATAACTAAACGCTTTTCTGAATTTAAAGTGACAATGGCATGTTCCAGTGTTCCTGTGATGAAATAACCAAATATTTTGCTGAATCTAGTATGGCAATAGCATGTTCCAGTGTTCCTGTGATGAAATAACCAAATATTTTGCTGAATCTGGAATGGCAATAGCATGTTCCAGTATTCCTGTGATGAAATAACCAAATACTTTGCTGAATCTAGTATGGCAATACAGCTATAAACATGTTATTAAAAGTTTAAAATTGAACAGTTGATTGACTACCATTATTGTCACATTAAAGTCGAATTTCTCTCTTCATAGATATATTTGACTTATTTCGATTGGGATTCAAAGGACAGGGTGTTGTTGCAGTGAAAAATGATGCTGCTTTTCCAGAATTAGACTTATTGGACACACTGCATTGCCCTAGAATTATAGCCGTATTAGCAGGCCCATGCTGTGCTAAAGTTGGGTTTGTGTTGGCACCATTCCTTATTCCTCTTTGTTGGCCGAACAAATTTTCCACTAAATCTGAATTCATATATCCAGGGTTAATGCTATTGCCATTCTTGAGCATAATTTCACAAAGGGATATAAAACCCATTAATGATGAATTAATGTCTTCTCTGGTTTCTCTTGTTATTAAATTTTTGGAGTTGGCTAGCATAACAGATTTATTTACAGTCTCTTCCCATGTGTTAAAAAAGTTAATAATGTTCCTTAGTTTTTCAAACTTGGGATTATACATACATGAAACTGTTTGATTTTGTGTACAAAATATTTCTACCAACTGGGAGGTATGTTTCAATAGTTTTACAGCTGATGCCAAAATTTCAGGCCTGGGTAAAGTTGCCTGATATGATCTCATGAGATAAAGCATGTCTTTGTTTAACACATGAACTGCCAATTGATTGCGCATTTTAGATGCAGGTGTTAGAATTATGTGTTCCTCTGTAAGCTTATGGTGTATTGCAAAGCCATTTTGAAAATTAAATTTAAATGCTTCCATCCAGTGCTCCCATATTATTGGTTTATCATTTATAATAAGGTATCTTCCAGCTTTTGTTTTGAGTTCCTGCTTGCTGGATTCTATGTTATTTCTAATTTTTTTAATGACATGCATTATATCCTGAATAGAACACATTTTGTGACTTTTGCAAAAGGTATCATTAAACACAAAATTATTTTCCCTGGGATTAATTTGGTTAAATAACATATTTGTGAAAGTACGATTGGTTGAAGCTCCATCAGCCATGACATAATCAATCGTAAATCCATGATCATCCATTAAATCAACACATTTCCAAAATGTGTTGTAAAGTTGGTGTGCTGTTGCAGTACAAGATCCAAAATAAGCAACAGGCCATCTGAAACCAGTTAGTCCATGAAAAACAAACGGAAGAGCATGAGTGGAAAGCTCCACAGTTTTTTTTTTACATATTATGTCAATGTTATTGTTAACTGTGTCCATATCTACAAATCCAACAATATTCCAAGAATCACCAGATTTTGTAATAATGAGGTCATCCTGAATAGACATTTCATCAATTATTATTCCTCCATGTCTTCCAAATTTAGAAACGTTTTGTTTTTCCATTTCTTTCATCATCCAAGTAAGATTTTCTTTATTGAATCCAGGAGTTTGTTTTACAGAATTTTTATAATATTGCAATAACCGTTTTGATGGCAATTCAAGAAATCCAGATTTTTTAAGGTCATTATATGCTTGTGGAGACCATATAAAAAGAGTAAGACACAAGCTAATAATTTTAGGGGCCCACCTTCTCTGGTGAATATCTAAACTTTTTTTGCAGTTATTCAGTTGTGATTTTAATAGAATTGCAAAATTTTCTGGAACATCCATTTTTTAAACTAAATTCAAAATTTGTTCAAGATCATCATGATCCTCTTCTGAAAGTGGGATAGATTTTTCCAAGGTTTCATCAAGAAAAGAATTAGCTTCTTTTTCATTACTTTGAATGGTTACAGTTGTATTACCAGGCAAAGGTTCCAAAGATTCTGGCTCAATACAATTTGTAGTATTTGTTATTTCTGTTAAAACTGGTCTTTCTAGCCCACATTTTTTCTTAATGTTTAGTTGGGATTTATTTTTATCTTCATGAACCTGTTCTTGTTTTTTTTCTTCAACTGAGTTTTATTGTAGGAATCTTCACATGTGTGACAGGTTATACTTTTGGCTGTCCAGTTTATCAAAATTTTACAGGATTTTGATCTCTGTGTTACATAACAATTACCAGGGTCATTCAACATGCAACAAGTTTCCTTAAAAAATGCCTTTGAAGTGAATTCAGCTGGATTTTATTTTATCCCAGTACAAAGTTTAAGGGAACATATTACGTTAAGCATACCATTCACATTTTCCTGGTTTATCTGCAGAGGAAATCCAGTTTTGAAATCTATATTATTAAGTGTGAGCCATGTGTCATTTTTGCCAAAGGTAACATCACAAAATTGTTGTTTACCATCAACAACAGTTGGTAAAGGACATCTTACTTTATATGCATTATCTTCTTCCAAAGTTGAGCAGTGAGCTGGGATAATTGCAGGACTGTTGCTTTGAGGCCTCACTTTCAGATGTTTGTAGGCAACAATATTTTGGGAATTATCATATTTAAAAGTTGAACTGACACCAAAAATTCTTGGTATCAGCTTACCTAATAAGTCTTTAATGGGAGGTGCTTGTTTCATTAAGGGATGGAAGGCTACGCAAGCCTCATAAACATCTGTCAATTTTGAATCACATTCATCCTCTTCATTCACGTAATTAACTGACAACCTGCAATATAAACAAAAAACAAATATGAGTACTCTTTTTAACATCTAGCAAGATAAAAGTGACTCCCTCCACCCCCTCCCCCAACCCCTCACTCCCTTTCCAAAAACAAAAAAAAATCTTCCTAATAGTTTCAATTTTCAGATATATTATAAATACTCTCAGATTAACAGTATAAAAGTAATATTTGATATGAGTGCCAACACTATGAAAGAAAAAAAAAATCATTACAGCTAATTTCCTAATGCTTGTAGAGTAAAACTTTGGTTGGCTTGCTTGCTTGATTTGATTGTATAATTGTTTATTCAAGTTTTTTAATTAAGTATGATATCTCCAAACAATATATATGACATAGTTTAACCTGTATATATCATATTTAAATTCAATTTGACATTTTCCCAATATAATTGTACAATATATACGAACAAAGCAAGCAAGCTAACCAAAGTTTTCATTTACATACATTAGGAAATTAGCTGTATTAGGTTCCTTACTTTATACAAGTTTTTCATTACGACAAAAAATAAAACAGAATTAATTTTTAGAAAAGCAATTGTGTTTTGAAAAAATGATCATATTAGATAGTCTTGTATACACATATTGTTTTTATCCATGATAACATGATATAAGATAAATTGGTTAATTGCCAATTAGACAACTCTGAAAGAGACCAAATGACACAGAAATTCATAACGATATGTCACCATACGTACTTCAACACTGAGCCTCGCCCATACTGCATAGGGTGTTTTTTTTTTGTCATAAAAAGTGTTATATTATCCATAAAATGAATTGCCAGAGGCACTTAAAATAAATTCAACAAACAGTTCTTATGATCTCTTATAGTATGTGATTTAAGGTATGCTGTGTTTATTTCTGTTTTAGACATAAAAAGGATTCATTTGACAATATACTTTTCTTGTTTCAGTGAAAATTTTTGGTTATTTCATCACAAGAGTACTGGACATTCATTAAATAGAGACGAGCCAGAGGGATGAAAAAAACATCATTCTATAGCCACACCACCCTTACCTTGTACCCCACCAACAGAAGCAAAACATGATAGTATATAAAAGGAATGGGATGGTCTGTCACACCTTCGAGCTGATATTGGAATCGGCAAAAGTACAATGGGATATTCCAACATAGCAGTTATCATCCTGCACACCCCTCCAAGATATGATATTGATACCGGCTTATGAAGGGTGTTACAACCATGTAGCTATGACAACCAGTTAACACCTTCTCAAAATGATGATCACCAATGAATTGAACAGATGACAGTGGTCTCCACGTATATTGGTTCCAGTAGTCCAAGGTAATCATGTAAATGTATTTTTTCCATTTAGCACCAATACTTTTAACTGTACATGCAAGATCAAGAGCCTGTTAATCAATTGTTGCATTTGTGAGTTAGAGACCCTTATTTCTAGTGCGGCAAACTATCAAAGGGCATGGTACTAAGTTTCTCTTCCTTGTTCAAGATTAAAGGTTTGATGAGACAGTTGCTTTGATGGCTGAATGGAAGCTAGACCACAGTGGTCTTTTGCTTTTCATCATAATTTTGTTTAGACCATGACAAGCTTTTGATCAAGTTAGAATTTTGTTCCAATACAATGAATCTTTAACTTTTGTATATAACATTCTTCATTTTACATTATTTAGTTCTCTTGTAATTTCAGTGAGGTGTTTTGTTATTTCATCACAAGAGCTCTGGAATTCATGGAATCAAGTGGGACATGTATGGAACTTCTGCTCTGATGAATTAGACAGTCATTTTTTTGTTAATTGTGCTAGTTATTTTATATAAATATATTTGCAATAAAAATTTGATTGTTTCTAACCTCATTTCAAGCTTATGTTAGTGACCCACAGGATGGGAAGATTTATCTACAATTATTTGATTGTTGATAATATAAAAAGGAGGAGATGTAGAATGACTGCCAATGAGACAACTATCCATTAAATTGAAAATGAAGTGAATGTAGTAATTATAGGCAACAATACCACCTTCAACAATGAGAAAAACCCATACCGTATGGTGATGAAGTGAATGTTAGCAATTAAGTTGATGAATAACCTATAGTTTGACTGACTAATACTGTAATTTGCATCCACTGTTGTTGTTTTTTTAAATAAAAGCAGACAGTCATTGTGACATATTGCTTTACCCTTGTGTCTGTCTATAGCATATAGTTAGTTTGTTAAAAAAAAATTCTGCCCTTCTTTAGGCCTAAATTAAAATATTGTTTGTTTGCCCTTTTCCGACCCTATGTTTTGAAACAGGGTAGGTAGGTACATGTAGGTAAAATATTTTATTTTTTTCCCCAAAAAAATAACTTGTCTCGGTATATTTTTTTTCATGGGTAGGCAGGTAGGTATAATATTTTATTTTATAGATACAAAATCTGCATAATGTCATTTTTGTCTGTTTTGCTTTTGCTAATAAGTTTCTGGGACTAAGTTTTGAAAAAAAATATCATGTAGAATGTGAAGTTAATTCATATGCACTACTATTTTGTTTTCAAATATCAAAATATAGAGCTGTGCCGCATATTTTCAACGTTTATATATGCCTGGAACTTTGAAGAGTTTAAAATTGCACTAATATTCTGTACTACGTACCTTTTACGATTACCTCTACCTAAAGGTTTTCTGTAAGAGATAACTTTGTCCTGGTAAAATATGTCCGGGCAGATATACATTGCTAGTAGAAAAAGGTCCATAGTGTTTAAATTTCCGTGTGTGCCTATGTTTCCAATAAAAATGCTACAAGACTTAAACTCAATTGTCACGTATTTTACATCGCATTTATAAATGATCTGTATGGAAAACTTGGGCGATTTTACTGCCAAATATTCTCCACTTTACAGGCTTTTATAACCTTTGGTTCATGCCAGATATAAATAATATAGCAATGCTGGTCGAAGGCATTGTTAACATAATCATCCTGATCTACAGATCACAAAAGGCCATCCCTACATATAGAATACAACGTCCGTTTACACAAAATAGTTTGTACACACGATGATAATTTTGTATTAAACGAACTTTTTTGTAAATGAACCCTGCTCTTCAGGTATAAAGATACAGAGTCAACGTACGTCATATCATGATTTCAAAGCGTTCAACATCGATTTCAAACAAATGCTTTGAAACTCTAAATGCAAGTGTGCATGTCAAACGCTCACGTGATACCAAACGGACTAGACCTTATACGCTAAAGATAAAACCCGAGGATTCCGGTAAAAAAGTTTTGAGCGGGAAATACAAATATAAGATTTTTTGTAGGAACGAAAAAATAAAATAAAATAAAATCTTTCTGGTAAATACAAATAAAAGATTTTCAGGCGGAACGAATTTATAGGGTCGGTCGGTAAAGGGCAAACAAACAATATTTTAATTTAAGCCTTATCTGAATCATATTAAGGACATCTGTTGTCTAGTTTAGTTTCTAGTAAAAATTTTCCCATAACCATTTGACATTATGAAAATAAGATTTTTTTTGTTTCCTTTTGTGTGCAGTTATCAATTGATATTAAGTACTAGTATATAATAACCTAATGATAAAAGAGTTGTGAAAGAGACTTAAAAGACAATCAAACTCAGAGGTGGTAAACAAACTCAGATACACATGGCTAAATATGTATTTTCATGTTTTCTGTTTGCAGACTCTTATTCAGGACAGAACAAGAATATTTTGATTAATATTGCAATTAATTGTGCCCTCCATTTAACAGGTTCTCTCGTTATTACATTGAAATTATTTTCATTATTGTATATATATACATGTATATATATATATATATATACATAGATTGAAAGGGGGGCCTAGATAAAACGTAAGTGTACTTGTATTGTTTAAATCTGTATTCTCATTGTTTGACCTCATGATGTAATTAATGAATCCAACGAATAAACTATAAATCAAAATCACTAAAGAAATTAATATGTTTTATTTGGCTGTAAATTTGTCATGGCATTTATTGCAAGAAAGAAACACAACCAACTTGTCAATCAAAACGTGATGACGATTGAATTACTGAAGGGCGATCCAGCAGTAACAAAGTTATATCAGGAGCCACTGGGTAGTCCATAGCAGCTTAAAGTAAATTCCGCCAAAATTACAAGTTGAGTAACTAGTTGCACAACTTGTAATCCGCCATAAAATTTACCGCATGACAAATTTAACAGCAAGAATCAACATCAATCAACTTCAACATCATTATCAACTTCGATGTCATTATCAACTTCAACATCATAATCAATTTCAACATCAACAATATTAACAACATCATTATCAACTTAAATATTATCAGATTATTACATGGCATTTTTCATATCGCATGTATTATCAGCCCTAGGTTCAATATCAGCCCAAGAGCCGCATGGCTCGAGGGCTGATATTGACCGAGGGCTGATAATACATGCGATATGAAAAATGACATGTTATGATCTTTTTATCATATGCTTCAACAATGGAGAAAAACAACAGATTCATATATTGATCCTTTTACGTGGTTCCCAAATAGAAGTTCAATGATTGAAAAGTTTACGGACGTCGGACCCAAATTTAGTACATTCGATTTCAAATCTTTCTACCATATGCCTCAACAGAGGAGAAAACATTTTTAATATGGACGACTCGACAAACCAAAAAAAAAACAAAACAAAAAAAAACAACAATATATATAATTAACACAGTTTGGAAAAGTCAACCTTTTCAAAGTAACTTTCTAAATTATGTTTGAAACTTAAAAAATATATATTTATTTAATAATTTGTTTGTTTTTTTATTTGTTTTTGTTATTATTTTACACAAATTACTTTTCAGTATCTAAATAATTGTTTTGTAGACTATTTCGTAATGTTTTTCACTGAAAACGTAGCATTGAGGTGTATTTTCCGGAATTTGCCGAGTATCACCGGAATGCCATGTGATAACGTTACGGAAAGGCATGTGATAACAATCGAAACATGTGATAAACTTTTCATATCAGCCCGCTAAGCACCAATTCGAAAAATATGGAATTTACGTTAATTTAATGCTATTATCATACAGTAAAATTCGTATGTTATTTAGTCTAAGTATATGATAATACCACTTTCAACATTATTATCAACTTCAATATTATCAACTTCAATATTATCAACTTCAATATTATCAACTTCAATATTATTATCAACTACAACATTATTATCAACTACAACATTATTATCAACTTCAACATTATTATCAACTTCAACAAAACATCAAAAACTTCAACATCAACTTAAATTCAATACTTTGAACTTCATTAAATTGATATTCGTGTGGCAACATCAACATAAACTCCAGCTAAAATGCAATACTGTCAACATCTAAGCTATGTTATTCATTGTAAGGGAAAACCAAACAATGAGGAAATTTAAAGAAAATATATACATAACATTTTCAGAGCTCCTTGAATCTGATTTAGGAATACACCCAACTATCTCTAATCCGAACGATGCACCTATAAGCTTAATATGACAGCTCCTATGACAATAAAAGAGCCAATTACCCAAATATCTTTCAGGTACCCTGAAATTAAGTGTTTCAACTATACAAGGTTTGTTCTTACATAACCTTTTTTAAAGTGTATGAAAATGTCCATCGTCTTTGTGTCTCAGCAATGTAGTCCGACATCAACCGGACAGGACAAATTGAAGTAGTTTATTCTTTTCCAGAATTGTCGTTACTGAATTACCCAGCTGATCTGTTTTCTAAGAAGGAACTTTTATAATAAGTGACCCTGAATAAGCATCAAATTATATCTTGGATCGTTTTACAATAAGATTTCATTAAAACTTGAATTTGCAATTTCTCCAAAACTAAGAAACCCAAAATTCTAGCTGAAAATGAAGCTTTGAATAAACATGTTTCATATACTGAATAACAAACTATATTAAGCGCATCTAAAAGTCCAGTTAATATACCAATAGTAATAGGCTTACGACAGACGTGTCGCTTATGTCACTGAGCATCTTTTGAACAATAAAAGAATGAGTGTTGTCCAATAAACCATTGATCTTATGATTTAACCTAATGCATGAAAGGTACGCATTCCCAGTGGAATAAGAATATTCATCCTTAAACATGTCAGCTACTATTAACTAAATGTGAAACGGGGCATGGCCATACGTCATACAGGTTTAGTTAATGTTTAAAGTTTTGAAATTAAATTAGTCCATTTGATACGTAAGCCAAGTATTTGAATAACTCTTACACTACCGATAAAGAGATTTAAAACAGAACTCGACAACCACTTGTCACCCAAAATATAAGAAATGCCATTATAATTTCTAAAATTAGTTTCCAAACACGTAGATTAGAAATAGGTCGATAATAAAAAGCCCCGCAATTCTACCATTTTTCAATTCACTCATGATTTTTCCAAGCTAAATTTGGATCTTGTAAAACAGACTTTAATGTTTTGCTTGTATGATGTGCTCGAAAACCATATTTAAAACCATTATATAATAAATTTGCCAATATTTAACGGGGTAGTCAGTCAACATATTCCCTTAAACCGTAGTATTAACAGGGGAACAACCAAAAATACCAAATATCATACGGTGATTGCAAGCTGTAAACAAAATTATAAAATTTGAAATGATTAAATTGCATCCGGGGAACATTTGCCTGCTGACAGGGAAATCTTTAATTATTTATCGAAAAACGAGTATTTGGGTTAAAATTTCCATGTGTATTCAAAAACCTGTTTGACTGCTCTAGCACTGGACTGATACCTTGGTGCAAAATTGTTTGCATCAGGTGCCCTAGGGTAGTTTTGATACCTAGGAGCAGAATAGTCCGAAATTACAGAACTTCGAGGATAATTCTTGTTATATGATTAATTTGTACAGTACATCGAAGGATGGAACTGGCTACATCTTATACATGAATTCATGGCTGTATACACAATTCATACGAGTACAAACGGCCTTAAAATTATAATCGTAGCAAGGACTTATAACTGTGTGAGAAGTATAAGAAGATGTCTGTGGAACATGATTTATGCCTACTGCAATAAACTGAAGCCATAGCTGCCCATCAATGACGTCCCATGCACGCATATGATCACGAGCTTTTCTAAGTCGAAATTGCATGTCAAATTTATAAACGTTTTCAAAAGGTACACCTCCTTATAATCGTCATGTAGCTAATCAATTCATTTGCCAATTCCGGGAATCTTTGCAATAAAATTTTCATATAATTTAAAAACCCTTCAGTCCACTCACCTAAGTTAGATAATGATTTACTTTTGAATATTTGTTTCTGTCAATTAAAATGTCTCCATCTTCATTAAAACCGAGCACTTTTTTCGGTTGATCAATATTTGAAACAAATTTTTTTTTTTGTAAAGTAATTGTGCCAAATCAACATATTCTAAATTCCATATTTCATTTGGTTTATAATTTTTTGTGGTACAAACACATCAACATCATTACTAGTAGGTATAACTAAAATCTCACCGTTTTGTATAGAATTACGAGCTGTGGGCTGCCCTGGGTGTACACATCCCTGATCAGGAACTTGTTGTTCAGCGGGCTGCTGAGGAAGTTTGAAGTTCAAATGAGTTGTGGTTGTAGAATTGGCTGTAGTGGTACAAACGGCTGTTGTGGTAATAACTGCTGTTGTGGTTATAACTGATGTGGTGGCAATAACTGATGTGGTGGCATTAATGGCTGTTGTGGTGGCATTAATGGTTGTTGTGGTGGCATTAATGGCTGTTGTGGTGGTATTAATGGCTGTTGTGGTGGTATTAACGGCTGTTGTGGAATGGCTATATTTTGTCTTACAATTTCAGCTCTCTTTGGGCGAAGCTTTCTATTTACCGGTACATATAGCTGTATTTGATTTTGCCTACGTACAGCACGGTTTGGCAGCACCCTCTCCCCTTTTCCTCTCGGCATACTGGCTTAAACAAATAATTACAATGTTAGTCAATGCATTAGTAAAATAGTATATCATTTGTCAATGTTACATCCCTTAATCAAACAATTGAATCAATATTGAAATACAAATATTTCAATTTTTACCATTGACTAATTAGTATTAAGATACAATGGCAATAACCAAAGTAGAAAAAACCGCAAATGCTTGATTGTGGCTGTCTATGTCCAGTGGCAGATATTTCAAGTATATTCATAATGATAATATCATATTGATAACGAAAGTCATAAAAGAAAATAATTATTGTATCTACCGAATATCAATTGAAGTGGCCTTCGTTAATGAGAAATATTCCTATCCTATATTCGACTATAATACATGAAAACTATGAAAAGTATATATATTTAAATAGTCAACTAACATCCTTGATGGCTCGCAAAAGTTTACAAAAAGAAATGATTCATTAGGTACGGAAAGTGATTTTTTTTTTTTTTTTTTTTTAAATCAACTGATCTAAGAAAACTTGACCTCATTTTAAAGGCATTGTGAAGACATTTTCAAAACAGTTTTACTTTTATCAATACACATAATAACAACGAAGAAATAGCAAATTTTCAAAATGGTAATTTTTTACTACTCTGGAAAAACTGTTGCCTCTCTTTAAAAATTAATAAAATATATATATTTTTTTTTTTTTTTTTAATCATTTGGGTTATAGCTTTTGTTTATTTTGCTTCTTTTACATCTTGTTAGTCAATTTCAATCCTCCATATTAAGTTTTTTGGTCAAAATAGAAGCTTAAAGCATGAAAATGTCAACCACTCTCATGAAATTCTATCGTCCAAAGTCACATAACATGACGATTTTTGTTTATTCCTTTTTTCAGAGCATCAGTTGGTATATTGAAAATGTAAAGTAAAACTTTATTAACATTTGAATGTAAAGAAACAAAATATGAAATATTACTCTTTATATACAAATGTATATGTTTGTGTAATAGGTCACCGTATAGCCTTCAACAATGGGCAAAGCCCATACCGCAAAGTCAGCTATAAAAGGCCCCGAAATGACAAATGTAAAACAATTCAAACGAGAAAACTAACGGCCTAATTTATGTACAAAAAATGAACGAAAAACAAATATTTAACACATCTACAAACGAAAACAACTGAATTACAGGCTCCTGACTTTGGACAGGCACATACATACAGAATGTGGTGGGGTTAAACATGTTAGAAGGCGCCCAACCCCCCCCCCCCCCCTGACCTGTGACAGTACAACATAAGAACAAACTATAAAAATCAGTTGTACCATGAGAGACAAGAAAAGTTTTGAAATATGTCATCTGTCTTTGTATTGTCATGACACTTTTAGAATGTTCCCTTTTCATTAACATTTAATGAAATATTCTTATTCTTATATAGTATGTATAGTGAATGCTTATAAATAAAGATAAACAACAACCTTTTAACAATTATTCTACTGGACTAAAGTACCTGTTGCACTGAAAAACAATGAAAATAATATAACACTATTCTTATTCCAGAAATTTCAAACAAGTAATTATGTCAGATCACTGTATTAAAATACTTGTATGTATAAAAGTAAAGTAAATTCATATCTGTATATCAGTTACAATATTTATACAGTGAAATCTGTAAACCAATCTCATTCAGGACTGAAGTTCAAAATGCATTGAATGTGAATAGCATTCTTTGCCATACCTATTTTCATAGATTGTTTTCTTTATGTCCAGTGGCACCTATTTCATGCATATTTAGGACTAAAAAGAATATAAACATTTATGTTGAAATTAATATGTGGCTTACTCACCGGGTACTTCGCGCTGCAAGATTTGGATGGATTTGGATTAAGAATAAATAACATGGTAAATGTTCATTTAAGAATTGAATGCTGCTTTTTGTAAATTTATTGGGGTGTAAAAGCGTTGACCGAAGTACATTTTGTATGAAGCGCGGAAGCGCTTCATACTAAAAATGTGCGCACGGTCAACGCTTTTACAACCCTATAAAGTTACAAAAAGAAGCATTCAATACTTATAATTACATTTTTTTAGCTAGAATCATGAAAACACGATTTTTATCAAGTTTTCATTTAATTTACCTGTGCACTTTATTGTGGGACCTCGTGTCATCATGAATGATAAATGTTATTGTCTAATACAATTGTTTCAGGAATAGCACGAGATGTGCAGTTGGCCAATCAGAATAACGTATTACAATGAAACATACATCTAATGTAATTATTAGCGTATTAAGACAGTAAAACAATTAGATATTACAACTCGCACAATAAGTATAACCATCTACTCAATTTACAAATATAAACATAAAATAATATCCAAGAAAAGATTGACAATTTACGCAATGATAGAATTTAAATTCAGTTATAAAACCAAAGAAAAAGTTCACGACTATTTAAAGCATTTAACAAAGTTAAAATTATTTAAGAAAGAAAAACCAGATTAACAGTTTAAATTGTTGAGCTATTATTTTTTATAAAATGTTGCTTAATTCTAAAACTAAAAAAGAATACTCATCTTTTCTTCTGTGTTTTAAATTCTATAGCTTTGGTCAAGCTCCGTGTAAGGTTTGAATTCAAATGACCAAACCATACGAGGTAAATTGCACGGACTAACATTTCGCGGGCTAAACTAATTAGCATATTAAAGTGACCAGTATAAAATGAATCGAACACACCCACCGTCAATTTAAATCAATAATAGGCATACAAAGTTATATAATTACAATAACTGAATTTAATTATTATTGAATTAAATTCTAATATTTCCAATCATCAGTCGATTCCCAGAGATCAACTTGATTAGTAGGTGGGCTATGGTTATTGTTGTCAGTCAGTTTGGTCTACTGACAAGGTCACAGATTCACACAAGAAATAGAAGTTTCGTATATTTGTATAGACTATCAGAATTATTGTATGCTTCATATATTTGCACCAGAAGTACGCAATAGTTGAGGTCAAAGACAAACCATTTAATGTAATACATTGGTTTGAGTTGATTATATATCTTGTATACATGCAGCTGTTAAATATATTTATATACATTACTAGTTATATAAACCAGAATATCCAATAAAAGTAAACTTTGGTGATTAGTTAAAGAGTATTTTTGGTTCTAAGACAGGCCCATCTTCATTTCACTATAACAGATAGAAGAGATTTGGTGAAAGCAAGCTTTCAAAAGTTTTGGTACAATATTTTAAATTGTTGACATGCTAGCTTTTGTGCATGTGATTATATAATGTCAAAAGTAACCCTTTTAGTATACATGTACTAGTATTCAGACCAAAAAATTGAGTTTACTTCAACAAACAAACAGAAAAGAAGGGTTGGTTTATATACATTTAATTTGTTTTTACCATTATTTTGAATAGTATAAATAGATAATTTATAACAAAACCGAAATCGCATTTTAAGTAGTTTATATACTTTTTTTTCATAAGATTGGAATCAGAACCTAAGGTCATTTGTCCATGTTTATTTTTTTCTTAATTCTTTATTTATCCATAAAAAAAGCAAAAGTAGGTAAGGTGATATTGCATATGCATTAACATACCTTTTTGGCATTAGGATAAAAAAGCATAAATGCTTGAAATCTTGATTCACAATTAAAACAGGTCTACTATTTTTTAGACTTCACAAACCAATAAAATAACCAAAATAAATGATTATTATGGCACCAGCTTGAATACATGTATTTCATATGAAATGTATATTTTGTTTCAGACACTTGCATTCAATGAAAAAATTTCAAGAATCTATGCATAATTAATTTGATTTTTTAAATATTTTGTTTTTCAATCAATACTAATTGAGTTCACATCCTCAATTTCAATAAACAAAAATTAACAGAAGGATCCCTTCATTGACAAATTAGCAAGTACTTAAAAAATCTGTATAATATATTTCGACTGTTTGTTTAATTGATTAGAATACCTCATTTGCATATATTCAGTGCGATCCTCATTCATTAAGACTTCCGGGTATGGAGTTACAGAAAATCTGGAGGCCTGTCTGGATGCAAAATAAGCTGTAAATGAATAATTAGTGACCTGCAAAGAAGTTTAAATGGTAAATTGAAGTAAAAATATGTTTTGCAATCGACGGATAGCGTTTATTCCGACCCAAAACGTCCGTTTCAAAAAAAGTAGGAAAATGCGTTGCATTCCTGTCGCTTCTCTCTTCGAGAGAAGCTCTACTGTGATAGTCGAGTTTGGCATATTTTTACACCGTTATTGCTAGGATTTCAAACTCCTGTGCATTCATGTACCTATAAATCATTGTTTTCTCAATTTTTAGACTGTTATTTGTTTTAAAATAATAGTAATATATATACAAAAATGTCTATCAATAAAGAGCATCGTCCTCCGCTGTTATGGATAACCGCAGTACATACTTAAGATGGGAAAAAGGGGGAGGGGTCCTAGGATTGTATTTTAAAAGCTTGACATATGTATGTATCTTTATCTTCATAAAGTCCGTGTAACATATGAGTGATAAATGGTGTAGAACTAGAAAATACGCTTTTATAATTTTCATTTTTTTCCTGAGTATTTAGTACCGTGAGGCGTGACAGTTACTGCGTTAGGTGATCGTAGCCTTAGGTGCATGCACCGTGTCACGACTTACCGACCCCCCTCCTGTTATAGTGCTGTGATAGCTCAATCACTTCTATGCTTTTATGGTCAAATATTTGGACTTTTGGGATCAAGATGCTGCTTTTATCAATATAAAGTCAAATGTTCTGAGAAATACGATTATTTCAGGAATTTAAAGTTTCAGTTAATTACTTATGATCGGGACAAAATAACATAAATACATGCATTCTAATCATCCAATGAAACATCTTTTTCTTTAAGATAATGTAATGTTGTTGGTTTTTACAAATTGTCGACAGGTTAAATCACTACGAATTAACTTACGACTGCCTGTTGATACTCGTAAGTCTACGATCAAACTTGCGATGAAATTCTACTTACGATTGTTTATGAAACGGTCAAAAACTTACGAATTGACTTACGACAGACGTACGATCTAAGATTGTCGTACGATTCTTTGTGAAACGATGTCCAGCACTGCATTGTTGACATGAATATCAATTAAATGGTCATTTTTATAAATTTCCTGTTACACATTTTAGAATTTTTTGAAAAACTGAGGATTATCGTATCCCAAGAATAGATTACCTTAGCCGTATTTTGCACAATTTTTTAGAATTTTGGGTCCTCATTGCCAGTCAACTTTGTACTTGTTTGGCTTAATAAGTTTTTTGATCTGAGGTAAACTGATGAGTCTTGTGTAGACGAAACGCGAGTCTGGCGTATTAAATTATAATCCTAGTACCTTTGGTAACAAACTAATCTATGTTATCTACAAAGGATGTTACAACTTTATACAATCTGATATGTTCAATAAAATTATAAAAGGAGCTTTCCTCTTCTGTTCTCGCAAGGTAAAGTGTACTGAATATTTTTTTCTAAGTTAAATGATTTTTCAAAGTAAAATGAAGACTATTGTATGTATCACTAACAGCAGCAGTTTTAAAAATAAATAGAGACTTTCGTTTATTATACCAGGAAAGGGTAAAACTGAACCTTTCATGCTTCATATACAGCATATATATATATATATACATGGGTTCGAATCCCGGCGAGGGAAGAACCAAAAATTTGCGAAAGCAAATTTACAGATCTAACATTGTTGGGTTGATGTTTAGACGAGTTGTATATATATATATATATATATATATAAGTCTGAAAATTACACCAAACAGTGTTAGAGTTAGATATTATACTGACAAATTTTTGTCCGTCCCTCACCAGCACCTCATGTCTTTGGTATAAAATCTTTGCCGCAAGTTTATTGTTTTTGTTTAGTGTAAGATTAATATTAAGATCCCTTTTGATACATATTGTGATTTACTTATTTGGCAGTTGTCAGTGGCAGTCAGAAGGGTTTAAGAACATCAGTTTTTCGACCTGTTAGTCAAATGCGTTTTGTTAAAATATACTTTTTTTCTCTTTTTTTTTTTGGTATTTCGGAAAATGTTGTTTGTGCTGTATAATGACCCTTCTACAACGAAATTTGTTTTAAATGTACACGTATAAAAATTGCAGTTTGTATCCAACGCAATTATAAGTTTGAACGTATAGTTTTCAATTTACTTGTTTATATTTTTTCGTTTGGGCTTGTATCATATTTTCCCTCCGGTTTATATGATCCGTTCATCCTATTTTGACTCTTTAAATTCAAGAGTCTATCCTAAGTTAAGGTTAAATATATGGCCTTCCAAATACCGTTTCGATCCCAAACATCACTGAAGCGATATTTTTATATGTGTATCTAATACTATCGGACAGAAAATGCAGCTATTTCTCCGCAGCGTATGTGTATTAATTATATCATAGTTTAATAAAATTAATTTTAATTATTGGTGTTTGACTTTTTAATATGAGGACTTTCCTCATTTTAGCCCTGATATCAGCAACACCATCAAGTGATACGAAAAGTAAAATTGTATCAGCTAAGCTAGAAGTCACAGGAACAGTAGACATTTCAAATGGTCTGTTATCATTTAAAAGTACAGATTCTGCGTTAAGACTTGGTACATCTTTAAATGCAAATGTCATTAGAAGATTGTCTTTCAAGGATTTTACCTTTAAATACAATTGGATCATTCGAACCTACCGAAAGTAAATAATGAATACACGATACATACAACTGCAGTTAACTCTATCTTATTCTCATTACAAACTTCGAATTTAATCGATGAAACAATCCAAACTGGATTTCTGAACAGTGACAAATCTACTTCAACTAGAAATGAAATGTCAATATCGTTTGCGTCCGTTTTAGATAGTTCTATGAGCCGTAGCAACTTTACCTGACCATATACGAAAATAGGTATTTAGTCGGATCTTAACACGTACTTGTGATTTGGTTAAAACCTGTTTTGTTCAAAATATACGAAGAAATGTCGAAATGACTTAATTAAATCCGTATTTCGGTAGGATGGTGCAAGCATACGATTTTTATTGCGTCTTACACTTTGAGAAGCGAATAATCTTCAACTACTTTATTCAAATATTGTGTAAAAACGTTAATTTTGAGCTATGAAAGTCAAGTGGCTCGAGTATTTTTCTGAGGAAGTTTTAAAAAATTGCAAAGAAATATTTTTACATAGGGTTAGCTTTCATTAGTCTTAACTATCTATAGATTAACAACCTTTGGTTATATTTGTAATTTAGAATCATCATTGAAGGTGGGGGACGATTTCGCAGATAATTAATTATATTGATGTGCCATTTGTATGCAAGAGTGACATTTCGTTGTATTATGTGCCAATTCGAAAAAGTTATGCGAGTATTCTCTCCCCTTAACAGGTTCATTATTTTATAATTAAGTTTAGGTTTCTGATATGATTTTGAATAATTACAAAATGTATCAATTCAATATATTTCACTTTTTGTTATTGGTGTATCAAAAACATTGATGTACGAATATAATTTCATAAATTTGAAACGTTTAAAATGATTACATACCAATATAAAGAACCGTTCATCATTTTTGAAAAAGACTATGAACGAAAATCGATTAATTTATCTTCCCTTGGTGACAGATTGATTGGGAAATGAACCAGCGTAATATAATGGTAATCACAGAGAGGGACCAGCAAGCAATTTTTAATTGTAGCTTGTTCAACGTTAAAACAATTTTCCACTATAAACGAATGTTACTTTATACAAATATAAGGACTTTGTTAGCTAAATCTACAAATTTTATTAGATATTATGATTTTTTATTGCAATAGATTAATATGCTATATGAGGATATCAGTGCAAATTGATTTAACGTAAAGTCTATACATACCGACAAGTAAAACACAGAATACACAGACACGTTACACATCTTTATTTAAGTATGTCCTTTTTCATACTAACACATCCAGTAATCAAACTGATCCGTTCCCTAGCTCATCAGCCAAATCTAACACGAATTATATTGAAACATTGTCTTTACAATCCTCCCTGGACTCATTTATTATTTCTTCAGTTATTAAGAAAATATTTGAAGCATCTTGTTACAATCACAATAATTTTAGATCTGATGATTCATGGTCAGAACGGCAAACTGGAAATATATTTGTAAAAATTTAACATTAATTCTGTCATTATCAAGCAGACATTTCATTATACTGACTTATCTGTTATTGAGATTGTACAAATGTCTGTAAGTTCTTCAATCAAATCAAATATACCTCTTGCTGACACATTGACGTTACAGTATACTGATCGATCTGCTAATGAATCTATACCAAGTAAGGTTTACCAATCTTTACACTTATCATCTGTTGATAAATCAGTTGCTTTTTCAAGTGAAATATTTAACGACAACAGTCAGTTTCCCCAAATATCTAGTACGTATTTATCAAATCCGCCTGAACGTACTGTAACACCATTCGTCAACCATTTTACGATTTTTGAACATACTACAACATCATCAGTCATTAACTCAACTTTGAATGAAGCTACAGACCTACCTGATTGAATATCTTCATTGTTTGTTAAATTTTCAACAGTAATGAGGTCAACTGCAATGCATGATGTTTCTATGATTTCCCCTTCCTCGTCTATAAAATTTGTAACTTTCAAAGAGTTTTCTTCATTTTTTGAAATTCTGTCTACAAACATGACAAATATGAATAATGATTTTAATTCTAACATTAATTCCATCCAATCATCTGACACATTTTACATGTTTAGCATTCAACCAACGTCTCAACCTAAAAAGATCCCTGAACTATATTTTGGAGAGACTGAAATAATTATATTATCATGTAGCATGGCTTCAGTTATGCTTGTCGTGTGTGTTCCGTTAATGGTTATGTTTTATTTATGCAAAGCACAACGTGCAAAGATACTTAAGGAAAATTACGATAAATCCGAAAATACCGATTTGAGTAGTTCTTGGTATCCGCATGTGAACGATCATCCTAATATCGGAAAAAATCTACTAGTACGATTCCATAATAGAAGTTTGTCAGAATCTCCGTTTACGTGTCACTATGAACACAATTGGAATAGCTAGACATGTTAGTAGTAGTATATGTACACGGTTGATATTAATTTATAGTATTGCATGTGTTCACACACGCACTGGATTGTGCTTTGTAGCTTTTATTGCAATTAGATATTAATAAATGAGCCTGTACTTACAGGTAAAAAAAAGCCAGCAATGACATCATAGAATGTACAGGGAAACAGTAGAATACGCTTACATTTATACAACACATTTTGAATATTCATGAATCTAATTTGAGTAAAGCTGTAGCAACTATTGATCTAGCTATGACATATATATATATATTTGCAATTATTGTATAATTTATATCATCTGTTCAGTTTTTCAATCTTTGTGCGATGATATTCAACACTTTTTAGTGTTTTGTTTTCCATCTATTTATCGGTATTGTTACACAATCTTTTAGACTCATATAATTTTTCCTGTTTGTGTAGTATTGTCAATTTTGATGATCCAATACCTATTAAGTTTACTGGTTGGTACATTGTAGATTCTTATAGACTCTATATATATTAAATATGAATGCCAGAATTTTTCAAATCGCTACTGATGTTATTTTAACGAATGTTAAATGTAGTTGCTTTTCGTTATTTTTTTTTAAAAATTGGGCCGTTAGTTTTCACTTTTGAATTGTTTTACATTTGTCGTTTCGGGACCTTTTATGCTGACTATTCGGTATGGACTTTGCTCATTGTTAATAACAATTAAATATTACAAAATATTCATTGTTTCCCATTGAAATTTTCATCTGATGTTTAGGGTTATACATGTACATTGTAGATTAAAATGTGTTGTTTTCTAGGAATAATTTGTTTATGTTTTTCTTAACAAAAAAATACATAATTAATATAATTTAAAGTCTACCTGTAAATTTAAACAGTCGTACTGTTTTCCGTGTGATTGATCTCGCGCAAAGAAAGCTTTTCATGTTTATTCGATGTTTTTTTCCTTCTTTACTTGTACTTTTAAAACGAGACTTTTTTCCCTGACGTTTACGGACACACCATTTTTAAGAAAAACAAATATTCTTTTAAAAAAATGCATGGAATATCGATCAGGTCTCCTTGTAAACGACCGCTAGAGATCTTTTGGGATAATTGATACTTGATTGGATGTTGCCGACGTCGATGCTTGATTTAATGTGCATAGGTAAACAGTTTGGAAACTAATAAACAGATAGAGACAAACTAAAACTGCACAGAATAGGTCGTGATCTGGTAGCTCCCTAAAAAATAATGCTAAAGGAGGACCGATACTTTCGCTTTACGTCTAATAGTTATCAAAGGTACCAGGATTATAATTTAGTACGCCAGTAAACGTGACAAATTTATTCCGGTCACACGAGTAGAAAATAGACTAAGGACAGCTACTGGAGTGCTTATTTTTGCTCCGACGGTCAAAAATCGCCTTCAGAGACTACGGATACATGCGAGAAAACCACTTAAAAGGATGGAGTTAACACCAAAACCTCAACAAACCACCATTTACGCTGGCTTAACAGAGACTCGAGAACAATTATAGATGAATCCCGCATTACATTGAAGTTCTCTGATGGTCGTATACGGGTATGGTGTCGGAACGATACCATGCATTGCCAAGGACTATGATGCAAAAGGATCGGTCCGGCGGTGGCAGTTTAAAAGAGGGGCGAAAGATAACAGAGGGCAGTCAAACTCATAGATCGAAAATAAACTGACAACGCCATAGCTAAAAATAAAAATAGACAAAAAGACAAATAACAGTACACAAGACACAACATAGAAAAGTAAAAACTTACCAACACGAGCCCCACTTCAAACTGGGGCTGATCGCAGGTGGTTCGGGAGGGTAAGTAGATCCTACGCCAAATGTGGCTCCCGTCGTGTTGCTCATGTTATTACAAACCAGGTAAATAGTATAATTCAGTAGGTCACATTCATGAAAAGGGAAGGTATTGTAAGGAACATATCCGTTAACATCTTTGAAACAGTAATTCAATAACGGTCAAACAACTTGTGGTGGCGTCTGTAAAATTTGCTTTGCGGGACAAGTGGAATAACATTCCTCGGGATCACATTAAACGTCCGGGATGATCAATTCCACGGCGCTGTCGAGATTGCGCTGCACTACGGGGTTGTAACATTTTTTGTTAGGACTGTTAGTTGATGATTCGACATTGGATGTTTCGTGTACCTATTGCACCCGAAAGATGACAATAAAACATTTTTGTTTGATATCGATCTATTGTTAAAATTGTTAATTTTCAAGAACAATTTATTTTGAGAGATTATCATTTCTTATATAAATTTAATTTTTGAAAAAGCAAGTGTTGCGTTTTCATTGTCACTCAGTATATCTCAACAACACAATACTTATAAATGATGACGACAGCATTACAGGTAGCATTTTTCATTCACCTGATTAAACATAACACAAAATAAACATTTGGAGAAAAACAATCATATTTTAATGTTATTGGTAATTGATACTTCTGGGAAGAGGTAATTAAAAGGAATAATTTACTACACTCAATATTCAATTATTTTGCTTGATGAATGCAAATCAGTATAGAAATCATGTAAAGTAAAAACCTTTTAACCATCCATCGTCACAACCCTAAATTGCGGTATGAAATTATGCCTGTAATCGGACACATAATAGGTAAAGGCATCTCAGTAAAAGAGTCACCTTCAATTATGATTTTTGCCATTTTTTGGTAATAGCTTACCTGACCACTTGGCGTCTGTCGTCGTTCGTCAACTGTCGTCTGTGTCGTAAACTATTTAAAACATCTTTTTCTCGTAAACTGCTGTACCAATTACTTTCAAATATCAACTGAATGTGCAATAAGGGTATATTGTTTATAAATTGTATCAGCAATTTTGATCCATCAAAACACACGGCCGCCATGGCTAAATATAGTACAATTCAGGGGCAGCATCCCAACAACGGGTTTTCGGATTTGTCTGAAAATTTTGTTTATGTGATTCATTTTCAAACATTAACTATGTTAACAAATTAAAACTGAAATCAATAATGTGCACAAAACCTTCTTACACAAAATATGTTATAATATAGAACAACGAAAAATGTTTGAACAGTAGTAAATGCTGTAAAAAAAGCTTTGCATACATTGATCAACTGATTAACAAATATTTTAGGCTTACAAAATCTATCGGTAAGGACTCGTAACACATAGATAATTATTTGATACAGCCCTAGAATCTTCCGAAAAACGTGTACGGTGTAATTGTGTATGGCATATGATGCAATGGTAGAAGGTGTATGGTGCTATGGTGTATGGTGTAGTGGAATGGTGGAATGGTGTAATGGTGTGACGTGCGATCGGGAATGGTGTGAATGAACTGATTTTCAATTCTATACATCAATTTACATTATATTTTTAAAAATCAGTTTTTTGAGATTAAATAAACAAAATTGTAGTCGCACGCTTTCTTTGAAATTAAATTGCATTTTGGTGTAATGTTTAAGTTGTAGAGTGCAAAGGTGTAACACAAGGTGTATGGTGTAATGACACAAGGTTTATGATGCAATGGTGTATGGCATATTGTATAAAGGTTTAAGGTATAAGTGAGAAGTTTACACCATCCAAGGACTGTAGCAGGTGCACCTGCCCTGTTGCATATAACAAGTTTACAATACAGCTATTTAAAAAAAAATTATAGTGACGTTGGTCAATATTTTTCAATTGAAACGATTCTCAAAATCAAAAAAACTGTTGCAGAATTCACATAAAGCTGGTCGCGTTACTTATATTGTCGAGTGGGGGCAATCACAAGAATTTCTTTTCCAAATTATAATATAAAAGGAATGTGGTATGATTGTAAATGAGACAGCTATACATAAAATTAAAATGATGTGGAGATCAACCATTAAAGGTTCCCGTACGATTTTCGGGGATACACAAAACAGATAAATATAAAAAATTGAGCAAAAAAACTCATTTTCTTTCTGATGGGGAAGCGGTTTCTGTTCCATTCAAAATTCAAACATGAATCCACTGAATGGATGAATAACACTCAACAGAAATACAATGGAATTAACAAACGAAAAAAGTTCTGGTACATCAATTATAGTGTATAGTCAAACCTATTTTAAGAGACCACATAAGAGAGTATAAACCAAGTGGTCTCTAATATGTCAATCATCTGTTCTAAACAGTTTCCAGCTGTTAATCTCTGACCACGAAATAAATATTGTAGTCTTATCTCATTGTTTTGCAACAAAAAATATTTATATCAAATGGAAGTGAACAGAGAAAAAGAAAAAATCTAAAGGGAAAAAATCTACCAAAAATGAAAAAAATAAAATACTATTTGACTGTTGGTCAAATCTGTGACGTCAAAATTCCGCCAAATACCAAGTAAGTGTTGGACCGTTCACATTTAATGCAAATCAATAGCATTAGAGCATCAAATACACAAAGTGGGTGGTTCTTTTGATATAGTAATGGTATCATAACACTACTGTGGTGTTTCCAGTGGAATTTTTGTATTTATATTGACTTTATAGGGGTTCTAAGGGGGAAATTCAGTTATTAGGTCATTTCTCAGAACAATTTTTCATGAAAAGTGTAAGGCAAAAATAAAGATAGAAACTTTATGGGTACCCCCTTTGGCTTGACTTTGATATAGATGATTTAAGGGTGTCATTTCTACAATACTGTGTCCCAGATGTTGATGATTTGTTTCTAAATGAATGCATAGGTCTCCAAAGATGAAAGGTTAAATGAGGTTTGGCACCCAGCAGTTAAATCAAAATATCTTCTTACTGGAGGCATATATAAAAAATCTAAGACACGGTTTTGGAGTTTGTATATGGTTGATTAAATGGATGAAAAACAAATTTTTACTTTCATTTGACATGAAAGTGCCATTTTCATCCAAGTTGATAGACCACTTTTTTTGGCAATTAATGAGCTACATTTTGCGATTCATCAAATCAGAAATAAATTTATATATAGGTTAAGAAAGAATTATATTTCAGCTTCAAAATGAGTTATAGATTTTAAAAATCTATTGAGTAGTTTGGAGAAATTAATCTTTAAAGACTGTTGATTGGAGTCAGAAAATTCTGACTGTAGTGCTACCTTTAATAGTATTGAGCGGATGAAATTTAAAAAGAAATATGGGCTGAAGCGATGCATTGTTGTTGGCCTAATGGTCTGTGAGAATGTTTTTTAAATATGTGCGTAACACGTTAAATTCCGCACCAATTGCGAAGTGTCAGAATGTCCCTTAACAAAATGACAGTATATGTCACGCAATTTGCGATCTTTAGAAAAACTCTAAATAATATTAATGACTAGTTTAGGTTCTCAGTGGACATAATATTTGCATTAAGATGTTGACTTTTTGTACATAACAGTTGGGATTTGTAAATGTTATATGGGTACAACTGAGACCTTTTTTTTTTATTTCTAACATACATTCTGCGTTATCTAAAAAAAAGGCAGCAGTAGTATACCGCTGTTCAAAATTCATAAATCGATTGAGAGAAAAAATAAATTCGGGTTACAAACTGAAACTGAAGGAAACACATCAAATATAATAGAAGAACTACGACCCTATAGAAACACAACATTATAAAATTTAACACACAAAAACTTAGTTAGGGGTTTAAGAAAAAGAAACAAGCCCTACATATATATATATCACTGCTACAAATCTAGCTCAGGGTCAAAATGGATATTACATCACGACATATTTTTTTGTTAATTATTACTTCAAACAGCAACAATGTTTAGTTTTGTGTGATACTTAAATAATGAGGTATCCAGTGCAGTGTATGTTATGTAATTATACCGATAATTGGTTATTAGTGACGACCAGTAATTTAAACTTAAGATTAGATCATTCGATATGGGTTCTTGTATGTGAGGTATAGATTTTTGGTGTCAATTAAAGTTATGTGCAGCAATTAGTTTTCATACACAATGTCACAGAGTGCAAACATGATCAACCATGAGTGACGAATATACTACAACCATTTAAATGCATATGTACACGCATACCAAAATAGGATAATTGAATTGTTGAGATAATTTTTATAAAATAGAATTATATGTTCACAGAAACTCTACAATTAAGAAAAATCTATGAATATTATTGCATTTTGTTATTCTAAACTGTTTCAGAAAAATGGATCACACTGATGATCATAAAAATATTCCCTTAACATCATAGAATGAAATTCAAAATAGTGTGGCTGTGGCCATTGATTGACACATTAAATTCATCCAATGACTGGGACAATTTACGTGAACGTTTGTCTGTAACGACCACTGTTCACGACGTACCTACGATAGACATTTATACTGTGGGGTCACCAAAGGTTTCTTAACGCCTTTAATTATAAGATAATTTGAAAAATTTAATCAGGAATAACCTTTATGTTTTGATTTATATCGTGTTATTTCTGATTAATTTTTCGAATTACTTTATTAAGGTGTTGAGAACCTTTGGTGACCCCATAGTTTAAGTGTCTTTAAAAAGTATATAGTGAGCAGTGGTCGTTACATACAAACGTTCACCTAAATTGTCCCAGTCAATGGATGAATTTAATGTGTCAATCAAAGGCCACAGACACACTATTTTGAATTTCATTCTATATGTCTGCAAAGATTTTGATTTTACAGATATTGCCTGTATTTTTAATGATCATGCCGGACTGGAACAAATATCTATTTATTTTTGTTATACGGAGTCCACTCTTATTTGTTATGTTACTTTTATAAGTCTAGCGAGCTCGAGGTGCGTACAGCTGTTATTTTGAGTGACAAATTAATACACCTACGTTATAAAATATCAGTTTTTGTAATTCTCAATACATGTATGGTCACAGTTTTCATGTTAAAACAGGACAACTTAAAATCGGATAGTGCCATGATAAACTCATTTCTTTAAAAAAGCAATGATACTTGTAGATATGTGGATGATATCTTGGTTCTCAATAATAACAACTTCTGTCTGTAAAATATAGAGATTTATCATAAAAAACTTTCTTTGAATAAAGTTATAAATAACAGTGAACACTGTCCTTTCCTGGATGTCGATATATTTATCTCTAACGGAAAGCTTAATACTGAAATATACGATTCATGTTTTCAATTATCCGTTTGAAATAATGAGCGTACTGTTTTTGTGTCGACTTTTTATTGTTTGTGCGTTTCGTTGTAATGGGTGTTTTTTGTGAGTGTTTTTGCTGTATTTATGTCACGTAGTGTTGAACTTTTTGTGATATCTTTCAACATTGTTAAGGAATAAAACCACTAATTAATGGTTCCATTGCTTCCTTTGTTTAATACCTCGATTTGAAGCTTTATAGCTCTTTCGTTTTAAGTTCAAATGAAGTGACACTCATTTCATGTCAAAACAATACATTCTGAGTACCCATGCTGGAAAAATTATCATACCTTTAATTGCAAATAAGACTGCACTGGTTCCCGGAAGTTCGGGTACACAGGTACTTCAGATCTGACAATCAGGCAATAAATCAGTCCGTTTTCAATTTCATACATTTTTTTTTCTAATATTTAAAAGATCATTCAACAAAGGTTCTACAATGATCCACAGTCATTCACCTTTCATTTGATACCAAAATATTTTACAAATTAAAAAAGTTACAGCTTTGCGTAGAAACTATTTTGTTTAAAATATGTACTACTTTCGTATGTGTTCCTTTAGACCAGTCCCAAACTAGTGGTTATACACCTTAAAGACTGAGGTTGGACTAGCCTTATATTCATGTTCAACCCATCTTTTTTTTTAAAACGTCCTGTACCAAGTCAGGAATAGGACAGTTGCTATCTAAAAGTTCGTTTCTATATTTTGGCTTTTGTTTTTGTTGCACTCCAATGCTCCTGTTGTTCCTTTGTTTTCTCTTATAGTTGTAGTTGATGAGTTCCCTTCGGTTTTAGATCATGCATTTGAACAATTAAATTAATCTACAAAAAAATTCTATCATATAATGTAAAGAATTCCTCATGATTATTTATTATAAACAAGTTAGTCAATCACCTTTATTATATATTTATATATATATATATATATATATATATATGTGTTTTACATTCACAACTTTTTGACATTTTTTAATCGATCGTCACTGATGAGTATTTGTAGACAAATCGCGCGTTGTCTGGCGTTAATATAAAATTTCAATCCTGGTATCTATGATGAGTTGTTTTACAACCACTGGGTCGATGCGCTGCCGGTGGAGATTTATTTCCCCGAGGATATCACCAGCCCAGAAGTCAGCACTTCTGCGTTGATTTAAGTTATCATTGATTTGTTTATAAATTAACTGCATGTTAGCAAATCTTTGAATTTTTGAAATTCTCAAGCTTTTCTACCTCAAAAATAAATTTCCTTAGCTGTATTTGGCAAACCTTTTAGGAAAGTTTGGTAAGCAATACTTCGTTCTTTTTTTTGGCCTTTTCAACATTTTTTTCTTCGAGCGTCACTGATTTATCTTTGTAGACGATACTAGCGTCGTCTCGCGTAAATAGGAAATTTATTTATTCCAAAACGTCACTATTCACCCAAACGTGTCTAATTTCCCCAAACGTGTATAACACGATCAAACATGTCCGATTTTACATAAAAATGCCCTGTACCAAGTCAGGAATATGGTCATTGTTATATTATAGTTCGTTTCTGTGTGTATTACATTATAACGTTGTGTCGTTTGTTTTCTCTTATTTTTGAGTGTAAATTCACATTGCGATAAGACGTGTGACGGTACTTGTCTATCCCAAATTCATGTATTTGGTTTTGATGTTATATATATATGTTATATTTGTTATTCTCGTGGGATTTTGTCTATGTGTGTTACATTTTAGTGTTATGTCGTTGTTCTCCTCTTATATTTAATGCGTTTCCCTTGGTTTTAGTTTGTTATCCCGATTTTGTTTTTTGTCCATGGATTTATGAGTTTTGAACAGCGGTATACTACTGTTGCCTTTATTTACATCCATAAACGTGTTCGATAATTGGTTTTCGCCAAGACGTGTCCAGATAAAAAAGTTAAAACGTCTCAAACATATTTACGCCAATATTACTCCGTGAAGTCAAAAACGTTTGTGGCAATTCAATGACGTTGGTTACGACCACAGATTTCAGGTACGGTTGGATTCTTAAAAAATCGAAGTAGCTACCCAAAATATCTGGGGAAAATGTGAAGTCATCCGTATAGACAAATGTCCGATACATGCTACACTGTGCGCAGTGACTTCTACTCACAAATCAACAGACAAATTTGAACTTAATTGCAGGCTGTTGTTGCAACACGTCATTCACTATTGGCTGTTGATTGCTTAATGTCCAACGGCAAATATGGCATGCGTATTTAGGAAAAAACCCTAAACATTGCAACTTTTTATAGACCGGACACGTTTATCCTATTCAATAACATGGACACAATTGGGAGCTTATAAATGGAACACATTTTGACGCCCATTTGCAAGAAGACTATTATCATTTCCTATTCCTGGATTTCTAATACATTAACCTAACTGTTTGTGTTGTACATGTGCAATATGTATATAATCAGTATCTTCCATATATTTGATTTTCAAAAGTTAAAATGGTGAAATATAATTTCTTTTCTCTATATCCATGGCAACATTCTGCATTTATTTACCATAAAATATTGAAAAAAGGGGATGAAACTGTCACATATCCCCCCAAAATGTGGATCAAACTAGAACTCTAATGCCTATGAGTGATTCCTTTTCAGAAACTGTTGACATTAATCTTCTCAATATTCAAATAAAAAATGGGTGTCTTTCACTTCATTTTTTCGTAAAATTTTAATTACAAAGGTCGTGCGACAATAAGTTGGGAAAAAACAATAATTGTCGGACCAATCTAGGTATGGATATGCAAATTCGGACTTTCATACAGAAAACAGTCTTTATTACATACATAACATAATCTTGATTGTCAAATAAACCCAATAGGAAGGCTATGTAAATACTCAGCTATCCAAAAATGACGCTCATATGTGAAAAATCCATAATGAATAAAATGCGAAACTAAACACCTAACTGTGGAGTGCTACCTAAACAGCAAACATATGATGAAGTATGAATGTACTTTATGTTTGGATTATGTCGCCGGTGTTATTTCAGAGGAAATAAATGTAAATTATAAACCATTCGTTGCGACGGTTACTTGCAACCTTTATTGAAAGCATAATCGAGTACACACACTATCGTTTGTTTTGAATAGGCACATAGCTACATTTTTTGTACATGTAAGTTGTAGCTACTAAAAATAATCCAAATACTTTTGACAATTATTCATAAAACACACATAAACAGTAAGGAAATATAAGAATTAATGTCAAAAGTTCAATGACGGTTCCAAGTTCGTAGTATGGTTTGTACGGTAGCAATGTCGGACATCCTTTAGTACTATGTGACTTTAAGTTGATCATTGTCATTTTGCTAAGTTACTTCTGTTAGCTCTTTTAAAATCGGACACAAACTTCTTTTGAACTTTTGAACTGTGCGTATTGTTGTTTGTTATTTCATCATTTCTTTCTTAATTTTCGGAACACGTTTTAGAAATTTAAATGTGACGTCACTTTGGGCGTTGCATTGACTATGGCTAACAGGGCGTGATTTTGTAATGTATTCGCTTTAATTCTATACCTAGTCACCACTTCAGTTTAATCATGTATATCTACTATATAGTCATTTTATTAACTTTACTGTTTGCAGAACTATGCATTATTCTTGATAATAATGATGTTTTGTGTCCCAGGCAGATAACCCTGGCCTCACAACTTTTTGGTACTTGTGGTCCTCGGCGATCTTCAACTCTGTAGTTGTTATGGCTTTCAAACTTTTTATATCTGAACATAGTTTTGTGTGGACGTAGTGCGCGTCTAGCGTATAAAAATATTCTTTAACCTGTTACCTTTTGATGGCTATTATTCGTTTGTTTCTCTGTCCTATATTTTCTCCCATTTATCTGTTTATTTATTGTAACCCTGTCGTGTAATGTTTTCATTATAATGTTATGATTAACAATTCCATTACAGCGGGAGGTTTGGCATGCCACAAAACCAGGTTCAACCCACCATTTTTTCATAAAATGCCCTGTACCAAGTCAGTAAAATGAAAATTGTTACATTATAATTCGTTTCTGTGTGTGTTACATTTCGGTGTTGTGTTTCTGTTGTGTCGTCGTTCTCGTATATTTGATACGTTTCCCTCAGTTTTAGTTTATAAACCCGGATTCGTTTTTTCTCTATCGTTTTATGAATTTTGATCAGCGGTATACTACTGTTGCCTTTATTTACCACATTTGCTAGAATTAAGTTCGAAGGGTCAAAATCTCACAACAAAATAATGAACACCAAGGCATTTTACACCTGTCTCAAATCTGGTTGCACTACTCTTTGTTAATCGTGTGTGTTCTTGTTATTTGAGTTCATATGTTTCGGAGTTGTTTGTGGTTTCCATTTCGCTAGACAAGTAAACACTTTTGTTAAATGGCAAGAAAAGGTTGTCCACAAAGTTATATTTCACACTAGTTAACAATTTAACTAGCTTTAAGTTATCTTTATCTAAGAATTGTATAATGTACAGATAAATAGTGGTTTCTGTTTATATAACATGCTAGAAACTTATGCCAAATAGTTAAGAAATATGCCCAATCATGTTAACAGTACCATATTTACATTTTGTAGTTACATCATTATTCTACATCAGCAATAATTTACTTTATTATATGACTATAAATTTTCTGTTTTCTCATTGGCTAAAAGCATAGGAAATCCTCTTTGATAAAACATTATATTCACCGCGTCAAAAATCACGAGAGGTTAATATAAGATTTGGAACAGCGTCCGTGTACCTAAATATAGAAACGGGGAATTCTTGTTAGCTATTTAAGGGATGTATAAATAAAATGGTTTTTAATTGGACGACCGAATAAATATCAACCAATCAGCGCTCTCGACATAAAATCGTTTCGATCTAACAGACGACAGTTACATGTTTCAGGCAACAAAGTATGGCTGGAGCAGCAGAAGTAGCTACTGAAAAACGCTTTCCATCGTTAAATAATGAGGAAATTAAGAAGATTTTGATAGAAAAGGATTCTAAAAATACTCGCCGATCAACAGATTCTAGCGTACATGTACATGTATCTAGTTTTTTATTCTGTTGTATTCAATATTGTTCATGTTTTGTTCTTTAAAAATTGAAATGATACAATATTCTTCTAGTTTTAATTATGCAGAATTAAATATGCCTAAAAATCAAACCCAAGCATAAAATAAAAACAGTCCAGGCAAAATACCATCTAACCAAGGATATATTTCACAATCTAAAAATATGAAAATGACACTGAGAACTAAAGAGTCATATAATAAAGCAATTGTTGACTTTTGATATCAGTTGATACAATGATTTATCAACCCCAGATGTGATATTCACCTCGGCCGTTGGCCTTGGTGAATATCACATCTCTGGGGTTGATAAATCATTGTATCAACCTCATCAAAAGTCAATAATTGTATAATAATTCATATCGTTTTGTTACAAAAAAGATCGGTATGTTTTGTGAATGATATGATAGCGTACTGACACAAACACCCTAAATATGTGACATCTAGTTTATTCGAATATAGACAGAGATGCAGTTTTAAAGGAATGAACGAGGATAGTGTCGAGACAGCAATAAAACAAAATAATAGTTCAAACACAAGAGGTTACATTTAATTCCTGCATTTTTGCAACTAAAGTATATTTCCACGAAACATGTCACATTTGTGAATTACATTTGAACAGTTGACCGACATTTAAATGATTTGCAATTATTGACAGACAAAAGTTCAAGATTCTATTCGTAACAAAACATATTTGATTTTAACATACAATACATCTATAAAAGGATATGCTTAATGCGTTGGTTATAAATAGTTTATTGTTTCCTGGTATTTAACACTGCATGCATTGTATGTACTAATTTATTCTGCTCGAATTTCAAATTCAAATTACCGAACTTCCGACAAAGTGTAGATCAATTTTCACATGCCGAACGAGTATAAGCATTCCCGCGAAAATTGAAATCATCTATTATTTTACAGCTTTTACACTTTTTGAGAAGTTATAAAATGTAAAAACATGTTTTTAGGGATATTGTTTTTAGAACATTAATAGTTCATGTATATATTTGGTCTTTGTATCAGTTAAATAAATCTGAACACGGAAGTCTTTTATTTAGATATATGCCGAACTCGTAGTTATTATGTCTTATTTTTTATTGTTAGTTATAAATAGTTAACCTATTTAAAATTCCACGAATTGTTTTAAAAAAAAAACGCCATATGTGCTTAAATAACTACATATACATGTTAATAATAATATATAATAAGAAGAATCGAATAGGAAATGGAAACGGGGAATGATTCAACGAGACAACAATCGGAACAAAGAGCAGGAAACAGCCCACTTAAAAAACGATTTTAACATAAACTTATACATAATTGTATGCATGTTTCCAAGTCATGTAATTATTATACCCTTTGCATCTGGTCTAGAGGTTAAAAATTTCTGAAGAATAAAATACTAAAATAAGTTGGAAACAATGTCATCAAAGACGCTTATTCATATGCATCGTATTATAAAAATTGGTGTAAGCGGGCCAATTCTGATAAAAATCTTCACTTATTTGAATGAATGTACGGATGTTGCAGATATTCGACTATCACATTTTGAAAACATTTAAAAATAAGTTTTAAAAAAAGTACATTTAACATTCTTCAAGTACTCGCAAAGTGGTTTGTGTTTGTACTGGCCGGCAAAACAGCCATCAGTGTGGTGGTGGAAGGCTATAAATACTACACTGACCTTCTTAAGAATGAATTCAAATTATTAATTTAAGGTCCAACGCTCAACAGGTAGTCAAATAGTAAACAATAACAGCATAACCAGTTCACATGGTAAAAGCCTCTTATCAACATTGAAGGTCCCTACTATGGTAACCTTAACAACATGAAAACCAGAAACAAATCTATGCATCTCGACACATAGTTAGTGTTCAACAACTAATCTTAGTCATTTTAACTTTAAAAAGAAGATGTGGAATCATTGCCAATAAGAAAACTCTCCACAAGAGACTACAATGACACAGAAATTAACAACTATATGTCAACGTACGGCATTCAACAATGAGCAAAGCCCATACCGCATATTGAGCTATAAAAGTTCCCGACATGACAAATGTGAACAAATTCCAAAAAAAAACCTAATTGCCTAATTCATGTACATATGAACGAAAAACAAATAGGTAACACATCAACAAACAACAACTACTGAATTACAAACTCCTGACTTGGGACTGTAACAAACATACAGAATGTGGTGGGGTTAGACATGTTATCGGGATCCCAACCCTTGTTTGCGACTTGTCAGATATAATGTCTATTAACAACGTCATAATATAGAACAACGCTTGGACTATGGGGGGTATTTCGAACATTTTCTTTATTAATTCTCATTGGTTGTTTTGTTTAATCTTAACATTGATAAAATGGAAAAATAAAAACATTTGGATTATTTAGTCAAGCGTTTGATACAATATGGTCACCTAGCTGAATTTGTCTTCTATTTGGGACTCGAATTGCTGTTTAAATAAACTCATCATAGATATCAGGATTGCAAGTTTGTATTTGCGCAAGGCGCTTATTTCGTTTACAAAAGACTCATTAGTGACGCTCGAATAAAAAATAGTAAAAAGGGCAAATAACTGTTGTTATTCGCTTTCTAATGGTGTTTTTGTTTAGTCAAATAGTATTTTTGGAAACCTTTGCAATCTTTGTATCAGTCGTCCCTCTTTTGCATGTGACTCGTCGATTTCATGGATGAGCAGTCCCCGTTTCGATCAAAATTAGAAAAAAAAACACGAAAAAGATATGATAGTTTCTCAGCAAAAAACACAATAAGTTACAAACACGCGAATGTTTTACGAATATTACTGTCAACGCAATGAAGACGTAATTTGTATATTCTAGGACGATAAATACGCATCTTTTTGAAGATAGAAAACATTAGCTTTTTGTATTTTAAATATGTAAAAAACAACTATTGAATAGAGAGATTGAATGATGCTTGTATACTAATTTTGAATGGTATGCTCATTACGAGTTCAAAAACTAAATCACGAAGCTAGAAAGTCTATGTTTACTAACTAGAAAACTAACGACATAATTTAGGTATAAAAAATGAACGAAACAATATCTAACATTTAAACAAACGGCAACCACTAAATTACAGGCTCCTGACTTGGGAACAGGTACATACATACAGAATGTGGCTAAACCTGGGACAGTGGTATAACAGTACAACATTAGAACGAACTATAAAAATCAGTTAAAGGCTAAACTCATCAGATGGATAAAAATACAAGTGGACATATGTACAACCCCACAACAACACAAAACACTAGGTACATATCGGAGAGTACTTGCAGTTTAGTGACAGCTAGTTCAAAGCCTCTAACAACTACTAAAAAGAATCATGCTTAGACTAATGCATTATTATGTTCTTTTTTGATGCGTTATGCACTTATCTAGTCTACATCCAGTAATACAGCCCGTAACAGAGAAGTGATCGAATTGATGTTTCTTTACCGTCAAAATTAGCTACGTTATCGACAAACTTAATTGAGTAGTGACCGAAGTATTGTTACTTTAACGTTAAAAAGATTGACAATGCTGACAAACTTTCATGTGTCGATAATCAAGTTTAATACCGATAATATTGAAAATAATTCTAATTATATGAAATAAAATATGTCCATGCACCATTTCGATAGGGCGAAAAGTAGTAATTTCTTCAAAGTCAGAACAGAAAAAAAAGACTTATTGGAGGACGTCTTGATAGTATTATTTCCTTTACAATTTTACCCAAAACTAAAAGAAATATACTGGTAAACAATTAAAAAGGTGTTTGATAGGAATGAAGTCCTTTATTTTTTCGGACTACAATGTGTACCGTATGTGTGGTTGATTTGAATTCAATCAATAACTTTGAAATGTTTTCTCATATGTATAGACAAAAGGGAGGACTGGTATTTGTACTTCTGTTAGAATATGTCTTCATCCGTTTCACATGCCAAACTTTTTTCTAGTACAGTTTAAACGGGAAAACTTGGTTTAGATTTTTTTTTAATATGACAAAATAACGAGCAAAACTATTTCTTGCAATGGCGCACAGAGAGAATATATTTTTTTAGTAGAAATCAGTAAAACAATATCTCTCCAAAATACACCATGGCCAGGAGGACCTGACAGTTTTTAGCAGTGTACAAATGAAAATCTTCCGGAAAACTCCGCTTGCTGTCATTTTGAGGGATCATGCAACATTTCACCTTTTACCCATAAACAATATAGGTTCTAAATTACTAAAAAAAGTTCTAAAAGATAATTTCAAATCAGAGTAAACATATTAACTTCCTTATATACAATCGAATTTGTCTATATGTTACACAAAGCTGGTTCTTAAAACGTTTGTATCAGGGAAAACATTTTTCTTTGACTTTTAAAACATGTAGGGGAAACAGATTTCCTAACCGTTCACATATAATATTCCGTATTTCTGATTTTTTGTTCGATAACGTAAATTATACGACTTTTCTTATGACTGCGTGAACTTGTGGCATTTATTTTTGCTGGTCTTTAGGAAGACAATTTACAATTGTGCAGTGAACGGAGGCACTTATACATAACCTTATAATTTTGTTTGGAAACAAAACAAAAATCACAATATATAAATATACATAAAATTGAGAATGGAAATGGGGAATGTATCAAAGAGACAACAACCCGACCATAGAAAAAAACAACAGCAGATGGTCACCAACAGGTCTTCAATGTAACGAGAAATTCTCGTACTCGGAGGCGTCCTTCAGCTGGCCCCTAAACAAATATATACTAGTTTAGTGATAATGAACGCCGTACTAATTTCCAAATTGTACACAAGAAACCAACTAAAATTAAAATAATACAAGACTAACAAAGACCAGAGGCTCAGTCCTGACTTGGGACAGGCGCAAAAATGCGGCGGGGTTAAACATGTTTATGAGATCTCAACCCTCCCCCAATACCTCTAGCCAATGTAGAAAAGTAAACGCATAACAATACGTACATTTAAAATTCAATTCAAGAGAAGTCCGAGTCTGATGTCATATACATGTATTATATGTCGTGTACATGATTGGATTTTGTAGATATAACTACCGCACAGAAAAAGTATAATGGATTTCAAGGCTTTCATATTCAAGGTTTTGAATTCTACCCTTGTTGAAAACCTGTGGAGACCTCAACAGTTCCTTAAAACATCAATTATTTTTTTGTAAATTGAGTGCCGTCTCCCTGAACATGCTAATGTTTGCACCTGTCGTAAGTCAGGAATCTGATGTACAGTAGTTGTCGTTTGTTTATGTAATAAATACGTGCTTCTCGTTTCTCGTTTTTTTTTATATAGATTAGACCGTTGGTTTTCCCGTTTGAATGGTTTTACACTAGTAATTTTGGGGCCCTTTATAGCTTGTTGTTCGGTGTGAGCCAAGGCTCCGTGTTGAAGGCCGTACATTGACCTATAATGGTTTGCTTATTTTAAAATTGTTATTTGGATGGAGAGTTGTCTCATTGGCACTCACACCACACCTTCCTATATCTAACACTTAAGTCATATCTTTTCATTTTCATATTTTTTCCCTGTTTGTCTCTGTTGTCTTGATTGTTGGAACGATTAGTGGTATCTAACAATATTTACGAAAACTTTCTGAGAATTATTAATATTTCTTCTTTGTCAGATATGGATCATAATGACATTACCAATGATAAAATGAAATGCCGTACATCACATCTTATAGAGGTTTAAATTTCAAATATTCGTCAATAACTTAAGATATAGAGCAAATTTAAAGGATACATTTGTATTTTTTACTTCGATTTGAAGGAAATTTATTTCATTTTTTTCTGTGACAAAGTACAAGCATGTCGGTATTGCAACAATGTATGATTGACATAATCCCGGGGACATAATAAACAGATAGGTATGAAAAAGAAAAGATATGGGGTATTCTGTATCAGACGAAAGAAAAACTATTACAGTGTTGAATCCCCTAAATATTCACAGTGCAAGCAGTATATAATATCTACATTGAGTAACATTAACTTTACCGTTTAAATGAAAATGCCAATGACAGAGGTTGATTATAAAAAATGTTTTACTACATGTTAAGAAAATCTTCGACTTAAACAATGAAAACTTACACGTTGGACATGAAATATTTTGTCGATGAAGAAAATTAAATTATGTCACTTCTGAAATAAGTTTGTCGATAACGTAACTTATTCTGACGGTAGAGAAACGCGAATTCGATCACTTCTCTGTTACGGGCTATATTTGCTTTCTGTCAATACCTTTGCATTCATGTCACGCCACAGTGTAAACAAAAAACACAAACAAAAACAGATAATGTGATATTACGCTTCGATCTATTATTTTGTTTTTTAAATATCTGATTACGCAATGTAGTTTCGGTTTTGATATGTGATTAATAATAGTCCTGAATAGCCATGCTAATAAAGACTAAATTCTTTAATTAGTTTATATACTAGTTTGATTATCTTTTAAATTAGTACAAATGTGTCACACATAAGTAGGATTCACTGCTATATATCATTAATTGAAATGGAAAATCTGACTACCATTATGATTACCAATTAACTAAATGAAATATCATTAAATTCCATAAAACGTCCAAATAATAAAAAGTTTTGAATTACACCACAGACGTCACTGACAACTACTTGAATGATGATATCACACAATAACATTTGTGATATGATAAGCTTTAATCTTAAAGATGTTATACTAGTGTATCATTTAGAAAGTGTGTCAACATTTAGTTATCCCCTGTTTTCACATTTGTGGAAAGTATATATTATATAAAAATTAATTAGCGTGCTTCACCCTGTATACCAGACGAAGTTCGAATGCTTTATTATTTTATATAAACCCTATTTGTTATCTTTATGATCAAAAAGTTGGACCTTCCATTAATTCAAATCATGGATTTATATGGCATGATGTATATATATATATATATATATATATATATATATATATATATATATATATATAACTCGTCTAAACATCAACCCAACAATGTTGGATCTGTAAATTTGCTTTCGCAAATTTTTGGTTCTTCCCTCGCCGGGATTCGAACCCATGCTACTGTGATATCGTGCCGTCCCGCTAGACCACACATATATATATAGAAAGATGTGGTGTGAATGCCAATGATACAACTCTCCATCCAAAAAACAATTTATAAAAGATAACCATTAAAGGTCAATGTACGGCCTTCAAAACATGTTCGATTAGATAATACCACAATGAAAAAACACCAGGTTAACGATAATGAGTATCAAGTTCTTTATTTCTAATTTTCGTCGTAAGTTACTATTTCAACAGTTCGAAATGTGTTTTACCTACATCATTTGCCAAAAAATATTGAAATTCAGTATAAATGTACAGATTCAGTTTTATTAAAAAAAAAAAGAAAAAAAAGCGGTCAGCTGTCATTGCGGTAATATTTTCAACCACAGTTCAGTTACAAATCTTCATTTTTTACATGCTTATCACATGTATAAAACAGCTCTTACCTAATGGAAATATGTTAACCGAAATGAACAGTGAATTCTTTGACATTTTCATCGTATAAATACTCTGTATAAATATAAAAGAGTAAGACACTTAATTTTGCGTACTTTATTTAAACAGCTGACCGATAGATATTTAAACACTTTCAGATAATGACTCATAAAAATATTTCATAAGGTTCTAGGTGTAACCAGTCAAGGTTGCATATTTCATAACAATAACTTCATTGATTTCAGAACACGATGCACTGGTAACATTATATGATTGATGTTCGTTAATAATACTTTTATTGTTTCCTGTAACATATTACTGTAAAAATTTATATGAACCAATCAAATTACTCCTACCTTTTACTGTTCGATGTTGTGTTGTGCAAAAATGACACATGCCGAACTTCCGATGATGTGAAAAACAATTTTCACCTGCCGAACATGTATTAGCTTTCCCGCCAAAAATCAAATTGTATGTTATTTTTGTGCAATTGCACTTTTTCGATGTTTGTTTGGATATTTGAATTGTTTTTTTTACATATTTGTATCTACTCATCCCATCATATTAGATATGTATTTGTCGTGTGTTACCATTTACGAAAATCTAGATGCGGAAGTGAATTATTCATTTTTGTGCCGAACTCGAGTTATTTTCTTTCGATTTGATCGTGTTGTCATCAATTGTTAAATCTTGTTATAGTCCACGAATTGCTTTAGTTCAGGTCGAAATTTTTTAGTTCGCAGTAATATTGTATAAAAAAACAATCACCTATCAATTATGAATTATAGTCATTTCGTACCCCCAATTTCGTTCCCTAGCAAAAACCATTCGTACCCTGACCATTTCGTACCTTATGGAATATTAACATATAATACCATTTCGTAGCTCATGGGAGATTAATATGTATGCCATTTCGTACCCTATGGAGGATTAATATGTATGCCATTTCGTACCCTATGGAGGATTAATATGTATGCCATTTCGTACTTCATTTACGATTTATAAGTAGTGCTTGTAGTGTATGCCCTTATAATCCCGCTGCAAATGTTTGCACCTGTCCTAAGTCAGGAATCTGATGTACAGTAAATACCATTTTGTTCCTCATGGAAGATTTATATGTAATACCATTTTGTACCTCATCGAAGATTTATATGTAATACCATTTCGAACCTCATGGAAGATGACTATGTATGTTTTCTGTACCTCATGGAAGATTATTATGTATGGCATTTCATTTTTATGTGTTACGTGTCTTTGTGAAAACTGTTTAAAAGACGTATATTGCACATACGCATAATTAACAATTACTTAATCGTGAATAATTAAAAAAAAAGAAACAGACTTAATAAACATTGTATTGCACTGTTGGTATGCATATACAAAACAATATAAACAGAAAGCACTAATAAAAACAATCCTATAAGGCCAAAATGGCAAACGAGCACATATAAAAACATGAGATAAAACATGAGATAAAAACATGAGATCTTCTGCGAAACATTTGTAAATGTCTTATCTATGAAGCATTGTAGTTAATTTAGTTTCCAAGTGCTGCTTAATCAAACCAATCATCGGTCTTTATAACATTGTTACGTCTAGATGCATAATTTTATTTCATATGTTATCTTTAAAAAACCCAACAACATTAAAATCATGAAAACTGTATAAAAATATGATACGAAATACTAAGCCCATGAGGTACTAAATGGTAGATGCATTTGGCCCATTGGGTACGAAATGGTAAATATTGGATACAAAATGGCAGATTTCGGTACGAAATGGCAGAGTGACGAAATGGTCAGGGTACGAAATGACTTGCAATGGGTTTTATTTTCGATTGTCTTGTTTAGATATTGAATGGACGAGTACTTTAGATATCAATTACGTTGACACATTTTTTTTAAGTGCCTATGGTAGTTCGTGAGACATTGACTTCTCAAAATTTCTTTGTGTTTGTTAATGAATAAACTTTCTAGGAAAAACACATTATGAAAAAAATGTCAATATAATGTACTTTACAATTGCTTAAAATAGTGTCAAAAAGTATGAAACACTAAGGGGATTCAGTAATTTTATTCTAGTTTTAAACTTCTACTGTTTTTTAATTAAATTTACTGACCATTCAGCTAATGTGTTGTTTTCATATTACTTTATATTTTCGATGACAATTTTAAAATTTCTCTGGTGCATCTTTGGCTTTATAACCTTTTTGATCTCAGCGTCACCGATGCGTCTTATGTAAACGAAACGCGCGTCTGGCGTATTAAATTGTAATCCTGGTACCTTTGATAACTTATTTTACTTGATTTTTAATTTCTTAGGTGAAATTTGTTTTCGTTTTCTGGATAAAAAGAACAGATTATATCTGAAATTCAAAATACAACACACACCGGCATGTTTTGTTTTCTTTAATATTTTTGTAAAAAAAAAACATACGCCTCAGAATAATCATGAAAAACGTATGCACTTCTGCCATTATTTTTTTTAAATTATTAATGAACATTTTGTTTGAACATTTTGACTGAAACGATCGGTGCTCGAGTAGAGCCTAACCATTCACCTGCACATGCCAGTTATCAGTTATATTTCATTGAAATTTTTGGTAATTAAAAATTTCTTCAAACTCAAAAAAACTAATAGGCACATCTGATTTTGCCATAAACAATGTAGGTTAGAACAATTTTTTTATAATAGAACTATTGTGGTATTACTCATTTGTATGGATCGCCACAGCTGCCTTGTGATAACAATAACTATATCATTAAGGGTAGAGATATATCATGAAGCAAATGTTCTATACTTCAACGACATTTGACTATACTACTCTGTCAACTTGCTATATCACTAAGATACATTTGTATACTATAAAGACACTTTGATACAACATGAAGATACCTTTTCATACTATTCTGTCATTTCACTTTGTTATGGAGATACTATTTCATACTATGAAAACATCTTGATATAACATTAAGTGATATTGCTATATCATAAAATACGTTTTATACTATAAAGACATCTTAATAAAACACTTAGCAACTTTTTATACTATTTTGTGATCTTTTGTCACCTCAGTATATTTTAACGATAAATTTGTATACTATACAATTATCTCGATATAACAAGTAACAATTTTGTCATACTTTTATGTCAAATAACTATTTTATAAAGACATAATTTAATATCAAGCTAACAATTCTTATATCACGAGATGTCATCTATATACCAGTAGACTATTTGATTACACTATAAGGCCATTTCATCATATCATAAAACCATTTCACCATACCATAAGACAAATCTATAAATAGCGGCGAAAATTCCCCGCTAAATTCATCAGTTATATCGATTGTAATAAAAAAAAGACCGTGAGAAACATCGTTTTAGGTACCACCTAAATATAAACAAACAAAAACTAAATAATATACAAGACAAAACAAAAGGATGGCTTATATTCTTTTCGCCAAATTTTGATTATCATGAAAGCAAATTGTTTTTATATAGTTTAATAAAGCAAGTGTTTGCAAATTATGTTGACAGGGACGGTGAACAATGAATAACCCGTATACCGTACAAATTTTCCCCGAACCCATTATAATTTAGCCGTATTCTTGAGTATTATTATTAACTAAATGCTGAAAGATAGTTCAGATCGGCAGACGATTGAAATAACATTAATTGTTAAAATCACAATGATCTGTAAAATGAATTTAACAAATCAATGCTGAAAGTCGATAAATGTTTACTTTTCTATCTAAATTTTACGAAATTATCTAGCGTTTTACATAGGCATCTTCGGGTCAAAGGGGAGGGGTTTGAACTTCAATATTCAATTGATAGGGGGTGCCGTTTGGGTTCTTTTGTGCTACCCTTTTCGTATAATTAAGATTTTTAAAATGTTAAACATTCGTATGTAAAAGTGTAAACTTCTTCCATTTTTGTTTGTTTTTTTCTGTGTTGTTAAAACCAAACAAAAATGGAAGAAGTTTACTAACAAAGTGTCGGAGAGAGGAAATTATTGGATAGAAACACAGTCATGAACACCCAGACTTTCGGCTGGGGAAAAACAATTACCGGGCTTATTATTTAACAAGAAATAGGAACTTTTTTGTATCATATCATATATTTCTGATATAATCTCCAACTATTCGCATATATTTTTTGGGGAGAAAATGTGACCTATTCCAGTCGCACGTCCTATAACCTAGTATATATCAAGTCCCTCCTTTTAAGATGACAACATGCTGAAAGCATTTATGTTTTGATACATTATTATTTGAAGGTATTTTAAAAAGAAGTGTTCATCTTTGATTTACGTTCCCAAACCGAACGGAAATACTCGTACCAACATCAGACAGGTACGATATTACTAGTATTGGATGCCTATAAAGTGCGAAACGAAATAGAAACGAATGAAAGAAACCGAAATAAACGAAACAAAATGAAAATTAATCAAATAAATAATAACATCGATGCGAAATATATGTACTTAATCCCGTTGTATTTTTCAAGTTTAAGATAGGATTGATAATGAAAAAAATGATGAAAGTGATGAGAAAGTGTTAAACGTCCAGTAACAAATATTACATCTATATCGAAACAGGAGTAAGTTATGGTAGTTTGAATATGAGCATGTTTCATGCAAGACATGCGTGCTGAGTTGGATTTTATACGTTTTAAGTACAAAGACGACATTTCATTATTCCAGGACGCATGTTTCCTACACATAGCCGCCAAGTTATTGCTCTTAATGATTAACTTGAGCTTTAGCCATCAGTTTGCGTCCGTCTTCATGCAGTCCGTCTGCCCGTCTGTAAACATTTGTTTTAAAGATTTCTGAAATCACTGGACTAATTTAAACCAAACTTGGCCGCAGCAATGGTGCTAAGGCAATCCTAGATATCTTCTTGTTCGGTATTATGGCCCTGCCTGTTTGTGAAATCTGAAATTGGGGACCTTTTTTCAAGAATTGTCTCCGTTTCTAGTCCGAGCTTTTTTTTTAAATTCAATTGGATGTTCACTCTCATGGAAACCTTGGTTGAGCCCAATTTTCAGGAAAATGTGAAGTGAGCCAGAGGGACCTTTTTTGGGGAGAGGGACGTGTGAAATTGTTAAGGTTTTATGCAATAACCATAAAATAAAAATATATGAAAACATAAATGCTTTCAGCATGTTGTCATCTTGAATACGTCAATTATCAGAAAATATCAGAAACATATGATAAGATTAAAAATGCACCTGTCCTTCTTAAACCAGAAGGTGCATATGTAAAACGCTAGTCAAGTTCGTAAAATAAGATAGAAAAATAATTCAGTTGTTAACTTCATTTTACAGATCATTATGATTTAAACAATAATGTCATTTCAAACATCTGCCGATCTGGACTATCTTTCAGCATTTAGTCAATAATGATATTTAAGAATACGACTAAATTATATTAGGTACGGATAAAGTTGGTATGGGATACGTGTTACACATTTTGCACCGTACCTGTCAACCTTATTTGCAAACACGTACTTTAAGTAAACTATCTGAAAAAAAACAATTTGCTTTCATGATAATCAAAATTTGGCGAAAAGAATATAACCCATCTTTTTGTTATTGTCTTGTATATTATTTAGTTTTTATTTGTTTATATTTAGGGGGTACCAACCTGTATGTGTGGCCATTCCGGTCGACATCAAGGTTTTTCAACTCTGTTTCGCTTATGGCAAATGCAATATTGGAGTCGATAAATTTATTCATCTTGAAACCGATTCCGTAAGGTCCGCAAAACGATTTCCTTTACGATCTTTTTTTTTTAATTACAATCGATGTTGCTGATGAATTTAGCGGGAAATTTTCGCCGCTATTTATAAATTTGTCTTATGATATGGTGAAATGGACTTATGGTATGGTGACATGATCTTATGGTATGATTAAATTACCTTATTGTGTAATCAAATAGTCTACTGGTATATATATATTACACCTCATGGCATAAGAATTGTTAGCTTGATATTAAAATATGTCTTTATACGATAGTTATATGACACAATAGTATGACAAAATTGTTCCATGTTATATCGAGATGATTGTATAGTAAACAAATTTATTGTTATAATATACTTAGGTGACAAAATAGTATGAAAGTTGCTTAGTGTTATACTAAGATGTCTTTATAGTATAAAATGTATCTTTATGACATACAAAGTGTAGCAATATCACATAATAGTTTAGTTAAATGACGAATCAGTATAAAAAGGTAGCTCCATGTTATATCAAGATGTCTTCATGGTATGAAATAATATCTTCATAACAAAGTGAAATTAAGGAATAGTATAAAGGTATCTCTATGGTGTATCAAAGTGTCTTTATAGTACATATATATAAATTTATCTAAGTGATATAGCAAATTGACAGAGTATTATAGTCAAATGTCGTTGTAGTATAGAATATTTGCTTCATGATATATATCTACCCTTAATGATATAGTTATTGTTATCATAAGGCAGCTGTGGCTTTTCATACATTTGATGCGATGCCAAAATTATTGCAACTGTTCTCACTTATACGTATCAATAAATGACAGTAAAATGTGAAAGGGGAAATTATTATATAAATTAGTCATGCCGGTATGATCAATAATATATCACAAAGTACATTCAAGTAGTAGGAGTATATCTTATTGAATGAAGTCTGTTATACAGTATTTCTAAAAGCTGATACACCGTTCAAGGGGGAATAACTATTACTACTTATCGTTAGTTTCTTTCGCACAGTACATGTATTTGAAATTTGATAAATTTCAAATAAAGAGATATCTGGGGCTATCTTAATTAATATGCAAACTGTTCTAATTGAACAAAAAGGTTATTTACAGTGTATGATATTAGAATTTTAATTTGTTATTCAAAGGTTTATAAAGTCTACATGAGTTTTTAATGTTTAACAAAGTGGTAAATAAATAGTTTTATTATCTACTGCATGAATCCACAAATATGACATTGATATGGATGCATTATTTATATCTTAAACATGCCAAAAAGAAAAAGCAAAAATGTTTGTTGCATTTTTGTTTTTTGTGCAACTGCGTGAGGATCAAACTAATAACATATACATATAATTCATTTACATGTAGGCATAGTGTCATGAAATGTGTGTCAGTTGGAAATAGCACACTGTGTAGATACATGCATATTTGTATAGCACTTATTATCAGAGGAATCCTCTGACGCAAGGCAATAACTGTCGAGATAACAGTTCATGTTGGTATTGCCATTGTCATATTGTATGCTTTATGGAAATAAGTATCATACAATTTCGAAGAAAAGAAACATAACTGAATACCTAAAGTAGTTATATAAATGAAATGGTGTGCTTTCCAATGATACAACCGTTACTATCAAAATGCTGTGAATTTAACCAACTTTAAGTCAATATATGGTCTTCAAAAATGTGCAAAATCCGCACCGTGTAGTCATCTATAAAGGTCACGGCATGATAAAACGTGGAACGATTCAAAGAAAACTATCCTTCGACCTGATTTATGACAAAACGAAATACTAAAATCAAAAATGTAAGACATAAACCAACGTCCAGTACTGACTAACATGATCCTGAATTTCAAAGACACGAATAACATCGCATGAGTCGGGGCTACATATTTTTGAAAGCGATAAACTATCCCCTACCAGGAACAGTTTTGCAAGAGAAGAGCATAAAAACAGACCGCAAACATTATTTGCAAATGGCTTGCCTTATCTATTCAGCTGATCGGCGTCATGCACAAAACACAATCTACAGAAACCTACGATATCGAATCACCCAGTCGTTTTACTGGAAGAATAACTGTGGGCTACTGATATATGGGATTACTTACTTGATAATGGATAAAGCACGCGTCAGATGACTAAACATTGGAATTTTTCTATAAAGTGTCCTGAGACGGATACCAAAGCTAGAACGTTCAATGAACAAACAGAATCCGTATTCTTAGATATTTTATTCGACTGGAACGACACATCTACAGTATCAACCTTGTTGTATCCATCAGGAATGGTTTTATCAAACTTTACTAAACGTATCTTTCCTAGCGGTATGCTGTATTCAGTATTAAGTCACTTTTGAGATACATAACAATTATTTTTTTTAAATTCTGACTTCGAACTTCACAATAACGATGGTAAATAGTCAGCCTGTTGCTATGGTATACTTTGGTGTTTTCCCCTAAACGTCAGAGCAGTCACTGCGAATTCTCTTTTGTTTGTAAACCAAGATTTTAGTGTATGTATTAATTTATAATTTTCTGTCATTTAGTGTATCACAACTCGAAAGCGGAACATTTTCCAAGACTTACATATGTGGATTTCTGAACAACCAGAAAAGACGTCTTACCCGACTGCGTCCTGATCCTGATTATGACATTTTCACTGTAATAGAAATTAGTGCCTGCATAACATTCGTGTGCGGGATGTATAAATGTAGGAGAGAAAACGTTAAATTTTATGTTGAGCGAATTCATGATCTCTGCATGCTAAAGTTATCTTGCAACCACTTTCTAAGTGTGTCTGTAGGTGACATTTTACGAGGATATATGTTTGTACTTGTCCGATAATTCCTAGATTTCCAGTGGTGTTCCAAAACTTTCCGCCCTTAATCCTGGTTAATTGTTCTTACAATAACCATATTCACCTGTTCTCATCCTGAAATGCATGTATAGTTGCTACAGGACGTAAAGCATTTCATAAATCAATCAATTTCATAGACTGTTTCCCGTATTTTTGTCATTTTTCCCATGATTTTATAAGTTTTTTTTTCGTTTTTTTCGTTTTGATCCTCTTCCTCTGCCTTTTTTTACATTTTGACATTGCACATAATAATGCTTTTCTAAGACCTCTTGTGATCTCTTTACACTAAATGTGTTTGATTTGTATGTGTACAACTTCTGCTTTAGTATGGAGAGACATAATTACTTACATTGTATTTATTAGATTTAATGATATGTGATCTAGCATTCAGTTATTGCAAGTGCTTTTACATCCGTACGTATTTTTAATTTTTGTTACTTTGGTCAGGTTTGATGATTCTTTCCAACTAATGTGTACAGTTACATTGCTTTCATGTTGAGCTGCTACACTACTGGTTTAGTAATGTGTATATAAGGAGCCTGTAACTTAGTGGTTGTTGCTGGGTTTTTTTTTATTTGTTTTAGATAATTGGTTTAGCATTTATTAGGCCGTTGGATTATTTTAATTGTTCACCTTTTGGTATACTGTTGCCATTTATCCACTATACAGCGTGAAACTTGTTCCTGTGAAAGGCCATGTGTCAATTTGCTATTGATTATACTGAATCCCTAATGGTCTCTGTTGGATATTATTCCTATTCGAAACCATACATCATCTATTTAATTATTTAATATCGCGATGACCGTGTAAGTCGCTGGAAAATATGAATGCCTGATCAAATCAAATCTATTAGAAAAATCGAATTATTACAGAAGAGTGTACACCTACATTTGCACTACACTACTATTATAATAACAGAATATATATAAATGGATGAAAATTATATATACATGCAACTGTTACATACAAATATTAATATAATATTAATGCAACATTATAGTTATGTTGAGTTTGAATGCCTTGTCATCTATTTCATCATCCACGCACGAATTTGTCTTAAAATAATATATCTTTGTACATAAACCTCACTTTCAGGTATAGAGATGTGATTTACGTTCTGCGACAAGTGCATGTGACGATCCACAAACACTTGCAGTCATCCGATGTCCAGTACTTCAGTTTTTTAATTTGTTATTCATATAATATACAGCAGAACGTATACAGTACTACAAAAAGTACACAAATACGTTTACTAATTATTTTTTTTACAAAAAATGTATTGTCAATTATATTGTTTACTAATTATTTAACAACTAGTTTTTCAAGTTGAAATTCATTTACAGTAAGAAAAAAAAACGAATAGGTTTTTAACAACCCAGAATACAATTTTTAGTTATCTTAAACCGAGATACGAAGTCTGGTCGACATTAATATTAAAATTTAAAAAGCTGTAAAATGGCTGCATTGATACAAGCTCTTTATGCATAGAAACAGGATCGTCTACATGGTAACATATTGATTTGAACACTAAGCGACATGTTTAAATGTTCAAAATTAATCTAAATACATACTAGGAGGATCTCTGTCCTGTGTATCAAGGCCTGAAATATAAACAAATGTAAAGATGAAATGAAAGTATGTTATGTCCTCACCATACACACGGCCAATCATAAGCATACAAATATGTTTTGTGATTCGATTTTTATTTGTGGGAGTTGGGTGAGATGGTTTCAAGGCAAGGACATTTATGTTTATTTGGCAATCATGAACATCTTTCGAACTATTAATCATGTGTATATGAATTTTTGCTTCGTGTTATCTACTTATATTCCCAAGTAGATGTTTCGTTATAACGTAATAGTATTCCTGGTTCTCTATCAAACAAATTCAACTAATATCTGTTTAAATCATTAGTTCAGTAAGGATAACATTAGCTTACCCTGCTGTATTCATCATGAAATTTGAGGGATCATTTTACCATTATATCTTGTATTGACACAGTTACATGTAAAGCAACTATAATTGTAGTACAAACTAGCCTGCAGAATATATATAAAAAAGAGACCAAATGACACATTAATATAATGAAATATGCAGACAGCTCTCTCACAAGGAAAAACCCCAACTGTAAAGGTATAAGGTATGTTCACATCTGCATCGTTATTTTCGTCCCTTCCGATGAATAAAAGTATACAATCATGCAATAGATTGTTTTGTTTTTCATGCATTATAAAATTGAGAAAGGAAATTGGGAATGTGTCAAAGCGACACAACCCGACCATAGAGCAGACAACAACAGAAGGCCACCAATGGGTCGTCAGTGTAGCGAGAAACTCCCGCTTTTATATGTTTACCTTCCTGTTGACATTTTGATAAAGTTCTGTCTTTCTGTTTGTGATTTTTCTAAATTCATGCAGAAATGCAAATAATGAAATAACAATAGCAATTGTATATGTAGAATTAGTGAACAATATGAGTTCCCAGTTTCATGAAAGTTTATTTTCACTTTGAATACAGTAATCACGTTCAATCAACAGGTTTAAATATGACGAATACTGAGTATAAGTTCCGTTATTTACTTTCCCTTCATACTTTTCATTAACGGAGGAAATTTTCAGTCAATTTTTAAAACAGCATTTGTCCAAACTACTGGTTACCTTGTATCTATGAAAAATGCTTCAAATTTATATTCAACACATTTTTACCCATCCTAATAATCTGCGATCACCCCAGGTTTGTTGGTAGGATTCGTGTTGCTACTTCATTTGGTTTTCGTTGGTATTTTCGCTTTTAGTTAAACATATTTATTTATAGTGGATTGGAAAAATCGCAACTTATAGTAATCCCTTTCCACTTTGTAGGTGCGAGTGCTGCCTTGTAGCGGCAAAGCCTGCTCTTTTTGGATATCTACAAGGGTGTTTTTTAATTGCAAGAGATGTTGCTCCCTCTGAACACGGGTAATCCATTGATCGTCACCTTCCGATGGACTATCATCGTTTCTCAAGACTATACTGGCAAATGGTGTCAAAGGAAAGCCAAAAATTTAGTCCCTGAATTTTTCTCACCGGAACGGGGATCGAACAAGAAACCTCTGTGTTACATGTAGTATATAGATGCACTAACCACTACACCACGGTTCTCCTTTTAGCATGGTGTTGCCAGGTAATATTCGACTTTTGACTTTGAATGTCCCTTAAGTATATTTCTAACTTTCTAAATGTTTTAACTTTTTTATACCAACACTTAACTCAATAACTGGCAGATGTGTGTTATAGATATACAAAGATGTGGTATGAGTGCCAATAAGACAATTCTCCATCCAAGAAACAATTTATAAAAGTAAGCCATTACAGATCAAGGTACGGTCTTTGGATTTGGTTATAATAAGTTGTATTCGTTTTATGAACGATGTATTTAATCTTTGATAACTTTGAACAGAGCTGATTTATAAAAAAGAAGATGTAGTATGATTGCCAAGGGGACAACTGTCCACAAGGGACCAAAATGACACAGACATTAACAACTATAGATCACCGTACGGCCTTCAACAATGAACAAAGCCCATACCGCATAGTCAGCTATAAAAGGCCCGATAAGACAATGTAAAACAATTCAAACGAGAAAACTAACGGCCTTATTTATATAGAAAAATGAACGAAAAACAAATATGTAAAATATAAACAAACGACAACCACTGAATTACAGGCTCCTGACTTGGGACAGACACATACATAAATAATGTGGCGGGGTTAAACATGTTAGCGGGATCCCAACCCTCCCCTTAACCATTAACATTTTGGTGTTCTTTTTCAGCTATATGTTTGTCGTCGATTTGTCCTAGAGTTTTCCATGGGCATAATTAGTTCTCGAGAAAGGTTCATTCTTGGTAAATGACAAGAATATTTTCATATGTTTTGAATACGAAATAAGGAACACTGCTTCCAATTCTTATGTGATAAAAATACCTTGTATCACTTGAACTCTGACCCGGAATAGACGAGTATGTTAAAAGAAACTGAGGTGTTTTGCATATTTTTTACAATTTTATATATTTACGTTTGTCATGATGTTCAATTGTTTGTACAACACCACCTTTATCGGAGAATCTTTCAACCGTACGTAGCTTAATTTCAAACTATATGGTTATTTTTTTTATTACTTTTAACGTTCCATATTGATGTCGCTAAGCCAGTTCGCAAAGATAAGGTGTTGGAGATGAATGCTCACATTTTTAAATTTTGAATTGTTGAGACACTATTTTTTTTTCTTTTTGGACTTTTAACGTTATTGATTTGAGCGGAACTGACAAGTCGTTTATACACGAAACACGCGTCTGGTTTATAAAAACGTAAGCCTGTTATCTGTGATGAGTGTTTTTACAGCCAATTGAACGATGCCACTGCTGATGGAAGTGTTTTCCCCGAGGGCGTCACCAGTCCAGGTGTCATTTTTTTGCATGTTTGTGTTGACATGAATTTTCATTATTATCGGTTGCAATGTTTACTTCTCGACGTTTATACTTACGGATATATTGTAGACCTTGCAAGTGTTTCTTCTACAATTAAGGAATATTTGTGAGCACGCTCACATACCCCACGCTCCGACATTGTCAATTGTGATTCAGTAAGATGATTATATTACTAAGATACCTGTATAGTTTAAAGAAAATCTAAGTTGATTTGAAAAAGTTCTGAAAAAAAATAAAGTGTACTATCTGTATTTTGTCCAAACTGCAAATCCTAGCTTTTTTGACCTACATTAATTTAATTCTTAAATTTGACGACAATCCACCAAACTTCATAACAACATGGGATTCAGGAAGATTATTAAATCACCAAGGTAGCTGTATAGTTTGAAGAAAACCCAAGTTGATTTGAAAAAAATTATTAAAAAATTTAAGTGTACTATCTCCATTTTGTTCGAACTGCAAATTCTAGCTTTTTTGACCTAGATTAATTTAATTCTTAAATTTGACAGCAATACAACAAAAAACAAAATGACCTGAGATTCAGTAAGCTTAATATATATCTAAGATAGCTGCATAGTTTGATGAAAATCCAAGTTGATTTGAAAAAGTTATTAAAAAAATTAAAGTGTACTATCTCTATTTTGTTCGAACTGCAAATACTAGCTTTTTGACCTAGATTAATTTAATTCTTAAATTTGACAGCAATACAACAAAAAACAAAATGACCTGGGATTCAGTAAGCTTACTATATATCTAAGATAGCTGCATAGTTTTATGAAAATCCAAGTTGATTTGAAAAAGTTATTTAAAAAATTAAAGTGTACTATCTCTATTTTGTTCGAACTGCAAATTCTAGCTTTTTGACCTAGATTAATTTAATTCTTAAATTTGACAGCAATACAACAAAAAACAAAATGACCTGAGATTCAGTAAGCTTAATATATATCTAAGATAGCTGCATAGTTTAATGACAATCCAAGTTGATTTGAAAAAGTTAAAAAAAAAAAAATTAAAGATGCCTATCTGAATTTATATAATAATTTTTATTTTTACCTATTGTAGAATTAAATTCTTTTATTTCACAGCAATAGATCAAACTACCTAATAAGCCTGAATTTTTTAAGATCAATATTTAATTTAGTTAGATGGGCTGATTTACATCAGTCAAAACTAAATTTGAAGGTCAAGACTAGTCGAGACAGGTCGAGACTGGTTGAGACTGAGTCGAGACTAGTCGAGACAGGTCGACACAGGTGAAATGTGTGCTCGATTTTACTGGTCGAGCACAAAAACTGGTCAATTCAGACTCTGATCAGCTTGTAGTGATAGTATGGCCTTATTATCTACAAAGTTTCGTAAAATTCTGTTGTGTGGTTTCAGAGTAGTTGCAATGACAAACTGTTGCAGTAGTATATTGAAGCCAATAAATTCAAAGGGGCATGGCTGCTGTAAAAAAAAATGAATCATAAAATCCTGTAGATATGCACATCTACATAAAATGTCATTACTATCTAAAAAGTTTCACAAAATTCTATGTTGTGGCTTCAGAGGAGTTGCGATGACTAACGGTTACAACAGTATATCGAGGTCAATAAGTTCAAAAGATATGCACATGTATTTGGTATGGCCTAATCATCTATAAAGTTTCGTGAAATTCTGTTGTGTGGTTTCAGATGAGTTGCGATGACAAACTGTTGCAGTAGAATATTGAAGCCAATAAGTTCATAGGAGCATAACTCCTAGAAAAAACAAGAATGTGTCCCCATTACACAGATGCCCCACTCGCACTATTATTGTCTATGTTCAATGGACCGTGCAATGGGGGTAAATTCTCTAAATTGGCATTAAAATTAGAAATATCATATCATCGGGAACATGTCTACTAAGTTTGAAGTTGATTGGACTTCAACTTCATAAAAAACTACCCTGACCAAACACTGTAACCTGCAGCGGGACAGACGGACTGACAAACAGACAGACGCACAGACAAGAAAAAATACTATCGTAGGTGGGCATACAAATTGAATCATAATTTCCTGTCGATATGCGCATTTACATAGTATGTTTTATTACGTATCTACAACATTTCATGAACTTCTGTTTTTAAATAGCCCATCCGAGCTCACCCATGAGCATGAATGTTAGTCCCGGTGTTTCTGCCGTGTTTGGGAAAAGATCCATGAGTCCGGCTTCATCAGTGGTCGACTCAATAAGTTGTATATTGGCGTATTATTTATGTTTTTTGTTTTATTTCGTATATTATATTGGACCATACACCGGTTGTCTTTGAATAACATATTAGTTAATTATGATTTATTTTTTGTGAGATCAGTATCATATTGTGTTGTGAAAGGTTGAGCAAACTATACCCACTAATGTTTTGATAATAGTTCTTGTAATTTTGTATGTCTTTTATAAGCTATAATAGGCTGGCGATTAAATATGTTCAAACAATTAGGGTTTAATGAAATAAGGTTCCAGTGTTTTGTAATTATATTTTTCAGTTTCTGTATAGACGGGTTGAATTTTGTTAACATAACTAGTGGTTGTTCCCGTTTCGTTTGGCGTTGTATAAGCAGGTTTTTCTTTTCTATATTTTGTGTTTGATTAAAAATTTCGTTGATTTCAGATATTTTATATCCTCGTTTGAGGAGACATGTTTTAAAAGCTTCTAACTGTTTTTTACGTTCAGTTTTGCTACTGGTGTTTCTGATGTATCTCAATACTTCACCCTTGATAAATCCTTTGAAAACACTTTTCGGGTGTGAGCTGTATCTATGTAGATATTGAAATGTTTCAGTTGGTTTGAAATAGGTTTTAATGTCTAGTATGCATTCGTTAAAGAATCTTTCTCCTTTATATATGACAGTGTCCAAGAATATTGTTTCATTACGGGAAAATTCGTAGGTGAACTTCAAGTGCGGGTGTGCAGTATTAGCTATTGTAAGTAGTTCGTGTATTTCTTCTATAGGTCCGGAATATATAATCCAGCCATCATCCCTAAATCTGGAAGTCATTATCATTTTGTTTCTGTGCTGAAAGCGTTGTAAAACGTTTTCAAGAATGACAAACATTGTAAGATCTGCCAATTCAGCAGACGCCAATCCGCCCATAGGCACGCCCAAGGTTTCACGGTAAAGTTTATTGTTAAAAATAAATTCATTGTTTTCTAGAATAAGCCTTAATAGGCGAAGTATACGGTCCTTTGGTGGAACTTTGATTTCTTGGATCAATATTGGTCAGTGCCGCGTTAGTGGCTTCTAGTTTTTCATTAAATGTAAAGAAAGTGTACATGTTTTTTTGCATCGAATGTTACTAGATAGCAGTCTCTGGGGTTTTATATTTTCAATCGAATTAATAAAACTTGACGTATCTTTTATATATGTATATTGTTTTATAGAAAGGCAAAACCTGCTTATACAACGCCAAACGAAACGGGAACAACCACTAGTTATGTTAACAAAATTCAACCCATCTATACAGAAACTGAAAAATATAATTACAAAACACTGGAACCTTATTTCATTAAACCCTAATTGTTTGAACATATTTAATCGCCAGCCTATTATAGCTTATAAAGACATACAAATTTACAAGAACTATTATCAAAGCATTAGTGGGTATAGTTTGCTCAACCTTTCACAACACAATATGATACTGATCTCACAAAAAATAAATCATAATTAACTAATATGTTATTCAAAGACAACCGGTGTATGGTCCAATATAATATACGAAATTAAACAAAAAACATAAATAATACGCCAATATACAACTTATTGAGTCGACCACTAATGAAGCCGGACTCAGGGATCTTTTCCGCAAACACGGCAGAAACACCGGGCCTAACATTCATGCTCATGGGTGAGCTCGGATGGGCTATTTGAATACATAGTGTTTATAGAGGAGTGGCGATGACAATAACAGGACTGACGAACGGACGGACGTTGCGTGGGGTTTAAATATTATGTCATCAGTATCCAATACGCCTACTGACCAAAAATAATGGATAAATTATAAGATAAAAAGGCATTACGAGTGTGAGAACAGAATATCTTAGACAAAGTGAAGCTTTGGTCTGTTCAACATGTCGCAGTTGAAAGAACTCTTTCATGAGTTTGTCTGAGTTTTCCAAGTCTTTCTAGTTGAAGCCTTATCTTCTCGTAGGCTAAACTTTTAAAGAATGCATTACACGTCGTAATTTGCATTGGACATTTCCTGTTTATACTATTCCCCGTTGAATTAGCTTATTTCCGTATATTAAATGGTCCAAGATAAAGGTTTTTACATTTTGATTAGAACGGAAAAGGTTATAAACATCTGATTATTTACAGAGGTGTTGTTTACAGAGTCGAGACATTCAGATACGATCCGGGTAAACTTATCGACCCTTTAAATAGACTTATTCTAAAAGGTTAACAATTCAATACGTATACTATATCTGTGAATTTTGTTATCAGTAAATTTCAATCAAACTAAATATTATTTGTATATACATATGCACACTCATGTCTCTACAATCTGTTGATACCTGTATCTTGGCATTGTTCAATGTCATGTCTTTCTCTGACTGTTAATTCTTCAAAGTAAATCCATTTAATGTTGGAGGTGTACTGATTGATATATAAGTCTAAGATGCGTGATTTGTTGTGTGCATGATCTTTTTTTTAGAGTACAAAGATTTAGTTTTATTAATGGGATAACATATATTACGATATAATTTGTTTTTCATTCCTTTTTATTAATCTACTACAACGTTCTTGACTTTCGCAGCGTTGAAACTAAATATATACATATTGACACTCCCCCACCCCCCAAAAAAAATAAGAAAAAAATAAAAGCAAACAAACAAGAAACAAACAAACACCTATTTATTTCAGGCACAACATATTCTAAGGGGAAAAAAAGCTATCGTATCATCTATGTTCAGTTATGCAATGAATCTTTTGCTCCCTGTTAAACATATCTTCTTTTCTAAGCGGTGCAATCAAGCATCTGGGATATATGCGTCATTTAAAAAAAAAGCGACACTGATTCTAATATGTTTAAGTTGGAATGAAAATACAATTGTAAGTGTTGCATGAAAGTTTTTAGAGTTAACGAGTCGGGCAACCAATAACAAACACGATTTGATCGATTCTGATGAGGTTGTAATATGACTTGTAAGTATTTTTTGTGCGAACGGTGTGAGGGAAACACACCCCCCTCATTTTCTGATTGCCTTGTTATATGCAAAAGGAACTATTTCAGATTGTTAATGCTCTTACAATAAACCATAGGTTCTGTGTTATTTTATATAACATTTTTTCTATAAACTGAATTTAGTTGGCGTACATGAAATGCATGTCTATGCTATACCCATTGACATACAAGTGAGAGGTTTGCCTAGATATAAAATCAGGTTTAATCCACCATTTTCAACAGAAGCAAATGCCTGTACCGAGTAGGAAACATGGCAGTTGTTTTCCATTCATTTGAGCTTTCGATTTTGCCATTTTAGAAAAGACTGTTCGTTTTGAATTTTCCTAGCAGTTCCTTTTTTTGGTTATCTGACTTATGTTTGTTACCTACACTATATCAACCGTTATATTGTACGTTTGTATCAGAGATGATTTCAAAAGCCCAACACATCCTGAAATTTTAGCACAGCACAAGTCTTGCCTAAAAGTGTAGAGAAAAAGAAAATTCAAGACATAAAGTAAAAACAATTAGTGGGTACTTTTTTTATCATGTCTATGCTATTACTAACATATTTATTAACTGCAATAATATTATAAAGCCAAAATCACAGCAGAAAAATCTTATCACCTTATCAAAGGGAATAGTTATTTTACAATAGCATTCATAAAAGAAGAATTTTGTCTGTCATGTTACTATTGTTACTATGGTTGCAGGAATATAATTATAGATACACTTTGACCGAAACGTCTTTAAAAGTACACTGTATATAATAACATAATTATAATTAACACCTTTTAAGGAAATGTTTGGTTGTTTGAACTCATTTCAAGGTGACAAACACTTAATCTTCGCAATTTAGCATATATGCAAAATGCAGTACTGCTATCCGTAATTGGATAGATAAAATAGATAACAGAATATGATAAGTTACATAATGTGCTAAATGCCTTATACGACATACATGAGGTCAGTAATTTCCATATGGGATAACAACGAATATGGGGTTCAGCAAATTCCATATAGAATTTACAGATCCCATATATATCGTATTAGGTAACTAGCACACTATGTAACAAATTTATCTGAATAACTACTTTAAAATGTGATATTTAGACTACGGGCCTATCAAAGTGATAAAGTCTGCAGTACGTAGTATTAGAAACCAACTTCCATTTGTCTTTAAAAACAAATGACAGCAATAACAATCCATAAAACTAAATCCCTCAAATACATTTAAAGCTAACAAGTTGTTATTTTCTTTGACAACCAATTTTTAGAGTTATTTTTTTATAACAACATGATCTTTTAATTACACAGAATGAAAACATATAGATATTTTCACTCTTGAAAACCATCTTATTGGTCATGAAAACAAGCTTAATATTTTAAACCTTTTCTAAATAACTCGAGTTTTCTTTTGAATATTGTAACAGGATACACAAAATATTGCAAATATATATTAAAAATGTTTCAATATATTGTATGACATTATCAAGATAGAATCTTTGTATATATGTTGTTCCATAAGTTTTGATTGTTTTTATTTGCTTATGATGATAACAGTTATATATGTAGGACTCTAAAGTGCGATGGTACTCTAAAGTGCGATGGTCACGCTAAAGTGCGATGGTCTACGCTAAAGTACAGTGGTGTATTACGCTAAAGTGCGATGGTCTACGCTAAAGTACAGTGGTGTATCACGCTAAAGTGCGATGGCTGTTTGTTCGCTAAAGTACGATGGTTTATCACACTAAAGTGCGATAGACCAACAGAGTAATGTTAAAAGGATTGAAACATTAAAGAACACGGATGTTATTAAGAATTGAATGCTTCTTTTTGTAACTTCATTGGGTGTAAAATCGTTGACCGAAGTACATTTGCGCTTCATTCTAAAAATGTGCGCACGGTCAACGCTTTTACAACCCTATGAAGTTACAAAAAGAAGCATTCAATACTTATAATTACATTTTTTAGCTACGATCATTCCGAATTTTATAATATTTTTATTTAATTCACCTGTGCACTTTATTGTGGGACCACGTGTTGTCATGAATGATAAGTTTTATTGAGTAATGCAATTGTTTCAGTAATAACACGTGATGTGCAGTTAGCAAATCAGAATAAAGTATTATAATGAAACATACATCTAATGTAACTATTAAATAGTCTTTTTGCAAAAGCTTGTATGATAAGGTATTATAACATATAATTACCGGTAGTCTTAAGTGATTATTTCTAAATTAAGAAGAACGACCACGAAATAATTGCTAGAATGGTAATTTAGGTGTGAAAAAAATCTAAATATCCTGTTTATGATTTTGTTTTAATTCGGGACGGTATCAAATATTTGAATACTTGGTGTAGCTTGCCGTTCACACAGTCTATCTCTAATGTGAACATCTCCCCTTAAAGTCGCCATTGTAAATTACAAATACAAAATTCGTTAATTATGAAACATATAATTGTTTAAAACATTCTTCATTTAAATGAGAGATAAATGTAATGTTCTCCTAGCTTTCTCTTTTTTTTCGCAGCGAGTACAAATACAGGTTTTATTTTCCTACGATGTACAACTAATTGTTTTGCAGACATTTTATGATTTACGCATGAAAACATGTATCTTTATTTTACCGACTTTAATTTTCAATAAAATCGACAATATTTTAATGGGGACCGCAAAGTAACTGCAACATAAACAATTATTTCAATGCATCCATTAGCTTCTTATAGAAACAGGATAAAGGATATTGATGCATACGTATACTTTTGTATCTGTATAGTAAGATGGTCGACTGCAGCACAAACGTACCTGTACCCGAAGAAAAAAACCCACATTTGCCTCAGCTATGTTTAAATTGAGTAAGTCATGGAGATTTGGGTTAAATTGTTAATCAAATATTCTACATTCGTCTTTCGGCATGTTCTTTTTTGTTTGTTTGTATAAAAACTGTTCACGTCATAATCCATAGTACGTTTATTACGTCTATACTTTCGCGGACCATCGCACATTAGCGTGTGTAGGCATCGCACTTTAGCGTAGACAATCGCAGTTTAGCGTGACCATCGTACTTTAAGAGTCCCCATCACACTTTAGAGTCCTACATATATATAATAGACTTTATTCAAATTTGCCAATTCAAAATTCATCATTTTTTTAAATGACAAATATATGTTGTCATTTAAGAAATAACGACAATAACTATAAGTATCAAATTACAATTTAATCAAACATAAAGAGGTTAATTCATTTAACATTCACATAATATGACACAATAATTCATGTTATTAAATAAATAAATGCTGCAAAGTAAGAGACTTAAATTGTTGGACACAACAAAATAAATACAACATTAAACACCTAGTAACAATTTGATGTTTTTTCGAACGATGGTACATGTAGTTGTAATCATCAGCCTAACATATTGACGGATATTATAGATGAGTTTGTTCCACAACATTTCTATTTCCCTTGTGGTATACGAACATGTAATGTATAAGAACACGAATACAAATGAAAAACAATGACACACAAGGTTAATTAAAACAACATACAGCATGGTAAATGTAAGGCTGGCGATAAAAAACATTCGAACACGATGCTTTGATATTTCAAGTATTACAAAAAGGCATACATGGTTCAGGATAATTGGAAGTGCAATACATAATATTAAAGATCGAGATAACCATTTATATAAAAATCCCATTTCAATTTAGAATATTCAACCTTTCAAGTATCCGATATTTCTTAAGAATGTCTTCTTAAATTAATTATATTCGGCTTCGATGTTTGACTAACCGAAAAATAAATGATAAATATTGTATGTGTTTTTTTACTCAATATATGAAAATATGAAAATAGAGGAAAGGTTGATAAAAGAAAAACACAAACTTTAAGTCAGTTATGAATTGAACCTGATCTGTCGAGAACCTGGTGGCTTAAGGCGATTTATTTTGTAACCATTTCAACCATTTTACTGTCAGAGTTGTATAAATGAATAAAAAGCTCTATACAAATCAGATAGAAAAAAAACTGCCAAAATCAACATAATATAACACTTTGCATCTGAATAACAGAAAACGTCGTTCAAAGATTAGCAATAAACACAGCATGATATTCATTTACATCAGCGATTTATGCTATGATAAGCTGTTTTCAATTAAAATCGGAACGCTAGTTAATTGCTTGCAAATTAATATGTTAAAATATTGAATTTCATAATTTTATCTAATTTGAGCTTGGACAAACCCACTGACAAAATCATGTTTGCAAGAATTAAGGGATTTAAGCATAAAAGTAAACTTAATACTGGTCATAGAAACATGACAATCACAATGTATAGCAGATGCAAGAATCAGAGGGCGAATAAATCAAAACGAAAGACTGAAATGAAAAATATTTAACGATGATTTAGCCATTAATTAGATTAATTGAATACAAATGCTTTTTGTCCATTGTGGGTTAAGATTATCCATAACATTTCAATTTAAATATTAAAGACCATTTAACATTACTAAATCATAACATAAAAATGGTAAAGAGACAAACAAGGGTTATTGAAACAACGATACAAAGTAATTCTGGAGACAAAACATTTACAAAGTATTTACACGATGCTTTGAGATTTTGAATATTATAAAATAAAATCATACATCACGATAGGTATAGTGTCCGGCTAAGATCGAGGTTTTTTGAGTGATTCGGTCCATTTTTTTCGAGTGTAGTTCGGGCTTTTTCGAGTGATAACACATTCGATCAGTTCAATTCACTGCTATTTCGTAATCATAACAGTTTTTTTTACATTACTACCCATCTTATATTGAATACTTTACATGTTTTGATTAACAAAGAAGCACAATTTCCTTGTATTTAACCAAATAGTTCAGTGTTTGTTATTGTCCGGGTGTTTTCGAGAGCAACTGTGTTCGGAAATCGTTCAACCACAACTTTTCAGTATTAAATTAGAAATTATTAAATCCTTTATAAAAAAAAATTGGAACAAAGTGCAGGAGAATCATAATCTTTTTAACTTCATTTCATGGTACTTTTGTTAGTTAAAACATATTTATTAATAGTTGATTGGGAAACAAGTTATTGCAACTTAAATTAATCCCTTTCCACTTTGGTACTTTTGTTGTCAAATTAAATAAAAGTTTCATGGTGAACCATGGAGTTTTTATACGGGACGTATTATGGTACCCCGTTGTCCATTCGTCCATCGTCAGCATGTCGGACAAAAACTCAAAAACGGTGTAACCAATTTTTATGACACTTCGGTTAATTGTCTATCGAGGTATCATCCCTTTCGAATTTTTAGAAATTATTGATTTTACGTTTCCGAGTTATGGGATTTTATTTAACATTATAGAGTTACTTAAGAGTCTGTGTCACTCACCTTAGTCTATTTGCTGCAGTGCATGTAAAACAATGGACACGAATCAACATTAAAGACAAGAATAGAGTTCATGGCAACATTATCTGTTTTGGTGATGGTGACGTGTTTGTAAATCTTATTTCACTGAATATTCTTACTGTTTACAGTTATCTCTATATATAATGAACTTGGTCAAGTAGTTTCAGACGATATTTGTGTAAAAAGTTAAGTTTTTGCAATGAGAAATTATTTATAGGTGTCATACCGAGTGAGAATAAATATCGCTTTTTAATTTCAACATAATAATAAACGAGTCTTTGGCGAGTTTATAATTACTATTTGAATTAAATAACGAGAGTTGCAATCAAGCGATTGCCCATTCTCACAAGTTATTAAAGCTAGTTGGGTTAATACGGCCAACACTCTCACTGCGTTAAACTAAAAATTTTGAAAATCGTTGTTCTAGTATTTTGCACACGAAATGGACATCTTCCTAACATTTGAAGGTCATCAATGATATAACGAATAGCCAGTGAAAATGCCGTTATATCGTCTAATGATGATGTATAAGGTATCAAACCACCAATTAAAATTCCCTAGCTGTTCTACCAAATTTTGCAATTTTCACAGCTTTCTAAATATCTTGCCCTAAATTTAACTTCCTAGAAACCAGGTATATCCTGATATGAACATGTATCATCTTTCTACATGCCAGTACCCTTAAAGCCTTCTGAGAGAAAAAAAAACTGACCTTCGAATAGAGGTTCTCCAAAAATGATGATACGAGAAATTTGTATTCATGCAAGAAATAGATAATAAGACACAACCAAACATAAGAGAAATGAACTTGAAAACGTGACAGGTGTATCATGCGACCATGGCGCAGCTGTTTATTAAATAACGGAGTAAGAAACCGCAGTACTGCACAGCAAAGAAGAATCAGAAAAATGATATGTAATAAAACACATTCTACTAATGGAGGCCTGACCCCCGCACAAACACAAAAAAAAACATGAATGAAAAAAAAACAAAAAAACACAGACACAATCAATCCGCTCAATTTTTATTCCAATTGACAAAAAACATTTGATTTAGATTTTATACATAATAAACAATAAAATGAATTATAGCTCATCATTAATACAAATATCTGTATGTACGTCTCAATCCAAATTATGTATGCGTACATTATGTTTTTGACATCACGAATATGTCCTGTACATGAAAATTATAAAATATGACAATCAGCAAAATGTAATCAAATAAACGAATGTTTATAACATGTAAGTGTTTGAACACCATGATTAAACTGACAACTGCATTGGTTCATGCCTGGAAAAGTGCTTAATTTGAAACTTTGTTTATTATTTCTAATCGTAAATACACTGAAAAATACCATTTACAACTATAGGTAATTTATATAAGCACTTGAAAAAAATTTGACACACTCGAAAAAACCCGAACATAAATAAATGAATTTAGTCTGAAAATTTCGTTTTTATTGCAAAAACAAGAATTTTTGTGAAGTGTCTGTATTTCCAAGGGTATATAGATTCCATGTATGCATTTCCTTCAACATTATCAGTGTTATGCGTATAAAAATGACTTTATTCTGTATTTTGGAATTAAAGCATTTTAAGGCTTATTTTAACTTTTTTTAACGAAAAATAATGTCGGGTTAGTAATATCTTTCTATATCAAATACTATCATACATAATATAACTTTGTATATTGAACACAAGCGTCTGTATCACGTCTTGTTAGAGATGAAGTCTGTTTGTTTACATTTTTGTTCATATTCACTCGAAAAAAAGTGGTCACACTCGAAAAAGCCCGATCAAATCACTCGAAAAACCACGATCCTAGCCAGACACCATAACTACCGTGTACATGGTTCAGTAGAACCAGAAGTTAAATACAAATTGTAACATATTGAAATAAACATTTATACTCTAATTCCTATCGATTTATATGACAAGTAAATCTTTAAATTTCAAAGACCCACTGCATTTTGGATGTCAACTTGGTCTGAAAATATTATATTTTTCATCATATAATATGATTTATGATTAAATGCAAAACATGATAATAAGTATATAGAAACTTCTGAACTTGATAAGTTTAAACCTATTATTTATTATAATAGGGATTAATAAAATGAAAAAGATTTGTTTCTTCCTTGATAAAAGCACACACAAACAATTATTTAATTCCGTTAGACAAAATGACCAGTATCCAAGAAAGTGTTTTAGTTGAGTTTACAGGCTTTTTTGTACTATTTAAAATTCATAAAGCAACAAAACCAGGTTCAACCCACCATTTGTTCTTAAAATGTCCTGTACAAAGTCAGGAATATAGCAGGTGTTATCTAATAGTTCGTTTCTATGTATGTTGTTAGTTTTGTGTTGCACTGCATTGTTTCTGTTGTTTCAATGTTTTTCTCTTATAGTTGATATATTCCCCTCGATTTAAGTGTTACCAACCTAACACACGGCTGTATTATATATCATTCGAAAGCTAATAATCTGTACTTTCTGTTTTGCCCGGTCGTGAAAGAATCGTACGGTGCATTTTCTGTTTAATCAAGGTCAAAGGTCATGAATAAACATTCCAATTTTTGCGATTACTAAACAAAAAGCCATTTTCTAATTTTTGTACCATAAAGTTTTCCAAAAGATCAGATGAACTTTATCGAACATGATACATTATTTCCAAATCAAACAAAACATAAGAGGCTAGATGCGCAATATTTCCCGAAAAATTAAAATTTATCACAAATCCTAAAAAAATGAAAAATTGTTCCAAAAGCAAAATATATCTTGGGGAATCGATATCTGTATGCTAAAAGAAATAGATAAATGTATATGTTTTAGGTCAAGGAATATTTGTTTTGTAATTTTAAGATCCAATTATTAATTATTGTTCACAGAACAGCCTTCTATTGAAGTGTTTGCAGTTGCCCAAAAATCTGCCATCTGCAAATAGTGATCATTTTGTTATTCTATTTTAAGATAGCACATCGCTTATTGTCAATATCAGGGAGGAGAATGATTTTCTATAATAAAAGAAGTGGTATTTAAAGTTCGAAAAGAATATATACGAGCTAATTGTGGTAAAAATATGTTTTTTTGTAATCATGTTTAAATGCAAACATGACTTTGCGACTAAATCGTAGGCAACATTGAAATAAGTAACCTTGTAAAGAAACACTTGATTGTCCAAAGCGGGATGAAAACGAACTAAATAGAATGCTGTTTCTTCTTATTTAGTTTAAAATCGTGTTAGTCATATTAAATGTGTTTAGCAGTTTAATCGCTTTAATTGTTTGAATGAAAGATGCTTTGATCATTTTCAACATAAGCTTTTAAAATACAAATGCAGGTCATTGTGTGTGTAAAACACTATAAGCAGTTGTGAAATAAAAAAAAATGAAAAAGTTGAATACCCTTCCTGACCTCATAAGATCATTCGCTGTGTTAGGCAGTGATCGTTTTCATGGTGTGCTGTGTTTTGTGGACTGTTGTTCGTCTCTTGGACTTTAATTTTATTGTGTTCATTATTTTAATAAAGTTTATTTGATTCATGGTTTGAGATGTTGATTGTCCTTTTGGTATTATTTTACTTTATAGACATTAACTTGCAGTAATGAAAATCGGCAAAAAACGAATAAGACAAGCAACAGTATACAAAACACAACATATAAAACTACAGATTGAGTAACACAAACCCCCAAAAATATTTGGGGTGAACTCAGGGGCTCCCAAAGGGTAAGCAGATCATGTTCCACGTGTGACACCCGTCTTGTGGCTATATAATTCCTTACTCGGTGCCAAGCCTTATTCGGTAGGTGACAATCAAGGCAGAGATAACGGTATTTTGGTCACGTCGATTGGAACTTATCAGTCGTCATCTGGTGAAACAGATATTTCATAATTGTCAACCAACTCGTAGTGGTGTCCATAAAATTTTCAATGGGATAATTTCAATTTTGCATTTGAACTCTGGTTTAAAACCATGTTCGAACCACCATTTTTCTTCAAATGTCCTGTACCAAGTCAGGCATATGGCAGTTGATATCCATTAATCTGTTTCTTTGTATGTTGGCGTTTGTTTTTATAGCAGTTCAGTGTTTCTGTTATATCGTTGTGTTCCTCTTATAAGTCATGCATTTTCCTTGGTTTTGGTTTGTGACCCGGATTTGTTTCAGTTACTAGTAAATCGATTGATGACTATTGAATAGCGGTATACTATAGTTGCCTTTATTTAATATCTTCATTGTGAGCAGTTACGCACTATCACGAAAATCGTGAAAGTAAATGCAAGCTCTGAAATATTGTATCAACTTGGAGATATATACTACACAAGAAGATTCCGCGAAATCGCGTTACAATTGGGCAAGTGTTTAAATAAAAAGGTTTATTTAATTTCGCGGGCAGTACGTCGACTGAGCATGCAAAGACAAATTAAGGAAATACAAAATCCTACATTTATACGTCATATCATAAATATTTCGTACTTGTTATTGTTTCAGAGGACTTTCAATGAACTCGGTCTCCTTCTTAGTAATATAAATATGCAGGCGTTGCTATAATATTGCTACATAGAAATAAAAACTTTATAATTTGGTAGTAATGAGTATTTTTATGGGTTGATTTATGCTCTTCTCTTTTGTCGTAAAACTTGTTTTCAACCAACCCTCATCGTCGATTTCAAGATACGTGATAGAGTTGACTATATCTGTTGAGTCTTTTATTTTCAATTTCAATGGAAAAAACGATTCCAACATTGTCACAAATTTGGCACTATTCAGTGAGATGACATCATCTACATAGTGGAAAGTGAAGTTTCAAGATAATGGTAGCTTCTTTTCAGTCGTCATCGAAAACTCTTGCATGAAGTCATCCTCGTATGAAGAATGAACTATTCATTGAAGCTATTCAGGAAGTCTAGTTGTAACTAGAATCGTTGCGTAATAATGGATTTTAGTTCTTCAGAATTATTCTGATTTGATGAATTAATGCATTTACATGTAAACAATGAACAACGCAATTTAAGCAACCAAGAAGTCAAGTTTTCTAATGTTTTTACTGGTTTTTTAGTTCTTTGAAATTTTAATTTTCATCAATTTATTTTCTATTTATTTTTGTCTAAATCTTCAATTCCTTTTTTATTGTGCACATTAAATAAATAAAAGGTCTTTTCACTACATCAATATTTATAATAAAGCTACAAATCAATCAATTAGAAAATTCGAAAGATGTTTATGTCAGTCTGGTAGTTTAAATGCAGATTGCAATCTCTTAGTTTCGCCCCCTTTATTTCAAGCAATAGTATGATTCGCGCACATATTTTTTTACTTTAAATTTTTCAGATTCTTAAGAATTTGTTTAATAAATCTCATATTGACCACATACAATGTTTAAATAGGAAGAAATGCTTAAAAGCTGTTTTTTTCGCAGATGGCGGTATTTTGGGCTACTGTATGAGTTGTTATGATTTGCTGTTTGATTAGAAGTAAGCATAATTTTAGGAAATTCATGATGTCAAAAACTTCTTTGATAGTCATTACAGGGTTTTACTTAGTTTTAAGTGATTAGCAGTTGCATCAGATAGAAAAATTTGGGTTTTCACTCATTTTGTTAACTTTTACTCGAATTTCAGGAAACATGTGCTGTCTAGCAAAAAAAAAACGCTTTAAATTTTTAAAAATGCATATGATAAATGATTGTTACTCTCTCTGCTAAACGTTTAAATTGTTTGCATATATGAATTTAGTGTATAAAACTCATATAATGCAATCAAGCTGAAATCTTAGAAAAATATGTACTTATTCGTCCTTGGCCTTTGATCTTGATTTACGGAAATTGCCCCGTACGATTTTTTTACGACCGGGCAAAACAGATAGTACAGATGTGTAGCTTTCAAATGATATATAATTTAGCCGTGTGTTAGGTAGGTGCTTTAAAAATTTAATTTTATGGTTAAAGTCACTCGCCTACTAGTACATCATATTTGCCTTTCGTTAATCGCATTGTTATATATGAGACTTTTGATTTTTTTTTTATCGTCTGAGTTGTTTCTCATTTTTGCCCATACAATGAACTATTTCTTTTATTTGCGTCACTTTACCTCGGTTGGATAAGTGTATCATTGGCAATCATAACACGGCTCTTTTTTTCTGAGTAAATATTCTCAAACAATTAACTACATGTCCATCTAGTTTCATACAGATGTTTTTTTTTTTTTAATAGTTTTCCATGCATTACATTGATACATATAGAAATGTTATACGTGAATGAAGTTTCATTGTGCAATGGAGACTCGATATGAGTTAAAAAAATAAATGTTGATGTTCATACGCACTTCGTGTGTTTCTCTCATAATCGCGGGTTTGGATAGCCGGACATTTAATGTTTTGAGGACATACAAATATTATTGAACATAGTAGTATTTGTTTTTCTCACCTGACTTCATTTGTCTAAAGTATCATAAGTATGTGCCTCAATTCTTTTCCCACATTCCTCATATGTATTAACACTTAAAGAAAATTAAATACTGTAAACAAAAGGATTGCACAAAATATTCCCTTCATTATTAAACGAGTTACAAATGAAAATCTCAAGCTTAATTGAAGCTCTTGACCAAACATTCACTAAGAACAAAAAAGAAAAAAAAATGCAATGGTCATTAACTTAAAGGTAGTTTTTAAAGAAATTATATCACCAAATTCCAGTTTTAACCCATTCCATTGTTCAATAAACATAGAAATATGAAACTTTTGAATAATATGCTAATAACGATTATGATCCCGGCTTTATTGTGGACTGATGATATATCTATGATAGTACGAGTTGGGCATGCTGTCCTATGAACACACATTGCTCTTTTTAAATATGATAACATTATTACTTAATGAAATACATTTCTCAATCATCCCGACAAACAATGTAATGTTTCATCTTATAGCAATATCGACATAACTTGGGACTGTAACCAGTAGAAAAACATACTATTGCAGTGAAAAATAAATTCTGAAGTAGACAAAAAGTAAAAGGTAGGGATAGTACACAATTTTAATATTAGTTTAAAGTCTAACAATGTGAGGTCATAAAAATGTTGAAATTAGTTATCAAAGGTACCAGGATTTTAATTTAGTACGCCAGACGCGCGTTTCGTCTACATAAGATTCATCAGTGACGCTCATATCAAAATATTTATAAAGCCAAACAAGTACAAAGTTGAAGAGCATTGAGGATCCAAAATTCCAAAAATCTGTGCCAAATACGGCTAAAAATGTTGAAAATATGCCGCACAGCCCTATGTTTTGACCTTTGAATAAAATAGTTCATTTGTTTGTGATTTTACTTTTTATAGTAGTGCATATCAATTTTCCATTCTGAAATATAATTTTTCACGTAACTTCATAGTAAAAGTGTTATAGTTTTAGCCCTAAAGGGAGTTCATATGGGAAATTGCATTGTCTATATTTACATAAATGCAACATGAAGCTTTATTGTAATTGTGACAGTTTAAATAGTATCTCCTTATTTTTCTTTACTAGATATCTATGACTTATCGTCTCATATTGTTTCTGAATATAAAAAAAACAATGAAAAATATTCAGTATACATACCCATGCTGCTGATATTGACTTGGTTCTGTAAAAAATGTGGAAATTTAGAGTTACGTGCTTATGCGAATGGTTTTATTGTAAATTTTTTATTTTGGGGTTCTACTAATCATACAAATTAAGAATTTTAATAATTAAAAACAATTGGGAAAAAATAACATGGCAACGACTGGTACATGCTCATTGTCAGCGATTATTATTATTTAATAAAAAAAATTCTTCAGGAAAATGTCCATGGGCCGTGTCAGTAGGTATCTTTTTGGAATGTCTGAGTAATCATAGAAGACAGCTGTTTTTATATCCTTATTGATGATCTGGAAAGTTAAAGACAACTCTTATTATTGAACTCGTGTACTTATAGAATAGCTTAATAGCTGATGGTAATCAATTGGACAGATATTCTTGGACTGATATTCTGCCAGCGAAAATATGGCCCAAGTGACATAAAAAACGTCGTTTGAAGTGAGCATTTCTAGTAGTTATAAACCATGTTTGGCGGCTCTTAAAGAGTAATTTTCTCACTTGACTCTATTGTGTCTACTGAACTGTATGTATGTGCTTCAGGAGTTCTTCCACATTCCTCATCAGTGTTACTACTGAAAGAATACAAACATTTTATAAAGTATACGCTATGTCATGTAAACAGATATTCTACGCATGCGTGTAATTTCATTACAAACAAGAATGTGTCCATAGTACACGGATGCCCCACTCGCACTACAATTTTCCATATTCAGTGGACCGTGAAATTGGGGTCAAAACTTTAATTTGGAATTAAAATTAGAAAGATCATATCATAGGGAACATGTGTACTAAGTTTCAAGTAGTTGTGACTTTAACTTCATCAAAAACTACCTTGACCAAAAAACTTTAACCTGGACTTCGCACTTTCATTTTCTATGTTCAGTTGACCATGAAATTGGGGTCAAAACTATAATTTGGCATTAAAATTAGAAAGATCATATCATGGGGAACATGTGTACTAAGTTTCAAGTGGATTGGACTTCAACTTCATCTAAAACTACCTTGACCAAAAACTTTAACCTGAAGTCGGACGAACGAACGAACGGACGAACGATCGGAGGCACAGACCAGAAAACATAATGCCCCTCTACTATCGTAGGTGGGGCATAAAAAACAACAGTTGAAACATGTCAGTGAAGCCATTAACTTCAGGGCCACTCTCATTCTCTCAACAGAAAAAATAATTAAAAAAAAAAAAACACTACATAAATAAGAAAGTTGACAAAAAAAGTGTTTGATTTAGAGGTATCTTTCACTTGATGTGTATGTTATATTTAATACTGTATAGCAGGAGAAGAATATTAATTTATATTAATGAGCTCGATATGAAGTTGTTTAATATTACAGTATTATTTCATTTCCATAAAGTGAGATTGAATAGTCTTTTGTAGACGAAACGCGTGTCTGGCGCATACTACAAAATTTCCTGTTATCTGTTATGAGTTTATTTATCAGGTGCTCTGAAAAGGTAGGCAAATTCAGATTAACTACAGTGGCACCCATCGTGTTGCTTATGTTCAAAGTCAGAATACATTCGGAGAAATGTCATATTCGGAGATATCACAATCAAAGGAAAGAAAACGAGGTTGTTATTAAGGAAATGGGTACAAAAGTTTATAGTTATCTGTGACGGATATCGATTACGGTATCCCAACTCGTGCTGGCGTACCCGAAACTATCGAAGAGTATTGATTCTTACTTCAATATGCGCAAAAGTGGCTTAAATATCTCTTTAAAAGTAGAATTCTCTATTTAGAACATCATGATAGAAAAAAAACATAGACTCTGAAATTGTGGTATCATTAATATTGTGTTACAAATTTAATGTATAAGGGTAGTCATACGTACATTTGCTCTGTATTTACTGTTGATTCTAAAATGTAAATGATATGAATATTTACAAAATGACTCATTTTCCTTACACGTCCACAAGATCTTAGACTGTTTACTTATCTGACTCAAATAAAAATCAAACGCTGACAGGCCATGCTACGCAGGTAGGTTAATGCTGATCGAGAGTAAATCGGCTATTTATTCATATAAAAATCAATGAAATTTGAAATTATTTAGAATTTTTGTCTAGAAACTTTCATACCCAGAACTTATTTTTATCATCCCTAATATTATCCAAAGTTTTAATTTCTGGTGTCTCAGAACCCTCCATCTGGTTGCCATGGTAACGGGCAGCATTCAAAGATGGCGTGTGAACGTCCAACTCCAAGAGCCTGGCACACCCCATAGAACTAGACAAATGAATAAAAATAAAGTTGTATTTGGTTGACAAATATGTTATCTTTCCCGTAACAGCTGTTTCATTCTTTAAATGTGCCCTTTTATAATAAGAAATAACAGAAATGACATACAATCCAACCATGGCCCCACCAAAAGTCAAGTATTTTGCCAATTTTAGATATGTTATATTCATTTTAAAAACAAGAAACAGCAATCTTCGTATTCATGAGCTTTTCAAGAATAAATATGCCAAGTTTTAAAGAGATCAATAAATGTTAACGGGGTGTGCCAATGCGATCTTTATAGATGAATGATATTCAAGTCCTTACTCGGCGACATTTAAACACTGAATTGATTCGGATCGATTATTCCCCTTTTCGGTGTAAAAATGCAGGGAAAGAAATAATCGACATTTTGATAGTTTCTGACTAGAGATAAACACATTAAAGATGTAAAATAATGTTTTTTTTCTCACATTTTCATACTTGAGTTGTTCATGAATCTTTAAAGAATCACCATGCATACGAAGAGAAAAAAGGGGGATACTATGACGTTATACTTTGTGAGGGTTTTCGTAACCAAATGTTCATTTCTAAACATAACGTTATGTATGTATGTCATATCTGCCGATTGGAAATAATATTATCTTGGCTTCCTTCCTTAAATTTGAATATCATAGGGTCTTTACGACTTTTAGATTAATTACCAAGGTTTAGCATAGTGAAATAACGTGATGACGAACGGCATAACAGTATTTCTAAAACAAAATGATTCTCCTGATAGGGAAAACACTTTTTAAAACAAGCACTAGTTAGTGCATGGTAGTATGTAGCCCCTTCTATCAAACTCATGTTTTATGAGAAATATTTATCTATTTAGCCCTATTAAAGTTTTTTCAATGTTTTTTTTATTTAAAAACATTTTTAATTAAGTCACTGAATTATAAGGATCAGTTACTTTCACATCACATGTGTGAATGGGTCTTTTTTAAAACTATATCAGCTATAAGCAATACTTTCTAGAGCTATGTTCATTTTTTGAACGTGCATCATTCATTCATTGCACTTTTTCCAGTACAAAACAGTAAATTATTATAGAAAAAAAACATTAAAAAAAGAAATTTCCTTGAGATAAATCTATTTGTTTATTCAACAAAGTTGTATGCATGTGAAAGCCTTGAGTTCAGTATGAGTATTATCTGCCTATTACATACAAATATGACTTTCAAAGGTTTGAATGTCAAAGAAATTTATAATTTTTCATTCATTTCAAATAATTTTCTCAAAATTAAAACAAAAGGCATTGCATATGTCACATTGAATTTAAACTAATAATCCTTATAACAATGCATACAATACTTCCTTGTAGGTTTCCATGATCCATAATAAATGTATAGACATATACATGTATAATCCTGCTGGTTTTCATATGATAATGCTGTACTAGATAATTCTTTATTCCTATACTTGTCTTTTTTTATTTCACATGTATCATGCAAAGAATATTCTTATATATCCATGTAAAATGTTGTGAATTACAATATATATACCAGTAAGTACATGCAGGTACCACATATGATGTTTGAATTATAATTATTACTTAGTTCACAGCTTTATGTATATATCCAAAATTATCTCAACTACTACACATGATGCATAATGATATGAAAATTTCCTTTTGTGTGTTGATCCTTCAAAACAGAAGTGCACAGTCATTTCCTCTCATGTTTTTATTTCTTTATTTCTTCGTCTTGAATGTTCCAGAGTCAGTTTTAACAGTAATCCAATCCTTCCTTTTATTGTAATACTGAAAATCTCTGCATTCCAAAAGTTACATGTAACATGGTATGGGGTTTTCATATTCAGCACTGTTTTAATATTTTTGTCATATCATCAAGCTTTTATCTAAAAAAAATATTGATTTCACTTTCTTTTCATGCATATATCTAATACTGCCCCCATATCTGGTTACAAATTGTCTGATAATTTCCTTGTGTGTGTTGATCTTCATAAAAAAGAAGTGGTCACTCTTTTCCTCTGATAACTTTTTTCAAATTTCAGTTAGGCTATTATAGTTAAAACTAACATGTATGAGACCATTACCTCCAAGTCATCTTCATGCATGTACTGAAAAAAATATGTAAACCATTAATGGCATTTAAAAGTAATTGGTATTCATATTATGATACAAATAGAAAACTTCAGTCAAAATTGTCACATTTGTGTATTCCTTAATTATTATTGAATTAAAAGAAAACTTGACACAAAGTTTAATTGATGAATTGTCTGTAAAAGTACAATAAAGTTTGTAAGTACAACTTACTTTAACTGACATTTACCCATCACATTGCTTTGCCAATTTGTTATTAATAATCAATATGACTTAATCAAGATTGGGTGAGTGTGACTAAATACACCAGATAACTTATATATTCACATAAACTGAGGGTCTGGATGGTGTTTACAGAATAGATACACCAATCATGTAATAATCCCCTATATGGGCAAAAGTGCAAAATTTAAAGGCTGAGACATTGAAGATTAAGAAAACACTGATAATAAAAGAGAATGATGGTGTGTTAAAATACAAAGAATAGATAATAATGAGCAAAACAGATAAAGATTATAGAAAATGGTATATAAAATATAGAACTGAAGGGAATCATTCATTATAATACAATTAATACTTACATTTAATTGTGTAGACCTCATATCATAGAAACTACACTCTTTATGCATTAACAGTCAACTTATTAGTGCCAGTTGTAAATCAATCTGCAAAAGAAGTTACAATAATTACACAATTAAGGTTGATCTGTTGATGTAAATTGTTTTATAACAAGTGTGTCAAAATTTGAAAAGATTTACACAAACACACATATACTTCAGATACACATTATTAAAGTTAATCAATATTAAAAGTACATATTTAATTTAATCTTATGTCTATATAAAAAAAAAGATAAGACAAAAAATTAATAAAGACAAAAAATTCAAATGTACACTAAAAGGGATGATTTAAGAATAATACTATAATGACTTAGCATCAAATTTAAAACCATAAATGAAAACTTTAAGTTGTTAATAAATTATGGCCATGATAATAAATAATATTTCTCACATATAACATCTCATGTGAATGCTTACACAATTTTACTAAATACAGACTGAGGCATAAGTATGATGCACAGAGTCATGCATGCATATAATTTGAATAATTCTTTGTTTTACTTCTACAATATGTTATAAATTGGAATAAGGAATGATTTAACATGCGATCAATTTTAAGATTCAGGTACAAATATACCTAATAAATATTTAAAGAAAATGTTAAGGTGTTTGCATACGAGACTAATTAAGGGGGGGGGGGGGGGGTGATAAAGGCATAGGTGAAAGGTGGCGGGCCTCAGCCGGCATGTTGTTCGGACATTTTAACAAATTCTACTGCTTACGTTGCATGGTTGATCATTGTTTCTGACCATCAAGATCCCAAATTTAAACATTTGACCCGCATGAATGCATCCCTGGTCAGTCTGCAAACTGTCGACGTGAAACGATTTTTTTATAAAGTCAATAGCTAATAAAGATTGGATTGTTTATAAGCAAGTAAAATAGTGTTAACGTGAAAAATTAATTCAAAGGAAGTTTCAACAGACTGCCCACATCATGCTGACAGCGAAACTTGTAAATAACCACATTTTTTAGTAAACATGCAGCTTTCTCTTCAGACTACATTCATAATCGTGAATGAAATTAATATCCAAGATCCTCGGAAGAAGGCTAAAATAATTTAAAACTAACGTACCTCAAAATATAAGCAGCCCACATCTATATTAACGTGTTGTTGTCGAACTGAAGACACTGACTTCTATCATAACAAGGTGCCCGATCAGCTGTTGGTGACAAGCTCAAATTTGACGTCGACGAAACGTTCTAGCCAATCACGTGTCGAATAGTAAGGAAAATGACGTCAGATTTAGATTGCGATGCAAACACCGAAAATCATTGCTAATTTTTTTCAAACTGCATTAACCTGCCTGCGTAAAGATAGTTTATTTCTATACTATTTTAAGTGGTATAAAATAATATTGCGTCTAAGTACAATGACATTTGTTTCATAACCAGTTTACATTAAAAAAAAACACAATGGAGTAGATTCAATAAGAATATATTACAATTGAAACATTTCAAATCAGTTTAACACAACACCCATCAAGACTACTGTCCACATCACATGATACACAAAGAATTTAATGGAAAAATGTTTTTTTTTTCATTGTTGTGAACTAATTATCAGAAGTGGAGAAGTATCTAAAGAAGAAGTCATCTATACATTTTACTAACAACCTATCTAATTTAATTGAAATACATATTCACTCGTGATGATTAATTCATTATAAAGTTTCGGTAATTGCGACTGCTTCACAAACGTTGGACATTTGAAATTTTTTGTATCAATGGTTCTGATTGGATGACAGTTAGCGTAAAATTATCTACCTCCTTGTCTGTAACTAAGGAAGCCGACATTTTGAATTGCTGAATGTATTGACATGTAATTTCTACAATAATAAGCTAAAAAATCACATGCTGCATCTAAAAATCTTCTTTTTATCAAATTTTATTACATTTGAAGCGGCACAGAAGTCAGAAAAAGCCCGGTGTTTATGTTTCACGCCGGAAGCATACCTGTGACGTCATATGTTTGACGCCGGAAGCATACCTGTGACGTCATATGTTTGACGCCGGAAGCATACCTATGACGTCACATAGTGTGGGGACCAAAAAAGATAACATCTTTTCGCGGTATTTTCTTAAATGAAGATTTTACACTGAAATAATGATTGAAATTTAGTTATGGACTTGTTTTGCATTAGAATAGAGATAACTGTATTGTATTTGAAGCTTTGCGGACTTCCATCGGTAGTTTTACTGTCGCAAATACCCGTTTACCTGTCTCCGCTACGCGTCGCTAGCTAAACTAAATTTGCGACAGTAAAACTACGATGGACGTCCTTAAAGCTTCAAATACAATACAGTTATCTCTTTTAATTGTATTTTATTATCAATTGTAATGATACAGCCATCTGTAGGAATGCTGTATAAGTTCAACGGTTGTGATTATTTTGTTTCGGAAATTATTTTGTTTTCTTATATTATAATACGAAGTCTACTTCAGAATACAACTATTTATAACGATGAAAAAATATACATAATGTTTAACAAAATTGCCATTACGCACGACCTGGACATGCAAAGAATGAACGAAATAGAATTACCCTTCTGAATCGTACTGGTTGTTCTTTGTGAGCTTGACATAATTTAGCACTTCGACAAAGCAGTATCTGTGCCATTATTTTGAATTTGAAAAATGAAGCTAATGTATGAGTGCAAATCTGTCAGCTGTTAACAAAGTACTATACATTTATAATTGAACGTGTGTCATCATACCACTGCTAATCTAGGTATACGTGTTTGTTATATACATACCAATATTAGACTGTAACGTAGTGTATACATCTGTAAACGCAGGATTCATTCTCTGCACATCACTATATTCAACAGATCTGAAAATTAGTCATATACATTATGTAATATATATATCAAGTGAGTATTGTATTGATATAATACGATAGTACTCTTGTATATTTGGCCTGAAAATGCAATGTGGTTTTTTTTCAAATGGTTTTGATTGCACACATAGATATTGCTTACAGGAACTTATTATTTTAGTCTTTCACGATTTACAGATTGTGTATGCATTCTTTGTATTGTCTTTTTTTACAAGTTACAGCGATTTACATTTGAATGTGAATGTGTCGTCTCTAATTTGTGAATTGTGTTTAAGCGTGTAAGCTACATTCTCTTATACATACTTCGACGTATTCACCGCCTTGTTCTGTAAACCTTAAAATATAAATAAAACTACAACTAACTGTAAGCATGCATCTTCAATAAAAGAAAGTTGTTAATTTGGAATATTCTTGTTTTCGTTTTTTCCCGTTATTTGTTGAATTTTGTTTAAGTAATTCCATTAACATTTTAGAATCATAAAGTACAAACAAATATCGCCAAATGTAAACACATTTCGTGGTCGTCTCTAGTCTCCTATTGACCATCATACTATATGAAAACGAAAAGATTAAGCATGTTGTTCGTTAACTTATAACAAGGAAAATTTGTAGTTGTTTTATGTTCTTATGAAATGTGAGTATGATAGTATATCATAGGACCAAGGGTGCTCACACTAGACTGTCCGTATAAAGAATAAGGTGTACAATTTGAAAGTTTATCATTTATCATATTTAAAAAACTTTGAACTTTTGATATTTAAAAAAAAAAACACTATAGAAGACGTCTATGTTTTAAAGGTTTTTTTGTTCATTGGTAAGCTTAGTTTATTCTTACAATTGTGTCTCATACCATCATTTCTGATGTTTAGATAGACTTAAGACGTTAAAGATGTGTTTCTTGCATATAGCGTAAATGATATATGTATGATATTGCGCCGCGCAAAAATATGGATCCATTTCATAAAGTATAAGTGTTGTTACATTGCATATGGGAATATGCCAAACTGTTGTACTTGAAATTGTAATCCAACTTCTATGGACTGAACTGTTCACTATATTACTATTTTACAGAAAGATTCGTCAATATTTAGAAATGTGAGTGTTTATCTTCTAAAAGACATCAACAAACATCAAATTTTGAAATAATTTTCCCAAGAGGAAAGCGACTTTATTCAATTGATTATCGAAATCAGATGCATTTGTGATAGATCTAGAGCAGATTTATACTCAAAGAAGGCGAAGACAAGGTTGAAAAATTCAATGTCTATTGGAGGGGTAATGATCTGCTCTATCACAGTCTCAGATACATGTTTTATTAAATTCATTAAACTGAATGTTCTGTTATTACTGTCTATGAATTTTACAAATTCAAAGTAAAACACCATGACATATTGTACATACCAACCCTCTGTATCGAATACAGCATACATTTAATTAAGCGTCTCCGTGAAGGGAAATACAAAGTTTACTGTGGGATAGACTAAATCATTTCCCTCGTATTAACTTATCAAAATCTGGCATTTTGACATGAAGTTTATAATAACATTTAGTATACTCCATATGTGGTTTTAATTTATTGATATTTTAACATATTTCAAATTTCAGTAACAATACTCCACGTTTGATGGCAAATTGAAATACATAGGAAATCTATGTAGAGCATTTTTTCAGGCAGATACAATTTCTTGCATGAACAAATTAGTTAAAGTTAGTGCTACATGTATATGTTAATTTTTGTTTTACTGGAGCCAATAGTTTTCTTGAAAAGGATGTAATATGTATTCAGTATATCAATGTACCTTACAAAACAATTAAAGTTAAAGTTTATAGTATATATTTGATACGACGTATAATAACATTTTACTTGAATTTTGGAAAAAAGGCTGCTGAGAATACTTAAATATCTTGTTTTTATATAACTTTCTTGAAGTAAACTTTTAAGAAATAAATAACTTACCGTTTCTGGCAAAAAAAATTACGGCTGCCGATAGGCTCATCAAACCGACAACTAGTGTAACTATTCCTGCTACAAACATGCCAGTATTTTCATTTGTGATTGGACATTTCACTTGTGTTAAATATGCTACAAACATGTCGAATGTTAATACAGTAAATACTATTGAATCTATAAATATTCTAAATCTATGTTATATTTAGTCTTAGACGCATGATTTTCTTTAGTTGGAAGTGGCCTTGACTAGCTGTAAGTAACTTCGAGTACTCTCAGATTTGTACTTAGTGTCTTCTTGTTGTTGGGATGTACAATTACCCAGCTACGTTCACTTGTATAAGAAGTATGTGTATTATTATCTATCTGATGAGTCAAGCCTTTTTCAACGGGTTTTTATAGTTTGGGATCCCATCAACATGTTTAACCCCGATACATTCTGTATGTATGTGCCTGTCCTTAGTCAGGAGCCTGCAATTCGTTTGTTTATGTGTTGCATATCTGTTTTTCGTTAATTTTTTCTACATAAGTTAGGCCGTTAGTTTTCTTGTTTGAATTGTTTTACATTGTCATTTCGGGGCCTTGTATAGCTCACCATGCGGTATTGGCTTTGCTCATTGTCGAAGGCCTTACGGTTACCTATAGTTGTTAATTTCTGTGTCATTTGGTCTCTTATGGAGATTTTTCTCATTGGCAATCATACCTCTTTTTCTTCTTAATATATTCTTAAATCGGCTATTTTACTAATTCAATACATGTCATATTGAATTAAACTATTTCCCGGATGTGTATTGACATGAGAACCACGATGGGTGCCACATGTGAATCAGAATCTGCTGACCCTTCCAGAGTACCCTGGGATCACGCCCAGTTTTGGTGGGTTTCGTGTTGCTTAGTCTTTAGTTTTTGTATGCTGTGTCTTGTGTACTAATATTTGTCTTTTTTCTTTTTTCTTTTTTAGCTATTGCGTTGTCACTTTATTTTTTAAATGCCCCTCTGGTATATCTCGCAACTATTTTACTTGTAATATAGACATTACTCAATGAGTAGTGATGTTTTCATTCATTTGTTATGACTATGTGAAGTATATGAAAGTAATCATTTATCATTCGCCAATGCTATAAACTTTCTAATTTTGTCGTCTGCTTCAACTTATATTGACATAATGTAACATTAATTGAAATAATGTGGTCCGATATCTTTACTCAAAATAACTATATGTAGTCTTTCGCTTGTCTGGATGCGTAACCGATAATATTTCGTAAACAATGTAAACTATTAATACAACATTTGTTCACATACATTTAATGTCATTAAATATTCATTTTCGTGATACATGGTTCGTTTGTATTCATTAATGTCATACAAACAATTTTGAAACAGGCCTTCGTAATCAAACAAAGCAATTTCAGTGATACTTATAGATAACTTTTGTAATTCAAGTTTAATTTTTTTTCAAAATCGAATAAAAAATCTTTTAAAGTGTTGTTGTTTTACATGCAGCATGCAATATAAAAGAACAGTCATATACAACATGTACAAGTCGAAATACTTTTCGTATTTTGTAATACTTTTATTTTAGGTATTTTTCCATAATTTTAGTGCATGTCAAAAGTAAACGTGTGAAAAATATAAAAAAATGCGCGTTACTGTTGACTAAACGGAAACATAGAACACGTGCGTTTACTTGAATATACCTTTATGATGAATTTCCATTTGATCGTGAATACGCAAATGCAAACGCAGAAAGTAACATAACATACGAAATATGCATACATCCGTTCACCTATAAGACTTAAAGTTAACTGGTCGTACTACTTTGCTATAGACGTTGTTGTATATTTTTTTCAGAAATGAAATAAAAAAAGGCACTTGCAAATAAGTTGAACTAATCATTAAGGTATATTTGTATGGATTCACTGCATGGTAATACATTAGAATACATAAATAGTTTTCGAATTGCTATACTATTAATAAAATAAGTTTTTAGAAGTTTTGAAATCAAACTCACCCTCTTTCATGACAACAAATCTGCGAAAAAAGGTGCCAACTGTATTGTTAGCTGCAAAAGTATACTCGCCGAAGATATCGCTTTGTACATCATCGATCAGTATTGATGATGAAGTTTGAATACTATTGGTTGTTGTGTTAGAGACTATTGTTATAAAATTGCACGAATCAAAGTCCGCCTCTGTCCTGAATTTCCATTCTATAGTTGGTGTCGGGTTAGCATTTATTGTTAGTTGTAAGTGAAAAGAACTGTTTTTGGCCGCACTAACATAATGTGGAGAATATGGTTTGGTTTGGTCAAGAAAAGGTTTAACTAAAACAAAATGACTAACATACTTAAAACATTTGGTCAACTACAATTTCAAAATAAGTTTTCTACATCAATTTTATTCCATTTCAGAAAATATGAGACTACATTTAAAATCATTTATATCAAAATCAATATCAAATTGGCTCTGGTGATGTGTTACCATAATTATGTTTGCATATTTAATTGAATGCAATTTCTATGTCTTGACGTATCACCCCAACTATAACTAATTTTAAGCTATAAAATATAGTAGGGAATTTTTCCTTTTCTTTTTCTTGAAAACGAGAAATGTCAATTGAATCGATAGTCGTCTCTAATTAACATTATTTTGTAATATTTTGAATATGAAGTCAAATAATTCAAATGCGATGCGCCTATGTGTCATAATGTGTATATGGCGGAATTATTATCCAGTAAATATGCATGATAAAACAGCATTTATCGCTATATTACGAAATTTTCATTTGAGCTTGCTGACTGATAGTTTCCATTCTCAGCGGAGTCTAGTGATATGAAAAAATATCGCTAAAAATAGATAGTACGTGCCCGTTGTCAATGAAATTAACAACGTCATTATAGGTCAAAGAGGGGCGAAAGATACCAAGGGACAGTCAAACTCAAAGATCGGGAAAAAAACTGACAATGTCATGGCTAAAAAAGGAAAAAGACATCCAGACAAATGAAAGTGCACAATACACAACATAGAAAACTAAGGAATAAGCAACAAGAACCCCACCAAAAACTGGGGGTGATCTCAGGTGCTCCGGAAGGGTAGCAGATCCTGCTCCACATATGGCACCCGTCGTGTTGCTCGTGTAAATAGCGATAACCAGATTATCATTGGTCATCTCAACTCGATTGCTTTAAATTAATAACTTTCGCTGTTCTGGCTCACGAGAGAAAATCAATCCCGTTAAAATGATTAACGATAATCTATTAGTATCGTACATAAAGGACAGTTTATTGGTACACCATGACTTTGAAATTTTGTGATACCTAGTTAAGAGTGCCGAAATTTCCTCAATTAATCAAAACACCATGATTTGTATTAGATATCAATGGTTCCGATGATAAACCCTTTACGGCCCATTCCAACATGGAGTAAAATTGTATTTTTTAATTAAATTGAGTTGGTAGTATAATGTAGCTGTACATTTGGTTTCTCTGTATGAATTGTAAAATATTAGGAACATGAATGGTATAACACTGAAATGTTCGTAGTATCAATTTAGCCAATATTACCTAAAGTTTTATATTTAAAATACTGAATTTGCAGATTAGTATGTATAACAAAAATATATGCCTTCTTCAATCATCACCGCCAATATTTGTACTTTATACTTGGAATCATATGCCGGTATTAAAAATCATGAATAAAATATTTAAACAAAGTTGGATTTTGAAGAGGGGCTAGCCTACTTTGAGGAGTAGGTTTGGTTAATTTTCGTAACGTTTTTCAGTAGAGTCCCCTCGGTTTTATCAGCACCTGCTTAGTATATATCATACATGACAACATCATTAAAATGACAGCATCATTGGTATTGAATACCGAATATACTTTTAGGGTTGAAATTAATATGTTAATATTTCTTCTTTTTGTTTAAACTACTGATCTGGTCATATGTATTGGTACCACAGGTATTATTGTTTTACTTATGTGTTGGTTATTCTTTCTTTTTAGCAAATATTGAAAGCCAAGGAACCACAATTTAGAAGAAGGTTAAAAGTGTCGTATACAGTCATGCAATACTTTTCTATTGTGGCAATTTACAAGATTTTGTGAGAAATAAGTTCGAAAATGGGATCTTAAACTAAAAGCAACCCAAAGAGAATTACAAAGAAAAATAAACGTGATGCATATACTATTAATTTGAGCAGACTGCAAAGCAATTTAACACATTTTTTTTCTTTCCCATCGTATAAATACATGTATTGTTCCATTTCATCTGATAGCTTGTCTGTATATTAATTTCCATTTAAACAAATAATCGTTTCCTTCTTTTATGATAGCATTTATATACCGATCAACGAAAGTGTCATTTTATAAGAATCATTCTATTTGTACAAGAATAAATGAAAACAACTAATATGTGTAGATATGGGAACGTATTTCACAGAGAGTATATATATATATGTAGAAACAAAGACCAGGCTAGCGGTTCACAAAATATCGTACGATTTACGTTTACGATAAAACTTACCGTTAAGCGTAAGGTTTTAGCTACGAGTGTTTCACAAGGATAAACGTAACACAAACTTGTGGTTAAAAAGAAAACAAATGTGCTTTCTTTGAGAGCCGTGTTAATATAAAAAGAATCATGTCCTTTTGTTTTTGTGTATGGTAAATAAGTTTTGTGAGGTAACTGTACTGTCTAGTTTAAATATATTTTTTGCTTTGGTTTTATTAGAACAGTTGGCTGATAGTGTTTTATTTTGCAAGTACGGTCTGTGTTTTCAAATATTGTTGAAGAATAATAAAAAAAAACAAAAAAAACAGCCAAATTCATTGAGACTTCTGCATGTCTTGAATCTAAATAAAATAAGTATCTAAATTGTTTACATAAAATTATACGTATCTTCAAATATTAATTATGAACGGGTATAAAACTCATTCAGCATCGTGATAGTTTCTTATGTGTGTCTGGGGACTTTTTCAAAGAAAAAACCCACTGGCAAGAGGTATAAGGGGAGAATTGAGATCTCAAAAACATGTTTAAGTCAGAAGCCTCTGGCCTTTGTTAGTCTTGTATTTTTGGGGGTTTTAGTTCATTTATATGTTTTGGAGTTTAGTGTGACGTTCATTTTCACTGAACTAGTACACAATTTTATATAGGGGCCAGCTGAGGGAGCACTCCACAGTAAGAAAATAAAATTGAAATTGAACAAAAAATATTAAATCATCTTCTGTTCCCGGTTTTTTAATACAGTTAACTCTCGTTGTCTCGAACTCGGTTGACTCGAAATTTCGGATGAGTCGAAGTTTTCATGTGGTCCCGAACTTTATTCCATACAAAAGTATGTAATTCGACTCCTGATGAGTCGAAATTGGATGAGTCGAAATTTCGTTTGAGTCGAACTAAATTTACGGTCTCAAGGTTAACAAAGCATTCAAAATTCATTTTTTTTATCTCGAACTAATACACATATGTCAAAACATGACCTCCAGGATTTAAATGGATTGGTGAGTTAATCTGACAATACACGTGTAATTAAATTTCCGGTCACTGACCACTGTATTGATTTATGACATGCTATTTCCATGAGTGTTTACCTAAGATTATCTTTTATAGAATTTTGATAAATAATTAGTGATACATTGTTAATGTTCATGAAAAAGTATTTAAAATGCTTACCAAACAATTAATGTGTGATTTACACTAATAAGCTTGGGTGTGTATAAAGTGAGGATTATAGCCGCTGATGATCACCTAAAACTACTCAAACGGCGTCGTTAATCTTGTTTTATTTTCTTTTGAAAAGAAAGAGTGAGATAAAACAAAATGAATAGACCTGAATAACGAAACTATCGATTGGATTTACTCTCTCGGAAAAATTTTTTTTTAAATTGAAACGAATGAATAAGTTAAAATAATGTCATTATAATAATAAAAGACTGTGACATACAAATACATCGATCTGATACTAGAATATCGATTCCCTTGTCATATTCACCCGGATTTATTTTAGCTTTACTAAGCTAAGCAAGAGTTGTGTCCCTTAGAAAAGAGGGACAGTCGATCATTCGGAAAGACATTTTCAAATAAATTATGTGTTGGGCAATAATGATGCTTTGAGTCTTGCATTTTGGTAAGGGGTTAATAAAGCTACATAAAGTTTTTATTTTTAACAAAGCAATATCTCGAGTTTAGATAAACAATTCTGTAAAAAAATTTATTTATATTTGTAATAGATATAAATGTTATTAAAAAATAGGTTCTTCTTTAATTGTCCTTGGTAAAATTCATGTTCTAAATACCTTGTTTTGTGTACACATAACAATGAGTTTTATTATATTAAATACCTCACCTTTTTACTTAGATACCAGTCCACTCGCTGCATTATTCAATCGGAAATCAGCCAGCAAAGACCCATGACACTGTGACAACCTCTCCCACCTGACACATGCACATCCTAAATCTTCTTTTTTCCAGGTTCCTCGTACATGCTGTACGATTTTTTTTTGTGGAGAAGGAAAACGTTTTTTGCAAACCAAGTTGTTTTTCTATATAGAAATTTAATAATTTGTATTTATTAATTATTTTATTTGGATAAATAAATTCATTTTATCTGAATGTGGATAAATTTAAGCTTCGGCGACGCAAGGGTAAGAAGTAATTGACAGTCAAACACACACACCTTCCAGTAGTTTGTTGTCCCCTTGGCGTTCGGCCACTCATTCAGATGAGTTTTAGGATAGGAGTTTGAAGTTTATCCCAGGTATTTCTGGTGTTAGTTTGGAACAGGACCCAGAACCTGTTTCTTTACGGACTTTGCCTTACACTTCTGGTGCTAGTTATTTGGGGTTATCTAGGCCCAGCAGGGTTTCACATACCGTAACTAGGCAGAGATACCAACGTCTCCTGTTTCTTGTACGACAAGTATACAAGAGACTCTACCAGCTTGCATCAGGAGTGACCCCTTTTCTAGGACTATGTGGCCCATGAATGTTGCATACCCTCCCATGCCTGTGGGTTTGCCTATCTTGCCTTCTTATCCCTAGCCATTTGATCCTTATTCGGCTCAATCAGTTAGGTCTTGTCAGGTGTTTGGTGGTAGACTCTCTTCAGAGTCATCCTCCATTTAGAATGAGATGAGGAGTCCTACCACCTCTATCCATAAGATTCAAACTACTGTTATTGCTAAGTTCATTGAGTTAAGTAACAGGCTTTATCTTATGGAGTCTAGGGGTTTGTCTTAGGATCCTCCACAGGACACTCCCAGACCTCTTAGACATTTGAAGGAATATGATTCTGTTTCAAGAAGTCAAGAGGGTAACTTATTGGATTACCAATGTGTTTCTTCGGATGTTGCCAGTGTTGCAAGCACAGAAGGAGATGAATTGATTCCTAATGATCCTTCTTCAGGCAACTCTTCTGATTGCCTTTGGATTCTAGTCTACTCTATTTGCAGGGATATGTCAGATATGACCATGTCGTCTCCACCAAGAGTTTCATCCACTCCTTTTGATTTTATGGCTTGCTCTGGGATAGTCAAGGCAGATTCTAAGGGGTTTCATTCTTTCCCAATGTCGGATCATTTTACAACCGCCTTGTCTTTTGTAAACTGGCCTTTGGCTGAGAATCTTGCTAACACTAGCAAAACTATTGATAGTAAGTTATCTGGTATCTGCTTCTTACCCAGGGAAATGCAGATCTCAGGACTTTGAGATTCATGGATTTTCCTTGGGTATGTCGGCTCCTGTCTGTGATAAGGCTTTTTTTTTAGTTTACATGGTTCGAAACCTTTGATGGCCTCAGACTTTCTCAGGCTTCATATGTAAAGTCGGAGAATAATCTGAGGTGTCAGACTTTTGTTCTTGAGACAGCTGAGCAGTTTTTGTCAGCAGCTGGGTCTCTTTTAAAGGACAAAGGGGAACCTAATGTCTATGCTGCTTCAGGTAGACAAGAGTCTTGGAATGTCTCAATTCCTTCTTCTAGGTACTATGGCCGACTTTACTCTGACTGAGAAATTGTTCTCTGTGTCCTTAGATCAGCTGGAGGCGGAGATGAATAAGGCTCTCCTGTTATCAAGGTGGATGTTAATGTCACTGATGGGAAAATATTTGTCAAGACTACTCAGGTTAACAACCGTTCTTCCTCTCATTAGCCTAAGGATTCTCTTCTTCTTTTTCTTCTTCTTCTTCTTCTTCTTCTTCTTCTTCTTCTTCTTCTTCTTCTTCTTCTTCTTCTTCTTCTTCTTCTTCTTCTTCTTCTTCTTCTTCTTCTTCTTCTTCTTCTTCTTCTTCTTCAGACAAGTGGGTATTTTTGATTTTACGGAGGGGATTTGAGCTTCAGTTTCTGGAACAGCCTCCTCTTTCTCCCATTCCAATCAATCTGTCAGTGACAAAGGATTCTCAAAAGAATCAGTTGTTACAAGACGAAGTGAATATTCTTATTCAAAAGGGTATGTTGGAGGAGGTAAATCCTCCTTTTCATCTAGGGTTTTATTCCTGGCTGTTCTTGGTTCCCAAGAAGAACGGGAAAATGAGACCGGTTCTAGATCTTTCTGTCCTCAATCAGTATCTGGTTGTCCCACATTTCAAAATGGAAACCAACAGGTCTATCAGGTCGACAACTCATTTAGGAATTTGGACAACCTCTCTAGATTTCATGGACGCCTATTTTCACATCCCAATTTCTCACAAGTTTCGTCATTTCCTGAGACTGGTTCGGGCAGACAAGGTTTACAGTTTCAATGCTATTCCTTTTGGCCTGGCTATTGCACCCCTAGTTTTAACCAGGATTTTTTCAGACGGTGGTGTTATATATGCTATGACCCTATTTTGGAAGGGAATGCTCAGTTACATGTTCTCTCTTTTTCTTCTCTTCCCAAGATCTTGCACATCATTCAGAGCTATCTTTGCAAGACCATTTGCATTGCTCCGGCTCGGCCAAAACAGTCTTGGTTCCCAGAACTACCTCTTCTAGGTTGTGCGAAGCCGCTTCGACTTCCTTGAGAGGATCTACTGTCTCAAATCAAAAGAAAGAAAGCTTTACCAGGGTCTAGAGAATCTTCATCTGCACGCTTGCTTGCTGTCAATTTCCCGGAGAAAGGGAGGTTTTTCTGAAAGAGCAACCAAGGATCAGTCAGACAATCTACAGGACCAGTTAAATGACTCCAAATGGTGAATTTGCTGTACTTTGTGTCAGTCGAAACAGATTGATCCTCTCACTGTTACTGTCCAACAGTTAGCGGATTGTTTTCTTTATCTTTTTGAAGAAAAGGGTTATTCTTCTTCTACTATAAAGGGATATAGATCTGCCATAGCAAGACCAATATCTCTTTCAGGAGGCTCTGATTTTAGTGATAATGAGTTTTTGTCTTTGTTGATAAAAAAAACCTTTTGCCTTAATAGACATCGTCAAAGGCGTTTGGATCCTTCTTGGGACTTAGGTTTAGTCTTGAAGGCTCTTCAGTTTCCGCCTTTTGAACCTTCACATTCAGCCTTCTTCAAACTTGTATCGTATACATATTATTTTCTTATAGATTTTACTACTGGTCGTAGAAGGAGTGAGATTCATGACTTGCCAATATCTCAGTCTTGTCTCCGCTTTGCTTAATCCTTCTCACTGATTCTTCTTTTTTTGTTTAGCTAAGACCCAGTTACCTGATTAAGGTTCTGGTATAATTGCTATCCCTGCCTTACCTGCCTCTGCAGATAATCAGGTTTTGTGTCCGGTGAGAACTTTGCTTTTGTACCTTGCCTCTTCAGCAAAATTAAGATCTGCTGGTTCTTTAAGGTTGTTCACTCCTATTAAAAAAGGAATTTCTGACATTGTTGCTGAAACCATTTCTACCTGGATTTGCAATACGGTCTTTTTGGCTTATAAGTCTTATTCTTCTGAAGTTTTAGCTAAACATCAAGTTAAAGCACATAAAATAAGAGCCTAAGCCTCTGCTTGTAACATTATTAATTCCTCCTCTATGTCGGAAATCATGTCAGCTGGTTTTTGGAGGTCAGCTAGTACCTTTTATAACCATTATTTACGGTCCATGCCTCTTCAATGTGACAACCTCTATTCTTTAGGGCCTTAAGTCGCTGCCCAACAGGTTGTTTTTCCTCCTCCTAGTGAGGGGATCAGCGCTTCGTAAGATTCTGTTATCTCAATTTATGAAGGTGAGGTATTTAATGTAATAAAAATCTAATTTTTAGAATTAAAAATTAGTTTTGTAAATTAAATACTCATCTTCATAAATCAGAGGTCCCTCCCCAACCCTTCATCCCCCTTAGTGTTTGGCATTTCAAGGAACAAATGATGAATGTTTAGTACGCGTATGTTTCAGGTGGGGGAGGTTGTCACAGGGTCATGGTTCTGGCTGGTTTCCAGTCGATAATGCAGCGACTGGACTGATATCAAAATTATGAAGGCGATTATTTAATTTGACAAAACTAAATTGTAATTCTAAAAATTAGATTTTTATCAATAGAACGTAATTGAGTTTCGTTCACGTGTGAAATACACTAACACAAAACCGAGTTTAGATCAATGTGAACATGGTCTTAACTGCATGTAGACAACATAATCTGTAGTAAATAACCGATAACTACCGACTAAATAGACACATTTAACGCGGTAACTTGGGTAGCCTTAATTTTGACATTTTTATTTTGTTCGCGTAAACGTTATTATAGTAATCGTAGGTTGTAGCATATATACGCGTCGCAAACGTTTTTTAAATTCAATTTATTAACGGTCAACATACAAATGTATTGGAAAATGTTAAAAGATATTTTTTTTATTTACAGATATATATGTCGGTTTTCTTGACAGATGGGTTATATCAAGATAGCAAACGCTGTGTCATTTTGGAATCTTCAATTGTCTTTTGCACAGTTAAAATTTTGATTGCAGATGCTATGAATAATAATAAACTATGTCTATTCTCTTAACGTTCAGTATGTAAAATATGTTCCGTTATCCTTTGTTTAGTTGATATCATTTTTTTTAAATTTGAAGTTCTTATCATTTTTAATAGATAAAAAACTTAATAATTCTGATGTCTACAAACTTGTATGATATGGTATATAAACGATATTCATAGATCGTATTATACTTACAGTAAACGTCCAAACTATGGTATATGACAGGTGTGTATGACGTAACAGGATGCGAAGCTGAACATGCACATATTACATTATTTTGGGTTTTGTTCACTTTAAACGATACACTATAAATTGATGTAGTATCAGTTGTTCTATTAGTTTTATCACCAGTACAATTCCAACTTAATATGGCCAGAGGATTTCCTCCTTTGACTGAATATGTTAAAATCACAGTACTACCGGTGATTATACCTCCAGGAGGTGTTTGTTGTATACTAGGAAAATCACCTGGGGCGTCTAATATATATATATATATATATATATATATATATACCCGTATATGCATATTAGTGTAATAGAAAAAGAGAATGTTAATTTTTTGCAAATCTTGAAAACAATTATTTATGTTAATTTTTGTTTTAATTTATATATGTTGTCGTTGTCTACACAGAGTACATATACTTAGCTGATAAAGTTCTGTCATATTTCAATTCTGTAAAAACAGAATTTAAAATGTCGTTCTTCAGAACGTCCGTGTAGTACGACATACAACCACCACCACTACCACACAGTGTAGTCAGAGATGTGAGTTTTTCTGCTATGTCATTTATATATATGATTAATAATACGAAACCAATAAGGGAGCCTTGAGGTTCTCCAGCTGATAAACTTCACAATGAGTATGATGATTTATTAATCACAACTGTTTGTTTTCTATCACAAAGGTAACTTTCAAACCAGTCTGGTATGTTAAAATGTATTCCGGAAGCTTCATGTCTCGTAAGAGCCTTCGTTGTCAAACCTTGACAAAACAATTTATTTCCTTCTTTTCTAGCGAGTTAAGAATACAATTATATTATTCTAGAAGCTGATGTACAGTTGAGGATTTTGGCAAACATCCAGATTGATATTCATAAACTCGGTTATGCGTTTTATTTCGGGGCCTTTTATAGCTGACTTTGCTCATTGTTGAAGGCCGTACGATGACCTGTACTTGTTAATTTCTTTCTCATTTGGTCTAATTTAGAATCATACCACATCTATTTTATATTCACATAGAAAACTAAAGATTAGGCAATACGAACCCGACCAAAAATTTGAGGTTGAACTCAGGCGCTTATCTTGTTACATTTGCAATGCTAGTAATGATTTTTGTTAACAAATGTAAAGTGAAAGTAGTGACTAGATCTAAAGTTTTTAAACAAAAATAAAACCCAAATGAAGTATTAGAAACTTCAGCTGAACTTACAGAACACAACCATGTTGTGATTTAAAATTGGCTGGTATGTTGGTATAACATGTTGGCCTGTGCACGTACACATCTTGTTGTTGTAGCTTTTATCAACCAACAGTTTTATACTGTATGAAACTGTGGTCCATGATGTGTGGTTTTCCTTGGTACCATTACAACTCCAAGTTAGTGTTGCAAGTGGGTTACCGCCAGATACAGTGCATGTTAGTGTCACGGTGTTTCCATTTAGTATACCTCCAATTGGATTCTGTGTAATACTGAGGTTAGTATCAGGAGCATCTGAAATGAACATCGAATTAAGTGTTCGTTTGGGGTAGTAGATAAATAGAGTGGTATATAAAATTGTATATAAAGGAGGGGCGATAGATACCAAAGTGACAGTCAAACGCATAGATCGAAAATCAACTGACAACGCCATGGCTAAAACAGAAAAAGACAAACAGACAAATAATAGTACACAAGACACAACATAGAATTCTAAAGAAGGGTGGTAATTTGACGCAAACGTGCTGAGCTCTGTGTTTATTTAAGCTTGAGGAGACAAGCTAACGTAATTGTCATTATATTCATGATATTGTCAATCTTTTCATAAACAGGCAACTATATAAATTATTAAAAACGTGTAAGTTAAAACTCCTTCACACCTGACCACTGCCATCAAACAAATTCTTCTTCTTACGAGTTCACTGCCTAGTAATGATAATCGTTTAAATGAACTCAAAGTGTTGATCACCTATGAACATTTTGTTAACGTTATTTCAAGGAGAAAGTTCGATTTCGTGGATTTTGTATTCAACAAATGTTTGATATCATCCTTCATTTAATTTTTAAGCATTAAAATACAATTTAAAGAAAACTTTAGTACTAGTCAAAACTTGAAGACACACTTAGGACTGACGTCACCAAAGTTCGTCGAAAGTATGATTTGTCGGTTACACATATTGATTCTTATTGTGTAAATGTACATCTATAAAAGGTTAACGTATTTGATTTTTATCATTTCTAAGAAGTTTTCAGTCAACTTATAAAATTCAGCGTCATTTAGGATTTTCACTGAATCAATAAAATTGAGAATTGAAATGTGAAATGTTTCAAAGAGACAACACGACCAAACAGCAGAAAAACAGCAGAAGGCCATCAAAGAGTCTTCAAAATAGCGAAAAAAACCGGGGCGTGATTCAGCTGGCCCTAAACAAAAATTATTTACTAGTTCAGTGATAATGGAGGTCATACTGAATTTTAAATGGTATACATCAACTGAAATTAAAATATAAAAGACTAACAAGGCATTCCACTTTGTATCATTTTTAATAGTTCTTTTTCATCCGGTATTGTACCAGAAGGTTGGAAAATTGGTCAGATAACAGCGTTGTTTAAAAAGGGAGATAAAAAGCTTTCGTCGAACTACAGACCAGTTAGCCTTACAAGTATTATATGTAAGATCATGGAAAAATTAATAAGAAAGAGAATTGTTGACCATATGAACAAATACGGCCTATTTAGTGATAGACAATTTGGATTTATCGGGGGACGATCAACAGGTTTACAACTGTTAAAAGTACTAGACCATTGGACTGAAATTCTAGATAATGGAGGATATATTGATGCTATCTACACTGATTTTATGAAGGCCTTCGATAAGGTTCCACATAAGCGTTTAATTAACAAGTTAAAATCGTATGGAATTAGTAACCAAACATGTAACTTGGTACAGAGCTTCTTACATGGTAGAAAGCAAAAAGTACAATTAATGGAAATTACTCACAGTGGCATAATGTAACTAGTGGCATACCACAAGGGTCAGTTCTCGGACCAATACTGTTTGTTCTTTTTATAAACGATTTACCCTTATGTGTGGACTCTGAGGTATTTATGTTCGCAGACGATACAAAATTATATAGAGATATACAAACCCCAAATGATATAGACATAGTTCAACAAGACACAGACAAGTTGTTCAGATGGAGTGAGAAATGGCTGTTACGGTTCCACCCTGATAAATGCAAAGTACTGCCAATATCCACGAAACAAACGAAGAACCAAGATGGAAGATACAAGATGCCAACATATGATGGTGCAGAAACAACTCTTGAAACTGTGGAATGTGAGAAAGATGTAGGTGTAAACATAGACTGGAAGCTTAAATTTGACAAGCATATACAAACACAGGTTAACAAAGCCAACCAACTAGTAGGAATAATCCGAAGGTCATTTAAGTATTTAGACTACAAGAGTTTCTGTTTACTATTCAAAGCACTAGCTAGACCCCATCTAGAGTATGCCAGCAGTGTTTTGAGTCCGTATAAGAAAAAGGATATTGAATCAGTTGAAAACGTGCAAAGACGGGCTACAAAAATGCTTCCAAACTTGAAAGATCTATCGTACGAAGACAGATTAAAACTCTTGAAATTACAAACACTTAGATATCGTAGACTACGAGGCGACATGATCGAGACGTACAAGATTCTCAATCACATCTATGATGAAAGGGCATCAAGTGGTATTTTCACATTAAGTAGTGGTTCAACAACAAGAGGGCATTCATTGAAGTTAGTCAAGAACAGGAGCAGGCTGGATGTTAGAAAGTATTATTTTACCAACAGAGTAGTGGAAGTCTGGAACAGTTTTCCTGAGACAATTGTAACTACCAAGAACGTTAAAACATTCGAACGAAGACTAGATAGATATTGGAAAGAACATCCTATGATTTATGACTACACAGTAGATTACAACTTCATGATCGGAGGTAGCACTGTAATCAACAGTGATAGTGACAGTGAAATAGAGCCAAATATAGAGGAGCAAGCTGATCTCCTGCGTTTGGAAACACTTAGGTAGACTTAAGTAGGTAAGACGCTCCTGACATGAAACAGGCACAAAAAAAGCGGCGGGATTTAGCATATTTTGTAAGATCTCAATGCTCAGTTTATACATATATAGTCAGAATACATTTTGATGCCACTACTACGATTTATTTTACAACTAATGTCATTTTTGATTCAATTGTATTTATCGTCCATTATGGATTTCACAAAGACAAGATGGCTTAGTAACGGAATTTCAATTTTTCATTTGATAATAAATAGTATCCAATTAACCATAAACTGATAATAATAATTGCAAATGTTTTAGTCAAGACTATTTATGTTTTCTAGAGTTTATTGATGTGATAACTAGGTCTCTGACTAACACTATTTTGTTTATAGTTCTTTAAATTGTAGCTTTAGATTTTCAAATATTTTGGCCTCAAGCATCATTGAAGAGACATTGATTGTCGAAATGCGTATCTGGTGCCGAAAATTTATGTTATTACATTAATATCCTTCTGACTTTTATTTATATTGTGAGTTAATCGCCAAGGTTTAAACATCAATTAAGTTAACTCTAGAACATATCATGTGTTAATCCTGTAAAAAAGGGTTGAAATTTGACGCAAACATGCTGAGCTCTGGTCTCTGTTTTTAGCTAGAGGAGACGAACTAACGTTATAATAAACTACTGGAATGCTACTACTAATATTTCTTTTATGTTTTACTTACAATATACAATTAATTCATGTCGTTTAATAGGTTTGTATGTGATATCTGGATGACTGGCTTTACATGAACATAATCTATTGTTGTCACTTTTATCTACTGTTAAATCGATACTGTATTCTGCCATGTCATTTGACGTATTATTTACAGAGTTATCATTACAATCCCATGTCAATATGGCTAGTGGATTTCCTCCAGATACTGTACATGTTAACCTCACCGTATCACCAGCATGTATACCGCCACTGGGTGTCTGTAGAATTTCAGGAGGATTATCCGGGGCATCTGTAATAAAACAAGGATTTCTGTTATTGCGACTGGTAAAACTATTTGATTATAGTTTACCTCATGTACCTATAATGCTGATTTTCTTGTTCATTCCAAGCATGTACTTTGAACATAACACATTTGATTGTTAAATTATGATTTCCGCACTCAATTACAATTTAATTGTGAATAACTTTGACCTACCGAATTATACTATTTACCGAATTTGATACAACATAAGCAACACGACGGGTGCCACATGTGGCAGAGGATCTGCTTACTCTTCCGGAGCACCTGACATCACCCCTAGTTTTTGGTGGGGTTCGTGTTCCTTATTCGTTAGTTTTCTATGTTGTGTCATGTATTCTATTGTTTGTCTGTTTGTCTTTTTTCATTTTTAGCCAGGCGTTGTCAGTTTATTTTCGATTTATGAGTTTGATTGTCCCTCTGGTATCTTTCGTCCCTCTTTGATTAAGGTTTGTCGCGTTTGGGTGAACTTGATTTTTATTTTTGTTGACCAACCTTATGACTATTAATTTCGTCTAATATTTATCTTTTAGATTATGAAGTATTGAATATGTATACTAATTAAAATCTAAACAGAAAATTATTTTTTTTTTATAGAAAGTGTGCACATCAAATATGCTATGAATACAACAAATACATGATTGTTATTTTTTAAAAAAATTCTTTATTTATTTTCAAGATGTACCAGACCTGACTTATACTTGATTGATAATGAAAAAAACGGCATTTTGAGGTTACCTGTCCACATTTTATAATGATGTTCAATTTATTATCAACAAGGAAGTTTCGAAAAATATTACCATTAGTGTATAGTTAACAATTCTTAAAGGATGTTACAGCTGTTTTAATTTACCAAAAAAAGAAAAGTACTTAGGTTTATTGTTCCGATAGGGGTTGCTGAACGTTTGCTTAATCAACATTTATTGATTGTCTTATTGGCAAAGTACCACTAAATCTTTTTATATTTACTTGACAAAACAAGAAAAAAAAAGTTTAACACAAAAACGGGATGTACAAGAACAGAGCCACGTAATTTGTAAAAAAGAAACTCCAAAATGCATATATACAAAGCACACTAACAAAAATGAAAGACAAGAAAACGAGAATTAGCAAAGAACAATGACGCATCGACGGGATGTATAAGTACCGAGCCACGTCAAATGGATATCAATAAAAAAGACGAAAAAGTAAAAGTAATGTACCTAAAGACAAATTAAAGAATAGTATAACACGTTATTAAGATGACAGTCAACGTTAGTACCCAGAATCTATACTTCAAGACCATCGTGTCTTATTTTCGAAATTAATACAGAATAATTATCAACAAGGTCTTGGTACCTTCCGATGAACTTTTTAGAAAAAAGACGAGCCGTTCTTTAACATACACCTGGTTCATCAACTCTCTGCTCAGACTCTGGTGACGTTTTACAATTATGAGTCTGAGCTGCAAGCTCTCAAATACCGAATAAGTTAGGAGATGTATATCATGTATTAAGGTGAAGTTGTTATATTGCTACTAAGGTAGGGTAAATTTATAGTTTCAAAATTAAAATCGTCCCATTTGTCATAAATTTGGGTACTGAGATGACAGTGTATGTCAAATTCGAGGTAAAGGTCTAAAAATGATGCGGAGAAAGCCGTGTCTGTTGTTTATTTAATTTCAAGTTCCGGGGGATATATCAATTGAATCCAATAAAAAAGTTTGGATTGTTAATGGAAAGAACATCATCAATTTATCTGAAAGTGAAACTAAATGACCTGGATTCTTTGATATTCTTCTTTTTGACAAGTGATACCTTCATAGTATAACTATTTGTATCATGAATTTCGTGCATAACTCTGCATTCAAGTACCAAAGTTCCACGACTCAAACCAATATATTACTATCGACACTGTTTATAGTATAAAATATACCAAAACAAGAGGGATAAAGCATAGCTATTTGAGATAGATACATGATTTCGTTATTTAAGTATATCTGTACTTCTGGTTGATAGTCATCTAATAAGCAAGCATACCACATGTTATTCTTTTTTATATAAGTCGTACTCTGTTTATAAGATGTACAACAGCTTGTTTTAAATCCCCTTTCGTTAAATAAATGTTATATCTTTATCATTACTTTGTTTAAAACAACACCATCAACAGTAAACCAATTTTGATCTCAAGCATTTTTTTCATCAGAAAAGGACTGAGGACAATACATTATTCAGTCTTTCAATCAATTTTCAGACTTGTTGACTGCAGTCAATTAATATCTGTTGTTCAGTCTATGCTACCGTTATGTTAAGACTGTTCAGTAGTTGTCTTATCTTGTACACATCTAATGCAGAACAGAACAGAATGTACTGTATTGAGAATTCTTAAAAGAGGGGCGAAAGATACCAGGGAGATAGTCAAATGCATAGATAAACTGACAATACCATTGCTAAAAATAAAAAGACAAACAGACAAATATTAGAACACAACACACACCATAGAACACCGAAGACTAAGCAATCCGAACCCCACCACAAACTGGGGGTGATCTCAGGTGCTCCTGAAGGGTAAGCAGATTCTGCTCTACATGTGACACCCGTCGTTTTGCTTATGTTAATATGTAAATAGTCTAATTCGGTAGGTCATATTCGTAATAAGGGAAGGGGATTGTAGTAACGACACAAGGAACATATCCGATATCATCTGTACAACAGTCAACCAACTCTGTGTTTTTGTTAAATGTGTTTCTATTTGTATCCATCTGACGAGTTCAGCCTTTTCAACTAATTTTTATAATTTGTTCTGATATTGTATTGTTAAAGTATGAGTTTTGTTAAAACAATGTTATTTTACCTGAAAACCACACCTGTACTGAGTGTAATTGCACATTTTTTGAGGTGCTTCTTGTTTGGCATGTGTTTTTTTAAACAAAACATAGATCTAATTCTTAATTAAAATCTGGATGTATTTGCTGTTTGTAGACATTGAGTAGTTATATAGTTATAGTTTTAATGGAGATAGCAACAGGGAACAAAATCAATGAATTTTTTAACCTTATATCTTGTTTGTTTAACAACCTGCAGGCTGTATTGGAAATCTGGTCAATATACAATCCGGACCAAACTCAATGTTTACAGCAGTTTTGTCTTGTCTGTACTTTTGTTTGTTTCAGAATGTTGGAGGATGACAGATCACGACCAAAACAAGCTGTCTGTATTCAATAACGAAAAGTCAAAGAAAGATTCTACGAATCTTTTAGCCACAAAAAATTTCAAACAAGAACCTTCTTATCAGATGCCACAACTTTCATGAGAAGAAGCTGTAGGTGGATTGGACATTTCTTACGGAAGACCAGGATGTTATCACAAAGACAGCACTCAACTGGGCCCCAGAAGGGAAAAGTAAGAGAGGCAGAGGCTAGTAAACATCAACAGACATGGAACACACTACAGAAAACTGCAAACGACCGACAAAAGTGACGTGCAAGGGCAGTAGATAAGTAAAATATATTTCTATTTTAATTTGGCATACTAGTATTTATATTCATACTAATAGTTATCAAAGGTACCAGGCTTATAATTTGATACGCCAGACGCGCGTTTCGTGTTAAAAGTGAGTAATTTTATTATATTATTAAATTGCTTATATCTACAATAAAAATAAGTTCACAGCGTTATCGAAAAAATGACTGACAACACAAATCTTTACCAAGATTAAGTTAGTGTGGAACATTCTCCAGGAAATGTAAAATATATCTGAAACATTCAATAAATTTTAAATACCATAAAAGATATTTAAATAATAGTCCAAATTTCTTGTGTTTTTGATGTACATAATATCATGTATACAAAAAATGATTTCATCGAAAACTTAATTAATACCAAGATATTTTATTCAGACCATAAATTACTTCATTTGGTCATCTTATTTTATCTTTATTTTTAAGGTGATACATATTGTATATTAGATATGCATAAGTGTTTATGAATTAAGGTGTTAATGATTATATTATGTTTATTGTTAAATTATCATTTCAATGCTTTATAAATGAACATCAAGTCACCAAATTGACAAGACAAAATATCATAAGGCAAAAAGTCACAAATAATGTGTTGACAATGTTCAACATATAAGAGAAAGATCTTGAAATATTTTTTAATATTACATATATTCATTTATAAGTTAAGGACATTGTTCATTAGCCTTGATAAATATGAATCTTTATTATATTCTAATAATGCAAAGGATATATTTTATGGAACTTGCAGCCATTAAGTACCAAGCATCTTTTTTTGTTTTCATAACAAATATTTGTTTGTAATTGATATGCATTGAACACATTTTTAATTACATATTTACTTCACATTAAGTGTATCATCATCTATATAAAAGTTCAAGAAAATAATCTAAAAACTAAATTGTGACTTTTTGTCCATGATTTCTTTGGTCTGTGAGTTTTTGTCTTGTGAATTTTTGTCAAACATTCATTTGTTGGATTCATTTTCTATTTCCATTTCTAAGGGAAATATCTTTTGTGAAAAACAGGTCCTAAATTGATGAAATATAATATAGATAAACAAAATTAGGTCTAACTTGGTTAAGCCTTGGTCGAGAATGGTTGAGATTAGGTCGAGTAAGGTTCAGAGTTGTTCGATAAGGTTCAACCACTTATAAAATGGTTAGGTACTGGTCAATGAAAAAATGAGTACAAGTGCAGACTGTTCAGTATGGTTCAGGCTACAGTCGAGTAGTATTGATTAGTAAGTTTCAGACTAATTCAGACTGATCGAGTGCAAATCAGTACAGTTGAGTACAGCTATATGCCATTACAGACGTTTACTGGTTTGTATTGATACTTATATATGGAGGAAGGTAGTGTGTGTCACTTCCTACAAATGTTTTGTAATAATACTTAATTTATTTAAGACAAGATATTTGAGACATTGAAGAATGTGTAATCCTCGATACTGTCGCTTAACCTTAAAATATGACCTCAAAGATCAATAAATTCAAAAGGAAACAGAAGGATGAATATATTTACAAATAAAAAAATATAAAACTTACATTTGATTATGAATCTTTTTTACTTACAAAATACGACTAATCTGTGAGCAACAGTTGGACTGTAGGATGTAAAATCTTGCATGGCTGAACAACCACAAACGGAATTGTCTTGCGTTTTGTTGACAACAAATTCAATACTAGACGAGGCGGTGTTTGCTGTATTATTATTTGTTTTTGTACCAGTACAGTTCCAGTTTAATGTAGGTAAGGGGTTTCCTCCAAAAACCGAACACGTTAATTTCACATTTTTCCTGGCTATAATACCTCCAGTAGGTGTCTGTTGTATAGTTGGATCGTTTTTGGGCTGAACTGAAAAAGAATATGTAAAGAATTATTGAACCGATACAATTAGTTTTGACATGATCTAAAAGAAAGTATACATTTATATGTTAATTTCTGGTTTCATTGTGGTCTCTAGCGAAGAGTTGTCTCATTGACTTTCAATTGACCACCAAAACAATTTAACAAAATACACGCAGAAAGGATAATACCCTTAACATTTAATCGGTTGAACAAATGTTTCAAACTAAGCAACTCTCCACAAGAAACAACATGCTAAGGACATTAATAAATATAGGTTACCGTACGGCCTTCAACAAGAGCAAAGCCCATACCGCGTAGTCAGCTATAAGTGGCCCCGAAATGACAAGTACAAAACAATTCAAACGACAAAACTAAAGGCATAGTTCATGTACAAAAAATGAACGAAAAACAAATATGTAACACATCAACAAACGACAACCACTGAATAACAGGCTCCTGACTTAGGACAGGCACATATATACAGAATGTGGCGAGGTTTATCATGGTGGCGGGGTTTATCATGGAAGCGGGATCTCGACCCTCCCCTAACCTGAGACAGTGGTGTAACAGTACAAAAAAGGAACGACCTATAAAAATCAGTTGATAAAGGCTTAACTCATCATCAGTACTCGCAGTTACTGTACGCTAGTGTACTTTGGTACAATAAACGCGCATTTCATGTAGATAAAACTTATGGGTAGCGAGTGAAGCTATGATCAGGATAAGGATGACCAATAACTTAATTCGATACAATAATCGTGTTTCGATGTTTAAAACACATAAATCCATTAACACAGTACAAACCAAGGTTAAAAAATTAAAACCAAGTGATTTGCATGATCTTCACTAACCTAGTGTGTCGATAGTTTAAGTATCTCCTTTTTGTTTATTGGTCGGTTTTGTCATGACGTTGTCAGTATATTTTTGACTGATGCATTTGAATGTCCATTTTACACAATTCACCTCTCTTTTGCATACATTTCCGACTGAGCACATCAAAAGTCAACATGAAGGACACCCTTTGAAATTTACAAATCAGAAGATTATCTGGTATCATATATTAAAGATGTGTCTTAAAGATGTTCCATTATAAGGTGTGACACTGACACACCGTATCTGTCAACCATGTACTACTGGTGACGCTAACACATTTTCAGTCCTTTTTCTTTATAATTCTGTTCGATCAATTTTTGAACATTCCCTTGCTATAGAAATCCATCTTGTGCAATCTTGTGTGAACTAGCAAAATCGTAATATAAAACAAGTAAACAAAGACAAAGCAATATTTGAAACGTTATATTTTAATAACATGCATTGGATGGTGTTACACTGACACACAAAGTCATTAAGGGATAACTATAAAAGAATACACAGACAATGTACTAAATTAACGAAATGTGTGCACGAGGCGATAACGTGCGTTCAGTTTATTTTATGTTTTGTCTACATTTATCTGTATATTAAGCTTCCTATAAACCGAATAACTATCTAAGCTGAGGAATAATTGTATCGACAATGTCAAAGATAAGCAATCATCACATAATGCTTTTGCGCCGATCTGCATATCATTTGCGCCAATTATTTATTTCACTTGCGCATATGTTTTCTTTTATTTTGGCCGATTGTGTACAAGTAGATTACAGTGAATAATATTTCTTATTTATCATTAAAACCTCTCCTGTTAGACAGTTACAATGCATTAATTATGTGTCTGTTCATGCCGAGTATTTATATATTAGTACTACACATCTGATGTATGCGTTCCTTTGAATGTGATTCCTTCTATACTTTTTGCGTACAGAGGCGGGAATTTCAAGAGTACTCATTTTGACATAAGAAACGACCTGGATTTTCGTGATGGCATCCATAGAAATATATGTTGGGGTCGTGAGAATAGAACTGTTTATTGTAATACGAATGAACGATTCTGGACAGTTATTCGTCCATTTACAATTTTCAACGTGTGCTGCTACGCAGAAATAAGTAGGATAACACGAAGTTGAGCATATATAGGTACTTTACGTAGTCTAAGAATGCATGAAATTTGTCATCAAAACAGGAGTCTGGCATATTCCTCGATTTCATCTTAGGGAACGTATGGTAGCCCGAAAATTTCGAAAATTTAACAGTGTCATTGGATTTGTCTTTATACTTTGTTCTCAGCTCAATAGACTAGATTTTCCTCCACAAGTTCTGAGCCAGAAGAAAATGACAACAATCTTATCGAAAGGGACCACATGTTAATGAATGTTAAATTGACTAATCATAACATATGTAAAACAGGCTAACGGAAGAGGTTTATATTGATGAATAAAACAAATAACATTTACCTGTAATTTACCTGTGCACAATCGGCGCAATTGAAGGAGTACAATCGGCGAAAATGAAAGATCGAAACTTTTTAAATCGGCGCAAATGTCATTCGCCCTATCAAGCAAAACATAAAAAATGACATGCAATAACCTGCATGTGGTTCTTTAGAACCGGCAAATGAGCACAATTAGATTCGAATTGTGTCTGACTATCTATCTTTTTAAAGGATGTAAAAAAAAAAACAAAAAAAGAAATACTGATGTAAAACTTTCCTCTCCGATAGGTAAACAATAAACAGCAAACCACAATTAAAAGTTAAACAACTATAAACAATTTAGAACGCCCCGATCTACCAAATTGAAAGTAAAAAACATAGCCAGATGAAATGAAATTGAATTTGTATATACTTTAACTGTGGTATGATAAAGATTTATTGGTAGTGTCATAACCAGTGCATGTATTACTGATCTTATCCAATTCCTAGAATATTTAAGATTTTTAAAATGTAGTGTAGCCCATTAATTTCAGAGGAGAAGATTTATGTAGAAATTTAACAGAAGACGACGAACAACGAACGACGGGGGTCAAATGATGAAAATAGCTCACTTTCCTCTTTGGGTCAGGTGATAAAAAAACAACCAATATGTCAAAACAAGATTGCACCGTTCTTTAAATTAAAACTGAAATGTCGAACAACTCATAATGAAGTCTCATACGAACAAAATAAACTAATTAGATATGGCAAAACAAATTCAATTGCGTTTCTTTTCACATAAATTAATACTATTAGTTATCTTGGTGTAATCGGGGGTGTACAGAATTTCACACCGTTGTTGAAAATTCATACACCCTGAGGCGCAGCCGAATGGGTGTATGAATTTTAAACAATGGTGTAAAATTCCATACACCCCTGATTACACCAAGATAACTAATAGTATTAATTTCTTATGAACAATTCCCATACGGCAATCCTCGGTAGAATCCGCTACTCTCCTGCCGAGAAGAGACGAATGAAACAATTTCTTTACTCATTTTTAAAACCAGGATGTGAAATTGAAAAATTATTATGGAAATGTTTCAGTGTAACAATTTTTCAGCGTAGAAGTTGCTGCGTATTGTTTAATCCTTTTTTTTTGGGGGGGGGGGGGGAATTCAGAAAAAAAATTGTTCAGAAAATTATTTTTTTTCTGATTTTTATCCTTAAATTCATTTAGTTTTGTATTTTTATATTTTTAATGACATTTGATTTGTTTTCTTTATTTTGGCATTTTTTAAAAAATTTTTAAATTTTTTGGCAAAGTTTTATTTATCCCGGGATGAACAAGGTTGGGTGTTATTTACACCGGGGTAGTTAACCAATCAAATTGCAGTATTTTTGCTGCATAAAAAATAAAAGGTTATATATAAACAAGAGTGACTGTATGCACTGACATGTCTCGACTGCTGGAATGATCGTTATTGAATTTATTTTTAAGGTATGTAAGATAAATAATTTATTTTAAGTATCACATAAAATTAACATTGTTCACGGAACAAAAAAAAAGTCAAATTCTGATGAAACCTTCTAGCTTGTTGTTCTTGGTGAGCCAAGGCTCCGTGTTGAAGGCTGTACATTGACCTATAATGGTTTACTTTCATCAACTGTTATTTGGATGAAGAGTTGTCTCATTGGCACTCATACCAAATATTCCTATATATATCTACAGACGGACATTAACACATTACACTCATTAAAACCAAACACAGAAAAAAAATTACCAATTAATCAAGAAAATAAGTTCAAGGTCACATAAATAGTCATGTGCGCCATACGAGGAATTATAGCTGACCTATTACTTATGGTATTGGAGATGTGAACTTGAGAACGATTATTGAGAACGGATATGTTAACACAGGTATCAACTATTACCAGAGTAAAATTTACTTGATAAAAAAAACAACTAAAAAACAAAAGCTATTCTTTGAAATTGCTGAATTATGAAAATGAGAATCTGTATTTTCTTACATTACCCTATGAACAATTTAACTAGAAATTAAACAAATTCGAAACAAGGTTCACTCAATTCGTCATTTTGACGTGCATTCTTACTTATTTCTCCGTTAATCTAGAATGATTGTAGGATATAGTACATCTCACAATAGAAAATAGTTATATACGTATAATAATATATTTTTCGATATCAATACCTTTCCCTGTCTATTTATGTTCCGTCACTGTGCCGGATATTATATTCCAAACATTTTTTGCCTGGGTAGTATAGACACAGTGATATAAAAGATTTATTTAAATTTGGACTTTAGAAAGTGATAATGTAGATACTTTGATATATTAAGTTTTTTTTTTAAATGAATAGCATAGATATATAAACTTACAGTATACCAGCAATTCTGTCTGTGCAAATGGTCCGAAAGTCAAAACTGGATGATCAGCTGAACAAACACATACTTTTTTGTTGTCACTTTCATTTACCTTTAATTTAAGGCTATTTGAAACTGAAGTTCCATCTGTGACAACATTCGTGATTCCAGTGCAGTTCCAAGATAACGTGGCAAGTGGGTTTCCCCCTGATGCACGACATGTTAAAGTCACATCATTTCCGCTAATGATTCCCCCAGTAGGTATCTGTTGTATAGTGAGGTTCTTATTAGGGGCATCTGAAAAATAATTCATCTGAATACTTATATCGGTTTGAAAGTATCTAAGTATACAGCTTGCTTTATTTGTTCATGTTACAGTTAGCATAAAAGGATATTGTGTAGTGATATAGGGAAATACAAGTTACACAGTATGCTAGCTATATAGTGACCTAATACGATTCATACGGGTTTATTAAATTCCATTTGGGGCGAAGGAAATGAAATTTACTGACATCCTAAATATCGTATAATAAAATTGAGAATGGAAAAGGGGAATGTGTCAAAGTGAGAACAACCCGACCATAGAGCAGACACTAGCCGAAGCTACCAATGGGTCTTCAATATAGTGAGAAACTCCCTCACCCGGAGGCGTTCCTCAGCCGGCCCCTAAACAAATATGTATACTAGTTCAGTGATAATGGACGTCATACTAAAATCCAAATTATACACAAGAAACTAAAATTAAAAATCATACAAGACTAACAAAGGCCAGAGGCTATTGACTTGGGACTAGTGCAAAATTGCGGAGAGGTTAAACATGTTTTTGAGATCTCAACCTTCCCCCTATGTCTCTAGCCAATATAGAAAAAAAAACCGCACAACAATACGCACAAAAAATTCAGTTTAAGAGAAGTCCGAGTCCGATATCAGAATATGAAACAAAAGAAAAAAAAATGACAATAATAATATCTAAATTACAACAGACTACTAGCAGTTACTGACATGCCAGCTCCAGACCTCAATTAAACTGATTGAAAGATTATGTCTTCATCATATGAATATTAGGTACAATCCCTCCTGTTAGGAGTTAAGTATTATACCATCATGAAATATATGAGAAGAACATAACCCGTGTCATGCCAACAACTGGTTTTAGAATAAATATGTTTGGTTCAGTATAAGGTCCCTAGTACACTGTATCACGTTTATATATATATCTAACATTGTTGGGTTGATGTTTAGACGAGTTGTATATACATTATGTACACAGCCATGTATCACTAGTTATCAAAAGTACCAGGATTATAATTTTATACGCCAGACGCGCGTTTCGTCTACATAAGACTCATCAGTGACGCTCATATCAAAATAGTTAAAAAAGCCAAATAAATACAAAGTTGAAGAGCATTCAGGACCTAAAATTCCAAAAAGTTGTGCCAAATACGGCTAAGGTAATCTACTCCTGGGGTAAGAAAATCCTTAGTTTTTCGAAAAATTCAAAGTTTTTTAAACAGAAAATTTATAAAAATGACCATATAATTGATATTCATGTCAACACCGAAGTGCTGACTACTGGGCTGGTGATACCCTCGGGGACGAAACGTCCACCAGCAGTGGCATCGACCCAGTGGTGTAAATAGTTATCAAAAGTACCAGGATTATAATTTTATACGCCAGACGCGCGTTTCGTCTACATAAGACTCATCAGTGACGCTCATATCAAAATAGTTAAAAAAGCCAAATAAATACAAAGTTGAAGAGCATTCAGGACCTAAAATTCCAAAAAGTTGTGCCAAATACGGCTAAGGTAATCTACTCCTGGGGTAAGAAAATCCTTAGTTTTGATGGCGATCCGATGGATACACCTGTTGTAGAGTTTTCACTGACTCAGACGTACTTATAAATATAATTATTTTCTGTGACTGTATATTACATTAATTTGTAGGATCCTTTACTATAGATAATTTAGCTGATCTGTAACAATAACATCTTCATGCCTTATATATCATGTACTGTAGTACGCCGCTAGATTAAAACTGACGAGGAAAGGTAACACACGGCCAGCGAAAGCTCTTTATTTGAGAGCCCAGGTGGTCGTGTGGTCTAGCGGGACGGCTGCAGTGCAGGCGATTTGGTGTCACGATATCACAGTAGCATGGGTTCGAATCCCGGCGAGGGAAGAACAAAAAATTTGCGAAAGCAAATTTACAGATCTAACATTGTTGGGTTGATGTTTAGACGAGTTGTATATATATATATATATATAGATATAGATATAAAAGTCTGTAAAAAGGACCAACCAGCAAGTTTACTATGTACCGGATCGTCTAGAATAGGCGATACTATGCATATAAGGAAAAAATTGTATCAGTCTAATTTTACGAAAATGTTGTTATTAAATCGTGTTGACGATTCAATAACAACATTTTCGTATAATAACATATTGTATCAGTACCGTTGCGCAAATTTTTAGACTGATATATATATATATATATATATATATATTACAGGCTTTCTGTATATGTAGAATTTAAACTAGTAGCGTTTTAAGTGATCACTTACTATACAAAAACTGCCATCAGTCTATACAAAAAAGCCAGTATTAACAATGTGTTATGTAGAATTTTGAATTTGTTCCCTGCATTTAATTTCAATCATGTGCACTTAATTTATTCATATGGTGTCTGGGCGAACAATTTCAAATTACTTTCCAAAGTCTTGTCGTTCTTATCAAGGGGCGTACGTAATACTTCTGCGGACTGTGTATTAGGATATTAAAAAATAGCGAACCCCAAGGAAATATACTGTAAATTCAGAAACTATTATGATGTTTTTATTATTGCGAATTATGTGACAGGATTATAATAGCAATACTTTAAACTCGCATTTTGATTTTTTTATATGAATTAAACAGGGTTTTTCTCAATAACGTAAGAAGGGGACGCAATATTTCCAAATTTACAGTAAACAAACAGTCTCTTACAAAACGGAACAATTAAAATCACAAACACATCAAACGAAAGGAAAACAACTATTATATTCCTGACTTGTAATAGGCATTTCATTTAGTAGAAAATTGTGGATAAAACCTGGTTTTCTACTTCTTATTTTGTAATTCCTTCCTGTTTAGGAGCACTCGGATTTGACCGATAAATTATAAAAGTATCTATACATTAAAACACAATAAATACTTTGTGAATTATGAATGAACAGTATTCTCCACCATAATATCCAGTGTATATACAACAAGTCGTGAGTTTATATATAATCATCAATATCGGGATTTTAAACATGTTAAAAGTAATGTGATGTTAAACTGCCAGGAGACAGATATCAATTCTGTACATGTTAGTTAGGCATGATAATTTTAAAAGTAAGTGTTTTTTAAATGCAGTATTAAAATCAGAGGCATGACTAACTATGAGGTTTAGTAGTAATATTTTAATAGGCTTTACGTTAGTTTAACATGCCAAGAGATAATATAATTTGCATGTTCTCTTAGCATGGAAATCATAATTATCAAGAAGGTAAGTGTTCTTATTAAATGTAATTTATAAAATCTAACATTATGACTATAATGTTTGAATAGCATTATTTTGATTGGTATAATTATGTTCATATGGAATACTGCTTTAAAGATTTAAGATATGAGACTGACTTGACCATACAGAGAGATTTCCCCCGTCAGTCCACACACTAGTTATACATAAGGAAATTCAATGCCCATTCTGTTCATGTGTATTAGGTGGCAATAATCTGTTGATTTTATTCTATTATGATTTATAGCTTACAAAACATCCCACTTGTTTAATAGATGCATATAATGTTATTATATTGACGACAATGTGTTAACAAAACAAAGAGACATCATAGGTTAACATGTCAAATATTGAGGTATAGCAGTCAACATGTGTTAATCTTAATCACTATAAAAACGAATATATATGTCTCTAAAGAAAAAAAGGCGGATAGAAAAGTCACATAAGTAAATAACAACAGAAGTACTCACCAAAGGATGTTTGCATTTTTTTTTATTTATATCTCAAAATTAGTGTTAACCTGTGCGCAGCTCAAATGCGAACAATTCGCCTTAACCGTCACTGTATGCTTAGAAAGTATTCAATCCTAATGAGGTTTTTCACAATGATATAGAAGACAATCTTGATTTGATTGATATATTGATATATAACATATGCAAAATATGCAATCCTTTTACATTTTACTCACAGAATACGTCTAGGAAAATATAAGTTGTCTTTGTTGAAGGCCATCCAAGATGTGATGCAACACATGCGCAGCTTTTGTTGTGTGTCGTGTCTAACATTAACTTTACAACTGACTCTATTTTCAGTTTTTTCGAATCATTTTGCTGATCATAGGAGCCGTCACACTGCCATGAGATGTTAGCCAATGGCAAACCACCGATCACCTCACATTTCAGTGCTATTATGTTGCCAGCAAACAACGGTACAGAAGCATTCGTTGTCATGACGGGATCGGATTCAGGAGCAACTATTATATTACATAGAAAAGATTCCTTTTAAATTAAAGTCCGTCATTGGTCTAATCAAAACAGATATGATAAATATATTTTCGAAATTCACCATTTAGTGATACATGTATGCTAAACAATCTGTATATATTCTAAGGTCAGCAAATTACGACGTGTATTGGCATTGTTTATATTGCATTATTTATAAACCACTATACTTGTGTAAATTTATGAGGAGTTTATTTACAACCACTGGGTCGATGCCACTGCTGGTGGAGATTTATTTCCCCGAGGGTATCATCAGCCCAGTAGTCAGCACTTTTGTGCTGACATGAATTATCATTGAATCAGATATGGTTATATTTATAAATTAATTGTTTACAAAATTTAGAATTTTTGAAATTCTAAGGCTTTTTTACCTCAGGCATAGATTACCTAAGCTGTATTTGGAAAAACTTTTAGGAATTTTTGTCCGTACTGCTCTTCAACTTCGTACTTTATTTGGCCCTTTTAACTTTTTGGATTCGAGCGTCACTAATGAGTCTTTTGTAGACGAAACACGCGTCTGGAGTATATACACAATTTAGTCCTGGTATCTATGATGAGTTTATTGTATTAATATACAATTTGTATTCCCGCAAATATTGAACAGGGATTGAAAAAATAATTATTTGTAATCTGAAGTATTCCTTTTATGTATCTATTCAGTCATCAAAAGACAATCTTTCGAGGCTACTATTTCATCATCATCATCATCATCATCATCATCATCATCATCATCATCATCATCATCATCATCATCATCATCATCATCATCATCATCATCATCATCATCATCATCATCATCATCATCATCATCATCATCATCATCATCATCATCATCAGATATAAGTTGTATTAAACTTTGTATTAAACTTTAAAACAAATATGTGTCAGGGTACATAATTACATACTGGACAATCTAACTTTACCTATGATCATCAATTCAACAGAAGCAGATGCTGTCGAGTTAATAACTAGACCAGTGCATGGATATTGTCCTGCATCAGTCTTGTTTATGTTTGATATCTGTAAATTGTTTTGACTACCGACTACACTTAGTCTGTTTTTATGCAGCAAGCTTGGATTTATGGTATAGTTTATACTATATAAAGTTAAATTAGGTGGGCCACGCCAATAAACTGAATACGGATCTGCCTTTAATGGACAACGCAGTATAGCTGTTGAATATTCATTAACATAAAACGAACTTCCATATGTATGATCTACAACGTATAATAAAACATAAGTTATGTACCAACTTAACATTTACAATCAACAACCAAAAATAAGAAGTGTGTTTCCAATTTTTTTGGCGAATTTTTATCTCAACCTCCTTGTATTTTTTTTTGGAAACTTATTGTTCATTAGAATAACCATGTTTCTATAGGTTACCATTTGATATTGCAGTACGATAAATAAATATTGTCACTTTCGTTTTTTACACTATTTTTTTGATATACTGTCATTACATTTGAACATAATGAACTAAGTATGTTTATTGTCTTTGCCAGGAGTTTCTCGTTACATTGAAGACTCATTGGTGGTCTTCGGCTGTTGTCGGCTCTATGGTCGGGTTGTTGTCGCTTTGACACATTCCCCATTTCCTTTCTCAAATTTTTGTTATCTATAATTATTCATGTGTTTCTTTACCTAATACGTTCTCCTATTTATTTGTATTGTAGTCCTGTAATATTATGTTGTCATTTTAATGTTATGTTTAACATTGCCATTAAAGTGCGAGGTTTGGCATGCCACAAAACCAGGTTCAACCCACCATTTTTTTCTTTAAAAATGTCCTGTACCAAGTCAGGAAAATGGCCATTGTTATATCATAAATTGTTTCTGTGTTTGTAACATTTTTACGTTGTGTTTCTGTTGTGTCGTTTGTTTTCTCTTATATTTGAGTGTGAATTCACATTACTATAAAACGTGTCACGGTTCTTTTCTATCCCAAATTCATATATTTGGTTTTGATGTTATATTTGTTATTCTCATCGGATTTTGTCTAATGCTTAGTCCGTTTCTGTGTGTGATACATTTTAATGTTGTGTCGTTGTTCTCCTCTTATATTTAATGCGTCTCCCTCAGTTTTAGTTTGTTACACCGATTTTGTTTTTTGTCCATAGATTTACGAGTTTTGAACAGCGGTATACTACTGTTGCCTTTATTTATTTGCCATATTCCCCATTTCTCAATTTCATTGCTGTAGTTTACCATTCAATTATATTTTTAAAAAGTTCTAGAATTCCTGTCAACATCACCGTTTTATTTCTTAACATTATAAGATAATATTTCATTATGATGGTACACCGTACAAAAATTCTAAAAGCGTTTGATTGTATACATAGGGATATTGCTATACTATTTTTTTTTAGAAACGAACAAAATAATGTTTTCAAATTTTATAGTGAAGCCATAACATTATAACTATCAATAACTACATGTATTGATTAATTAAAAGTATTTTTCAAACATTAAATGTATACACATGATGTTCATATAACATATTTAGATGTATTCAATTATTTACGTTTATTTCACATGTGAAATTATCTTTTTATTTCACTGGGAAATCAATGTAATTCATTGCAACCAATGTAACAATATAATATCATTCAAAGTTTTGGTTTAATAAGCAGCAGATGTGGCATCTGATTTTTCCCTCAGTTTTAGTTTGTTACCCCGATTTTGTTTTTTGTCCATGGATTTATGAGTTTGAACAGCGGTATACTACTGTTGCCTTTATTTTAAGCTTTGAGATATTTCAATATTATTGTAAAAAGGAAGATTATGAATAAAATTCGCAATTAAAGTAAATCTGTTTTTACGTAGCAATAAATATATTGTATACTTACAAAGCAGCAGAAAATATATTTGAATTAGAATCCAAAATATGTTCATCTCGAGAGTTCCTACAAAATTTGCAAAATGGAACATTAATTGAATTTGAAATTATTTTTTAAAAATACAGATTATTCTTTTCAAGTTAATAACGGTGTGTCGCGTGTTATTTATTTAAATTCAAACAACGCGTTATCAATTTCATGCGTCCGAAACACTTTTCTTGATTAACCTTTATCAGGAACACTCAAAGCCGATTATTTGAAGATCAACGATATATAAGAATATTTGACAGCTTACGATGTATGAGAACTTAAACAGTTGAAAAGCTTCATAATTTGTTTTCATCTAAAACATAGCCAGATCCAAATAACGTCAACTCTGCCTGAGGGAGTTAAAACCTTAGTTTCGTAATAATTCAAAAATTACAAAAAACACATGCCAGTCCCTAAGTACAGTGCTGATTATACCCGCTGGGACTGATAGACCTTCAGCAGTGGTATCGGCTCCGCGCTGTATAAAATGAAGAAAAAAATTATGTTAATAGTTTTATACGTCCAAAGCATTTTTGTAAATTTACCTACATCAAGAAGGCTCAAAACGGAATAATTAAAAGCCAATTATGTATAAGAACAAAAAGAGTTGAACAGCTATATTAACAACAAGTACCTAAAACATAGCAAAATTCCTCTAAGGTCAACTTTGCAGAGGGGAGTTGAAACCTTAGTTTCTTTATTAGTTTAAGATTTAAAAGGGACAATTATGAAAGGTTTATTTTTACTCATGTCAGTGCCGAAGTACTGACTACTAAGTTGGTGATACCCTCGGGGACTGATGAAAACAACAGTTAACCACTAGGTCCTTTAATAGGGGTCGTCCAGGATGAAAGTCTGAATATGTGAAAATGCCATTGGAAAAGTAAGGGTTTATTGGATAGGGACAGACATTTTGCCTTTCTGCAGACCCGTCAAAGAGTTGTAATTGTTATTAGCATTCAGAGAGGGACTATTTTAGCTTTAGGCCCACATAGTGTTAAGGGAAATGATTTTCAGAGTTTTTGAACGAATCTTTCAACTCATTGTGAGTGAAAATTCGTTAAACAAATCTATACACCAACTCAATGGTACACTCATTCAAAGTCAAGTTGATGTTCGTTTTTTCTGCCAATAAAATCAGTTATACTTGCATCAACATCAACATTGAGGTGTCGGTTGATATGAAGAAGAGATAGACAGGAAAGTAGCTCGTTTCCCATTGTCGATCGCAGGAAGAACTTGATGCGTCACACCACACTGAAGGATCTTTCACAAGTTTCCGATGAAACGGGCATTGTCAATAAAATTCAAATAATCCTACCGAATGATACAGATCGGTGTTTGCAACATTCAGGATAATAATACGCATTGGATTTAAAATGTGTATACATTTCTTTTATTCCAAAGGGGTATATAATTGGCAAATTTATGTATAGGCACGTGCCTAGTCGAGACTTAGGTAGCTACGCCCTTATAAGTAACATATGACTATGTATATATGTATATATCAGTAATTTAACACATCAGACACATTAGGTCGCGATCGTACTACGATCTCTGGAATAAATTGCAAATTTTGACGATCGTGTAGATTGCATTAAGGTCGTAGTACGGCCGTGGGAGGTCTTCAAGTTCGTGATGAGCGTGAACAACTTTAAACATGTTTAAAACAATCGTGGTCGGTTCGTTGCGAATTCAGGTCGTAGCGCAGTAAGGTCGTGGTTATATTGCAAAGGTCGATGTACCATTTTAGATGGAGCGTAGCGAAACGCGGTTCTAGTCAGAGAAATTATGGTTCGATCTCACATTGACGTTACGACGATCTGACTTCGACTATCACGTTCTACCCGCCACCCAACAACGCTTCTACTACGACTATAACACGTATATACTACATGTACGCTGATAAATACCATTGTACGACTCTAGCACGTTCACCACGTCCCAATCACGCTCGTCTTACGACTGACTACGTTTATACTACAATCATTTCGAGTTCTAGCCATGCTCTTTGTCATTGTCACATAAAATACATAAAAGATCTCCATGTTTTATTTGTCTGTATGTAATTTGAACCTCATATCCCTAATTTCCAACAGCTCAACCATGCTTGACACATCTGTATCATTCCAAACATAGTTCAATAAAATATCGTCATTTAATCTTGATGGATCAGCAATACTTTGTGATTCAGGTTTGATTGGTTGATCCGACATCTCTACTGGGTCAGGATTCTTATCAGATGCTACTCTGACTCTACCTCTACCCCTACCATCACGCCCACGAATTCTGGTAGATTTTTGGTGGCGTGCCTGTGTTGTTTTCGAGAATTCGACGTATTTATAACAATTGAAAGGAATGGAATACTTATATGATGTTGATGATATTGCTAATAGGGTAGTTAGATCGCGGTATGAATGTGATACGATCGTAGAATAATCGTGGTACAGCGTGCTATAATCCCAGAAGATCATATTGCAATCGAATAAATCGTATAATGTCTTAGTGAGAACGTGATGAGCATAATAAGATCGTGATAATCGTAGTGAAGTCGCAGAATAAGCGGGGTGAGAACGTGATATTATCGTAGCGGGATCGTTGAAGAAGCGTAATGCGGGGTTCACACATTGCCGAGTATGGCTCCCGTTTGAGATTAGACAGTGTTACGACACGAAAAGTGAAAATGTCGGATTACTATCCTCAATTATCTGGAATGTCCTACCATTGTCTGAACACAGTCGATAAGGTCAGATTCCTACGGGTCGGGAAGGTTCCAAATAGTTCGGCGAAGCACCCCGATAGTTAGGTGCGTCCCGTAACATTCAGGGAAACTCAGCCGATTTTGTCTAATCGAATTACAATCGTGACTACGTCGTGACATTTTCTGCTGTATCGGATCAAAATCCTAACAGTATTCTGTGTATTCTGGACAGTGTCCTGTGGAACGAAAATGATCTGGAGATATTTAACATTGCTGTTTTCTGCCGATTGAGTCCAGATTGCATTCAGATCTTATCTATTGCGAACCGTTTTTGCCGAAACCGTTCCGGAACAGTTCAGTTATTACTAAAAAATTCGTCAATGATACCCAAGTCAGAGTCCCGACAAATACAGAATACAATACGACTGAGACCAGACACAGCCGTTTACAATGCGATAGAGAGGACTTTGATTGGATTACGTTCAGACAGAACCTGATCATCCCGAGTATGCCGACATTTTTCGAACAGATAACTTCCGTCAGCGTCGGTTCACTGTCTGTCACTGTCTGATCTCTGTTGGATTACATTCGGTAAAATCGGGATGCAGTCGTGACAAACTCGGTCGAATCTAATCAGGCAAAAGATACAAATCGGGTTAGAAGCGGATTGAGAACGGAATTATCGAGATAAGTTCGCTTGGAAACGGTTGAATATCGACGCTTCCTGACCAATATCTGATTGTTGTCGTGATTAAATTATTTTTTTTTTCTAAATCAAAGTTTGAATTTCCATCCATGATTCACAGGATCTTGATCTTGATCAGACTTTTGACAAATATGAATCGAGAAAGGTCCTGTCAAGGACGGCAGTAGAAATCGTGAAATTTTTTGACCCCAGCTTTATAAGGACGTATTAGCTTCGGAAAACATCGAAAGTCAACAATTTCATGCTGCTCATACCGCGACCTCACCACGATCTGAATTTATTTTAGATTGTGGTGAACGTGGTGCGATCGTGGTCTAGTGTGACTGGAACAACCAGTATATGTATAGACACGTTTTTTAAATTATCACCCGTAGTAATAATCTTCGCCGCTTGGCGCGCTATAATCACGTCCGCCATTACAGTAATGATAAAAGCGTAAACAAAACATTCAATCATAACGAGACATATATTAAAAAGTTAAGTTCAGCATCATCATGTCTTCTGAAGTTAAACATCATGTTAAAAGTTCAATGCCAGATATTTTCAAAGAAATAAAGGACTGGAATGACAATATAATTTAATGTACGGTGACATTTATAACTACTTGATAAGATCAAAGGCAGTTGATGGGGAAGAAATGAACAACTTTAACAGTTTATAGAGTTATAATTATTTTCATAGTGGAAATGTAAAATATTGCATTCCAATGCAACAGATAGCAAAATATTTATGAAGGCGAGTGTACGATCATCACAGACTGTGATTACACTTTAATGATGCTAATGTAACGTGCACAGGGGAAGGTGCAGTAGAACAAGCCTGCTGTACGTGCATGGCTGGTTTAGGACTTTCATTCAGTCATGTCGGAGCATTATTGTGGAAGATCGAGTATGATGTGAGAAATAGCATGACTGGAATGAGTTACACAGACGAAACTGCCAAGTAGAACAGAGGAACTACCAGGAACATTGAACCAAAGCCATGCACTTGTCAGTATTCAGCTGGAAAAAAAACTTGGTGAAAATATGATGGGTAATGAAAATGTCCTTGGACTACGAGATACACAATTTTATGTTTCAAAAGAGGAATTTAAAGAAGCCATCAATGCCTCACCAATGCTATCTTTATTCGAAATCAAATGAAAAATCATGAACAAAAGCTTTAAAAGTAATCCATCAGTTCGTACTAAAGAAAGTATGGAACAAGTTCAGGGTGAACATAATGATTTGTCATCATGTGCTAAATGTGTGCAGTTTCTTTCTAAATATGTCTTCCTGGCGGATTCCCAAGTAGTTAGAGTACAGGCTGAAACAACACTTCAGTTCAAAAGCTTATTATGGAAAGACTGTAGAAAGTTAAGAATAACTGCAAGCAGTGCTCACAAAGTGCAAGTTAAGGAAACAACAGACAGCACGAACTTTATGCGTGAACATTTACACCCCAAATGTGTTGAAAATAAATATACGAAACATGGTCTGCTGGGAGAAATAGACGCAAAAGTGTATCTGAACTCTAATGGACATCAAGTCAAAGAGAACGGCATTTGTGTGTCACAACAGGAAAACTGGTTGTCCGCAAGTCCAGAAGGAATTGATGGACACACTATACTAGAAATAAAGTGTCCAGTGCCTTCTTCTAGTTGGTCAATATTAGATCAACTATTTGAATCTGGAAAATATGATGTCGGAAAAGATGAAAATGGAGATCTTGTTTTAAAGGGAAAAAGGAGCAGAGGAATCTACCTACAAGTTCAGCTCACTATGTATTGTACGAGATTAAAACAGTGCAAGTTGTTTGTATGGCTGGGCATAGATGAACATAAATATAGACATTATGTATAACGAGACTTACGTTAATAACAAAGTCACCAGAATAAAAACTTTTTATGTAAAAAAAAACTTCTTTTATGTTTAGTTAATGAGATCCAGGGTGACCGTCTGATGATGAGCAAAGCTTATGTAAAGTTTATGCATATTTGATAATATATATAAATACATGTACATTTGCTTAATTTGAGCAGTTATATTTTAAAGGGAATGTATAATTTATAAATTAACACCGATGTAAGTGCTTATTTTGTATTGAAAATTATTTTATTTGTTTTAAACTAAAAAAAAAACCTTTTAAATAATTGTTTTGCTTGTTGGTTTATCTAGACATATATACATGTACCCGGTATATGTTATTTGCGCGATGACTGGTATGATTGCCAGTGTGTGTATTCTTCAAACAATGTTAGGCCTACATGCAACTATAATTGTCTTAATGTGGAAAAGCGATCGTAAAAATAATGATACCATTTCATCAAATGCATATAAACAGGTAAGCGGAAATATAGATAGTAGATGTAAGAAGATTGATGTGGTATGAGTTCCAATGAGACAACTCTCCAAAGTACGGCCTACAACACGGAAACTTGGCTCCAAACGACCAATAAGTTTCTTTGGTTGCTTATTCTGGCCTCAGACTTATTTAAACCCAAGTTTTATTGCGCATATTGATGTGTGTGTTTCACTACATTTGCCAGAGGTATATGGGAGGGATGAGATCTTAAAAAAACATGTTCAACCCCGCCGCATGTTTGCGCCTGTCCAAAGTCAGGACCTCTGGTCTTTGTTAGTCTGTCGTGATTTTTAGTTTGAGTTCATTTATATGTTTTGGTGTTAGGTATGACGTTCATTCACACTGAACTAGAACAAATGTTTGTTTAGCGAACATATGAAACCCTTCTCCGAGTGTGAGATTCTCTCGTTGTGTTGAAAACCTATTGGTGGCTTTCGGCTAATTTATGTCTCTTTGACACATTCCCAATTTCCATCATTGATATACCGAGCTGAAAATTAGAAACAGTGAAAACTTATTAAGTTACAGTTATATTGAGAGAGACCGCTATTTCATTTATTTTGACTTTATTGTTATTTAATTTTGAGTATACGGCGAATGTTGGGAATATCACGGAAATAATAAATCTAGTAGCGTTTTACTTATTGTATCTAGGGTTATTAACACTAGTCAGTACGAGAGCTATCGTTCATTGTGTGATCAGGTGCATCACACAGTTTCAGTAACGAGAGGCCATTCAGTCAGGCTCTTGTTACACAACATTCACAAGTCATCCAGTGTCCCCGGTGACACAACGACAGTATTTGATTCATTCCCGACAATATCCGGTGAAATTGATCTTCTCCAAAGTAAATCGCTTACAGTCTAGGTATATTTCTAAGCCGACCTTTCTTGTAGACCTTACGTTTTTCATTAACATTGTTTTAAAATGTGTTCTCGTCCTTTAATGTAAAAAGAACATAACAGATGTACATTAGGAAAGCAACAATAAATAAATCAATATATGGGTCGACAAGTCCCTACATATATCACATTTAATAGTCAACTGATTTTCAAAATCGTCTTTGATTTTAATAAGAACTACTGTAAGTAGTGACATTTCTATCTTGACTGTGGCCAAGAGTAGATACGATTAAGGATTTTCAAAATTATTTATACATGTAGTTTAACAAGAATTGATCTGATTTATGTTCCGTAATACATCTGTCCATATAAACACAATTTTCTTTCAAATTTATTTTCAATTACTGATTTCATTTATTTATTATTAGATGAATACCATGATAAAGATAAAAAAAAAAGCAACGATCGCACAAAAAGTTATTTCATAATAATGCGTGTCTAATTATTACCGTATAACCATACGGTCTAATTAGTCAGAGGCTGGACGTCAGGAATGTGGTAAATCTGTTAACGGTATTTCATTGGTTATAAATACTATTTAATGGCTGCTTCGTGGTTGCTTACGGAGTTATTCTGGGGAAAATGAAGGCCATCTTAACGTCTGATTGGCTATAATTGAGTGGTATGCATTATGTGTCAACGCGTCCGTATGTTGGGTCGGAATAAAAATCATGATAGTAGGTCATCGGTATAAATTATAATGAAGTGTTCATTTACTATCGTAAAGAGCTATCATTTTAATTCACGAAGCACTGTCAATTTGGTGCAATTAATTAAATCAATATAATTATGTGATAATGAAATCATGTTATCTTGAAATTATGTTGCAAAAACAATACGAGGCTGTATATATATGTATCATTGATATTCTTTAAAAATAGAACAGTAACACAGATAATCTACACTGTATACTGTGTATTAAAACGGTTGAATGATCTGATGATTGAGATACTTTTAAATTTAGTGTTAGATTTCTTCGTAAGCTTATATTTTAAATAGTAAATACACAAAACGTATGCTCTATGTATAAAAATAATAACCATTTTTTTTTCATTGCTTGGACAAATTGATTAGAAAATCACGGAATTCACCGAAGATGTCATTTCGATTACCGCACTTTCATCGCTACCATTGATTTCTGGTGTAAATGAACAAAACCTGCGATGGAAAACAGCTAACTGATTAGAAGAATACAAAACTAACAAAAGTGAGCAAATGTGGTTTCTTGTGTGCAAAGAAGCCTACACCAAACATCCGGGTATATCTATTGGCAAGGGTTTCAGTGCACTATAGTGTCAGCTGTTGCAATACTAGCTTTTTATAATGTACAGTTCTAGCTATATCTGACAATGACCCCTATCTCTAGCTGGACGTCCACGACTTACTTGATATTATTAATGAAGGTAGCAGTTTATACGATCGGATCTTATTTCCGTTTAACCCAAAATACTTGCAACACAGCGAGCTACCAAAAGATGTGGCATGTGATTTAGAGGGGGCGCAGACCCCTCCCTTCTCTGGTAAAATTTGGTTGGCCTCCACTTATGAAAATATCTGGATCCGCCACTGGTTGTTGTACTTGGGACTACTATACTACTTGGGACTATTATAGTATAGTAGTCCCAGTATGGACACAGTTGCGATCAGCAGTCATTGTCCATTGATATACATGTGGGCCAAAATTTGTTCCTGTGATAAAAGTTCCAGTGGAACTATATATATAATATCACAAGAAATATGCTCTTGGAGAAATTTTTTCATAGATCATTTCTATATAATTTGTTCGCTATAAAATAAGTTGCACATTTTATCTGGTGAAATAAGTAACGGGTTGATGAAATTTGTTCCTCACCTGATGAAATAAGTTCTAGGTTTATGATATTTGTTCCTTACCTGGTGAAATAAGTTCTGGGTTTGTGATATTTGTTCCTCACCTGGTGAAAAAGTTTCTTGCCTGTGAAATATGTCCAACTTGTTACACAAATTATCGTATAGGTTGCACTTTGTAAATACAGCTGTTTCTCAAAACACGCCTCTTTTGGGGAGTACATTTTTTTGTAATTGAATATTCATAGAAAATTCATTTTGTTTACATACTGGTTCCCAGTTATGCTCTCTGTGTTCCATATCGCAGAGACAGAACTTGGGAATGTTACCAGTAAATAAACACGTGCATATTGTTTACATTGAAATCTGTGGTAACCTTTCATTCGAGGTAGGGGTAGTTAAGAAAATTAGTGTAAGTTTAAACTCTGAGAAGTTCAGGGCATATAAAGGTTGAAAATATGCCGCACAGCCCTATATTTTGACCTTTGAAAAAAATTGTGGTGCATATGAACTTTCAATTCTAGGATCAGATTTTTTTCAAAACTTCATAGTAAAAGTGGTACAGTTTTAGCCGTAAAAGGAGTTCCTATGGGAAATTGCATTGTCAATATTTACAGAAATGCAACCTATAGACTGAGCATTTGTCATCATTGAGTTTAAAGTTATCATTCAAGTGCATTATAAAAATAAGTATTATATCAATAATATAATAAGTGTAAAATGTAAATCATCCAATACACATCCAGTAGAGTATAGTAAAATTAATGTTTAATTATATACTCCGTCAAAAATTGTCAAAATAACATTTTTGAGCTAGAAAAGAGTAGGATAAGAAAAATCATTCAGAAAAAAGTTATAGTTAAAGATGAACATAAAATTATGTACATTTTTTGAAAATGACAAAGTATCTGATCAATTTTATCAAAAGGCATGAAGAAACAAAAGACACACTCTTTTGAAACTGTGCCATTACATAAGTACACTGTATAACTAGAACATGGGACCATGACAGTCTAATTAACAGCAACCAAGGAGAAATACCAAATAAAACATAAATACAAATTATGATACATTACCATCTCTTTTATTTCTTATCTTCATCCTATAGTTACATTCATGCCTTCAATAATTTTCAAATGTATCCCATGCAATCACACTCAATTTAGCTTGCATTATAATCTAAGTGTAACAAGAAAATGTTGCGCTGTGCAATATGATGCAAAGGTACTTATATGTGAAAATAGGTTTGAGTGCAGCTTATTCAATGAAATATGTATATTTATATGTTCATTTAAAACTAATATCACAGGAACTTATTTCACTTTTTAAAAATCCTTTAATATTAATTGGGGAAAAAATCATGGAGCTATGATTTTTGTCCCGGAAGTTTTTTCACACTTGGTCATAACATTAGTTCCGGAACAAATTTTACAGTGCTGGGACATATTTTCTGTGATATAAATTCTGGTGGAACATATTTTCTATGATATGAAAATGTCAAGCTGGAACAAATATTTTGTTACATATCAACAGCACTGAGAACTGCATATGATATGTCTGATTTCAATTTATTCACATCATCAGGTCCTACAATAAGTATATTTTTTCGTGATGATTACTATTTCCATTGTGGCATCAGATATTTTGTATTATAACATCAACATTTTACATGGAACATTTGTGAGTTACAGTTTAAGTAATGGCGGACATATACATATTGTAGCAATAAGGTGTATTCAAAGCACAATAATAAATAATAAATTAACTCAGATGGAATTTTCATCAGTGGATGGAAGAAAACTGGTAAGTCACATTTCTTTATTTTTCACACAGCATTGTCACAGAGTGATAAGAAATAAATAAGGAGATTAATCATTGTTTTAGGAGTCAAGAATTTTCATCTTTTTCTTATTTGGGAAGATACATGTACATGTAACATAAGATATATCTTGTCATTATACAAAAAAATGTACCTGCACGCTCAGCGTTGTTCATGAAAACTATCACACTGATTTTGCAATCATTTTAGGAAAGCACTGTGTAAGCAAACATTTCAGGGGGCAAAGAGTCTCTAGGCTGACTGCAATAGTCTGTATATTCTAAAAATGCTTAGTTCTTGAATTGTCAACTTTCTTATTATTTCAAACATTTTAATAGATGTCTCCCAAATTTGGTGTATTTCTTTTAGCTTAAAATTTTAGCTTCTTTCAAAGTCATGTTCATTTATTGTTCAACCCGGCCCAGACATGCGGTTACCTTTTATATAGCTGATTTAGGGAAAGGTGACCTGGGTCACCTCTAACAAAGGCTATATTATTGTCAATGCAGACATTTTACCTGTTTAACACCAAATGCTGTCAAGTTTGGGCCCCTGGCCATGGCTCTTCTTTTTTTCATAATTCATCTTGCATGTACATCTCCTTTGAATATGTTTGCTTATTTGTTCTATGGTCTATGAATATCTATCTATAAGCTACATTTTCATGGTTCCACAAAAATGTTTAAAATATATACATTTTACTTTTTTAGCTTCCCTCATGTGATAGCGGTACCTTTTTGGTCACTATTCATGTGTTGCGTTTAAATATGAATTGTAACACTTTATAGTAACTGAACAGGTAAAACAAATACTCTCAAGAAACAGAAAAAAGGAGACTACTTGGAACAGCACCAGACTTATGTATGAATAAAAACTCAGATCGGAATAGCATGGAGGATATGTTACGCCTTGTGAATAAGCAAGCGAAGCTTTCAATAATAGTGCATTTTTAAAAAAATTATTAGGTTTTCCATTCATTGTCTGTTCAAATTTCAACATAATTTTTCACAAAAGTCTAATCTAACTAAACGGAAACTTTCACTGAAGGATCCAGAAATTTTCACAAACGGAGGCCCACTGATTGCCTAAGAAGGGGCCCGCTCCAGTCATGTTTCAGTGATATTTTATTCTACAAAAGGGGCGACTCAGCCCCCCCCCCCCCCCTCCCCCCCCACCCCCCCGAAAAACCTCTTACCCCGCTTCTGACTTTAAAACAATATAATAAGTGTTTCATTCACAATAAATACTGGTGCGTTTCTGTGATAAATATCATGCGCAATTTTATGAATGAAAGGGGAAAGAAGATTCACAACTAGTGTACCTCCGAATTTCAAAATGACCCAATTTCTTTTATCACAACCAATCATCTGATACTGACATTATCAGAGAGTACACATCAAATGAAAAAAGCAAAAATAACTGATAAACATTATCAGATATTACAGAATCAAATATGTTTTAAATTTATTACAAAACAAACGTGTTCTCAATCTTGTAGATAGATATAACTGGATCTCATTTAAGTACCAAAGACACAAAATTTATAAAAGTAAACCATTATAGGTCGTAGTATGATCTTCATCGCAAAGCCTGGTTGACACCAAACAGCAATTCTATATAGTCCATATCAATCATGACGATAAACTTGAACAAGTAAAACTTACTAATAATCCTGACTATATGTATAACATGAACTCGTTGCCATCAGAAATGAAAATATAAATATTCAAACTAACAAAAGCTTGATAACACATGCAACCAAATATGAAGCTCTAAAGGCTAATACTTATATGAAATTCTCCATCTATAGAACTTCAAAAAAATTAAAACTGTCAAGATTACAAACTACAACATGATATATTAAAAAATATAAGGAAACAGGTGACAACAAGTTAAAGAAAAAATATTTGCAATTAATATTTCATTCCAAATCCCATTACCACAAAACATCTTTTTCCAGTATTACTACATCTGGAAATTAGTACAATGTAATATCAACGCTTAATGTGTACCGTCAAAACTAATTGCTTCTTCCAAGACAAAAGTCGGATATTCTAAGATATTTTAATTCACTTCTATACGTATAAGATGTAACATTCTCAAATTGAAAGGCCTTCCGTAGTAGTCCATTTTGTCAAGTAGTAATCCTTAAAAGTACATGTAGTTAATATGCTCCTTTATCAAGTTGATTATAGACACATTATACATTTTATTATCAGATCATTTTCCATTTCCATTCTCAACAGTTTCCTTCCATTATCATGATTATAACCCTAGTTCACCATTGATACAACTAAAATCACAAATGAGTAGAAAAAAATCGCTATGTATTCATATTGCTTGGAGTGCAATATTCCAATAAAATTAACCTATACTCAAAAACGACTGATTTCAGCTAAAATACGGCAAGCTTTTTAAAAAAGCTATTACTAGTTACCGTATCACTGTACGCCTGGAATGTGGTAAATCTGTTAACTGTATTTCATTGGTTATAAATACTATTTAATGGCGGCTTCGTAGTTCCTTCAGGAATGATTCTGGGGGAAATGAAGGCCAGATTAACTTCTGATTGGCTATTATTGTGTGGTATGCATTATGTGTCAACGCGTCCGTATGTGGAGTCGGAATAAAAATCATGATAGTAGTTCATCAGTATAAATTATTATGAAGTGTTCATTTGCTATCGTAAAGAGCTATCATTTTAATTCACGAAGCACTATCAATTCGGTGCAATTAATTAAATCAATTTAATTCTGTGAAAATGAACATTTATCATGTTATCTTGAAATTATGTTGCAATTTTGGTACGAGGCTGTATATATATGTATCATTGATATTCTTTAAAATAGAACAGTAATACACAAAATCTACACTTTAGACTGTGTATTAAAACGGTTGAATGATTGAGATACTTTAGTGTTGGATTTCTTCGTAATCTTAGATTTTAAATAGTAAATACACAAAACGTATGCTCTATGTATAAAACTAATAACCATTTATGTTTCATTGCTTGGACATATTGAATAGAAAATATTGAAATCACGGAATTTACCAAAGATGTCATTTCGTTTCCCGCGCTTTCGTCGCTTCATTGATATCTGGTGTAAATAAACAAAACCGACTATAGAAAAACAGCTGACTGATTAGGAGAATACAAAACTTACAAGGTGAGCAATATGGTTTCTTGTGTGCAAATAAACCTACACCAAGCATCACGGTATAGTTATTGGCAAGGGTTTCAGTGCACTATAGTGTCAGCTGTTGCAATATTGGCTTTTTACAATGTACTATTTGCTCTCACCCATATGGAATTTACTAACCCCATACATACCGTATTACGTCACCAGCACACTATGTAAAGAATTTATCTTACAGACCATCCTAACGTGTAATTTAGACTAGTGACCTATCAAAATGAGCAAGTCTTCAATACTGTTAGCATTAAGAAACTACTTCCATTGATCCTACAAAAACAGATGCCAACAATAATAGAATTTAAGTCTTGTACTTAAATCCAGTTATCACGGTGCGCTGTATCCTATATGTTTTTTTTTTTTTTTTATTATTGGTGAGTTTACTATACCATAATCTCATTGGTGGTTGCTTGACCTTAAATCTGACGTAACAAGCCTTTTTAAATTTGAATCCTGATTTTTTGCACTATTTTTATTTATAATCTTTTTACAAGATTTCCTGGTATGGATTCCAAGCGACTAAAAGACAACATTTTTAGTTGTCAATTAAGATTCTCCTAGGAGCAGTAATTTACAGTTAAAATTAAAGTACAAATAATTGATATATTTATTTCATTGAACTAATTGAAATTACATTACATGTCATAAAACTATAGAAGGGAGACTTTAACCACAGTATGTTCCTAACGATGATGAGTGAGTGATCAATCAGTACCGTTGAATTATTAAAATAGAGCGGGCTACTCATGTTTTTATCACTTAATTTTTGAGCTTCTATTCCTTATAAAACTATCTATTTACTTGATCATTATGTTATTAACATATGGATCTTCATTTGACACCAATCACACTAGTCATTTTGATTAGTCAAAGACATATATAAATTTAAATTAGTGAATTTTTGAGGATAAATCTAAATGAAACTGGACCTTTCAGTTTTAAGTGATGGACATTGAAGAAAAAAATTAATTTCATCTTCAACAATGTCATTATTACATAATTTACAAATTTGCTTCTGGAATATTCCCTTATGTCTTCCCTTTTCTATTTCAAGTTCATGGGCACTGATTCTTAATTTGGTTAACTCATGTATTGTTTTACATTTACTTTACAGTAAATATTTGTCAAGGCCAATATTATTTTAAACTAATCTATAGGTTCTTAATATATGTCCTTGCACCATGCCAGGTTTGTCAATATTTAATTGGCTAGGTCGAATTTCATCATATTTAATTCTGATTTTATTTTAATGATAATTGTCTTTTATATCTGTATATATTGGATTTGTAGTTTACAAATATTCAGGGGTTAAACAAAGATTTTCAAGATTCTTTATTTCTCAAATACCATAAAGTAACTATGGTACAAAGAAGTTCATCAAAGTTATAGAACATAACATAAACACACATGACAAGATGAGATGAAAATATGAAATAAAATACAATAAACAATAGAAGGGAAGAGTGGATATTAACCAGGAAGACGTACTTGAAAAGTTATTAACCCTGTTAAATTTGCACAGCTTTTTATAAGATATTTAAATAATGAATAAATGCTTCCAATTATACGTTATATATAATTTATACGTGTATCTCGTTTCTCGTTTTTTTAATATACATGTAGATTAGACTGTTGGTTTCCTCGTTTGAATGGTTTTACACTAGTAATTTTGGGACCCTTTATAGCTTGTTGGTTTGGTGTGAGCCCAGGCTCCGTGCTGAAGGCCGTACTTTGACCTATAATGGTTTACTTTTATAAATTGTTATTTGGATGGAGAGTTGGTTGGCTCATTGGCACTCATACATGTACCACATCTTCCTATATCTATTCCAAACCAATTTTGGTTTCACATATTTGATAAAATGTTGGACTCTTCAAATGCTTCATTAACGAGGGAGTTATTTTGTTCTGAAAGTCTGACTTAAAATGTATTTGTCATATTAAGAATAATCTCAAGAGGTAGGGATAAGCGCTCTAACTTTCCCATCACTGCTAGGTTAGTTGATCTTCAAGGACCTGTAGAATAAATTTCTGAGCCATATGATAAAATTGGCTTTAGTATGTAGTCAAAAAGATGTAAAAGTGTTTTTATATTAAGTTTTAAATGAGTAAAATATCCTTTTTATTTAAAAGAAAAGTATTGTAATGCTTTATTAAATAGAAAGTATATACAGTAAATAAAATGCCAGATAATTTTAATTTTTCTCATTATTAATAAGCTGATATACAATGATATATGTGAATTTCAACCTTTGATCTCCTTCCTGTGTTATTTAAAAGAAAAGAAGACTTTTTAAAGTTTTGTTTTGGTTTGGTTTTTTCACTAGTGTGAAGCTAGCCGTCGATAGCAGCCGACGTTAATATTCATGAAGCCAGCCTTCAATAATATTCATGAGCCGTCGATAATATTCATGAGATGACTTGCGTTCGAAGAAGTGTTGTTAGAAACTATGAACGATCATTATGATTAAATAACGTTCCTATTCATATTTGATATTGCTTCAAACAGGCATGTCAATGGGTTTCTTCTTCGAGGTCCGCGTTTACTTAATCAACATTGGGTCTTCTGCAAGGTCTGCGTCTTTAAAAAAACATTGTAAATGTAATAAAAACAATGTTAATGCTTCCATAAATATAAAACCAAGTAATGGTCTATTAAAAATCTGTGATAAGAGAAATAATGTAAACTGAAGAGATAACAAATAAAATAAAATATGATTAAATATAGAAATTTAACGGGGCATTACACCGAACAAAAAAAGAAAAGAACAGGGCCCGTATGCATAAAGCTACTTAAGTTAAGATTCTCCTTAGTAAACACTTAAGTTAAGGAAACTCCGCCCTTTTTATCTAAGTGGTATGCATAAAAAATCTTAAACTAAGTATTTCCTAAGTAAAATCTTAGTTGTTTTAAGTCACGCCCACAAAACTTAAGTGGTATGCATAAAACTCCTTATACTAAGGAAACGCCTAAGATAACACTTAAGTCTAAGGTACCTATAGAGCTACCTTAAATTTTCAAAAATAGTTAAAAATTAGTCGAAAGTTTGCGTTTTTGGTAGAACATTATTATGTTACCTACAATTTGATTGATTAATATATATATCAGTAATAAACTAATTATTCGTTTATTTATTGCTAAATAATAAGTAAATATTAAAGATCATCGTTATTTTCTTCGAATCGCGTATAATCAACAAATCAAAAGATAACAGTGGGTAGTTATATATACTATTTCCTAATCTCGATGTTATGTATACCGAAAAGTACTGAGTGTTACACCCATGTAATTCATGGTACTTTTTTTCTTTTGTTTACTTTGTACGTGCACGGTTTTTTTTTTTTTTATTATTAAAATACACCGCCCGGTATCAATTTTAACCGTTAGTTAAAAACCGAATAAAGGAATGAAGAGAGCATGAAAAACCACACTTTGTATATGTGTGGGGGTGGTTTCTGTTTTGCCGGGTGGATGGGGTTGGGTGGGGGGTGGTGCGTCATTTGAACTTTCAATTCAGTTTTATTCTAAAGATGTAGGGCATACCCTAATTTTTTGTTCACTTACCGGGACAAAATCGAAAAGTTTTAAGACCTACCCATAGGTGGATTTCTTTCATAAAAGGGGGGGGGGGGGGGGGGGGTATGAAACAATTAGGTTGATTGTTTGGAATTCGTCGGTTATATAAGGTATTTGTGATACCTTACTCGTTTTAAATTATTTTTTCATATTACCTTATATATTCAGAGAGATATATTGCGGTTCGAAAATATTTCTAAGTTCGTTAAGATGTGGAGAATATACTTACTGTAATAATTTGTTTTAGTAAAGATTGTAGGACTTTTGAAATATACCCTAGTTTGTATATGGATTTCTGGAAAACAATCTACTCTCTCCCTTTTTTTGTTGTAAAAGGGAAGTGATAAAAATGTTAATTTCACATCAAAATAGATTTTTTTTAAACTATAAGCAAATGTAGGCAAGGTTTCTGGACAGGGAGATGGCAGCGCATAATAAGCTCAACGATAAGTGAACATTTTATTCAAAAAAAGTGTTTTGTAAAATTATTTGTTAGCACATGCATGCTTACAATGCTGTACTCAGTCTTGTGCTACGCCACTGATTTAACCTTGATCATGTTTTTTTAGAGTTTAAAACATATTGTTGTCTCCAGAAAATATTACACCCATGAAAGATAATTAAAGCTTAAGTAGAGGTAAGTTTTGGATTACCAATGCTCATCCGTCAAAGCATCAACCATAAAAAGCGTTGTCTTATATGCGCCAATTGTTCATCATTAAACTATGTTACGTTCTATTGAATTGTTTTACATGCCAAAATCAATTTAACCCCAGCTCTTTAAAATAAAAGCATGCATTGATCAATAAATTAAAATAATCATAACAAACTTTTACACGGATGAGTACATGTGATGAGCTTATACTTATCATACGGTAACTAGAGAAAGGTTCCGATTTAAGTATTCCTTAGTTAAGTGAATACTTAAGTAAGTTTATGCATACCATTTAAGAATTTGACTTAACTAAGGAAATTCTTCGTGAAATCTAAGTTTAAGGAATACTTAAGTTAAGATGTTTTATGCATACGGCCCCAGTTCTTTCTGTCTTCTCAAAGTAACTAGTGTGAAGCTAGATAATTAAGAAATATTGAGCCAATAGGTGTCTTCTGCAAGGTCCGCGTCATTTAAAATGAAAGTACATGTAAATGAAAAGTTTAATTGCCTCAGTACACGCAAAACAGAACAATGATGATTCGTTAAAGTTATTGAATCAATATAAACTACAATAAATAAAAAGATGATTAAATATAGAAGTTTAGGAATTAAAGGGAATTAATTGTCATGTAGGCATTCCATAATCTGTTCGTTGTCTTTAAAAAAGATTGTAAATGAAATAAAAACAATGTTAATGCTTCCATAAATATAAAACCAAGTAATGGTCTATTAAATTAAATAATCACAAATTTTAAAATGAACTATTGTCGGCCGGCCAAACTAAGAGATTCTCCATGTGGGCAATGATACCAGATGAAGAGGTACTTATTGCCTTTAAAATGGCTCATAGCACTTATACCCTAGACCCGTACGAGTTTGTCAGTACAGGGTTAAAAGGGGGATATGGTATCCTGGTTTACAACGAATTCGAACTGAACTATTGCCGGCTGGCCAAACTAAGAGATTCTCCACATTGACCATTATACCAGAGGTAGAGGTGGGTATTGCCTCTAAAATGGCCCATAGCACTTATGCCCGAGACCCGTAAGAGTTAGTCAGGAAAGGATAAGGGGGATACCCTGGTATATCATAAATTCGAAAATGAACTATTGCCAGCTGGCCAAACTAAGAGATTCTCCGTGTGGGCAATGATACCAGATGAAGAGGTACTTATTGCCTTTAAATTTGCCCATAACACTTATACCCTAGACCCGTACGAGTTTGTCAGTAGAGGGTTAAAAGGGATATATGGTATCCTGGTTTACAACGAATTCGAACTGAACTATTGCCGGCTGGCCAAACTTAGAGATTCTCCACATTGACCATTATACCAGAGGTAGAGGTGGGTATTGCCTATAAAATGGTCCATAGCACTTATGCCCTAGACCCGTACGAGTAAGTCTGGAAAGGATAAGGGGATACCCTGGTATATCAAAAATTCGAAAATGAACTATTGCCGGCTGGCCAAACTAAGAGATTCTCCTTGTGGGCAATGATACCAGATGAAGAGGTACTTATTGCCTTTAAAATGGCCCATAGCACTTATACCCTACACACGTACGAGTTTGTCAGTAGAGGGTTAAAAGGGGGATATGGTATCCTGGTTTACAACGAATTCGAACTGAACTATTGCCGGCTGGCCAAACTAAGAGATTCTCCACATTGACCATTATACCAGAGGTAGAGGTGGGTATTGCCTCTAAAATGGCCAATAGCACTTATGCCCTAGACCCGTACGAGTTAGTCAGGAAAGGATAAGGGGATACACTGGTATATCACAAATTCGAAAATGAACTATTGCCGGCTGGCCAAACTAAGAGATTCTCCATGTGGGCAATGATACCAAAGGAAGAGGTCCTTATTACCTTTAAAATGGCCCAGAACACTTATACCCTAGACCCGTACGAGTTTGTCAGTAGAGAGTTAAAAGGGGGATATGATATCCTGGTTTACAACGAATTCGAACTGAACTATTGCCGGCTGGCCAAACTAAGAGATTCTCCGCATTGACCATTATACCAGAGGTAGAGGTGGGTATTGCCTCTAAAATGGCCTATAGCACTTATGCCCTAGACCCGTACGAGTTAGTCAGGAAACGATAAGGGGGATACCCTGGTATATCACAAATTCGAAAATTAACTATTACCGGCTTGTCAAACTAAGAGATTCTCCATGTGGGCATTGATACCAGAGGAAGAGGTACTTATTGCCTTTAAAATGGCCCATAGCACTTATACCCTAGACCCGTACGAGTTTGTCAGTAGAGGGTTAAAAGGGGGATATGGTATCCTGGTTTACAACGAATTCGAACTGAACTATTGCCGGCTGGCCAAACTAAGAGATTCTCCACATTGACCATTATACCAGAGGTAGAGGTGGGTATTGACTCTAAAATGGCCAATAGCACTTATGCCCTAGACCCGTACGAGTTAGTCAGGAAAGGATAAGGGGGATACACTGGTATATCACAAATTCGAAAATGAACTATTGCCGGCTGGCCAAACTAAGAGATTCTCCATGTGGGCAATGATACCAGAGGAAGGGGTACTTATTGCCTTTAAAATGGCCCAGAACACTTATACCCTAGACCCGTATGAGTTTGTCAGTAGAGGGTTAAAAGGGGGATATGATATCCTGGTTTACAACGAATTCGAACTGAACTATTGCCGGCTGGCCAAACTTAGAGATTCTCCGCATTGACCATTATACCAGAGGTAGAGGTGGGTATTGCCTCTAAAATGGCCTATAGCACTTATGCCCTAGACCCGTACGAGTTAGTCAGGAAACGAAAAGGTGGATACAATGGTATATCACAAATTCGAAAATTAACTATTACCGGCTTGTCAAACTAAGAGATTCTCCATGTGGGCATTGATACCAGAGGAAGAGGTACTTATTGCTTTTAAAATGGCCCATAGCACTTATACCCTAGACCCGTACGAGTTTGTCAGTAGAGGGTTAATAGGGGGATATGGTATCCTGGTTTTCAACGAATTTGAACTGAACTATTGCCGGCTGGTCAAACAAAATAAGTCTTCACTTGGGCCATAATAGCAGACACGGAGGAAGTTATTGCCTGTAAAGTGACCTTAAGCACTAACGCCCTAGACCAATGCGAACTTGTCTGCAAATGGTTAGAAGGTAGAGGTGGAAGCTCTGTTCATAACTATGTCGAAATAAACTATTGCCGTCTGGCCAAACTAATGGATTCTCTACTAGGGCCATGATACTATAGGTAGAGGTAGTTATTGTCATTAAAATGACTCATAACTTTTTTGCCTTAGATCCGTAAGAGTTTGTCAGCAGAGGGTCAAAAGGAAATTATAATAACCCGTATAAGTGGAAACAAACTATAGTTTGCTGGCCATACAAAGAGAATCTCCACGTGGGTCATTATTGTTTTGATTATCGCGGGAACATAACGTTCGAACTATTGTACTTGTTCTTTGTCGACGTCCTACTACCTTGGGCGGAAATACGTTCTTGTATATTAAATGTTCTGGCTGAACAGTTGTCGTAGTACATATTGCCTGAACTATAATCTATATTGATGGTGCCGTGACCAAGATCTCAAAAAATTAAAATCAGTCAGATCGGGGAACAGAAGCGCTATTACCAGACTATTCCGAAGTAGAATTGCCGGAGAGATACTATCTCTTAAATACGATTTGTGTCGCTTTCTCTATACCGCTAGCTACATTTATCCAAGTAGCCTTCAAATTTTCCGGAACTTGTTCATCCCAATCCAATCTATTTTTCCATAGATCCTGTATGAGCTTCTTTGCTCGTAATGTTACCGAGCTTAGTATTCCAAGTGGATCGTATATCTTCGAAGAATAATTTATCGTATTGGAATCACATTTCTGAGATATCAGATCATCGGATCTGCTTTTCCATAACATACCAATAACTTTTGTGTTTTTGCCGTATAAAATACATTTTCCGTCTTAGCTCTCATACGTATTGTTACGATTTTGTAATTCTAAATTATTCATTTTTGATCATTTCTCTTGTGGGTCACGTTCTTTATATTGTGTAATGAAATGTAAATACTATTATAGATGGAAAGGCAAATGATACGGGAAATGGGGACAAATCTAAAGACTATATATTTTTATAATTGTATGATGTATGTGACAAGTGTAGAATTTACTATTTTATTGTACGAGTTGTACATTTAACTTACAGTCAAGTAAAACTAACGTGATTCTCTGGTTCCTTGTTGTAGTTATACCGGTATCAACGATCATAAGTCTCCCAGACATGTAGCTTTTATCCCTTTTTATTAACGGGTCACTTCAACCCTGGGGCCGCCATTGTTTATTTACAAGGTTCTTATAAAAGTCCCCGTATGTGTAAAGTGCAGTTTGTATCGTGACGTCATTTGACGTTAGAAACGTCAAAAGTGTGTCCAAATCGTGTCCAAAGTGTGTCGTGTACTATAAATTCATGCGCGACATTCTCTCTTATTCAGTCTTGTTCCTCCTGGGCAGCCAGATTGTTCATTTATAAACAAACTAGCAGAAATATAGAATTTAATCCAGTTATTTCGTTAAGGTTAGGTTCTAATAATTTAGGAGGAGGATTGTTAACATTTATTCTAGATCTTTTTATTACAAATGCTTATTAGGATTACGCTAGCTAAACAAGAAAGTTCATTGTGAATATTTATACAGTACCGCCGATTGCAGAACACCGCGAATACCGTCATTTTTAACTATAAACTGTTAATTTCTTTTATAAATATTCCTTAAATATATTGACTTAAGTGTTCAATTTATGCTGAAATGTGTAAGGATCTGTAAGGATTATATGCTTTGATTATTTATTAAGTACTTTTGGTTATTACCAGTCCACTTGCCCATTTTGAACAAGAGCTACCCCAGCCCCAACACCCCCTCCCCCTTTTGTAACTATCACAGGTACCAGAGAAGTAACCAATTGTTATTGACTATATATTTCGTTCCTGTATAAAGTTGGAGCTATAACAGAGTTTTGTTATAATATAGTTATTTGTTAAACTTATTGATTATATAAATCATATAAATATGTAATGCTGAATAACTCGTCAGTCTAACTTATTAAATTACACATATTAAGTTCGAGATACGACTTTGTATTTATTGAAACGCCAAACCGTCATTTATACAGCTAGTTAGGCTACCCATCCCACCCCTTTTTCCTATCGTTACCTATACAAACAAGACCACGGCGGCAGTTGAGCTGAATATTAATCGATTAGTGAGACAACAGTTTACCAGCAGTCCAATAGTATATATTGACCTCCGCATAGCAGTCACAGTATCTGATAAATCAGGAAACAGACAATAAAGAAACGCTACCGACCCTCGAACCGCTACAGTATATTCTCACTGTTTGACGTCCAGGATCGTAGGTTTATTCCGGCTTCCTTCATCATTGGCCTCACTTTTTCGTTTTCAGCCTACGTACAAATTTCTTTCAGTCAATGTAGCTTTTTTATTGTTATAACATTGTAAATATTCCAGTATCGTAGCGTTTAGTATAAACGATGAACAAGTCGCTCCGAAACAGGACGGATTTGAACTTGTAAGTCTGTAGATAACTTGTTGGGTCGGATGGGTTACTTAGCCACCAGAAACGTGTAGCGTCTTAGTCACCCTGGTTTAATTTTACATCTAAAAAGACTTTTTTCAATATCCGTTGTTATGGCAACAGGATTGGCTCTAAATCTCATCAGAATTTTTGTCAGGTCGTTTAGCTTTTGTGGTGTATTCAAAAGGCAGTCATTTAAACTTGGCGAATTAGGCGACTGGCGACGATTGCAGTCGTAAACAATTCTGATAGGCGTAGTGCTTGATTCCTTCTGTACTGGATGATAAGGAATGTAGTGATTCTTTTCTTGAGTTTCGGCTGTTATACTACTTTCTCTATGACTCCCCTTTGTTCCTGTTCTTGTATAATGTTTCCGTACTTCTATAACATATCTGAGTTTTGAGTAATCTTTTAAGGACGTTTACGTCTACTTAGTACGGTGACCAGACCCAATATTTTTTAGATTTAATCGTCAAACATACTATATGGCTATATTATATATCATTGGATGCGGAAAAATTAGTACTATTGAAATATCGATGTCATCAAAAAGAAATGTGGTAACAGTTTTGCATAAAATCAGGTCAAAGATCAAATTCTGTTCTTATTTTTTTTCTTCCATACTTTCAAAATTTGAAGAAATATATAAAAAATTAGGTTTAATTCTAGATACAGACATTTTCTAATATCAATTATCAATGAATTGTCTCGAAAATGTAAAAAAAAAAGAATAAGAAATCGATTTTTTCTGGAAATTGGCGTTTTTCAAAAATTTGTTCAATTACACAAGATCAACACATATTCTGTTAAAATTACAGTAATTACCTTGCCGGCTGACACTCAACCTCATCAATAAATGATAAATATTATTTTTACCTGCATCCTACTGTCATGAAGGCATATTTTGCATAAGATCATTCATGAAATTCATTAAAACTAAAAAGCACTCAATACTTCGAAAATAGTTACAATTCGACATTCCAATCGAAGAGATCCACACAACAAGATTATATCTTCTGGTTAATTGTCAAGGAACATGATTTGAAATTTTCTCGTAATTCTGACCCTTTACAGGATCAAAGCCCCGGACATGTAAGGTTTTGTAGTGAACAAACACATGACTCTTTCACATGCAGATTTTCCTTTCAATGAAGACACCAGATCCTGCAAGAATTCTGCTGAAATATGCTCTTTAAAATACACGGGGTGTAATGCATCATTTTACTTTCGCCAACCGTATTCTAAAGGTGACCGGATAAGGGTTTAGCAATATGTAATGCGGTCCAAATTTTCAGTTTGAAACGAAGTACGTAAAACATACTGTTTCAGTGCCGTCTCGCAGGAAGGTAACCTGCCTAAATTTACATCTTTACTAGTGGCAAACTTGAATAATTATTATGATGGAGTGGTTTTAAAGAGATACATTGTAGTTCTGATCATAAAACTTTGAAATTATCTTTTATGGCAAAACAAGGGCTTCATCATTGTCAATATTACCGAAACTCTAAAAACAACTTAAATAGTTGTGCGTGTCCTTCGAAGTCTTGTAGACAGTTTGTATACCTACTCCAAACAGAGACGAAGTTGCGTCGCATCCGGCAAGTGCATGTGCAGCAGGCAATAGTTTACAAATTGTTGGGGAAAGACAGACACATAGTTATTGAATTGGTGAACATCTCCGCCCATCATTTACACTGCTAATGTTCCACATCTGCAACCACAACTCGCTTGTATGTGTCCTATTTTTTTATAGTAGCGAATACACAGAACAATTACAATTGTATAAGAGGTCCGTATGATTGTTCTTCCACTTTTTCACATTTCCCTAAACACCGTGTCAAAGTTTCAAGCATTGGGTATAAACAAGCTACGACAGCCATAAACAGTGTTGGTATAAATAACTTTGACAATTTCGGAATTAACAATCGTTCTGACTATGTAAAGCTCTCATCAGGTGAAATCTTATGGGATTTGTCAAAGTTTTCCACTCAGGAGTACTTCTCCGCTCTATAATCTGATACACTTTGATGCATGTAGTCTCTGTGTGGCGTTCCCTTTCGGCAGGCTTTAAAGAGTTGTTCATGTCGTAGCGGTCAAAAACATTTGCTTCTATGTGCGCCATAGAAATTCATTGGGACATATTTTTAATAATAAGCTGCTAGGTCGCCGTATGTTGTACCTTTTTTAGCATTATTAAAAATTAAACCAACGCCATACCATCTCTTATGTAAGTTGTGAGTGATGGTATAAAGGAAGGTAGGGAAAGTGCACAAGAGACTTCAGATTCGATTTGCTTCACAAAATCCGAATTGCATGATTTTCTCATGGTGCTGTCATTTTGAAAAGGGGATAATGGAATGGGTGCGACAACACATGTTCTATGATAAAATCATCTCTACATTTTGCCGAAATCAGTGCACGTCTAATCACAAACTATGGATTTATGCGACCTGAAAGTATTTCCCCCGATTTCTATTTAAGGTTTGTGTTTGACTTTGATATTGGACTATAAAAACTCCTTGTGGTCTTAAGAAAGAGCACTAGTGATATAATATTTAGACATGTTCAAGCCTTCCTCGACAACTGTGAGCAAAGAACCTCGAATATGTCTTGAAGCATGCATTTAAGAAGAGGTATTGATAAGACATTGAGGGTGGGATTCCACACCAAAGGGATCAGTCATCGATTATTTAGATGGTTCACAATGGCCATAACATGTTTTTCATCTCTCTGCTGTTAGCTTTGTTTCTTCTTGTGAATTTGCATAATTTGCAGCAATTCCATCCCTTTTCCATTTTACACGACTAATGGATTCTATGAAATGTCTAGTAAGGGTCCATCTAACAAGCGCAGACTTTTGAGTTGTTATGCCTACAGTGCCACCTAATCCCCTTGAGGCTTTTATAACGGTCTTTTCTGTTGCCATGTCTTAGTACTGTTAAAATGTCCAGGAATCTGTCTAAAAAGCAAAGTAGCCATCTATAAAAGGTGATCGAATGTTCTCAGAAAATTGAAGCATATCGAGTATCCACCTTCGTGCGGTACGGTTGGTTTTAAAAAATATAATGTTACATTTGAGATTACGATCTCAAGGAAGAGACCAATTTCTCTCTCGTTCTGCTCTAACATTTGACAGTTAAATGTCTACTGCTTCAAGGAACATATCTCAGTATGTAAATGTAAGTAATACATCACATTTCAATTGCGTATATGTGTAGGACTCTAAAGTGTGATGGTACTCTAAAGTGCGATGGTCACGCTAAAATGCGATGGTCTACGCTAAAGTACGATGGTGTTTCACGCTAAAGTGCAATTGTTGTTTGTTCGCTAAAGTACGATTGTATATCACGCTAAAGTGCGAAGGACCAATAGGGTAAGGTTCTAGGCCTTTATAAAAAACGTTAAAGAACACTTAATGTAAAAATAGTCCTTTTGTATAATCTAGTATTATAAGGTATACCATATGTGAAAGGCATTATAATTTAACCGTAGTCTTAAGTGAATGATTCTAAAAGACCGACCACGTAATAATTGCTAAAAAGTAATTTAGGTGGCACAGAATACTATATTTCTTGTACTAGTCAATGATTTTTTTACAATTTGGGCGTATTTACAAATATTGTGATAATTGGTGTAGCTTGCCGTTCACACGTAGTCTATCACTTATTGGAACACCTCCTCTTACAATCGTCGTTATAATTAAAGATACAAAATGTAATTATTATCGGAATGTGTAACATTTATTTGTTTAATTTAAATGATAGAGAAAGGCGATGTTTGCCGAGCTTAATGTACGCCTTTTTTGTAGCGACTACACATTCATGTTATATTATCCTGCAATGTGCATGCTAATGTTTTAGCCAACAATTTATAATTTACGCATGAAAACATGTCCCTTTATTTTGCCGACGTTGCTTTTCAATAAGAGCGACAACATTTTAACGGAGACCGCACAATAAACTGCAACAAAAACAATGATTTAAATGCATCCGTTCGCTTCCAATAAAAGCAGGATAGAGGATATCTATGCAAATACTACTTGTATCGACAGGGACTATAGTAAAACGGTCGACAGCAGGATACAAGTTCTTCTTCAAGCCACCAAAATAAAACACCTTTGCTTTACCCGACATAGTACGGTATTGTTTAAATTAATTAAATTAATTAAGTCATTGACATTTGGTTTAAAAGTTGTTAATCAAATGTCTGTAGTTATTTTCCGGTGTGTTCATTTTTAGTTTGTATAAACGACTGTTAACGTCATAATCCAACTACATTTCTAACGTCTTTACTTTCGTGGACCATCGCACTTTAGCGTATGGAAGCATCGCACTTTAGCGTATACCATCGCACTTTAGCGTGTCCATCGCACTTTAGCGTCCCCATCGCACTTTAGAGTCCTACATATGTATCTACAAGCGGATGTTTATGAGCTTCGAATAGCTCCGTCATATGAGCGTTATGAATTTTGTCTGGCTTGAATTGCTGTTAGAGTGCTTCGGAGACAAATGAATTTGATATTATTGATAAATAAAGGTACAAATGTATGAAATATCATATAAATGTTAATTATTTTACATTTTGCGTTAAAAAAAATTATGAAATTAAATTGGAACGTACTCTATTAAATGCAAAGTATTCGTAGTGTTAAACTTTTACAAAAACTCTTTAATAACGAATCAATTTTGCTAAACTTTATTTGAAATCGTTAAAATAACATGAATAAGGTGTAACAACAATGTATATAATAATAGAAATCTTATCACGGATGTTATTTTACAATGTTGACCTCAAAACTTTTCTTAGTCGAATTTTCGTTCAAGTAAACTAACGTACACAATGTACTTCAAAGCCCATTTTACGAAAATTGCACCGTACGATTTTTTGACGACAAGTCAAAACGTTAAGTGTAAACTTTGAACTACCAATACTATGATTTATGCTTGAACGTGCATTACACAAGTTTGTCTGGTGTTTCCTACAATGTGTACATGTGTGTTTAGATTTACATTCGTTTAGTCTGTGTATATCAAGCTTAGGCAGTTAAAGAATAACGTTTTTCTATGTTCATACGGGATTCTGTGTCGGCTATCTTACTGCAATCGAATAACGCCTACATGTATGCATTTATAATTTTGTCCTGCTGAAAGAACCTCCCTTTTAACAAATTTATGGCTTCCTCGTAATTTACATTTTTGAGTGCGAAACCTGACACTGATCCTAGTGCTTCGTGTTGCAGTTGAGCTTTCAAGTAGTTACACTTTTGTATATTTGTAAGTGTCAGGTTAAGATGTACGGCCGACTTATACGAGTCCCAGAAGTTTTTGCCATTTTTAAATGGTACATGCAACAGTGGGAAGCGTAATGTTTGATCACTAGGTAGAGAAAATATATTTTGTTTTGCGCAAGTTTTCCGAATGTTGCAATGACTTTTTCTTCACCGAAATACGTATTCTCCTTTGCTTCATCTAATCTTCGGAATACCGTGAACTACACGTATTTTGCTATGCAAGTCTAAAGGCGTATGGAGCGACTGCATATCTGAATAACGGAACCAAAACATAGCAGGTCATATCCAACTACCGATATACCAAACATCGGAGATGAAAACACAAGGAAATATCCAAAAATAGACAATTATGAATCTTTATAGATGACGATGGGCTTGTGATCAGATGCATCCGAAGAATCCACAACACCACGATTTCAGAGAATACCACATTTCTGTATCGTTTACAAGCAAATCATTCACCTACCAAATAATATACCAAATAGCGATAGATGCACTAGACTTTTCACTTCATTCTGGACTAAATACTACACTAACTTATATACAACAATCGTATTATTTACACTCAGACAATTTGTGAAGAAGTTATTAAATAAGTTCTCGCTTCTGCTATTCGTTGTAATGTTTACATAAGTGTGATGTGTTGACTTTAGAGCCCGATTAAATACATACGAAATAATTATACATCCTGATACATACTAGTCGCTTTTGTTACTGTTAGCCATATAGTTGCCCCATTTATCCACATAACGATATTGGTGCCAAATGACCAGGATGAATTTGAAGCTGAAACCGATACGAGCAGGATAAAGAAGCGCCGTTTCAAGAATATTCAAGAAATTCAATGAAATTCGGGAGAGCGGAACAAAATTTGTTGATTCCGACGAACTTTCGAAACAGAAATCGTTGACTCGGATTCAATTTAGAAACAAAAAATAGTCAAATAGAAAACGTTATCAATGTACAAACATCAACGCTAAATACCGTTTCGTCTGAATAAGACTCGTCAATGGCGCTCATATTGAAATAGTTAAAAATGCCAAACAAGTACACAATTGAATGAGTTACCATGTAAGGAGGAACACTATAAAGGTTCATTCCAGACCTCACCATCATGTACGTAAAGAGTCACAATCCACGCCTACCATAATTGTATTTGACTGTAGCTGCAAATTCACCTGTTAGTTCGAGTTTAAATAATTGCTTGATAGATCTTTCGCCAAACTTTAATAATTTAAGTTATTCTATATATTTTTTTTTAATTTTGGATCATCAATGCTCATCTTTGTTTGGCTTCTTGACTACTAAATTTTTCATAGATTTAAAATGCACAAATACGCCGTGTCGACTGATATAGAAAAAGCCTTACTTAAAATTGGTCTTGATGAAGAGGATCGTGATGTTACCAGATTCTTTTGCCTTAGTAACCCGGATGCAGATTCAATTCAGTTTAATTTGGAGCAATTTTCTCTCTGTTTATCCCAAATACTGTTATACGTAAACATTGGACTGGATAACAATGATAAGGAAAGACTTATATGTTGAAATGTTATTTCTAGCATTAATCAACAAAAGAGAAATGGTAGACTACATTAGGTTTAGTATTTGTAAAAGCAGGTTTTAACTTATGCTCTTGGACTGCAACTGCAAAGAACTATGAGACCGTGCCCTTTGCGAAAATGTTCTAGACGAAGACAAAGTTGTCAAGATACTTGGTTTGCGATGGGACACAGAAAAAAACACACTCACATTTTCACGTAACAAAACATGATATATATACTCCGTCAGTCATCATATTTATACGATCCGCTTTTATAATCAGTCCTATTACCGTTAGGAGTAAAATGTTGATGCAACATATATGGGGGTGGAAAGTAGATTGTGACGAACCGTTATAGTCGAACGTCGTTTTACAGTGGAGACAGATACAAAAAGTCATGAATAATTGTACAAAAACTTGAGTTTTCCCGCTGTAACCTTGCCCACCTTAAAAACGAAAAGCTTGCAGATCAATATTTTTACCGATGCAGGCTTAAAGGCCTACATATAATATGCATATATGTTAGTTATTTACCAAACAAGTCGGTATAAGAGATTTAATTTGCACGTCGCACGGGTTGATTAGGGTCACACGAGCCGTGCAAATTAAATCCAATACACCGATTTGATTAGCCAATAACTGTTTTAACACATGACGCAATCAATTTACGTGAACGTTTTAGAAATGTGTCCATATTCCGCAATCCACGGAGTTTTTTGTAGGGTAAAGAAAGGGGTAAAATACGACTTTGGTAAAAAAAAATTGCCAAAAAATGCATATTTTCAACTTTTCTGAATTTGGGATTTTTGCGAAATTATCAAATTTTCTCGGGTGTTTTTGAGAAAACTGCAAATGTGTATAGCACAGTTAGCACTGTAGTTATGAAGTTTGGATACTACTTTACCAAATTAAATAGAAAAATGCTTGGGACCTTTTTCAGTTTGATCACCATAGTAACCATTTTTTCCTTGGAAACGGAGTTATTATTTGCAGAATATAGCAGTTTAAGAGCTTAAATGTACTGAATTGTTTCATAACCGATAAAAAAAAATACATAAAAGCATACGCTAACTCTAAATCACCATCAGTAAGAGTTGCTGACTTCAATAGTTACCATGGAAACACATATTCTCCATAGCAACATTTATTTTAAAATCTATCAATGGATTTATGTAAAAAAAATACATATATAGAGAGTTAATATTCAAATTTGAATATGACAGCATGCTTTTCTTCACTCACAATCTCTTTTGTTCTTTTCAGAAGGTTCAACAAATGTAATATATAATATAACATTGGGGTTGGAAGGTTAAGAGAAAAAGGGGGGTAGGTTTATTTAAAAAAAAAAAATCATACATGTAGATTCTTGAAACGATAACGTTTGGTCGTAGAGCCTGATTATGAATAGAATCAAACTTTTTTTTTCAGAAATTTCATATATAAATCGACATAACTGGGGGTTTAGCTTCAGAGCCTAGTAAAGATAACAGTTTCATTGACTGTTAGATTTTTTTGTAAAAATATACTAAAAAACACATATATTCATTCTTGTTGAAATATGGAGTTTTTATGAAATTATCAATTTTTTTCGTGTGTTTTTCCGAAAAGTGCAAATATGTAAAGCATATAAAAATGCAAGCATTGTAGTAACAAAATTTGAATACTACTTGACCAAAATAAATAGAATATTGCGTGTTGCTCTCTTGAATTTTATCACCATATTAACGTATTTTCCCCTTGAAAACACAGATATTATTTGTTGAATTCTGCAGTATAGGAAATTCAATGTTCTCAATTGTTTCCAAACCTTTATAAAAAATACATAAAAACATATATATACCCTAACTCTAAACTACAATCCTTAAGTATTATTACAATAGTAGCCATGGTAACAAATATATCACCAACACCCAATCAAAAGATATATAATATAGTTTTATGTTAAAAATTATATATAAATAAGTTTGATAATGTTAATTTTTCTAATGGGAATATAACTGCATGCTTTGCTTTGTCTCACTCTCAGTCCTGTCTTTGCTCCTTGAGAAGACTCAACAAATCTAAATATATACACTGTGGCATTTTGGGGGAGTAGTGGAGGTTGGGTGGTTTTTGTTTGAATCTTTCATAGATCCTTATGAGGAAAATTGAGAGGTTTAGCTATAAAACTAGGTTTAATGTACCATTTTTTACATAAAAAAATGTCTGTACCAAGTCTGTAATATATGACAGTTTTTATCTATTCGTTTGATGTATTTAAGGTTTTGATTTTGCCATTTGGTTAGGGATTTTCCATTTAAAATTTTCCTCAGTGTTCCGTATATTTGTTATTAGCTCACCTGACCTGAAAGGTCAAGTGAGCTTTTCTCATCACTTGGCGTCCGTCGTCCGGCGTCCTGCGTCCGTCGTCCGTAAACTTTTACAAAAATCTTCTCCTCTGAAACTACTTGGCCAAATTTAACAAACTTGGCCACAATTATCCTTGGGGTATCTAGTTTAAAAAAATGTGTCCGATGACCTGGCCATCCAACCAAGATGGCAACCATGGCTAAAAATAAAACACAGGGGTAAAATGCAGTCTTTGGCTTATAACTCAAAAACCAAAGCATTAAGAGCAATTCTGACAGGATAAAATGGATTATCAGGTCAAGATCTATCTGCCCTGACATTTTCAGATGAATCGGCCAACCCGTAGTTGGGTTGCTACCCCTGAATTGGTAATTTTAAGGAAATTTTGCTGTTTTTGGTTATTATCTTTAATATTATTATAGATAGAGATAAACTGTAAACAGCATTATTATTATGTTCAGCAAAGTAAGATTTACAAATAAGTCAACATAACTGAAGTTGTCAGTTGACCCCTGTAGGAGTTATTGCCCTTTATAGTCAATTTTTAACCATTTTTCGTAAATCTTAGTATAATCTTTTACAAAAATCTTCTCCTCTGAAACTACTGGACCAAATTTACCCAAATTTGGCAACAATCATCTTTGGGGTATCTAGATAAAAAAATGTGTTCGGTGACACAGCCATCCAACCAAGATGGCCGCCACGGTTAAAAATAGAACATAGGGGTAAAATTCAGTTTTTGGCTTATAACTCAAAAACCAAAGAATTAAGAGCAAATCTGACGGAATTTAATTGTTTATCAGGTCAAGATCTATCTGCCCTTAAATTTTCAGATGAATCGGACAACTGGTTGTTGGGTTGCTGCCCCTGAACTGGAAATTTTAAGGAAATTTTTGCAGTTTTTGGTTATTATCTTGAATACTATTATAGATAGAGATAAACTGTAAACAGCAATAATGTTCAGCAAAGTAAGATTTACAAATAAGTCAAATGACTGAAATGGTCAGTTGACCCCTTTAGGAGTTATTGCCCGTTATATAATCAATTTTTAACCATTTTTCGTAAATCTTTAAGTAATCTTTTACAAAAATCTTTTCCTCTGAAACTACTGGGCCAAATTTACCCGAACTTGGCAACAGTCATCTTTGGGGTATCTAGTTAAAAAAATGTGTCCGGTGATCCGGCCATCCAACTAAGATGGCCGCCACGGCTAAAAATAGAACATAGGGATAAAATTCAGTTTTTGGCTTATAACTCAAAAACCAAAGCATTTAGAGCAAATCTGACATTGAATTGTTATCAGGTAATTATCTTGAATACTATTATAGATAGAGATAAACTGTAAACAGCAATAATGTTCGGCAAAGTAAGATCCACAAATAAGTCAACATGACCAAAATTGTCAGAGAACTTCTTAAGGAGTTATTGTCCTTTATAGTCAATATTGAACAACTTTTCTTCATTTTTGTAACTTTAGGGTATCTATTTTAAAAAAGTGTCTAATGACCCTGTCTGCCAACCAAGATGGCCGACATCAGTAAATACAGTAACAGGTGAGCGGCACAAGCTCTTGATAGCCTCTAGTTTTACTTTTTCCTACAACGTTTTGTCAGGTTTTGTTCAGAGTTTCAATCTGGAAATCTATAATTATTCATAAAATTTTACTAACAGATGATGGACTTCATGGGGATTGCATTAGCACATTCTAACTTTTGTCAAGGTCCATATAATTTTTGAAAGTATAGCTCTGACAATATAATGTCCTTTACCACTGGTAGGAAATTAAGAATTTTTCCTAGCGCAATAAAACTCCCAAGTCAAGAGCCTGTATTTATGTGTTTTAAACTTTTTTTCCGTTCACTTTTTGTACATAAATCAGGCCGTTAGGTTTTCTTGTTTGAATTGTTTTACATTGTCATTTTGGGACCTTTTACAGCAGACTATGCATCATGGGCTTTGTTCATTGTTGAAGGCTGCATGATAACCTACAGTTGTTAATTTCTGTGTCTTTTTGGTCTTTTGTGGAGAGTTGTCTCATTGGAAATTATACCACATCTTCTTTTTTTATATTAACAGAAACGATAAAAAATAATCTACACTAAAGTCGAAAAATATTATATGGTATGTATGACAGAAAAAAGGTTCTCCTAAGATGAAAAAGTTACTTTTAGAAATTTCGTCAGTTAACCAGGCCATTTAAGGCAAACTTTACAGTTCTAACCTTGTCTGGTTCTGTGTTTTAAACATTTTTAAAGTATCAAACAAAAAAGTGACGCCAACAAATTCAAACTTGATATCTGTTTTGTGTTTATCAGCATTGCGTATATTTTTCATAACATTTGGTTGAGGCAAACTAAAATTAGAAAATGGAAACAAACTTTGAGATGACTACCGTACTGACAGACATGGGTAAAACTTACTCCCCCCAACATTGCGGCGCGGCCATAAAGTGTATATTTTAGTTTTTGCCCTTGAATAGATAAAATGTTTGCAATGCGCGAGACACTGAAATTTGTTCTTTTATTTCACATGGGACGTTAAAGTCTTATATTCAAATTGTTAGGACTAGAAAGCATTGATATTTACAAAGACAAATAAGATTGGTATTTACTGCGCTATTTCTAGTGTTGCAGTTAATTGAATAATACCATGTGTGTATTTTGTCTTGAAATTAACTGTTATTAATCTTGTATTTCTTCACACGTTCTCAGCTTAGTCGTTTCATTCCAAATCTCGGGATTACTGCACCATCTTTTATAAAGGTTACAGAGACAGATACAGAAAATAGGGGCGTAATTGAAGAAAAGGTTTAAAAAAGACATTGAGAGTAGCATAACGATTTTTTTGAAGATTCAACCTAAACAAGTGATACATTTTTACATGTTTACCATCTTAAAGGAGAAGAAGGGGATTTCAGAAGGATTAGAAGTGTGCTTCAGCTGACCCCCCCCCCCCCCTTACTAATTCTAATATTTTCATATCAACATAGATCCTTACTTGTGGAAAGACCTTCAATTGTTCTTTAAACAATTGGTTTTTAATATTTGCTTTGAATTTCTTTCCCTCAATTATAAACTATATGCTTAGAGAAAGATGTTTTATAACCTATAAAGGTAAATAAATAGAACATACCTTTCTCTTTCCAATCGTTTACTACCCCAGCCCCCACCCACCCTATCCCCCTAATTTGAAACTACGTTACTTGTACAAAGTTTATCGTAATTTCAAGGCAGGTGACGAATTTAAGGGTAGGGTCGAATAGGTAGTTCACCCTTGGATTGGACAAAATATCGTATTTAAGCATACAATCGTAAATATTGTTTTTAGTCTCGCTACACTCGTTTATATTATTTTGATTTATAGAATTACACCCCCTCAAAATCTAGGAACCGCCCCTAAAAGTAAAAATAGATCTGAACTGTGCAGTATATCTGAGGTAGTTAATGCACACCTTTGCTGTGCATTATCCTGATTATACCACAGTCAGAACAAAGATATATTACCCGTGTCATGTGTTAACAACACTTAAGGTGGTACCCAACACCTCCACTAAAATTAATTTGGCTCGTTTAAGTGGGAAAATATGAGTGGTTGCCATGGTAACAGAGACTCTATTTTTGGGTTGTTAAGCGTGGTAAAATCTTTCAAAAATCACCTTAATTACTACAATTCAGAGCCTGATATTTAAAAGAATCAAGTATATTTTATCAAGTTTCATATGTAATGTTGATACAACTTGGTTTAAGCTTCATTTTACAAAAAATGTAGTTAAAATTGCATGTAAATCAAATTTGAAAATTTTTGAAAAATTTTGGCAAAAAATGCATATTTTCAACTTTTCTGAATTTGGGATTTTTGCGAAATTATCAAATTTTCTCGGGTGTTTTTGAGAAAACTGCACATGTGTACATCATAGTTAGCACTGTAGTTATGAAGTTTGGATACTACTTTACCAAATTAAATAGAAAATTGCTTGGGACCTTTTTCAGTTTGATCACCATGGCAACCAGTTTTTTCCCTTGCAGAATATAGCAGTTTAAGATCTTAAATGTCCTGAATTGTTTCATAACCGATAAGAAAATACATAAAAACTAACGCAAACTTTAAATTACTCTCGTCAAGTGTTGTTGCCTTCAATGCCTTCAATAGAAACAAAGATTATCCATAGCAACATCCATCTAAAAACTGCATAAATGGAAATTTATGTAAAAAAATACATAAATTGAGGGTGTTTATTTTCAAATTTGAATATGACTTTATTCTTAGCTTCACTTGCAGTCTTGTCTGATGTTTTTTTCAGACAGTTTAATGAATGTAATATATTATGTAACATTGGGGTTGGAGAGTTGGGAAAAAGGGGGGTATATTATTTTTTTCAAATGTTTCATACAAGTTGATCCTTGAAAAGATAATTGCGTTTTGTCGGAATTAATTTCGAGTTCATAATTTGATAATTAATTTTTAAAAAGTTAACAGATGATGAACTTCATTGGATAGCCGGGCAAACCTAAGGCAAGATTAATATGGCCCTTAACAGTTGTAAGAAAATTCTTAATTTCTTAGAGCACACACAAGTTTGAGATGTTATCCCACAAGCATATTTCACAAACTTGACCTGTAACATAATAATAAGCTTACAAACCAAAAATAGAATCATTTGGTCAAAGCATTTCTAAACTCAAACTGAAGTGTGATGGACGGGTGGATAGACGGACAGACAAATTGAACAAATATTAAGTCGGTGGGGACTTAGAAAATAATAATAGTCAATTGGTAATCGTTGATATTAGAAATCCAGTATAATGGAATCCTCTTAATAAATAGCTATTAGCATATCATTAATAACTCCTTTGTTGTAGTACTATTCCGCAATTGGAATTCAGGATCTCCGAGAAAGATGAATAGATACATCTGCTAAGTTAGAATTGTGCTACCGGGTAAAATGATTATGCTATTACCGGCAAAATTATCAAAACAAAATTATTGTACAAAATAATTGTATTAATTATGAATCATTTCTTACTATGCACCGTACTACATACTGTAATATCCCATATGTTCATGCTTCCGATAACATTATATCTTGTAATGTGTGTGTGTGTGTGTTTGAAAGGGGGGGGGGTCAGCTGAAGCACACTTATAATCCTCCTGAAATCCCCTTCTTCTCCTTTAAGATAGTAAACATGTAAAAATGTATCACTTGTTTAGGTTGAATCTTCAAAAAAATCGTTATGCTACTCTCAATGTCTTTTTTTTAACCTTTTCTTCAATTACGCCCCTTTTTTCTATATCTGTCTCTGTAACCTTTATAAAAGATTGTGCAGTAATCCCGAGATTTGGAATGAAACGACTAAGCTGAGAACGTGTGAAGAAATACAAGATTAATAACAGTTAATTTCAAGACAAAATACACACATGGTATTATTCAATTAACTGCAACACTAGAAATAGCGCAGTAAATACCAATTTTATTTGTCTTTGTAAATATCAATGCTTTCTAGTCCTAACAAGTTGAATATAAGACTTTAACGTCCCATGTGAAATAAAAGAACAAATTTCAGTGTCTCGCGCATTGCAAACATTTTATCTATTCAAGGTACAAGGGCAAAAACTAAAATATACACTTTATGGCCGCGCCGCAATGTTGGGGGGAGTAAGTTTTACCCATGTCTGTCAGTACGGTAGTCATCTCAAAGTTTGTTTCCATTTTCTAATTTTAGTTTGCCTCAACCAAATGTTATGAAAAATATACGCAATGCTGATAAACACAAAACAGATATCAAGTTTGAATTTGTTGGCGTCACTTTTTTGTTTGATACTTTAAAAATGTTTAAAACCCAGAACCAGACAAGGTTAGAACTGTAAAGTTTGCCTTAAATGGCCTGGTTAACTGACAAAATTTCTAAAAGTAACTTTTTCATCTTAGGAGAACCTTTTTTTCTGTCATACATACCATATTATATTTTTCGACTTTAGTGTAGATTATTTTTTATCGTTTCTGTTAATATAAAAAAGAAGATGTGGTATAATTTCCAATGAGACGACTCTCCACAAAAGACCAAAAAAGACACAGAAATTAACAACTGTAGGTTATCATGCAGCCTTCAACAATGAACAAAGCCCATGATGCATAGTCTGCTGTAAAAGGTCCCAAAATGACAATGTAAAACAATTCAAACAAGAAAACCTAACGGCCTAATTTATGTACAAAAAGTAAACGGAAAAAAGAAATTAAAACACATACATACAGGCTCTTGACATGGGAGTGTTATTGCGCTAGGAAAATTTCTTAATTTCCTACCAGTGGTAAAGGACATTATATTGTCAGAGCTATACTTTCAAAAATTATATGGACCTTGACAAAAGTTAGAATGTGCTATTGCAATACCCATGAAGTCCATCATCTGTAAGTAAAATTTTATGAATAATTATAGATTTCCAGATTGAAACTCTGAACAAAACCTGACAAAACGTTGTTGGAAAAAGTAAAACTAGAGGCTCTCAAGAGCCTGTGTCACTCACCTGTTACTGTATTTACTGATGTCGGCCATCTTGGTTGGTAGACAGGGTCATTAGACACTTTTTTTAAATAGATACCCTAGTTATGATTGTGGCCAAGTTTGAACATTATTGCTGTTTACAGTTTATCTCTATCTATAATAGTATTCAAGATAATAACCTGATAAACAATTCAATTCCGTCAGATTTGCTCTAAATGCTTTGGTTTTTGAGTTATAAGCCAAAAACTGAATTTTATCCCTATGTTCTATTTTTAGCCGTGGCGGCCATCTTAGTTGGATGGCCGGGTCACCGGACACATTTTTTTAACTAAATACCCCAAAGATGATTGTTGCCAAGTTCGGGTAAATTTGGCCAACTAGTTTCAGAGGAGAAGATTTTTGTAAAAGATTACTTAAAGATTTACGAAAAATGGTTAAACATTGACTATAACGGGCAATAACTCCTAAAGGAGTCAACTGACCATTTCAGTCCTGTTGACTTATTTGTAAATCTTACTTTGCTGAACATTTTTGCTGTTTACAGTTTATCTCTATCTATAATAGTATTCAAGATAATAACCAAAAACAGCAAAATTTCCTTAAAATTACCAATTCAGGGGCAGCAACCCAACAACCAGTTGTCCGATCCATCTGAAAATGTAAGGGCAGATAGATGTTGAGCTGATAAACAATTAAATTCCGTCAGATTTGCTCTAAATGCTTTGGTTTTTGAGTTATAAGCCAAAGACTGAATTTAACCCCTATGTTCTATTTTTTAACCGTGGCGACCATCGTGGATGGATGGCCGGGTGACCGGACACATTTTGTTATTGAGATACCCCAAAGATGATTGTTGCCAAATTTGGGTAAATTTGGCCCAGTAATTTCAGAGAAGATTTTTGTAAAAGATTACTAATATTTACGAAAAATGGTTTAAAATTGACTATAAAGGGCAATAACTCCTACACGGGTCAACTGACCATTTCAGTCATGTTTACTTATATGTAAATCTTACTTTGCTGAACATTATAATAATGCTGTTTACAGTTTATCTCTATCTATAATAATATTAAAGATAATAACTAAAAACACCAAAATTTCCTTAAAATTACCAATTCAGGGGTAGCAACCCAACAACGAGTTGTCCAATTCATCTGAAAATGTCAGGGCAGATAGATCTTGACCTGATAATCCATTTTATCCTGTCAGATTTGCTCTTAATGCTTTGGTTTTTGAGTTATAAGCCAAAAACTGCATTTTACCCCTGTGTTCTATTTTTAGCCATGGTGGCCATCTTGGTTTGATGGCCAGGTCATCGGACACATTTTTTAACTAGATACCCCAAGGATGATTGTGGACAAGTTTGTTAAATTTGGCCAAGTAGTTTCAGAGGAAAAGATTTTTGTAAAAGTTTACGGACGACGGACGCAGGACGCCGGACGACGGACGCCAAGTGATGAGAAAAGCTCACTTGACCTTTCAGGTCAGGTGAGCTAATAACAAATATACGGAACACTGAGGAAAATTCTAAATGGAAAATCCCTAAGCAAATGGCAGAATCAAAACCTTAAATACATCAAACGAATAGATAAAAACTGTCATATATTACCGACTTGGTACAGACATTTTCTTATGTAAAAAATGGCAGATTTAACCTAGTTTTATAGCTAAACCTCTTAATTTTCCTCATAAGGATCTATGAAAGATTCAAACAAAAACCACCCAACCTCCACTACTCCCCCAAAATGCCACAGTGTATATATTTAGATTTGTTGAATCTTCTCAAGGAGCAAAGACAGGACTGAGAGTGAGACAAAGCAAAGCATGCAGTTATATTCCCATTAGAAAAATTAACATTATCAAACTTATCTATATATAATTTTTAACATAAAACTATATTATATATCTTTTGATTGGGTGTTGGTGATATTTGTTACCATGGCTACTATTGTAATAATACTTAAGGATTGTAGTTTAGAGTTAGGGTATATATATGTTTTTATGTATTTTTTATAAAGGTTTGGAAACAATTGAGAACATTGAATTTCCTATACTGCAGAATTCAACAAATGATGTCTGTGTTTCCCTGGGGAAAATACGTTAATATGGTGATAAAATTCAAGAGAGCAACACGCAATATTCTATTTATTTTGGTCAAGTAGTATTCAAATTTTGTTACTACAATGCTTGCATTTTTATATGCTTTACATATTTGCACTTTTCGGAAAAACACACGAAAAAAATTGATAATTTCATAAAAACTCCATATTTCAACAAGAATGAATATATGTGTTTTTTAGTATATTTTTACAAAAAAAATCTAACAGTCGATTAAACTGTTATCTTTACTCAGCTCAGAAGCTCAGAAGCTAAACCCCCAGTTGTATCGATGTTATATATGAAATTTCTGAAAAAAAATTTGATTCTATTCATAATCAGGCTCTACGACCAAACGTTATCGTTTCAAGAATCTACATGTATGATTTTTTTTTTAAATAAACCTAACCCCCTTTTTTTCCCAACCTTCCAACCCCAATGTTACATTATATATTACATTTGTTGAACCTTCTGAAAAGAACAAAAGAGATTATGAGTGAAGAAAAGCATGCTGTCATATTCAAATTTGAATATTAACTCTCTATATATGTATTTTTTTTACATAAATCCATTGATAGATTTTAAAATAAATGTTGCTATGGATAATATGTGTTTCCATGGTAACTATTGAAGTCAGCAACTCTTACTGATGGTGATTTAGAGTTAGCGTACGCTTTTATGTATTTTTTTTATCGGTTATGAAACAATTCAGTACATTTAAGCTCTTAAACTGCTATATTCTGCAAATAATAACTCCGTTTCCAAGGAACAAATGGTTGCTATGGTGATTAAACTGAAAAAGGTCCCACGCATTTTTCTATTTAATTTGGTAAAGTAATATCCAAACTTCATAACTACAGTGCTAACTATGCTGTACACATTTGCAGTTTTCTAAAAAACACCAGAGAAAATTTAATAATTTCGCAAAAATCCCAAATTCAGAAAAGTTGAAAATATGCATTTTTGGGCAAAATTTTTCAAAAAAATTACAAATTTTGCTTACATGCAATCTTAACTAAAATGAAGCTTAAACCAAGTTGTATCTATGTAACATATGATAATTAATGAAAAATGCTTGATTCTATTCGTAATCAGGCTCTGAATTGTAGTGATTTAGCTGATTTTTGAAAGATTTTACCACTCTTAACAACCCAAAAAAATTAGTGTCCGTTACCATGGCAACCACTCATATGTTCCCACTCAAATTTACAATTTGAGCAGTATGTGGTTACTGCTTCTTCTAGGCCATTGATAGATAAAATCTGAAACCCTCATAAATCACGTGTATATGGCACTCTGCCTGATTCTTATGAAGCGCTGTACTTAAGTTTATAACTTTTTTTTTTTAAATTTAGACTTATTCTAAAATTGCGATTTAATGGTACATTATTTTTTATATCGTTTCTGTTAAATTTATTCACATTTTTTATTAAATTAGTGACGATTAAGACTTTGCCAAAATTAAAGGGAACCGCCCCTAATGGTAAAAATAGATTTGAACTGAGCAGTATATCTGAGGTAGTTAATGCACACCTTTGCTGTGCATTATCCAGATTATGGCACAGTAAGAACAAAGAGATTTTAACATTGTCATGTATTCATGTAAACGTAGTGTAAATCAAAGCACGCTAGTAATGGCAAAGAACAAAGTTGCAACAGTGAAGAAAATGATAATTCCAAAACTTGAATTAATGGCGTCTGTTATAGGAGATGGACTAATAGTATTGATCATTTTATGCAACATATTAATATTGAACAAGCTATTTGGACTGATAGTCAGATACTACTAAACTTATTTTAGACTGAAAAACAACAACATTGAACCCGCCTTATGTCTCGTGAAAAGGGACGAAGTTAGTATGATAAATAAAGGCAACAGTAGTATACCGCTGTTCAAACTCATAAATCCATGGACAAAAAAAAATCGGGGTAACAAACTAAAACTGACAGAAACGCATAAATATAAGAGGAGAACAACGACACAACACTACAATGTAACTAACACACACAGAAACGGACCAAGCATCAGACAAAATCCCACGAGAATAACAAATATAACAATAATGATAAGCGATACAAAAGGACTTCATCAAATTATCAACGTTGATTAATTTTCTTCTTATCAGAAACTACTAAGTGTAAGTGCGTACGTATTAAGATTCATACAAAACTGCAGAAAAGACAAACATAGAGGAATGATTACCGTATTCTGAATATGTGTTCAATTTTAAGTAGAAATTCCCAACATAGAACATGTAGAAACTATGCTGAAATAACGAAAGACTAAGGGAGAAACAAACGAAAAAAACCCTTGTTAAACAACTCAACCTATATTTTGATCACAAAAATATAATACGATGCGGTGCAGGAAAAAATAACAATGCAAATACACTATAATCAGCTAAGTTTCCAGTTTTATTGTCATCTTAAGACAATTTAACCGATCTCATCATAAAAGAAATTTTCATTGTGGACTAGAAAGTACAGTTACGGTTTTGCGCAATCACTCCTGGATTCCAACGATCAGATAAAACGTATAGACAATATTGCGTCGCTGTGTTACTTGTCATAAAGTAACAGGAAGACACTATTCAGTTCTAGATCCACCACCCCTACCAGCACACAGTCTTCGTGAAGACCATCAATTCGCAGTTACATGAATGGATTCGGAAAACCATTATACATAAAAACTAAAGAAGGCCAACACCAAAAAGTATACATATGTCTTTTAACTAGTGCTAGTACAAGAGCAGATCATTTAGAAATTGTGCATGACTTTCACAAAATGATATTATTTTAGCTTATCGTCCCTTTACAAGTAGAAAGTCACTCCAAAAAGTGATGATTTCTGACAACGCGTCTACGAAAGATGCGGGATTATAAGAAATTGCACGTTTTACAAAATCGTCATAATGTAACCGATAAGCTCAATTCGTATTGAACAATTTGGTTCGACGGTGGTGGGAGAGATTGATAGGAATAACAAACAAAGACACACTCAACACGATATTTACTGAAGTAGAAAGTAAACTTAATGATCGCCCACCAACGTACATTTCATCGGATCAAACGGACGACGAAGGCCTTACTCCGTCCCATTTATTATAATGAAGAAAGACCAGGACGCTACCATATAACAGACTTGAAGACTGTAGTTTACAACCTGGAACCAAAAACACTATCGATAACTAGACAATCGAAGTTTCTTTCATTAATTCTTAAAAAAATGAATGAAAAGATAGAAACAGGAATACTTAAATTTGCTTAGGGAACATTACCGAAACACAGATCGAAACACACAGAACATTAAAGTCGCAGATGTAGTTTAGTTTCATGACTATGTACCAAGAGAAATTGGACTTCGGCGGTAATTGACTAATCATTTTACGGCAAAGATGGATTTACACGATCAGCCATAATTCGAACAAAAACTGGTGTGATATCTAGACCAATCAACAAACTCATCCGTTGAAACTGAATTCTTTGAAAGTTGAAAATAGAGCAGCTCAGTGTGAGGCAAAGACGAATATACAAACATGGACTGCAGCGTATTTAATGAAAATTGTGAAAAGTTAAAAGTTAATGTGTTATAAGCATATGGACATTTAGGTGAATATAAACCACGGACTGTTAAATATTTTATATAGAAACTTTAAAGTTAAATTGTTTATCACAGAACTTAAATAATTTAATTTGTAATCACTTTTATTTTTTGTAAAGTAATTCATGTGCGGCCGCAATATGTTGGAAGTAACAAACAAACGTAACGTTCTCGTTGCCGCTATTCACTGTACGGTCACACGTCATCTAAGTCTGACGTGCTGAAATTAGAGCTTGAATAGAGATACATAAATGCTAGTCGCCTTTCTTATTGTTAGCTATATAGTTGCCAAATTTTCCACTTAACGATAACCGAGACCCGTATGACTTTTTCAGCAGAGGGTTAAAGGGTAGTAACCCGGTTTACTACGTAGTCGATATTTACTATTGCTGGCTGGCCAAACTAAGAGACTTTCAACGTGGGTCATTGTAGCAGAGGGATAGGTATTCATTTACTCTATAATTACCCATATGACTTATGCCCTAGATCCGTACGACTTAGTCAGCAAAGGGTAAGGTAGGTACCTTTATCTATCTCAAAGTCGAAATGAACTATTGCCTGCTGGCCAAATTAAGATATTCTCCCCTTTAAGCATGATACCAGAGATAGAGATAGTAGTTGTGTAATGGCTCACAGCACTTATGTCCTAGACCCGTACGAGTTTGTCAGCAGAGATAAAAAGGGTGATGTAGCAATCCGATTCAATACAAAGACAAAATAAACTATTGCCGGATGGCCAAAACATGGGCCATGATGAAGAAGTTGGCAATTTGCTTCTAAAATGGCCTATAGCACGTATGTCCTAGACCCGTACACGTACCAGAACAAAAGGTAAGGGGGATACCCTTATATATCCCAAAGTCGAAATGAACTATAGCCGACTTCCCAAGCTACGACCTTCGCCACATAGACCATGATACAGAGGTAAGGTCATAATTGGCCTTAAAATGGCTAGCCGGTAAAAGTACATTTGAACATTTTGATAAACAAGAGTATTCCGTTATCTAATTCCAACCAATACGAACGGATCTAGGTCATAAGTACCATGGGCCTTTTTAGTAGAGACACCTACGTCAATCTCTGATAAAATGGCTTACAAGGAGAATCTCTTAGTTTGGCCCACCGACAATAGTTTTTTTTTACTTTGTGATAAACAAGAGTGATCTCCATTCCCGTTGCTAACCAAAAGGTACGGGTCTAGGACATAAGTGCCATGAACCTTTTTAGAGACAATGCCTACCTTTATCTCTCATATAATGACCCTCGTGGACACAAGTATAATTCTAAACAGTAACCTCATCTCAGTGTACAACGTTATTCGTACCAGTGCGAATCTATGGGGCGCATCATAAACATATATATAACGTTACAACAATGACCCCTCTATCTGGACGTTTACGACTATAGATGATACATGTAGTATTATTGAAGGCAGTAATTTATACGATCGGATCTTATCTCCTTCAAACCCAAAATACTTGCAACGCAGCGAGCTCCCTAAAGATGTTCGTATGTGGGGTCGACAGTTTGATGTACTCCTACATGATGATTTTTTCTTTGGAGTTGTCAGAGGCGGGGAAATTTGGAGAGGCTTCCACTTACGAAAATTTATGGATCCGCCACTGGCTGTTGGACACTAATATAGTCCCAGTTTAGACACAGTGGCGATCAGCAGTCATTATCCATTCATATATTAACAGCATTGAGAATTGCATTTGATATGTCTAATTTCAATTTATTCACATCATCAGGTCTTACAATTATTAGTATAGTTTTGCGTGATGATAATTACTATTTGGTTGATTATGTAAGGAATCACTGAAGCATGACTGGAGTCAAATTTCTTTATTTTTAAATTCTCCCTCGCCCCGCTCGTCCGAATTTTAAGTATCAAATCTCTAAATTCAATAGGCTATACACAAGACAAACACAGATATAGGATTCGTTGCTCGCAGTAACATCGTATTTTCTCTTGCTATACAATATTTTATTTTACTTTATTGTACATTTTGCTTCAATTGAAACAATATATAAATACATGACATATAACATTGTTCTCTCTTTCGCATCGTTCCTTTTTCCTCGGCTAATACCTCCAACGCCTGTACGTACAATAAACACAGCAGCAACTGCATATATACCTATGTGACCAACTTCAATTCGACGTAACTGCGAACACCTTCGATACTAATATATTTAAATGCCAAACTTTATATAGTACCATTTAACTCCATCCGCAAAAACCGCTCGAAACTTTCCTCGTGCCTTATGCACCTAACATCAAATTTATAAATAGTTCATACTGTTACAAAACCAGTATCCGAGCTATTTATACTAGTTCCCATCTATAATAATTACTACAAATAGCAAACGGGAAAAACCCTATTTCAAACGAAATAAAATACATTTCACACAACATCGGCATAGAGTGATAAGATAAAAATCAGGAGATTAATCATTGTAAATTTTTAGAAGTCAAGAATTTTTATCTTTTACTAGATACATGTAACATAACATTTATCTTGTCATTATATCTGTACGCTCAGCGTTTTTCATGATAACTATCACACTGATTTTAAATCATTTTACGAAAGCGCTGTGTAAGAAAACATTTCAGGAGGCAAATAGGATGACTGTTATAGTCTGTATATTATCGAAAAAAGCTTAGTTCTCGTCAACTTCCTTATTATTTCAAACATTTTAATAGATGTCTCCCAAATCTGGTGTATTTCTTTTAGCTTAAAATTTTAGCTTTTTTCAACGTCATGTTGATTTATTTTTCAACCCGGCCCATAAGTTACCTTTAATATAGCTGATTTAGGAAAAGGCGACCTGAGTGACCTTTAACAAAGGCTATATTTATTGTCAATGCAGATATTTTACCTGTTCAACACCAAATTCTGTCAAGTTTGGGGCCCCTGGCCATGGCTCTTCTATTTTTCATAATTCATCATACATGTACATCTCCTTTGAATTTGTTTGTTTATTTGTTCTATGGTCTATGAATATCTTTCTATATACCACATTTTCATAATCCCACAAAAATTTAAAATGTATGTACATTTTACTTTTTTCTAGTTTCTCTCATGTGATAGTGGTACTTTTTTGGTCACTATTTATGTGTTGCGTTTGAATATGAATTGTAACACTGTATACATGTTATAGTGACTGAACAGGTAAAACAATTACTTCTCAGGAGGCAGGATCTGCTTACCGTTCCGGAGCACCTGAGATCACCCCTAGTTTTTGGTGGGGTTCGTGTTGTTTATTCTTTGGTTTTCTATGTTGTGTCATGTGTACTATTGGTCGTCTGTTTGTTTTTTTCCTTTTTAACCATGGCGTTGTCAGTTTATTTTTGATTTATGAGTTTGGCTTTCACTTTGGTATCTTTCGTCCCTCTTCTCAAGAAACAGCAAAAAGAAGACTACTTGGAACAGCACCAGACTATTTATAAATAAAAACTCAGATCGGAATAGCATGAAGGATATGTTACGTCCTTGTGAATAAGCAAGGAAAGCTTTCAATAATAGTGCCTTTTTTTTAATGTATTAGGTTTTTCATTCATTTTCTGTTCAAATTTCAACATAATTTGTCAAAAATGCTAATTTAAATTTACTGAAACTTTCAGTGGTGAATCCAGAAATTTTCATAAGCGGAGCCCCCTGACTGAATAAGCATGGACCCACTCATTCATGTTTCAGTGATTCCCTATATAAACAACAAATTTTTTCCTACAAAAGAAGCGGCCAAGCCCCCACCCCTGAAAAACCCTTTTACTCCTCCTCTGACTTTAAAACAATATGACATGTGTTAATTCACCAAAATACTGAGGCGTTTCTGTGATAAATAGCAAGCGCAATTTTATGAATGAAAGGGGAATGAAAGGGGAAAGAAGATCCACACACGGTGTAACCGCACATGACAATTGCAAACTTACCCAATATTTTTTTATCACAACCAATCAACTGATACTTACATTATCAGAGTGTACACATCAAATAAAAAAGGAACAAGTCACAATTTATAAAATTAAACCATTCTGGCTGCAAGGCCTGATTCACACCAAACAACAATTCTATATGGTCCATATCAATCATGACAATAAACATTAGCAAGTAAAACTTTCTGACTATATGTATTACATGAACTGGTTGCCATCAGAAATGAAAATAAAAATATTCAAACTAACAAAAGCTTGATTATATGTGCAACCAAATATAAAGCACCAAAGGCTAATACTTATATGAAGCTCTAATCTATAGAACTTACAAAAAAAATGTCAAGATTACAAACCACAACGTGATATATTAAAAAATATAAGAAGACAGGTGATAACATGTTAAGGAAAATTATTTGCAATTAATATTTCATTCCAAATTCCATTACCACAAGACATTTTTTTCAGTATTACTACATCTGGAAATGAGTAATAAGTTATAGTTATTGACCAAGCAAGTCGGTACTTAGGATTTAATTTGCACGGCTCGTGTGACCCTAATTAACCCGAACGACGTAGGAGTATAATATAAGAGTTATCTCTCCGAACACTGTTTTTCTTGTTATCGCTTCATCTTCGTAACCGTATAAGAAACCGACAAATTTATTTTTTCAAATTGCTTGTTATATTCTCAGGATGATTTTATTTATTTTCACCGAACCTATCCGGAGACTCCATATGAGAGTTATTTCCCCTTTTGTATTTGATATAAGTGAAAGGTATTTTTAACAGGAAGTTAAACCATAAGTGATAGAGGCCTAGCGTCTTTTGATTTGAGGTCCTTGTTCAAAAAAAGAAAAGAAAATAAGGTCATGGTCAAAGGTCAAGGTCATGATCAAAATTTTTATTTTGGCTTGTTATCTCTTATACCAGAAATCATATAAGACAAATATTTTCACAAAATTGTAAGTTATGACATGTCGTAACACATTAATCTTAGTCGAAAGGGTATGTAGACATTTGATGCCAGTTTTCCCCCATTTTATATCTAATATCAACCGTAGGGTAATATAACTCGTTAACAATATAAAGTAGAGGCCTAGAGTCTTTCGGTTTGTGGTCCTTGCTTTATGACATTGAAATTGAACTCAAGTTCATATGCTAATTTAACGTTCTAGATTTTGACCTTTGCTTTTACCTCATATGTATTCATGTTAAAGCTATTAGACTTTTTGCATTTGGTTGCAAGTAACCTTTTGTAAACCGAAAATAGCTAATTTTTGTAATAAATTATTGTAAAAGTATGTAAAACCATTTATGTTTGGAATCAAAGTCAAGTTAACTATAAAACAATACCGGAAGTAATATGTTTTGAACCGGAAGTAGAAAAGTATCTCCCTTATTTATATCTTTTTGTATAGAAACCTTATATTTTTGGAATCAACGTTCAATATGCTGTTATTTGACGCTGAAATTAACATTTAAAACCAAATTTTAATATTTTCATATCAACATAGATCCTTACTTGTGGAAAGACCTTCAATTGTTCTTTAAACAATTGGTTTTTAATATTTGCTTTTGAATTTCTTTCCCTCAATTATATGCTTAGAGAAAGATGTTTTATAACCTACAAAGGTAAATAAACAGAACATACCTTTCTCTTTCCAATCGTTTTCTACCTCAGCCCCCACCCACCCTATCCCCCTAATTTGAAACTACGTTACTTGTACAAAGTTTATCGTAATTTCAAGGCAGGTGACAAATTTAGGGGTAGGGTCGAATAGGTAGTTCACCCTTGGATTGGACAAAATATCGTATTTAAGCATAAAATCGTAAATATTCTTTTTAGTCTCGCTACACTCGTTTATATTATTTTAATTTATAGAATTACGCCCCCTCACAATCCAGGAACCGCCCCCTAAAAGTAAAAATAGATCTGAACTGTGCAGTATATCTGAGGTAGTTAATGCACACCTTTGCTGTGCATTATCCTGATTATACCACAGTAAGAACAAAGATATATTACCAATGTCATGTGTTAACAACACTTAAGGTGGTACCCAACACCTCCACTAAAATTAATTTGGCTCGTTTAATTTTCTTAAAATTTTGACAAGGTATTAATTTTAACCCTTTGACAAAAATATAAAAATTTCAACCAACCATTTTACCAGAAAAATTACACTGGTTATATAGCAGTTTGACAAACTTTAATTTTGATCATTGAGAAGCTTAATATTCCATTAACAACACAACGTAATTAAAACGTTTAGCTGATTTTACAGAGTTATCTCCCTGTATAGTGTTAGGTGCCACCTTAACGTGTACCGTCAAAACTTATTGCTTCTGCTATGACAAAAGTCAGATAAGATATTAATCCCTTCTATACGTATAAGATGTAACATTCTCAAATTTGAAAGGCCTTCTGTAGTAGTCTATTTTGTCAAGTATTAATCCTTAAAAGTACATGTAGGTTATATGCTTTGTTTTATAAAGCTGATTATAGACACACAGTATGCATTTTATTATAATATAATTCCCCATTTTCATTCTCAATTCTATCAAGTCTCCTTCCATCATAACCCTAGTCCAGCAAGAATACAACTAAAATCACAAAAAGTAAAAAAAAAACGCTATGTATTCATGTTGCTTGGAGTGCAATATTCCAATAAAAATAACCTGTACTCACAAACCACTGATCTCAATATAATCAGCAAAAATACGGCAAGCTTTTTAGAAAAGAGAGAAAAAAGAATCGAAAATACTACTGACGAATCGAGTAAACAATAGACAAGGCAGACGTAGAAAGACGAAGAATATGAAAGAAAGGATCGAGAAAAAATAGACGTCGTAGCTTATAAATGTTTACCTCCTTTTCTTCACACAAATAAATAAAATATCACAAACATAATGTATATTGTGTTACAATACAGTTTTAGATATTCTTACCAGCTATCAGTTAAATGCTTCAAATATAAGGTAGGAAGTTAAGGACAAATAATAAATTTTCCAGACGAGTAAATGTGCACAACAAATTCTTACAACCCTAGACATTCAATATGGGTCATTATAAAAAAAAAAAAAAAAAATGTATTCTAAAATTTATGTTTGAATAGAATGCACAGTTTTATGAATAATGTCAATAAGTCGTAATTTAAACATAAACAACAAATTGGATCAGTTGTTTGATGTTTAACAATAATATTTAGTACCTAAATGCATGTTTTAAATTGGTTACAACATTAACACGATTCTATCAAAGGATGACCTAAAATTGTTAAAATTGAAGGAAGTTACTCTTAAATTTTCCCATTGCATATATCTGAATATCGTTGCTACCATTCTGTAGAATAGAGGGACACGTTTAAATGTTTTACACAAACACATCGTTTTTTCAAAATATTACCTCGTCGAAATTTGCACTTCTTTTGATAATGACCTGTACACGAAAAGTACGGTAGCGTATTAGGGACATAGAAAAAATAAAATTGGCAGTGAACTTTTTTTTTCAAAGTCGATATTTTGACATTTCAAGTTTCGAAATTTTGACTATAACTTAAAATTTTGACTTTTCAAATATCGAAATTTTGACTTTTTGAAATCTTGTAATTTCGACTTTTTGAAAAGTCGAAATTTTGACTTTTTAAATACTCGAAATTCTGACTTTAAACTTGCAACTTCGACTTTTTAAAACTTGAAATTTCGACTTTTTTAAAACACGAAATTTCGACTGTTTTAAAACTAATTTCAAGATTTTAGAAAGTCAAAATTTCAATTAGAAAAGTTAAAATTTCGAGTTAAGATTTGAAGTGCCAAAATTTTGACTTTGAAAAAAGAGTTCACTGCCAATTTTAATTTTTCCTGTCTCTAATACGCTTCCGTAGTAAAGCGTTGTTATTCCGCGAAACAATTATAATTACATCATACTTGTTTGTTTCCTATTTCACAAACCACGTCTCTTTCGGGGAGATGTATAAATATTTTGTTTTGTGAACTAAGATATGACCTCATTTTTGTGTTAGTACATGCATACATTACTTGGTATATATACCAGTCCATAAATTTACTGCGGTCGAATTGAAATCCGAGAAAGACTCATAGTTAAAAGAATGAGTATTACTTTTAGTATAAGTTGAAAGAATTTGAGGTATGTATTTGCTGAAAAATGTGCTCCACAGCTTTTCATTTTAAAATATTAAAAAAGTTCTGCATATGCACTTTCCATTCGTGGATATAACAATTTACGATATTTCATAGTGAAAAGGCGCATTTTAAGTCTAAAAACGAGTTACAATGGAAAATTGCCTAGGTCATAAAGAAGTGAAAACTTTAAGTTAATTATAGTGTACACTTCATTTTTAGTGTTTTTTTTATTTCTCCTAGTTGTTGTGGTTTTTTGCATGAACCCCTGAGTTCATGCTCATAAATTGGCGAGTTTTGTATGTGTCTGAAGCTTGTACATTGTGAATGTAAGAAAGGATGCTGCGGTCATTGTTAATGTGGAAAACCGAGTCTCCCGTGCACTGCCTTGTGTGCATGTGGTGGTGACTGTGAATAAACATGTATTTTTGGCCAAATATTAGTAATTTTAAAAATGTTTTAGTACTTTTATCTCGTTTTAATCAATCTATCCAAAACTCTACATCGAAGATATGGATTGGGAACTCATCTTTAAAATTATGCCATATTAGTTTATTTTACCGGAAGTGTTAACTTTGTATTTAAACATTTACAACAGAATAGAATTAGTGGTTTTGAGGATAACTTCAAGCCAAAAATTTAATGATCAGCACAAAAAAAAAAAACAACATTTTCTTTACATTTTGAAAAAGTTGAATATTAAAATAAAAAATTGATATTTCTATTTCCGCCATTTTGGATATTACCGGTAGTAAGGGTTTTAAAGACATTTGTCTACCTAAGAATACATTGTATACCTAAGAAGCACTGAAGAAAGGTTCCTGTGCAATGTAATGATAGTAGCAATAGGTTAAAACCAATTTCAATTACCCTCCCTAATAAATAAGCTTATTTTAGTACAATGTCCACCATGTTTGATTTTACCGGAAGTAGGGTTTTTAGAGACAACTTATCTATATAATATATCCAAAAGTAGTACATAATTAAGGTTTTTACCAAATATTATGCATCTTTTCTCGTACTAGCTTTCGATATTGGGCTGATTAAAGTGTGATGTCCGTCATTTTGGATTTTACCGGAAGTGAGACATTTTTTTTTTCAAATGCCTCCCTATCTGAAATAAAGAGTAATAGTTGAGAAAGGTTTGTGCCAAATTTCATGCTTGTAGCAGGATGTGCATAATTCGTCTGAAATATGCTTGTAGCCGCCGGACTATATTGTTTTTAATATGTTTTAAAGTTTTCGTGATAAATTTGTTATATAGATTTATTTCTCCAAAAAATAGCAACATTAAACATAGTTTAAAACAAGGTAACTGTGATTAAAGTTTAAATTACTCACTGTTGACGTAAATTAAAAGTGTCAGACACTCAGTGTTCGTCGATTCAAAATGATGTCGGTTCAAAGCATTCGAGGCGGAAGGAAAACCTAACTATAGAAAACATATGGTGTGCCGTTTTATCAAATACAAATTGTTGTCTAATAGTGGATGACACTTTCCTTTCACTGGTTCTATAAAGACAGAAAAAAATACATTAATGTTGATGACACTTAACACCCGTAATTCAATGCAGAGTAAGTTATTCTGATATATATATAAAAGAAGATGTGGTATGATTGCCAATGAGACAACTGTCCACAAGAGACCAAAATGACACAGACATTAACAACTATAGGTCACCGTACGGCCTTCAACAATGAGCAAAGCCCATACCGCATAGTCCGCTATAAAAGGGCCCGATAAGACAATGTTAAACAATTCAAACGAGAAAACTAACGGCCTTATTTATATATAAAAAATGAACGAAAAACAAATATGTTACACATAAACAAACGACAACCACTGAATTACAGGCTCCTGACTTGGGACAGGCACATACATAAATAATGTGGTGGGGTTAAACATGTTAGCGGGATCCCAACCCTCCCCTAACCTGGGACAGTGGTATAACAGTACAACATAAGAACGAACTATAACAATCAGTTGAAAAAGGCTTAACTCATCAGATGGCCAAAAATACAAGTGGACGTGGCCGGGTACTTATACATCCCGACAGAAATATGTTCTTTTGTTATGCGTTATGCACTTATATAGTCTACATCCAGTAATCTTTGCTTTCTGTCAATACGTTTGCATTCATGTCAAACCACAGTGTAAACAAAACACAAACAAAACAGATAACGCTTCGGTCTATTATTTTGTTCATTAAATATCTGATTACGCAATGTAGTTTCGGTTTTGATATGTGATTAATAATAGTCCTGAATAGCTATGCTCATAAAGACTAAATTCCTTAATTACTTTATATACTAGTTTGATTATCTTTTAAATTAGTACAAATGTGCCACACGTAAGTAAAAAGTAAAATCACAAAAATACTGAACTCCGAAGAAAATCAATTCGGAAAGTCCATAATCACATGGCAAAATCAAATAACAAAACGCATCAAAAACGAATGGACAAGAACTGTCATATTCTTGAATTGGTACAGGTATTTTCAAATGTAGAAAATGGTGGATTGAACCTGGTTTTATAGCTAGATAAACCAGATAAACTGCTACATATCATTAATTGAAATGAAAAATCTGACTACCATTATGATAACCAATTTAACTAAATGAAATATCATTAAATTCCATAAAGCGTCCAAATAATAAAATGGTTTGAATTACACCACAGACGTCACTGACAACTACTTGAATGATGATGTCACATAATAACATTTGTGATATGATAAGCTTGAATCTTAAAGATGTTATACTAGTGTATCATTAACAAAATGTGTCAACATTTAGTTATCCCCTGTTTTCACATTTGTGGAAAGTATAATTATATAAACATTAATTAGTGTGCTTCACCATGTATACCGGACGAAATTCGAATGCTTTATTATTTTATATAAATCCTTTTTGTTTTCTATATGATCAAAAAGTTTGACTTTTTTTTTTTAATTCAAATCATGGATGTATATGGAATGATGTATATAGATATAGGAAGATGTGGTGTTAGTGCCAATGGGACAACTCTCATTTATAAAAGTAAACCATTATTGGTCAATGTACGGCCTTCAACACATGTTCGATTAGACAATAGCACAATGAAAATACACCAGGTTAACGATAACGAGTATCAAGTTCTTTATTTCTAGTTTTCTTCGTTAGTTACTATTTTAACATTTCAAAATGTGTTTTACCTAGTACATCATTTGCCAAAAAATATTGAAATTCAGTATAAATGTACAGATTCAGTTTTATTAAAAAAAAAAACGAAAAAAAAACATAAGTAGTCAGCTGTCATTGCGGTAATATTTTCAACCTCAGTTCAGTAACAAATCTTCATTTCTGACATGCTTATCACATGTATAAAACAGCTCTTACCTAATGGAAATATGTTAACCGAAATGAACAGTGAATTCTTTGACATTTTCATCGTATAAATATAAAAGAGTAATACACTTAATTTTGCGTACTTTATTTAAACAGCTGATCGATAGATATTTAAACACTTTTCAAATACTGACACATAAAAAAAATTCACAAGGTTCTAGGTGTAACCAGTCAAGGTTGCATATTTTATAACAATAACTTCATTGATTTCAGCACACAATGCACTGGTAACATTATATGATTGATGTTCGTTAAAAATACTTCAATTGTTTCCTGTAACATATTACTGTACAAATTTATATGAACCAATCAAATTGTTCCTACCGTTTACTGTTCGATGTTGTGTTGTGCAATAATGACACATGCCGAACTTCCGATGATGTGAAAAACAATTTTCACCTGCCGAACATGTTTTAACTTTCCCGCCAAAAATCAAATTGTATGATATTTTTGTGCTATTGCACTTTTTCAATGGTTGTTTGGATATTTAAATTACTTTTTTAGATATTTGTATCTTCTCATCACATCATATTAGATATGTATTTGTCGTGTGTTACCGTTTACGGATATCTAGATGCGGAAGTGAATTATTAATTTTTGTGCCGAACTCAAGTTATTTTCTTTCGATTTGATCGTTTTGTCATCAATTGTTAAATCTTGTTAAAGTCCCACGAATTGCTTTCATTAAGGTCGAAAATTTCTAATTCGCAGTAATATTGTATAAAATAACAATCACCTATCAATTATGATTTATAGTCATTTCATACCCCCCATTTGTTACCCTGGCAAAAACCATTTCGTACCCTGATCATTTCGTACCTTGACCATTTCGTACCTCATGGAATATTAACATGTAAAACCATTTCGTACCTCATCGAAGATTAATATGCATGCCATGTCGTACCCCATGGAGGACTAATAGGTATGCCATTTCGTACCTCATGAAAGGTTTATATGTAATACCATTTCGTTCATCATGGAAAATTAATATGTATGTCATTTCGTACCTCATGGAAGATTTATATGTAATACTATTTCGTACCTCATGGAAGATTGATATGAAACACCATTTCGTACGTCATGGAAGATTAATATGTATGACATTTCGTACCTCATGGAAGATTTATATGTAATACCATATCGTATCTTATGGAAGATTTATATGTAATGCCATTTTGTACCTCATCGAAGATTTATATGTAGTACACTCTCGTACCTCATGGAAGATTATTATGTATGGCATTTCATTTATATATGTTACGTGTCTTGGTGAAAACTGTTAAAAGACGTATAGTGCACATGTGCATAATAAACAATTACTTAATCGTGAATAATAATAAAAAAAAACACACTTAAGAAAACATTTTATTGTACTGTTGGTATGCATATACAAAACAATATAAACAGAAAGCACTAATAAAAACAATCCTATAATGTCAAAATGCAAACGAGCACATATACAAACATGAGATAAAAACATGAGATCTGCTGCGCTTCATTTGTAAATGTCTTATCAATGAAGCATTGTAGTTAATTCAGTTTCCAAGTGCTTCTTAATCAAACCAATTATAGGTCTATAACATTGTTACGTCTAGATGCATAATTTTATTTAATATGTTATATTTAAAAAAACAACAATATTAAAATCATGAAAACTGTACAAAAATGTGATACGAAATACTAAGTTCATGAGGTATGAAATGGTAGATGCATTTGGCCCATTGGCTACGAAACGGATATCATCGCGGGTACGAAATGGCAGATTTAGGTACGAAATGATAGAGTTATGAAATGGTCAGGGTACGAAATGACTTGCTTCCTCAATGATAACCTACGAAAATTTTGTAGATGTAAATAAAGGTTGCTGGAAATCATGTTAGAAATTACTTTATTGATAATTCTAAAACAAGAAGGTTCACGAAGGGTTAAGATTGTCCGTACATTTTTTATGTTTTTTTTTTTTTTTAAATCGGTTCAAAATATTAAACATTTTATTTGGAAATACTTGTGATAATACTATTAAGACAAAGATGTTTTCATAATTATAGTGATTTTACAATTAAATATTAAAGTTATATTTCTGACAAAATGTTGGAAAGATAATTTTACTTTTGCTTAAAATACTTTGGATTATGCATTTTATCCAGTAATAGAATACAATAGCAGGGTTATATTTTCGATTGTATTGTATCGATATTGAATCGACGAGTACCTTAGATATCAATTACTTTGACACATTTTTTTAAGGGTCTATGCTAGTATGTGAGACATTGACTTCTCAAAATTTTCTTTGTGTTTGTTAATGAAAAAAAAAATATGTCTCAGGGGTGCCGAAAATCATTAAAAAGTATATATTTCTGCCTCTTATTTTTAAAATTATTAATGAACATTTTGTTTGAACATTTTGCCTGAAACGATCGGTGCTCGAGTAAAGCCTAACCTTTCATCTGCGCATGACGAATAACGCATCGATCATTCATTTTTGCTTGGAGATAATAATAATCAAATTAATGGTTTGATTGTAAATTCAAGAAACGACTAGTAGAAAAAAAGAACTGGAAATACGACGAAGCAATTTTAATCACCAAGGAATTGAACACAATAGTTCCATTTTTCTTTATAAGAAAAGACAAGATTACTTTCGAAAAACACCCTGCCAGTTATCAGTTATATTTCATTGTTTTTTTTGGTAATTTCAAATTTCTTCAAACTAAAAAAAAATAATAGGCACATCTGATTTTGCCATTGCCAATGTAGGTTAGAACATTACATTTGTCTAATAGTACTATAATGATATTACTCATATGATGCGATACCAATATCATTGCAACTGTACACACTAATACGTATCAATAAATGACAGTAAAATGTAATAGGGGAAATTATTATATTAATAAGTCATGCCGGTATGATCAATAATATATCACTAAGTACATTCAAGTAGGAGTATATCTTACTAAAGTCTGTTATACAGTATTTCCAAAAGATGATACACCGTTCAAGGGGGAATAACTGTTACTACTTATCGTTAGTTTCTTGACATTTGATAAATTTCAAACAAAGAGATATGTGGGGCTATCTTAATTGATATGCAAAGTGTTCGAATTGAACATTATTTACAGTGTATGGTATTAAAATTTTAATTTGTTATTTAGAGATTTATAAAGTGTACATGAACTTTTAATGTTAAACAAGTTTGTAAATAAATGATTTTATTATTTACTGCATGAATCCACAACTATGACAGACATTGATATTGATGCATTATTTATATCTTAAACATGCCCAAAAGAAAAAGCAAAAATGTTTGTTGCATTTCTGTTTTTTTGCGCAACTGCGTGAGGATCAAACTAATAACACATAATTCATTTATATGTAGGCATAGTGTTATGAAATGTGTGTCAGTTGGAAATAGCACACTGTGTAGATACATGCATATTTGTATAACACTTATTATCAGAGGAATCTTCTGACGCAAGGCAATAACTGTCGAGGCAACAGTTTATGATGTTATTGCCATTGTCATAGTGTTTGCTTTATGGAAATAAGTATCATACAATTTAGAAGAAAAGAAACATAACTGAATACCTAAAGTAGTTATATAAATGAAATGGTGAGCTTTCCAATGAGACAACCGTTACTATCAAAATGCTGTGAATTTAACCAACTTTAAGTCAATATATGGTCTTTAAAAATGTGCAAAATCCGCACCGTGTAGTCATCTATAAAGGTCACGGCATGATAAAACGTGGACCGATTCAAAGAAAAATATCCTTCGACCTGATTTATGACAAAACGAAATACTAAAATCAAAAATGTAAGACATAAACCAACGGCCAGTACAGACTTACATGATCCTGAATTTCAAAGACACAAATAACGTCGCATGAGTCGGGGCTACATATTTTTAAAAGCGATAAACTATCCCCTACCAGGAACAGTTTTGCAAGAGCAGAGCATAAAAACAGACCGTAAACATTATTTGCAAATTGCTTGCCTCATCTATTCAGCTTATCGGCGTCATTTACAAAACACAATCTACAGAAACCTACGATATCGAATCACCCAGTCGTTTTACTGGAACAATAACTGTGGGCTACTGATATATGGGATTACTTACTTGATAATGGATAAAGCACGCGTCAGATGACTAAACATTGGAATTTTTCTATAAAGTGTCCTGAGACGGATACCAAAGCTACAACGTTCAATGAACAAACGGAATTCGTATTCTTAGATATTTTATTCGACTGGAACGACACATCTACAGGAGCAACCTTGTTGTATTCATTAGGAATGGCTTTATCAAACTTTACTAAACGTATCTTTCCTAGCGGTATGCTGTACTCAGTATTAAGTCACTTTTGAGGTACATAACAATTATTTGTTTTAAATTCTGACTTCGAACTTCACAATAACGATGGTAAATAGTCAGCCTGTTGATAAGGTATACGTTGGTGTTTTCCCCTAATCGTCAGAGCAGTCACTGCGAATTCTCTTTTGTTTGTATACCAAGATTTTAGTGTATGTATTTAGTTTATAGTTTTCTGTTATTTAGTGTATCACAAGTCGAAAGTGGAACATTTTCCATCACTTACATATGTGGATTTCTGAACAACCAGAATAGACGTCTTACCCGATTGCGTCCTGATCCTGATTATGACATTTTCACTGCAATATGAAGTAGTGCCTGCATAACATTCGTGCGCGGGATGTATAAATGTAGGAGAGAAAACGTTAAATTTGATGTTCAGCGAATTCATGATCTCTGCATTCTAAAGTTTTCTTGCAACCACTTTCTAAGTGTGTCTGTAGGTGACATTTTACGAGGATATATGTTTGTACTTGTCCGACAACTTCTAGATTTCCAATGGTGTTCCAAAATTTTCCGCCCTTCATCCTGGTTAATTGTTATTGCCATAACCACCTTTTAATTTTTTCACCTGTTCTCATTCTGAACTGCATGTATAGTTTCAACAGGACGTAAAGCATTTCATAAATCAATCAATTTCGTAGACTGTTTTCCATATTTTTGTCATTTTTCCCATGATTTAATCAGTCTTTTTTCGTTTTATTAGTTTTGATACTCTTCCTCTGCCTTTTTTTTATTATAATAATGCTTTTCTTAGACCTCTTGTGATCTCTTTACACTAAATGTGTTTGATTTGTATGTGTACAACTTCTGCTGTAGTATGGAGAGACATAATTACTTACATTGTATTTATTAGATTTAATGATATGTGGTCGAGCATTCAGTTATTGCAAGTGTTTTTACATCCGTACGTATTTTTAATTTTTGTTCTTTGGTCCGGTTTGATGATTCTTTCCAACTTATGTTTATAGTTTTATTGCTTTTATGTTGAGCTGCTACACTACTGTTTCAATAATGTGTATATAAGGAGCCTGTAACTTAGTGGTTGATGTTGTTGGTTTTTTTTTAATTTGTTTTAGTTTATTGGTTTAGCATTTATCAGGTCGTTGGATTATTTTAATTGTTCACCTTTTGTGGTATACCGTTGCCATATATCCATTATACAGTGTGACATTTGTTCCTGATAAACCCCGTGTGTCAATTTGCTATTGCTTATACTGAATTGCTAATGGTCTCTGTTGGATTTTATTCCTATTGGCAACCATACATCATCTCTTTAATGATTTAACATCGCGATGACCGTGTAAGTCGCTGGAAAATATGAATGCCTGCTCAAATCTAATCTATTAGAAAAATCGAATTATTACAGAAGAGTGTCCACCTACACTTGCACTACACTTCTATTATAATAGCAGAATATATACAAATGGATGAAAATTATATATACATGTAACTGTTACATACAAATTTTAATATAATAGTAATACAGTAGTACAGTTATTATGTTGAGGTTGAATTCCCTGTCATTTATTTATCATCAATGCACGAATTTGTCTAAAAAAAACATATCTCTGTACATAAACCTCGCTTTCAGGTATAGACATATGATTTACGTTCTGCGACAAGTACGTGTGACCACCCACAAAAACTTGCGGCCATCCGATGTCCAGTTCTTCAGTTCTTTAATTTGTTATTCATTTAATTGAGGTAAAGTATACAACAAAACGTATAACAGACTACAAAAAGTACAAACATACGTTTACTTTTTTTTTTAAACTGTATTGTCAATTATATTGTTTACTGAGGTTTTTGACAGCCCAGATTACAATTTTTAGTGATCATAAACACTAAGCGAAATGTTTAAATGTTCAAATCTAAATACATAGGAGGATCTCTGTCCTGTGCATCAAGGCCTGGAATATAAACAAATATAAAGATGAAATGACTACTGTAAAATAATAAGACTTGCTTTAAAGCCTTCTAATCAAGAACCATATGAAACGATACTATACCAAACAAGATGCAATTCGCTTGATATCTTATTGTTAAAGTATGTTATGTCTTCACCATACACACGTCAATCATAAGCATAAAATATAGTGTGTGATTCTGTCTTATTTGTGGGAGTTGGGTGAGAAGGTTCCAAGGCAAAGACATTTATGTTTATTTGGCAATCATGAAAAACTTTCGAACTATTCATCATGTGTACATGAATTCTTGTTTACTTATATTTCCAAGTAGGTGTGTCGTTATAACGCAATAGTATTCCTGTTTCTCTATCAAACAAATTCAACTAATATACGTTTAAATCATAAGTTCAGTAAGGTTAACTTGAGCTGACCATGCTGCATTTACCATGAAATGTGAACGATATCATTTTATCATTATATCTCGACATAGTTACATGTAAAGCAACCATAATTGTATTACAAACTAGCCTGCAGAATATTTATAAAAAAGATGACGTATGATTGCCAATGAGACAACTCTCCACAAGAGACCAAATGAAACAGTAATATAATGAAATGTGTAGACAGCTCTCTCACAAGCAAAAAAAAAAAAAAAACAACGTAAAAGTATAAGGTATGTACACATCTGTCATTTTTATTTTTGTCCATTCTGATGAATAAAAGTATAAAGTCATGCAATAGATTTTTTTGTATTTCATGCTATATGTTTACCTTCCTTTGACCTGTTGACGTTTTGATAAAGTTCTGTATTGCTGTTTGTGATCCTTCCAGATTCATTGTAATATATGCTGAAAGTGTAAACAAATGCAGATAGTGCAATTAAAATAGCAATAATATATGTAGAATTAATGTACAATATGAGTACCCAGTTTCGTGAAAGTTTATTTTCACTTTGAGTACAGTACTCACGTTCAATCAACAGGTTTAAATATGATGAGTAATGTGTATAATTTCCATAATTTACTTTCCCTTCATACTTTTCAAGACCGGAGGAATATTCAGTCCGTTTTTGTCCAAAATACTGGTTACCTTGTTTCTATGAAAAATGCTTCAAATTTATATTCAACACTTTTTTACCCATCCCAATCATCCCCCGGTTTGTTGGTAGGATTCGTGTTGCTACTTCTGCTGCTGTTCGTTGGTCTTTTTTGCTTTTAGTTTGAACATATTTATTTATAGTGGATTGGGGAAACAAGTTATTGCAACTTATATTAATCTCTTGCCACTTTACGGGTGAGTGTACTGCCTTGTTGCGACATAAGCCTTTTTCGGGGTGTTTTGTAAGTGCAAGAGATGTTGCTCTCTTGTAACACGGGTCAGCCATTTGATCGTCTCCTTCCGATGGACTATCATCGTTTCTCAAGACCAAACCTGCAAATGGTGTCAAAGGAGAGCCGGAATTTTATTCCCTGTAATTTTCTCACCGGAACGGGGATCGAACAAGGAACCTCTGTTTTAGTAGTCCGATGCACTAACCACTACACCACTGTTCTCCTTTTAGCAGGTTATATTCGACTTTTGACTTTGAATGTTCCTTTAGTATATTTCTAACTTTCTAAATGTTTTCAGTTTTTTTCCAACACTTAGCTCAATAACTGGCGGCGGTCTGTTATAGATTTAAAAAGATGGCGTATGAGTGCATATGAGACAACTCTTCATCCATGGAACAATTTATAAAAGTAAGCCATTACAGATCAAGGTACGGTCTTTTGTATTTGGTTATAATAAGATGTGTTAGCTTTATGAACGATGTATTTAATCTTTGATTACTAGTACTTTGAACAGATCTGATTTACATTAAGTATTTATACAAACATTCTGGTGTGCTTTTTTCAGGTATATGTTTGTCGTTGATTTGTCCTAGAGTTTTCAGCATTAATTTGTTTTCCGTGGGCATAATTAATTATCGAGAAAGGTTCTTTCTTGGTAATGACAAGATTATTTGTATATGGTTTGAATACTAAATAAGGAACGTTGCTACTAATCTTAATATGATAAAAATACCTTGTATTACTTGAACTCTGACCCGGAACAGACGAATCTGTTAAAAGAAACAGGTTTTATGCATACTTTTTACAATCTTATATATTTACGTCTGTCATGATGTTCAATTGTTTGTACAACAACACCTTCATCGGAGGATCGTTTAACCGTACGTATCTTAATTTCAAACTATATGGTTAAATTGTTTATTACGTTTCACGTTCCATATTGATGTCGCTAAGCCGGTTCGCAAGATAAGGTGTTGGAGATGAATGCTCACATCTTTAAATTTGACATTGTTGAAACACTATTTTGTTCTTTCTTTTTGGACTGTTAAAATAACGTTATTGATTTGAGCGGAACTGATGAGTCGTTTGTACGCGAAACACGCGTCTGGTTTAGAAAAACGTTAACCTGTTATCTTTGATGAGTGTTTTGCAGCCAATTAATTGATGTCACTGCTGATGGTGGTGTTTTCCCCGGGGGCGCCACCAGACCAGGTGTCATCACTTGCATTTGTGTGTTGACATGAATTTACATTATTATTGGTTATAATTAGAAAATAACTGTTAAAACAACTTTGGATTGTTCGAAATCTAAGATTCTATTCTAAGTTGGATGTAACATTTTTTTTCATTGGCTAACAGTTGCCGTCAAATCCACAGTTGACCAGGCGTAACTAAGGAGTGACCTCCCATTTTGAATTGATTGAATCAACAAATTTTCGATTACTACTATATAATCGAAAATAAAACAACACCTACCTCGAATTCGCCGTTTCAATGTTATTTCATCCGAATTTGAAGCGTACAATTAACGTAATAACCTCCAGTTTGTAAGTTTTCTTTTGTATGACGTCAAGTTTAGCCATGACATCTTTGTGCCAAAATCATTTATGAAGTTTTGCCGATTTTTTTCTTTTTGTCAAATTTAGACATGTTTTGAAGTTTTATCGTATTTTTTTCTTTTTGTAATACATTATAATCGGAATAACAGTTCTGTAGTTGAAGAGTTGCCACCGTCAATTGTAGAATGTCGTCTCCAGTAAAACTGCATTTGCGACCGTCAAATCTACAATTGATGGTGGCAACTCTTCAACTACAGTACTGTTATTCCTTAAATATCCTACTCAGGAAAACATTACCCAACAGAAAAGGCAAAACCTTTCTTTCTGAATGTTTCAGTTTAATATTTTATATTCTTATTATCTACATAGTTTCATGAATTTTTGATGTGTGGTTTCAGATGAGTTGCAATGACAAACTGTTACAGTAGTATATTTAGGCCAATGAGTTCAAAGGGTACATAACTCCTGGGAAAAAATGATCATAATTTCATGTCGATATGCACATTGACATAGTATGTCATTATTATCTACAAAGTTTCATGGAATTCTATATTTTGGCCTCGGAGGAGTTGCGATGACAAACTGTAGCAGTAGTATATTGAGGCTTATAAGCTCAAAAGAGGATGAAAGATAACAGAGGGGAATAAAAACTTGCAGATCGAAAATAAACTGACAACGTCATGGCTAAAAATAGACAAACAGACAAATATTAGTACACAACACACAACATAGAAAACTAAAGACTTAGCAAACGGGCATTACTTTTAGAAACAAACTTTAATTATTATTTACTGTCGATATATGCACATCAACATAGTTTGTCCTTATAATCTACAAAGTTTCATGAAATTCTGTTGTGTGGTTTCATAGAAGTTGCAGTGACAAACTGTTGCAGAATTATATTGAGGCCTATCAGTTCAAAAGTGGCATAACTCATAGAAACAAAACTGAAACACAAAAAGAGTCAAATAACATTTTCTGAAACGGACAAAATGAAGTTTAATTACTCTGGCCAATATGAAAGAGCTAAAATTTTCAAAATATAACGGTTTTCGATAGTGTTTGTGTTGATAGGACGTTGGTGTTACTTTTGGTGTTTGTCTTATGATAATGTTTCTTTTTCTGTCAAGACGTTATCAGTTTCTTCGACTTACTAGTCAATTTTTACATCAGAGGCCCCTGAGGGGCCTCGGGTGTATTGCCATCGCCTACTTTTCAAAGATCAAAGAGATGCATATATAATTAGTTTTGGAATGATAACCGACATTATAGACCCGCGGACCTATATAGTGCAGAATAAAATTCCGTATCGCTTCTTTTAAATTCATGTTTTCAATGGATACTCAGTTTTTTTAATTTTTCTTAATGCAAATTTATAATATGAAAATGTTTTGTCGTTAGAAATATTTGTATATTAATCAAACGATCTTCAATATCAATGACGTGTCGAAAAATTGTTGTAGCGGATGAATACCACGAGTGCGCAAGAGGGCAAGAGCGAGCGTGTAGAAAATCGAGAGGAAATCAATTCACACATTTATACACAGAAAGGTAATTATATTTCAATTATTTGATTTGGAGTAACCTCTTTAAACCGTTTGTAGCATATATGTCTATAATATTAACGTAGCAAAATCAGGACTATTTAATCTGACACAATATTAAAATAATTTATCAGGCCGCGTCCCCCGCAGCCATTTTGAAAATACCAGCAGATTGGGTAGGAGTAACAAGAACCTGCAAGGCCCTTAAAGACAAGGTTACTTTTTGTGCATTCTTTATTGCAACAATTTGTTTTTTTTTTAAATCTCAACAATTTCTGGAGTTAAATTTCTTTTCTTCGTAAATAACAAGTAGATTGATCACTTGGACACACACGTGGAACTATTTTCTGTTTTTTTTTAAGGTACTGTTTCGGATTTTCGCTCCTTCTCCGACTTAGTTTGTTGCATTAGTATATTTGATTAATTATGTCCCTTGACTGGAAAAACGCGGATTTTGTTAATTTTGTTAATTTGTAAGTAATTCTAATATATAATTATTGGTTGAAATTATTGTATTTTATGTAATATTCAGAGAATCTTCGACTTCTTATTCTTCCAATAGAGTTGGACTTTTTGAGTGTGTATAATAACATATGATAAATCAAGAGTTATTTTACACTGAAATGTCAGAATTTGGGTAAATCACCATGTCACAATTAGTGGCATTGTCCGTTACCATTTACTAGCCTATAGATATATTGGGAGAATCCTTACAGTTTTGGAGATATAAATATAGAGTAACTGTCCTGTTTTTTAAGTCTTCCTTGCAGTATTGTATAATTTTGACCATACTGTACATGACATGTCAGGGATCTCCTGTAGTTGGTGATCGCAATACTGGTATACCAGTATTGTCATACTGGTATAAAAATGTTGTACCAGTATTGTAACTTTTTATAATAAAAAAAACAGCAATACTGGTACATTACTTATATACCAGTATTGTAGTTGTATTGTTGACTAGACTATATCATGTATATTGAAGATCAAAGGGAGATTAAATGAACTCAAAAAGATTATAGAGGATAATTGTGAAATCAATTAACAACCAGTTAAAAGTCATTACTATACTTGCACAAATAAACAAAGGATTATTGAAATTAACTCAAAAGTCATCATTATTATTTAAACAATTGCTAATAATTTTATCATATTTCTATATTTTATTTAATTCAATATAAATAAAATAAAATAAAAGCTTATTATTATCTGAGTAATAATTTAATAAATTCAAGCAAATTATTACACTCTAACACTGTAAATTCAGCATTTACTTGTATGCCATCATATTATATTTTGACAGATATTTTAATACATGTATACATTTTTTGTGTACTAAGATGATATGCATTTGTTTGTCTTTATTTTCTTATTAATCTTTCACAAAAAAAGATATCAATATTATTCATTAATTATAAAAAGTTGCTTTATAGGGGTATTTCTTGTTAGCTAATATATGATTCTTACTTGGCACTATTGTGCATCACAAACGAATGAAATCCATTTGTTTATATGTGTAAATTTAGAAAATTAGGAAAGTAGGAAATGGGTTAACATCAGTGGGACAGAAACCTAACAGGAAACCAACCAATGAAATGACATGTAAAGGACAATTTTGCAGCAGTTTTGGAATAAAAATTGTAGTCAGTAGGTACATAATATACTAAATTTGAGGACAGTGATTCTAGCTTCCGTTTCTTTTTTTTTAAATACTTTGTGTCCTCCGTTTGCATTTAAGGTTTTCTACTTGACTCATGATTCTTTTTGTCTTGCTTGCCCAGCTTTTTATTAAGTATTTGTCAATCTGAACCTCGATACAAAATTTAAAGAAATGACACAACCGGTAAATGATGGATAATATTTAATCGACGATCCAGGGTCAATGGACAAAGCCAATGCAATGTTACGCGACTCTGGTTCGCATACTTATTTTTATTTATTTTGGTAAATTAATCGATCTATTTCCAGTAACGTAATATTTATCGTCATGAACATTGATGTTTTTACTTGCTGAAGATTGGTTTCTTTTACATAAATTAAACATCTTTATACGTTTTGAAATTAATTTTATGTTTTTGTTGGATTTGAACTTTGTCTTGTACATGTTGTATATTTTTATACTTGTCCACGGGCAACCAAGACAAAAATAATTACTTGTCCGGTTGTTCAAATGTACGAGTCGGGCATAGCATTTCCACACCCCTGCATGTATTGCCAAAAGTATATGATAATTTGATGACATACATGTGCTAATCACACTCAACAGCATTATTTAAATTGTGTAACCATATCCATGTAAAATTTTAGTAATTTGAATTAGACATTTGTTCACGCATACATGAGTACTTGAATTGAGCAAATACAATCAGTTAACTTTCACTACGAGCACCCATGAGATCTTAAATTGAGCAAATATGATCACTTACATGTATGAGTAAAATTTGAGCTAGATCTACTCAATTGAGTTAGACATATCAATATTGAAACTAATCTAAATGGTTAATTTGAGCACACATGAGGCTATTTATACTAATGAGAGCAATATTGGGATTCTGTATGAGCAAACTTAGCAAATCTTTATTGAGACAAACCTATGAGCGCTATGCGGTGCACATGACTGCAAGAGATATTTTAAAAGCTTTCCGGAACCCCAGATTAAAAGTTGAACTGCAACATTGCAAAGGGTTAGTGTGTTATTTTATTTTATCAAAATGTTAAATGTTTAAAATGTTTAATGTTTTTTGTTTATTTATTATTCTGTGGAAATTTAAATCTGAAGAATCTTTCTGCGAGTTTGCATGAATAATTCCATGTTTTAATTTGTACCATAAGCCCAAGTCACGCATAAGTTAACAGGGATTTAAAATGTCCACGATTAAAACCACATGTACATGTATATTGTAGATAATTTAAACAAAATGTTCAGCAACATTTAAAGGAACCTATCTATTTTTAATTCCCAAACATAATTGTTATGACTTAAGCAACCTTGTTAACAGTTTAGATTTCTATCAAATCGGATGAGAATCCAGGAGTTTTAAAGGGGGAGGGGTCTAGCTCCCTCCTCCCCCAAAAAATCTGCCTCAGCAATTTTAAACCCTCTTACGCTGTATATTCATGTAGCTGTACAGTGGAGCCTATGGGACTACAATCTACATTGTAAGTAGACATCTGAATCACCGAAAATCAACCTATATTTTCATGTATAATTTGATAATTAAATTTTAACACATTTATACATTTTTTTTAATTCGTTCTTGACAATTTTTTGTTCATTTAAAAATATAGGGACAGCAGAGTTGATGTATGTGGGTTCGATTCCCACCCTAGGCATTCATTTATATTGGCTGGTGCAAAGCGGGCAGTTTAGCTTAGTGGCCCCACACTGACTCTGTTGTTCATATGTCACTTAAAAAAATCAGGCAGCCTCCTTCAGGTCTTGCCATCTTTATTTTTCTTTTTGTAAATCATACACAACAAAACCATTGAATAATTGTGAAAATTATACCACAGATAACTATGGTAAAACTTTAATTGTTTTTGGCATAATTAACCTTGGCTGTTATCCAAGAGCCAAAAAGTTTTTATATTGATGAATTATATATATCAGATTTGGATTCTTTTGGTCACAAAACATTTTGGATGGTAGGTGGCGGCCAAATCTTTATTCCTAAAGGCTTAATTTCGGGTCTGAAAATTGCCCAAATTCATATTTTGACAAAATTTGGAACATAAAATGTACTTTTATGAAAAGAACTGATTTATTGAGCATTAAGACTTTTGAAATAGACCCAATTACGAAACCAAATTGTGAACTTTTTGGAGCTTTATGTTAAAGTTTATATTTTAGGCCATTTTGGGCAATAAGTGAAACTTGTCCTTTGAATCAGTGGTTTCACAATTACCATACTAAATACTAAGTATCTGTTAGAAGATAGCTCTTTCACAGTACATTGTTAAACTTAAAGATAAATATATACCAACAATGACCAATATTAATGATGGAATGAGATTATACAATGTATATATACTGTTTTATATTGTTACATGTACAGTACATACATAAATGAAAATTAACACCAAACTGTTGTCATTATTCATAAAAAAAAAACGAAAAGGGAGGTATGATTGGTATTCAGACACCAGCTCTATACAAAATGATGAAAAAGAAATAAAGCTTACCATACAACACTTTTACAATCAGAAAAAAACTATACATACATCAGTAAGAAATAGCCATGAAATGACAAATGTTAAACAATATATATACAAGAAAACTAATGGCCACATCAATGTACAAACGGAAAATCAAGATATACACCAGTAACACCAAAAAATTACAAGCCCTGTTTTACATGCTTCTTACTAAGGACCGACACATTCATATGGTAGTTGTGTTCTATATGTATAGTGCAAAATTTTCTCATTGCTTAAACCAGTGGTATCCAAAGTATTAAATCCAGAACAAAGTAAAAAAAAGACTAACAGTTGAAAAACTATCCAGATGTTGTGAAATGCAATTAACAAAAATACCATCATTAGCGAAAGGCTATCTACATATAATACATTGTAATATTTACAATGAACCATTTAATAATTTGAAAACAGAACCTACAATATACATGTAAAGCTGCTGATTTTTTTTTTTTTTTTTAAATATAATGGATAAATGATTGACTGTGTTGCAATAAAACCAAGATAACTCAGTGAAGCTATTTATGAACATTTAAAAAGTTGTTGTTGACTGCAACAAAAATCTAGAATAAGGGATCATAGTAATATTGATGTGTTAACATCCACTTAATTAGCGATTGATCCAAAAGCTAAATGTTTCAGAAAGTAGAAGACCTGGATACTACATTTGTACATGAACAAACATTGTTAATAAATGTCATTTGTAGAGCAGGATCTGCTTACCCATCCAGAGCACCTGAGATCATCCCCAAGTTTTTGTGGGGTTCGTGTTGCTCAGTCTTTAGTTTTCTATGTTGTTTCTAGTGTACTTTTATTTGTCTGCATGTCTTTTTTAGTTTTAGTCATGGAATTGTAAGTTTATTTTCGATTTATGAGTCTGCTGTTCATCTGGTATCTTTAGCTCCAATATTACAATTTATCTGTTTTAATATGATTGTCTTGAACCTCTTTATCATAGTTCAGTGAGTGACTATAGTATATAGCTTCTCGAAGAATTGTTTGCTATGTTGATTCTCTATTATAAGTTATATGCTAACTATTTTTGTATGTGTGCAACTATATGGTCATAATGCCAGTCTAACAGTTCTCATTTGACCACATAATCATTGATAATTCACAAAGTTAAGTTTCCTAGTTCAAGTCAGTATCTCAGATATGATATATATATATATATATATATATATATAGCAAATTATATTATTTGTTCTATATTGTAAGGTGAACATATCTGTCCGGCAGGTATAATATAAACACCTGTCTGTGTCATTTATCAATAATTCAACATAACTTGAGGTCCTCTGATGTTCAGTACTTCAGTACTTTGATTTGTATATGTGATTTCCGCCATTCATTTGTAAGTTATTCACAAAAAGTATGCTGATACAATAATTCCGTACTTACCAGTTCCAGCATGTTGCAAGTCATTGTATATGTTAACACCACCATCACTACAAAACAAATTCAAATAAAAAGCTGTCTACGAACAAATAAAACATGAATTATACAACAGATTTTCGAAGTTGTATACAACGATTTTAAAACAGGTAGAGAATCGTCAAATGTTATCAAATTTGATAATCCGGTTTTTCTTTGGAATCGTTGATAACTATTATTTTAATGTATCTTTTTTTTTTGGGGGGGGGGGGGATGAAGCAAGATCAAGTTGTGTGAGCTGGAGAAACTACTGACTAAATGTATTATTGAAATGATAATAATACACCAGAAAAATCCGAGAAAGTGGAATCACAAATTTCGTACACATTGTGGCAGTTCCATATATTTGCAACATGGAAAATATAGTAGATGATGCTTAGAAAATTTAAACTTTAATGTATGTAAATGTATTACTAAACAGTCAGGAGCCTGTAATTCGGTGACAATCGCTGATTTCTGAATATTGTTGTTATTCTTCCTTAATTGTTTTGCACAGTTTGAATATTCTTGTGTTGTGCTGTTGCACCAATGTTCTTGCTAGATAGATTTAGTCGTCATAAACATGTTTTTTTTTTCTCTCATCTAAATTTCATACATAGAAGTCAGAAGTCTATAATTTCGTGGTTGTTGTGAGTTGCAATATAATACATTTATTCAAATTTATTATTTTAACATAAATCAGACCGTATCATTTTTCGTTAAAAATGTTTTAAAAGTATCTGTCATTGCGGGAGCTTTATAGATTACTTTGCGGTATGGATTTTGCTTATCATCGAAGGCCATTCAGAGACCCATAGCTGTTAAATCTACATCATTTGTTCTTATTTTGGAGAGTTGTCTTATTAGTATCAAAATGTAATCAAACCACCTGCTCTTATAATCCTATACTGTACATGGTTGCGTTTTAAAGTAGACCAGTGATAACATTTTTTACACAATTTGATTGATTAATTAATTAATTGTTGCTTTATGTCCAGTGGTAAAGAATTTAATGAATTGTCAGAAGAAGAAAAAAAGTCTACTACAAATACAAAATATAAATCCTAAAAAAGAGGCCATCCAAGGTTTGGAAATTTGGACCACTGCTCGAAAATGAGAGCATTTTTAATCGGAACAGCAATTTTGCCTTGCTTTAGGTCACAAACGGTCCTATGAAAGAGTTGTAGCAATGGTTCTTAACATACAGATAGTATTGTACCCTCTTTACACGAGGCCTCTAATTCAACATCTCAGTTTGACTAGGCGTATTTTTTTTATCCTCCAGAGTCAAACGGACGCTTTACTTTGATAAGGATTGTGTCGGAAGAGGACCAATAATGGCCATATATTTATTTCCCAGTCACCCTTGTGTGATGGATACGTGTCACATTTCACATGGTATAGATAAGGGTAATCCGAGTCATGTCTTTTTCTAATAGATAATGTCGAATGCTTCAGTATTTTTCATTGATGTCGGCAAATACACATCCAACCTAAATGTTGCTGCCATGGGAGACATTAGATGGGACCAAATTTTGTTAACACAATGGAATATAATTGCAAGACATTGACAGTTAACTTTTTCTATACCAACACTAATGCTTATACAAATCATTATGCTAATACAGTTATTTCAAGAAAGAGATTGATTTATGAACAAGCCTAGTTTATTAATCCTTTTCCCCGATGGGATAATTGGCGAAACAAGTTGAGACGGTATAGGAATATGTTATTGAAAGTTATTCATGCTACTGTAAAGATGCCTTTTAGTGAAAAATAGTCTCTCTTCAAAATTAAGATTTAATGTGGCTCCTATTAAACTAGAAACAGTGAGGTATGAACATTTGCGACTGGAAGAAATAGTTTCAAATGTATATGATACTGATTTATAATAGTTTTATAGGCTGTAAGAAAATAGTTATTTTGGTTTTCGAATCAAGATATAATAACTATGTGTCAAAATCACTGAACATCAGTTACCACGGTACTGACATAAGTCGTTACTTACCTAGAAAACTGAGTTGCTTCATACATAGCACTCTGTTCTGTAAGAGTCAATGATTGTACAAACGGTAATATTTGTATCAAAATTGTTGTATTCAATCTTTTGGTAAGGAGGCTCGCGGGTACAAAATATTCAGCAAAAAAATCATTTGTGCTTTCAATACAAATTCTATTTATTACACTATTAGTTATTACTTTATGATATGGTACAAAAATCACCCCAAAAAAAACAATTCGGTTTGGCACCAGATGACTTTCAAAATGGTTATATCATTGAAAAAGATCCATATTATCTCCCTTTGCTGTAAAAATGCCATATTTTGACATTTAAATTGAGATATCTTTTTTAACTCATCGGTGACCTATATTTTTTTTATTGTTGTGGTGTTCTATGTTGTAATGTTACACTATTCTTTCAGATTAGGGTGAAAGTTTGGTACCATTAAAACGCTTAAACTTGCTGTAATTGTTTGCACCTGTTTTAAGTCTTATGTTCAGTAGTTGTCGTTTGATGCTGTTGTTTATAAGTGTTTCTCGTTTTTATATAGATTAGACCATTGGTTTCTCCGTTTGAATAGGTAAGCACTAGTAATTTATGAGGCCCTTTAAAGCTTGCTTGACGGAAATGTGATACAGACGATCATCCCCGCTGCACGACGGAGGAGAGAGTGGCCATTATGTAGAACATTGAAAGTAAACAGGAGATATGTTTTACTAAAACCAAAACAGTATCCACGATGAATTTATATACATCTTAGATATCCTATATATCAACAATGGACTTGTTCCGTGCAAAACCCTTCGCAGAATCATTTGGTAAAATCACCCTTATTTGACGTTGGTAGGTAGGAGCGAACTTATGACAAAGTAGATTGACCGGTACCACTTAACCTTTATATGGCTGCTGATAGTGTGGACGGTTTTATTTGATTCTATCTACAGCTAGAACACGACCCTCCTGAGACAATGCGAAAATTGCAAAAACTGAATGAGATCGTTTTTGATCATAAGAATAAAAAAAGCATTTATTTGACGAACCTTTCTTTGGATCTCTTCTTTTTTTGTAAAAATATACTGCAATGCTTGTTATCCCAAATATAAATAAAGCCGATCCTATTCCTGCCACAATGCCAGCAGCAGGGATTTTGTTTGATTCTTTAAGTGCCAAACCTTAACAAAAAACTACATGACATACATCAAATACAAATTTAGTTATATGTAATATAGTTGATTAACAGTTCCGTCTTTAAATTTGTCGGAAAATTAAATACAACTGTACAACGGTGGTACACTGGGCTGTGATTAACAGATCTCTTGAAGCACAAAAATTATTCAAAATTGTTGGATAATTTGTTTGTGTGTTTTTTTTCTTTTTTTAACTCTGAACACTTTAGTAATGACCAACAATTGATATTTCATATCGCAGTTATATAATTAGTTATCAAAGGTACTAGGATTGTAATTTAGAACGCCAGACGCTCGTTGCTTCTACACATGATTTATCAGTGACGCTCATATCAAAATACTTATATTCATGTCAACACCGAAGTGTTGACTACTGTTCTGGTGATACCTTCGGGGACGACACGTCCACCAGCAGTGGCATCGACCCAGTGGTGTAAATAGTTACCAAAGGTACCAGGATTATAATTTAGTACGCCAGACGCGCGTTTCGTCTACACAAGACTCATCAGTGACGCTCATATCAAAATATTTATAAAGCCAAACAAATACAAAATTGAAGAGCATTGAGGATACAAAATTCCAAAAAGTTTTGCCAAATACGGCTAAGATGTAATCTATGCCTGGGATAAGATAATCCTTAGATTTTCGAAGAATTAAAAGTTTTGTAAACAGGAAATTTATAAAATGACCACATTATTGATATTCGTGTCAACACCGAAGTGTAGTTTACTGGGCTGGTGATACCATAGGGGACGAAACGTCCACCAGCAGTGGCATCCGCCCAGTGGTGTAAATAGTTATCAAGTGTACCAGGATTATAATTAGTATGACAGACGCGCGTTTCGTCTACACAAGACTCATCTGTGTCGCTCATATCAAAATATTTATAAAGTCAAACAAACACAAAATTGAAGAGCACTGAGGATCCATAATTACAAAACGTTTTGCCAAATACGGCTAAGATAATCTATGCCTGGGATAAGAAAATCCTTAGTTTTTCGAAGAATTCAAAGTTTTGTATACAGGAAATCTATAAAATGACCACATTATTGATTTTCATGTCAACACGGAAGTGTTGACTACTGGGCTGGTGTATAAGGGTTGTCTGTTGAATCCTTGAAAATATAAAGCACTGAAAAACATACAATTTCTAATCAATGATTACAACAATTCCAAAAATGTCTTAGTGAACTTGGTTAAATTACATTATGCGAATCACTAACTTGAATCAAAGTCCCGCAACTCTGAACCGGAAATAAGAAAAATAAAAAAAGTCGAAATTAAAAATGAACACGAAATGGAAACGATAAAACTATAGGACTTATTTGACTATGTACAATCAAGTTTGCTACAATAACTTTCTGTAATTTCATAATTAATATTCGGTGAGAAATGAATATTGATTGGAAACAATTTGAAAACTAATTATGGTTAAACGCATTTTCATCGAATAATAAAAGACAAAAACAATGACCGTTGCAATCAGCGAAAGCCTCTGAATAAAGGACATACCTTAGGACAGACACAAAAGAAATACGGCGGTGTTGATGTGTTTTGAAAGTACTAGTACTCATTTCCCCATCAATCAACAGTACAGTTGTGTAAAAAACATAATTATAAGCATTCCAGTAAATTCCATTGGAAGAGGATTGGCACGAATCAGAAAATTGTACAAAAAGACCAACATACACATTACCTCACTGTTTAATAGAAACTAGTTCAGAGTCAATAATAAGTGTACATACACTGACAAAAATTTGGTATATGTACAATGTAAATACAAAATCAATAAAAATAAGGGATGAGATGTTTAAGCAATATCAGAAAGACAACCATAGCCAATTAAAACATTAACAAAGGTAAATACAAATAATTTTGTCGTTATGTGAACAGGCATCGAAAAGGACATATTTTTTTACAAAATAATAATTTTGTTGGTCATAGTACATCTCTTCTATTTTTTATTATAATTGTTCAGTTATGTTTTATGTTGATATTGTATGAAATAAAATATATCTATGTATTTTATTTAGTTAAGGTAACTGTGGAAACAATTTTGTCAAAATCGTCACAAAACGAGAGAAAAAAAACACATGCCAATATAACAAAAAGTAAAAGTAGTATGATTACCAATTTCACAACTCTTCAAACAAGTTGCTTTCTTTACAACAAGAAATGCAATCGTAAACCCAAATGCTTGTTTGGCATTATATATATTAGATAATGGTTTAATAGAGATGTATTGTTTTAGATGTATTAGAAACTGAAATTAATTGTGTATTTAATTTAATACCGGCTTAACACATCAACGTATAGTTCCGACGTACGTCGGCCGTGGTAAAAAAATCATGCACTTTACCAATACGATATAGTAGATTTGGATGCATTCAACCTGTCAATCATATCTATAACGTGTGCACAACGAGCTTAAAGCGTGTATTGGGCGTGTGAGAAGCGTACCTAATTCTATATCGAGTGTTCAGGTAACGTATGTTGGCGTATGTCTGGCGTTTGTCAAACGTAGATGGAATGTACTCTACGAAGGAAAAAGTCTATTGAACGTATTTGTGGTTTGTACCGGTTGTATCTGAAACGATAATCCATGCTTTCGGAGTGTCTGGGACGTGATTGTTTTTTTTTTATTTTAGTTATAAGTCAAACGATTTTGAAGCGTATACAACGTGCCCTTAAAGGAGATGTGACATGATTTTTTTTTTTTTTTTTTTTAGATAAATATTTATTTATACATAATTACCCCCAAAAAACATTTAATTAATTTTAACGTTATTTTCAATAAACGATTTTTTTTTTGGAAAAATCCTCGTTTTTTTCACCAATTCGAGGCACGTATTTTAGATTATGTATTCACGTCCTTGGTCTAACCTAGACGTAAAATTTCAAGAAAGTGCAAGAAAGACTTCCTTTTAATTTCAGTATGCCTGCTTTGTACATCATGTATATATTCTCTAGACTCATAATCTTAAATGAAATGACAGTAATACTTCATTTATAGATTTTAGTTAACAAATCTCATCTCGATGCTTACATGAAGTCTTTATCTCATATCTAAACACAGCTGGTTTCAACGTTTGACCCTATTGAAATAACTACGCATATGTTGAAAGTAAATATCAGAAGCTTTTAATTGCGTGTAAGGAAGTATTCAAATGATAATTATAGTAGCTTGCGTCATAATAAATTATGCATCTTATGTAACATATCTATATAGCAACTTTAAGATTCTAATCAGAGGCGGATCCAGGGGGCCCTGGGCGGGCCCGGGCCCCCCTTTTGTGGGAAAAATTTGGTTGATTATATAGGGAATCATTGAAGCATGACTGGAGCCCCCCCCCTTAGGTCAGTCAGCGCCCCCTCCCCCTTAGGAAAAGTTCTGGATCCGCCACTGCAGTAATGCTTATTCAACTGGTCAATTAATAAGCTATTGCGCATGTATATGCAAGGTGACCATGGAAAGAACAGATGTATTCCGGGGTTTACGCAATGAGACCAAATAATACAGAAATTAACAACTTTATATCATACAGAGTACCTTACTATCAGTTAATGGCAGCTTGTTCAGAGCCAATTCCAACTTATACATATAAACATGTATGGCTGTACAGAATAGAATATTAATCTAAGAAATATTGATTTGTAAATAATGTTTTCTCTTGTACATATATAATTTATAATTTCTAACCTGATGATGTAGAACAGTTAACGTTTTCTGATGTCACTGTCCCATGTGTATTACTGGCATGCACAGACACAATATATAAAGTTTCTGGTTCAAGTGATTCAATGGTTAACATCATTGATTCTGCTCCGTCTTGATCAGGCATGAACTTTGAAAAAGTTATTTGGTTTGTCTGGTTATTCACGAGCAATACATTAAATTTTTGATTATCACCTCCATTAAATCCAGGTCTCCAAAACACAGTCATTGAAGTTTTCTTGCAAACAACGAAAACATTTGATGGAGCGTCTGGTTCTCGTGTTGGTGCATCCGAAGTAATGGGCGGAGTCACATTAACTTATGAAATTGAAAAAAAATATACTTGGATAATAGGTTAAAATGTTATTTGATTTTGCAAGTTATATATTCAACATTTTTATATAAAATTCTGATTTTTGGCACAATCGTCGAATATTTCAGCGTTAATGGTGCTTACTATGTTCTAAATTATATATTAAGATGATTTACTTACAACTGTTCAAACGACGTTTCAGAACACTGCGAATTGGAATCTATATCCTATTTCTTTTTTTGGTCGACATGTTATATAGGGTTTGTCAAACATAGGCACGCTGAGCAATAACTTTTTTTCCTCAGTTTTTACAATGATTTCGTTGCCTCATCACGACTTTTTTCTTGCATTTGTCATTTTCGTCTGTACTATTTCTCACCAAAGTTTTGTTTTAAGATATGAAACAATACTTCAACTTATAATGATTTGATTTAAACATACATGTTTGTAAAATATTTGTAATGTGCTGGTTAAAATTTTAAATTGACATTAACAAGATAATAAAATGCTCTAAGGTGCCTTCATTTTGACGGTTATTTGGATACTTCATATACAAATCGAACAGATTTTCAATCAGTGTTTGAAAAGACAAGTGTAACATTTGTTTACTTATAAAACGTAATAAAACACACGGAACTATGCTAAATGTGTTAATATGAAATTGTTGTCCGTTCGTTTGATTTGTTTGGGCATTCAGTGTCGCCATTTGATAAAGGACTTTTTATTTAAAATTTTCCTTGGATTTCGATATTTTCGTTATTCGTATTTTTACATGTATACATGTGGTGCATGTTTTTAACTATGTAAAGAACTTTAAAAAAACTCATCATATAAACCAAGATTGAAATTTTGTATTTGCGCCGAATGCGCGTTTCATCTACAAAAGACATATCAATGACGCTCGAATCAAAAAGTCAGTAAGACTATACAAATTACGAAGTTGGAGAGCATTGACGACCAAAAGTTCTTAAAAGTTTTGCCAAAACACAGCTTAGGTAATCTAAGTCTGAGGTAGAAAAACATTTCAATCAAAAAGTCGAAGTTTTGTAAACATTTAATTCAAAATTATGACCATGTGAACATTATTCATCTTAACACAGCAAGACAGACTACTGTAGTGTATGTATTTAATTCTGTGTAGAGGAGCTTCAAAATATTCTAAACATTTACATCTGTGTCAAAATACCACTTAGAATGAAATTCAAAACAGTGTGGCTGTGGCCATTGATTGACACATTAAATTCACCCATTGACTGGGACAATTTAGTGAACGTTTGTATGTAACAACTACTGCTCACTATGTACTTTTTAAAGACACATAAACTATGGGGTCACCAAAGGTTCTCAACACCTTAATAAAGTAATTCGAAAAACTAATCAGAAATAACACGATGTTTTGATTTATATCAATTATATAAATAAAAAAATAAAGGTTATTCCTGATTATTTTTTTTAATCATTTTATAATTAAAGGCGTTAAGAAACCTTTGGTGACCCCACAGTTTAAATGTCTATCGTAGGTACGTCGTGAACAGTGGTCGTTACAGACGAACGTTCACGTAAATTGTCCCAGTCAATGGATGAATTTAATGTGTCAATCAATGGCCACAGCCACAATGTTTTGAATTTCATTCTATAAGTTGCATTTCTGTAAATATAGACAATTTTCCATAGGAACTACCTTTACGTCCTTTTGCGGCTTAAAGTATGCTACTTTTACTATGAAGATTTGTTAAAGTTTTTATCGTACAGAGGAAAATTGATATGCACTACTTTTTATTCAAAAGTCAATACATCGGGTTTTGCGGCATATTTTCAACATTAGAATGCCACGAACGTCAAAGAGTTTAAAATCATATAAAAATTTTCCACCTCCCCTCCATTCACTTTATGTTTACTCAGAATTCAATACCTCCGCCTACCATGTGCATTTATACTGGTAATATTCCCAAGTTATTTTTCTATGAGATGGCACATATAGGGATCATATCTTGGAACCAGTACGTAAACTCAACAAAATATCAATGACTATTATATATCTCTCCAAATGAGGCGCGATTTATGAAACAGCTGTATTTACAAAGTGCAACCTATAATGATGAGAAACTATAAGTGTGCGCTGAATGCATATTTCTATTAGTATGGTATGATCTGGTATCTTATAATGTTTTGTTTTTGCAAAGAAAAATGACGTTATGTAATGATGTAAATAGTGAATTGCAGGATGACGTTACATGTAGTAGGATGTATTTTAGTTTGAACAAATATGATCGGCTTATGTTTTTTATCATCTTAATACGTCAATGCGTGTTTAGCAATGTGAATATATTACCTAACATAACTTACATGTTCTTTCAACGGTTATTTCTCTGTACGTGACATTTCTTCTATCAGTACCAAAATCCATTTCGCATCTAAAAGTTACTCTCTGGTTGAAATCAGTTCCGTTGTAGGTCCAGGTGAATATTCTAGCATCTTCTGAACAACTGCAAGTGGCATTGCATATGAAAACTGGTGTGCTATCTTGTGGTATCCCATAACACGTTGATGTTGATGGTAGATAACGTATGTTAATGATACTAATATTGTCTTTGTAGAAGTATGCTACTTCTCCCCTCGGAGCAACATTAGATGAACAGTTAAGTGTAAATGGTTGATCATCGATGATGAAAGGATCGGAACCAGTCAAAATAAAGTCACCTTTTTTTATTAAAAAAAACATAAATTTCTAGGTTTACATAAATAAAACTCACAGACTGCTCAATCCCGTATTTTGGTTGCAAAAAGGTATTATAATTCATTTTTTAAGCGGTATCTTGCTTAAATGACGTTTTAATAAAATACAATTTAACCAAAACTGGTATTCGTATTTAGAATAAAGAGACCATCGGACAGTTGGCAACGCTTTGAGATTTGTTATTGTATAACCATATTTGAGCACTAATTATCTGTAAAGTGATGTTTGTAGGCAAAATTCAAGGTTAACAAGAATGTGTCCATAGTACACGGATGCTCCACTCGCACTATCAAATTCATAAAACTAGAAAGATCATATCATAGGGAACATGTGTACTAAGTATGAAGTTGATTGGACTTAAGCTTCATAAAACACTTTGATCTAAAACTTTGACCTGAAGCTGGACTGTCAGACGACACTTTCATTGACTATGTTCAGTGGACCGTAAAATTGGGGTCTAATTTGACATTAAACTTGATAGATCATATCATAGGGACCATGTGTACTAAGTTTATTGGACTTCAACTTCATCAAAACACCGACTTGACGAACAGACGAAGACAGACGGAAAAACCGACCAAAGCATATTAATTCCCATATATAGATGTAAAGGTGGGGAATATTTTTTTTTATAGTAATCACTTACTGTGTACGTAAACAAGAATCTTTGACGATGTTATTGTCTGCACTCCATCACTATTAAAAGCTTCACAGTAAATATATTTGTTGTGATCATCCTGTCTCCATGTATACACCAATATACTGGACGATATAAACATTTCGCCATCTTTTTGGGGAGTTTGTGCTTCTGCTTGATTTGTTATATTAAGAGAGCCAAAGTACCACTGTATCCAGGCAGCGGGACGACCGGGACCTGTAGTACACGTGAATGTCTGTGTCTGTCCTTCTTCGACGTTTATTATGTCGTTGGTTACCGCTGGAGTGATTGTCAGAGTTGTCACAGGAACTGTACCATAAAAACATCTTTTAGACAGTATAGTTATGAGTAGTTTACATGACTAGTGTGCTTAACCAACTTATAAGAATGACGTGCCTGTAAGTTAAACAATCACTTAACTAAAAGTAATATGATGTTTATTTCTATCATATCCAGTTTCTACTTTGTTACATGTAATATATACCACTGACCTACATTGTAGATTTTCAAAATTGAATGATATGCACAAATGTATACGTTGCAATTGCAAATCAACGACAGATGCATCCAATAATGTAGGAAAATTGGTAGGCTCTTTTTATGGGCGAGTGTGGCGCATGTTACCCGTCTGTGATATGCTTAATTACCAAATACAATCCAATCACCCATCCTTTTCATATATTTTCAATACTAAATTTACAAGGCCTCTGATATTTTACGAAATTATATACCCTTTATGGCTATATTCATATTTCAGGATAAGTCAAACAGATTAGATAAATTAACGACTGAGGGTTTACTCACATCTTTAAAAATACTTATATCTAATCCAGTTGCTTAAGATATCTATTATATAGTCACTAAATTAAAAAAAATATCGAATCTTTGATTCTCGTCTTTGTCATAATAATTTGTGGCTTGTTGCAAGGAATCATTTCTGTACCGGTCCAATATACACGCATAATCAAGTGAAAGTAAAAAAAATCATGGTCAACACTAATTGCAGGATTTACAAATGTATCATCAGATTAAATGGTAAAATTGAGAATGGAAGTTTATTTTTAATAGAAGTTTATTTTCGTCCTGAATTTCCAAGAAGATTGCACTGGACATTAAAAAGGGGTGCGGCTTCTTAAAAAAAAAGAAATGCAATCGTGAACCTTAATGGCTGTTTTATATATACAAAATATTAGATAATTGGTAAATAAAGATCCATGATAGTACCTATTTTTTAATTTGTAAATTAAGTTAACAGTAGTATACAAATGTTCGTTAGCCATGATAGTTTTATTAAGCAAAAACAAACCCGGGTAACAAATCAAAACTGAGGGGAACACTCTTTTAAGATATACAACCTGACATGGATTGTCAATGTAAAACCTGTCCAATGTAGGGTAAAATGTTCTTTTTAAAGGACTCCTTTGACTATCACTGCTCTTTGGTCCGAAAGATAACATGACTACATTCTAAATTTTACCAAAAAAAAATGTAGTCACCCTCTGGATGATCATTATGAGGTGCTATTTTAAAGTCGAAATGCAAAATGTGAAGACATTTAATGAAATTCATCATGATTATGTGTTTTTGTATAGCAGTTTAAAAAAAGTTCAAAATTCTTTGCTGTATTTCTTATTTGAAAATTTAGAACTTAAGATTGTTAGGAAAACTAGTTTTATATGGATTGGTCATCATCCATTAAAATATTGATATGTTTGACAATACATGTCAACCAAATTTTTCGAGTAAAATTGTTTGAAACCTCAATTTTACACTTTTCATGTTTTTATATATCGTCTATCTTGTTAAAATATCGTCATATTTTGTCTCAAAACGAGCTCTTCACATGTATGCCTCTGTCACTGGTGGTAAGCGGATGGTCGTAACTTAAGTTACGACCATCCGAAGATGGGAGACAACTCTAGGGATACATTTTTCTTTTCCGATTTTCGTGCAGTAAAAAAATGTTTTAGTAAAACCGCTTGTCTCATACATAGTAATCGTCAGTGCGTTGATATTGAAACAAAATTTGATACATAAAAGCATTCCAATTTTCGTAAAATGATCATTCAATAATTCGAGCATGATGGTCGTAACTAAAAAAAACAAAAATGTTCAGGATGGTCGTAACTTAAAATTGTGATGGTCGTAACTCTTTATTAAATAGGACCTAATAAGACAAGTCAATAGTTTTAAACGTGTCTTTTGTTATATGAATATATCATATGATATATTTGTGAAGTTGATTTCACTAAATGATAAAAACTAAAAGAGGTGAAGAGAGGGATACCTGTAAAGTGCGAAAGGAAAGAAAATTGGAACGAATCGAAAAAAAAACCAATACAAAATGAAATGACCAGTCACTGTTACTTAAAATATAATGTGCATGTATTGAAAAGATAAACTTTTTAAAACCTAGTATGTACCTACTAGGTGGAATTTAAAAGAAAAATCTACAATTTAAAATGGATACTTTAAGTCGAAAGAACATAAGTAAGGAGGCAAAATAATGTTATGGGGATCGTTATCGAGACAAGACCATATCCGCGAATTCGCAGGTCCGTAATCGAATTAAACAACATACATCTTATTCTTAGCCTGGATTTTGAGAAGTCGTATTGTCATTTGGTATATAGTCAAGCTGATTATAAGGTGCAAATTCGAAGTTCAGGTATAATTATTACCCGTGGTTTTAGAAAATTCTGAATACTCCTATTGGTACCATGCTATCCGTTATACATTTTTGTCTTTCTTATGGAAAATACCATGAACCCTGGACCACACGTTTTTTATTCCCAATTCATAAAGGAATCTTAATAACTATCGAGGAATTACAATTAATGATTCATTGGGGAAGCCTTTTTAATAAGATACTTGATACACGTCTTTGTAAACCCTTAGATAAATATCATATCATTGATGAGAGCCAAATTTGGTTTACAAAAAAGAAAAAAAAAAGAAAAAAAAAGAAAAAAAAACACGACCATCTGACCATATGTTCATTCTAAAAACTATAATAAATAAGTATTATAATACAAAAGAAGGTAGAATGTTTGCCTGCTTTGTTGATTTCCAGGAGGCTTTTGATACTGTCATTCTCCCAGGTATAAAACTTAAGCTATTGAATATAGTTAGAGAGTATGGTAAGAGATCTCGTTAGAACTAAAGTTGGAGTAAAACAGGGAGACAATTTGAGTCCAAATTTGTTTCAAATTTTTATAAATGAACTTCCTGATTGTGTTAAAAGTTCCCCTGATCCAGCTGTTGTTTATTCACGACCAGCCTATTCTTTAATATACATATGCTGATGATCTTGTCATTTTTTCAACTTCAGCAAAAAAAATGTAGATCAGGCTTGTCCTAAGATTCTTTCAGAAAGACTACGCATTGATTTTTGTAAACATTTACTTGGTGTTACCAAAAGAGAAACACATTTTGCCAATCTTTCTTAACTCGGTAGATTCACTCTGTATTTTGTCATTGCAAAGTCTATGATGAGATACTGGCACAGGCTTGACAATTTGGGATCATCTTTCCACTACTAGAGGAGGCATATTTAGAGTCAAAATTACTACACGAGTTAAAAAAATTCCTTCACAGTATGGATCCTTAAACTTCTTTCTAAAGAATATGGGGGTCAGCAATTCACATTGTTTACTATATGCTGATGATAATGTATTTTTTTTTTAATTTCAGCGAAAGGACTTCAACAAACAGTATTCATACATAGCTTGTAGCCACGATAATATTTAAAAGATAGATCTTTATGCTTCAACTCAGCGTGCTGGTCTTTTAAATCTGAGTACATTCATACAATATAAACATATAAAATAAATATTATTTTCAACCTGCATATGTGTGTGATAGTTGCCGCAGTACATTTAGTTCTACCTTGTAATATTATCTTAGCTACAAGGTTGGCTATAAAATACTTATATTTGATCTTACTCTTAAATTCAAAGTGTGTATCATTGTAAAGTATATACCTGCATATATGTATGTAATATTTGCCGCAGTACATTTAGTTCTAACTTGTGATATTATCCTGGCTACAAGCCTGTCTACAAACTACTGATATTTGATCTTACTCTTAAATTCAACGCGTGTAGCATTGTAAAATATCTCAACCTTATTCATACTTTCTAGGTTAACACAATGTTCATTGCGACACCATGGATTAAGTTTTTATTCTGAACCAATACTTAGAACAATTATCAATGATATACCGCAAGATCGTCATGCAATCGATAAAAAATAAAGACAACACGATAAAAACACCAGGCATTTGTGGATTTTCATTAATCATGATTCACCAAAAGCCGAATATTTGAAAGCCAATGGTTTATAAAAACTGCAATAGCTGATTAAAAATTAAAGAAGATTGTTCAAAATTGTACGTTCAGTATTTTCATCTGCCGACATGATTGCAGGAAATAAAAAGTCGTAAATAAAAAAAATCTGAAAGCAAATATTCAACAATTTTATGCCTTAACGTATAGTAAAAATACATTAATACTCAACCCTAACATACTATTTGGCTTAATGCGAGTTGATTAGTTTTCACTGTTTCCTAAATGATGGTTGTTTGGAACATATCAAAAATGTATAATTGATAATTCTTTAACTTAATGTCTGCATACCATTATCAGAGTAACACACGAAATAATATTTTTTGTAGTAAACTTTATATAACAACTGAGTTTATTAACATGGTTATGCATGTGCACAGTACTTTTAAAATAGCTTGATAATAGTTCGTCTAAATACTTGAGTTACGGTAATCTTTCAAAGTTACGACCATCTTGTGTCGGTTACGACCATCATCCAAAATACTATAGTTGACATTACGACCATCACAAGTTAAAGTTACGACCATCATGCTCGAATTTTTGAATGACTATTTTACGAAAATTGGAATGATTTTATGTGTCAAATTTGGTTTCAATAAGAATGGACTCACGATATGTGTATATGAGACAAGCGGTTTGACTCAAATGAACCTTTTACTGCACGAAAATCGGAAAAGAAAAACTTATCCCTAGAGTTGTCTCCCATATTCAGATGGTCGTAACTTTTAGTTATGACCATCCGCTTACCACCAGTGTCTGTCAACTAGACCCTCAAACTTGGTGTTTGAATACAGATTGTCGCGACTTCTTTAAAAAAAATAAACTCACGGATTGCCAGAAACTTGAAATGATAGATGGGACATGACGTTGTGCACCTGGTCATTTACTTCAGACAAGTTAATCTGATTTATAACGGGAAGGGGTTTCACATACATTTTGCATATTGCGTTTAATTTTGCCTACTCGGGGAAAAAAATTGTTTACGTAAATGCGCAATCGCAGTTGTCAGTTAAATTGAAATATAACTTACATTTCGAGTAAACTTTTTAAATCCTTCAAAATGAAAGATTATGCCTTTTTGTTGGACTTAATTACCGTCTTATAATAAGAGCTGGACAAAAGAACTATTTTTCTCTCTTTCAAATCAAACCCGAAAAAGAACGGTACAGGTGATTTCAACTTTTTTGATTGTGTAATTAATAATCAATTCTTCTTAGTACACTGAGACAATTATAAATTATACCGAATGTGTGTACAAAAGAAAAGAGTATTTGTTATTTAAAACCTTCCATTTTTTCTGTGGAAAAACCTTTTGCTTTAAAAAAATGTTTGGATTATATTTTTTTTGGCTGCGCCTTATTCTTATATTTTTTTGTTTGGTTCTTTCGCAATATGTCACTTGCATATGTAGTATATACATGATATAGAACACTTTTTGTTCTTATTCTGAACGCTACTTAGCAACTCTAAAAGGAGATCACAAATTTAGTTTACCAAATGGCTGTTTATATCCTCGAAATGTAACATTTTATTTTGACCGAAGCGTGCCGGACACTCAATATGAGATTTATTTGCCTTTCTGTATTTAACACAATTTAACTAAATTTAGTTTTAGCAGACAAACCATAATTCATACAGAGCTATGGTCTTTTGATTTGAGTCAACCAAACCAAACTATAGAGTAAGGTAAGCGGTCAAGGTTTTGCTAAAATTTTGATTTCGGCTCCTTATTGCTTGTACTCAGAAATCGTAAAAGATACTGAGAAAATATTTTTAGTAAACTGTTAGTTGCTAAATAGCAATGTCATAACATATATATACTGATGTTTAAAGGATGTGTTGACCTTAAATAGGAGTTTCTTCTCCTTCATATATATATATTGTATATATCTCATTACCCTTTACATGTACTAGTATATAGAAGAGGCTAAGGGTAATTTGATTTGGGGTCCTTGCTTAATACCTTGATCAAAATCACAAGGTACATTTGTCGTTTAAAATTTAGAAACTTGCTATAAATTCATACTTATACGTGATAAAAGTATTGGGTCTTTTACTTGAGGTTATTAGAGATATGACCTTGAAAAAGTCAACCAGAAGTAACTTTTTTCAATCAGAATTAGATTATTTTTGGAATAAGTTTAAAGTAACCAGTGAGATGGTACCAGAAGTGATGTTACTAATTAAACATACCGTTAACTAAAAATCGGAACATGCTGTTACCAGTTCCAACTATAGGTCCACATCTCCACTGTATGTTTTGAAGTTGATCTTCTACTGTTACACTCAAAGACATATTGTATATGTTTGTATATGGATCACATGTAAACATGTACAATGGATTGTGTGTGCCACTAAACAAACACGATCCATTTGCGGCGATGCCTGTCATGACGGCAATAGTCACTGCTTCTCTTTGCCACCTAACATACTGTTCTGTTGTTGCGCAGCTCAATGTTATATTTGCTTGTTTGCCCATTTGCAAAATCTGAGGAGAGCCTTTTAGATTGTATCGTGCTGAAATATCACCATGACTATCTGTGACAATCAACAAATGAATTCGAGTTCATTTTTGCCAATGTTTACTATCAGAGAAACGGCATGACAAATCATAAGTCTCACTTCGAAGTATTTTAAAATGAATATATGTAATGCATTTGATTAAGAATGATTTTGTTCTTGTTTGTTTTATATCATGCGTTTGAATCGTATTTTGAGATATAACAGATCCGGACTAAAACGAGACGGGTGCTCATCAAATAAGATCAACTTCCATTATCGAATAGTATTTTTTTTTCAAATTGGTCATTGTATTATCTAGATTTTAGTGTGGCGTTAGTTGCGTCAATTGTGCTGAACTAGTTTACATGAACTTCTAGCCCGCTCCGAGTGTTTTTTTTTTCTGCATTGACGATCCATCGGTAGACTGATTTCCGCTCTTTGTTTTGATTGTTGACTCTATGACACATTCCCAATTTCATTTTTTAGACCATATTACAGTGTGATATAAATAAACCAACCTGCTACTTTCACTTTTATTGTGTCTGATGACCCTGACGCGCATGATATGGTAAGAGCTCCATCAACATTACTAGTATGGTTATAACAGATGTTGGTTGCAAGTCCATCAGCGTCACAAGAGCAAACTTCAGGTTTACACGGCACATAATTTGGATTTCTATAGTAACATTGACCCGTAGAATACAGATACCGAACTGTAAAGGACTCTAAGGCATTGTTATCTGCATCTTGTATGATATACAATGTTGATCTGTCTTCTTTTGGTACTTCATAGGAACAAGTCGTGATGTAGCATACATTAGGGAAAATGTATTCCCCTGTTCCATATATAGTCACAGTGACACACACCTCATATAAAACTTAAATGAGAACATGATCAATGATAATAGATTAAAGTTGTTGATTCTTGTGAATTAACATTTAGACATGTACAATATACATGTATGTAACTTCATTTTGAGGGTATTGATTTACTAGTTATATACAACTAGGAAATGTGGTATGATTAAAAACGAAGTGAAAGTAAGCATTATTATATGCAATCATACAACCTTTGTGGCACCGTTCAAGTCCACAATTCCTCTAAAGTCCACAACACCGCTAAAGTCCACAACAAATTGCCGCTAAAGTCCACAACAAATTGCCGCTAAAGTCCACAACAAATTGCCGCTAAAGTCCACAAACTTTCCGTTAAATTCCACAAAATGATCTCCGCTCAAGTTCACAAGAAAACGCCATTAAAGTCCACAATAATAAGTTCCGATAAAGTCCATAAAAAAGCACCGTTGAAGTCCAAACACTTTTTTTTATTACAAAAAAATCAATTCGCTTTTTTTTTTAATCCGGATAGTATAGATCTAATGAAAAGCATGGACTTTTGTTCTTTGAAAGTATTTTCTTATCAGTTTGAATTATATTTTTGATAAATGATTACAATATCTGATTTTGATCCCCGTAAATCTGATCTTTGTATTACGATTTTCTATCAATCAAACATACATATTTTTTTTTTATATAGATTAGACCGTTGGTTTTCCCGTTTGAATGGTTTTACACTAGTAATTTTGGGGCCCTTTATAGCTTGTTTTTCGGTGTGAGCCAAGGCTCCGTGTTGAAGGCCGTTCATTGACCTATAATGGTTTACTTTTTTAAATTGTTATTTGAATGGAGAGTTGTCTCATTGGCACTCACACCACATCTTCCTATATCTACATGTATATACAACATTTCTTAAAAGTTATCTAGCTATGGTGCGCTTTTTTTATTCTTTAGTAAACATTTGTACATCCACAAGAAACTCCAACATAGCGTTATTTTTATGTATATGCTGGATACACTGACATATCTTGGAGCCTATATTTGACATTGAAATTTTCTTTGCAAATATATGAAAAATAAAAAAAGAAATCCATTCGGTGTCTGTTAGGCTCCACAGCAGGCAAAACGGTCCGTAAATTTCAAAAATAGACTGAACCATAATGTTCTTGTTTGATATCAACATAATTATACAGAGTTCCACACATTAATGCATTTTGAAGTGCTAAGCAGATTTCAATCACTCATTGTTTTGCATGTTTGTTTTGTTTTCTAAAAGGAAAATGTATTTGTTTCAAAATGCGTTGAAGATTAATAGAATAGATTATACGCAGATGCTGTTTTGTATTGTGTAATACCCATGATGAGTAAAAGTATAAAATATGCTATTTCAACAATGCTACATGTATATAATTATGTTCCAGACAATATGAGTACGCGTACGGTCCGGACCGTATAAAAATACTCGAACGTATGCTCGGCCCGTATGATTATAGTTTTTTACTCGTACGGTCTAGTTACGAGCTCGACCATACACGTATATTTGGACCATATGGGTTGATTTGTCAAATATGTTTCAAATATGAGTTCAAGTGCTCATTGAAATTGAAGTTATTGGAAGTACATACTTGTATAATGTTGGAAGATACGTTTACGTTTTTAGAATATTCAGAACTTTAATAGAAAAAAACGTCAAGCCAGTAAATGGTCAGAAGGATGTGTCACCTATAGTTTTTTGTTATATATATCATCATTGTATGATCATATAAAAATCTACGTTTTTCATACAAAATATTTAGGGACTATTTCATGCAGGATTTTAATCAAAATTGGTACCAATGGAAGCAGAATTCTCATTATAATAACTTTGAAGCGTTAATTATCAATTTCTGATGATATAACACAAAGTTTATATTTTATCTAAACATTTGATTTGCATCAGGAGAGAAACAAAAATAACTGTACTTTGCAATGAAAATTATGACTAAATAAACAAATATCTATTCAGACAATTCTGCGTCTTTCAACAAATGGTTTGTAAAAATCCTACTGTAAACACCGTCAAATGTAGTTTTGAATTTTTTTTTAATGATTTTTACATTCACTGACCGATTTATTCGTGTGTTGAGAAATTCAGAACTAATAAAAATATATGTATATGAGCATTGCATGGTGTAAATATAGGATAAAGGCAATAGGAACGTTCATCTTGCATTGACCCCGAACACAAACAATTGTGGAACTATGGTATAATCATAATTATTGATAAGATGTACGTCACATCAAAGTTCACGAAATCGCATTCAGAATTAATTTACTTTCTTCATCTCTTTTAAGATACTTTTTTTTAACATCGCGATGCATTCCGATATATTGCTATCGCCTATATTTCCATTACGTAACTTTCGTTTTGGATTTGTAACCGATCTATAAACATGATAAATACGCAGACATAAAGGAGTGCAAAAGTAACATCCCTTATCGTTTGTTATAAATACATTTATTCAATGAATACTGATAGAAATATTTTTGTTTAGAACATAATTTAATGATATGAAAATGTTTTGTCGTTATATATATATGTATAAGTAAAATATCATTGATAATACATATGCAAACGTACCGAAAAATAGTGTAAACTTGGACGCATGCGGAAGAATATCCCAAGAACGTTCTGCGGCAATCCCCAACACGGACCGATAACTCTGCATGGAAGTTTGTTTTGGCGGGAAAATATATATGAATGACTACTCATATCCAATTTGTTAGAAATAGAATTTTTACAAAAGAGTGTCCACCATGCACTTGCACTGCACTTTTATAAGAGTAGTAGAATAGAATGATGTACAAATGGATGAAAATTATATGTACATGTATAATGATTTGTATCACTACAAAATATTAGTTATTACGGTGAGGTTGAATTTCCTGTTATTTATTCATCATCCACGCACGAAGTTGTCTCAGGAAAAAAATATCTCTCTGTTTATTAACCTCAGTTTCAGGTATAGAGATGTGATTATTTTCTGAGACAAGTGCTTTTGACCATCCACAAGAACTTACGGTCATCCGATGTTCAGTATTTTACAATACTTTGATTAGCATTTTGAAAAGCCTAATGGAAGTCTAGTATGAAGATTTGAGCTGAAACTTTAACGAAATATAAACTTTAAGAAATCAATATGTTTCTGTTCTTTTCAATACACTTTTATTGGTTACTGTAGATCAAATTTAACATTTTGTGAGTTTATAGAAAGTCATATTAATCATTGAATAATTTTAAATGTGATTAAAAAAAACTTTACCAAGTTGAACAACTGCTGTATGTATATTGTCTTTCTATTGAAAACAAATACTAAGTACACAGTACACAGTACGGACACCATAAGAAAGCAGTCAATATAGAATAAGGAGATGTGGTATGATTGCCAATGGGACAATTCTCCACCAAAGTTCAAATAAAGTCAATGTAAGGAATTGGACAACAATGAGTTGTTTTAAATAAGGGTGTGCGGAACAATAACGACGTAGTTGATAAGGATTGGAGTCGAACGCATTTGCCTCGAGTGGGGTTCATCGAATTTACAACCTCAGTGTTGACATCCTAGTGATTACTGTAGATATACTTTTTAGATCGCTCGGCAAACCAGGCCTCGGAAAAGTTAATTTAAAGTCATATGAAACCAGTGAGTGGTGAAAAAAAATGTTTATTCAATTCTTGAACCAATGCATGTATATATCATAAACTTAGAACTCTGTGCACGATTTTGTCATTTTTTACGAAAATATATCGTTTTATTGTCAATTTTGTTCTCTCTGTCTGTTATGATTTAACGAATATGGCTGCTCATTAAATGCCGTGTTTTAAAGCCGAAGTTTACCGATTGTCACCTTATAGTAAACACATAACAAAAAGCATGGATATTGAGCACGTGTTTAACATGTACAATCAGATAATTGTTTATTTTAATGACAGATCCATGCGTATTGCTATCACCGGATTTTTACGAGGAGGGTTACGCTCAGGTCAATATGCATATGGAAAATATGTCGGCGAATTGCTTCCTGGAAGCAAGCAATCAAAAATAAGTAAACTTCTTCTAAATGTGGACAAATTAAAGAATTTTCCTCAGAAAAAAACTATATGTACATAAGTTGTATAATGAAAACTATCCATTTAGTTATTAAAAACATATGCATGATTTGTTTTAATTTGAGGTTTCTTTTGACTTTATCTGATAGAAAAAATATATGGTATAATTGCCGATGAGACAATTCCTTCTCTATCAGAGAATCTAAAAACTATTAAGGATCACTGTGACGTTACCCACGGTATTCGGTCTATTTTTCATTTGACCATTTCTTGATGCATAAGTAGGACAAAAAGAAATCAATTCTGCGTATTATGAAATAGTTACTGGTCTTGATTCATCATTCGGATCGAAATTAAATAAAACCTGATTTTAATAAAGGAGAAGGTCCGGTAAAACCCCTTTTTGGCCCCAAAATATAGCAGTTTTACCAAATTGTTAAAATGTAAACTTTTAGTTATTTATTGGACAGTAGAATGCTTCTGCTACATAAATATGGGCTGTTTTTGACCATACAATGCACATATATCGAGTACTAGCACCACTAAGTCATGCTATATAACTGAAATCTTCACAATTCTATCATTTTAGTTAAATTTTAGACGGTTTTCGCTTAAAACGAAAGTGGACGCATTCGTGTTCATCCTTAATATTGGAATGAGAGTTGTATTTTATGATAATACATAACATATATAAAGGTTTAGGATGAACATGGATGCGGCCACTTTCATTTTTCACAAAAAACATCTGAAAAGTGACATTTTTTAACAAATTTGGTAGGTTTTTCATTTTGAGCTTGAATCGGATCGTTTTTAACCGGATTTTTGTGTCGGTTATTGATTTGGGGATATACGGCGGGCGGTCGGATGGCCGGGCAGTCGGGCGGCCGGGCGGGCGGCAACCAAATGTTGTCCGTGCATTAACTCATGAACCGTTCAACCAAAGCTTTTTAAATTTTAATATGTTGTTACTGACAACAAAATGAAGGTCAAGTTCAATAATGACGATTTTGACTTGTACCGTTCAGGAGTTATTGTTCTTGGAAGATTGAAAAATGGCATTTCCAGTCGTGTCCGTGCATTTACGCATGAACTGTTCAACCAAAGCTTCCCAAATTTTAATATGTTGTTACTGATGACAAAATGGAGGTCAAGTTCAATAATGACGATTTTGACTTTTACTGTTCAGGAGTTATGGTTCTTGGAGGATTGAAAAATGGCATTTCCAGTCATGTCCGTGCATTTACGCATGAACTGTTCAACCAAAGCTTCCCAAATTTTAATATGTTGTTACTGATGACAAAATGGAGGTCAAGTTCAATAATGACGATTTTGACCTTTACCGTTCAGGAGTTACAGTGGAGATCACTTCTAACCTCTCATTAGAACTGTCAGAATATTCTGTCATAGAACTGTTCTAACCTGTCCTAGAACAGTTCTATCCTAGAACTGTTCTAAGTAGAACTGTCAGAATCAGTTCTAGGTAGAACTGTCAGGATCAGTTCTAGGGTAGAACTGTCTAAATCAGTTCTAGGTAGAACTGTCCAAATCACTTCTAACCATAGAACTGTCAGCAGAACTGACTAAATCAGTCAGGACTGTAGAACAGTTCTAAATGACGTCACTGCAGTAAGGGCACTTTAGAATTTAGAAGTAGTAAATCACTTCCAATTACTTTGCTATATATGAATTTGCAGATTTTCTATATTTTTTACTGATCAAACGACTTTTATTACGTTACATGTACAAATATCGAAGTGAATAGAAGGTTATCCAACTCATCGGAGAAATATTTTTATAAGATTGCATACGGAAACATCATTATTTACGTTTCTTCGTTCCCCGTTTTTAACAGTCTCTTCCTAAATAAAACTCTGCATTTAATTCATGGAATTTTAATCGTAATTTACCTTGTTTGCCTTGGATTTACATTCATTTAAGATTCTGTTTTGACAAATGTTCAAACGAAAATTGTACAGTGGATGAATTATGGGATATTAATGAAAAAAGTGTTGTACAACGTAAAAAAAGCTATATATACATTTGCACCATCTCGTCAATTTAGCCAGACTTATCCATAACGATTATAAATGATATCTGGGAGTCTGCAACTCATAAAAATATCCTGGATCAGAACATGAATGTTACATTTGCCCCAGGACGTTCGGCTACAAACAAAATCATGCATTTTTCTTTGCCTTCTTCAAATTATATTAACAGTATACTATTCCAAGAAGAGAACTTCCCATACATGTACTTTTTATTTTATTTTTAAAATAAAGTATATGAATCAGTCATGTGAGTGTTGGATGATGCCATTAAATAGTTTGGTTAAAAAAAAACCATCACAAACTACTGACTTAAACATGTTAAAAAGTCACTTTAGCATGTTTAATGACGGTTCATTATTATGGATACAGAGAGGAAATAGCGGCGGGCTAAATTCTTAGATATGGTATAAATACACGTTGTCGCTATTTGTCTGCCATTACTGGATATCACACAGGTTCCCGTACAATTTTGACGTCATAAAACAAAATATCTGACGCCACAATGGAAAAGTCATTGTTGTATGCTTCAAAAGTTCAAGAGGCCGGGTCAGCCAGGATTAGCGATAAGGTGTATTGTGTTTCAAAGTTGGTGTCATTGTTATCATACGATCCGTCCTCACACAGAAATAATATTGGTTTACCATGTTTACAATGAGGCCATATACATGTATATCTACATGATAAAGTGTAAATAAGTTCAGTTTTGGTTGATGCGGTCCAATAATTTTGTTAAAACAACTCTTACTCAGTCTGATATATCGAAACCACTGAAATTTGTTTACAATTCAATATTTTGAATAAAAAGAGGACTTGCTGATATTCTAAATTGATGTGGAGTTTTTTTTGTAGCCAATGTGTTCCAATATTCATTGATATTGCTGTCATTTGAATTATACAATCCATCGTAATATGTATTACTATAAGTTATTTAGTATGCGGCTATATATATATATTAAGATTTACATAACAAAGTGTAATTATGGTAAGTTTTGGTTGATGCTGTCACATATGGTCAGTTTTGGTTGATGCTGTCAAATATGGTCAGTTTTGGTTGATGCGGACAAATAATTTTGTTATGTTCATGAGTCAGTCTGAGATATCAAAACTACTGAAATTAGTTTACGATTCAAAATTTTGATGAAAAAGAGGACATGCTAGCACTATAAACTGATGTGAGCATAATTTTATTTTCCAATATTGCTTTCATTTATATTAAACAATCCATCCTGATATACAAATATAGGTGATTTACTTTGCGGCTATTAAGATTGACATCATGTACATAATAAAGTGCAAATATGGTAAGTTTTGGTTGATGCGGACAAATTATTTTGTTATACAAGTCAGTCTGAGATAGCAAAACTACTGAAATTAGTTTACGATTCAAAATTTTGATGAAAAAGAGGACATGCTGGCACTATAAACTGATGTGAGCATAATTTTATTTTCCAATATTGCTTTCATTTATATTAAACAATCCATCCTGATATAAAAATATAGGTGATTTACTTTGCGGCTATTAAGATTGACATCATAAAATTGAGAATGGAAATGGGGAATGTGTCAAAGAGACAACAACCCGACCAAATAAAAAACAACAGCAGAGGGTCACCAACAGGTCTTCAATGTAGCGAGAAATTCCCGCACCCGGAGGCGTCCTTCAGCTTGCCCCTAAACAAATATATACTAGTCCAGTGATAATGAACGCCATACTAATTTCCAAATTGTACACAAGAAACTAAAATTAAAATAATACAAGACTAACAAAGGCCATTATACTTTGCGGCTATTAAGATTGACATCATGTACATAATAAAGTGCAAATATGGTAAGTTTTGGTTGATGCGGACACATTATTTTGTTATACCAGTCAGTCTGAGGTATGAAAACTACTGATATTTGTTTATGATGTAATATTTTGAAAAAAAAAGAGGACATGCTGGCATTCTAAATTGATGCAAATGAAATTAGGTAGCATTGTGTTCCAATATTTCTATCATTTGTATTTTCATGATTTTACAATCCATCCTTACATATAAATATTACAGATTTACTATGCGACTATAAGAGTTACATAAAAAACAGCAAATATAATCAGTTTTGGTTGATGCGGTCAAATATGGTCAGTTTTGGTTGATGCGGTCAAATATTGTCGGTTTTGGTTGATGCTGTCACATATGGTCAGTTTTGATTGATGCAGACAAATAATTTTGTTACATGATTACATGTTACTGTCAGTCTGAGGTATGAAAACTACTGATATTTGTTTATGATTCAATATTTTGAATAAAAAGAGGACGTGCTCATTGGCAGATCAAGGGGGGGGGGGGTTCAGGAGTTGAAACCCTTTTTTTGACGATCAATGCATTTGAATGGGAACATATAGTTGGAACCCCCCTTTTTAAAATGGCTGGATCTGCCCCTGCATGCTGGCACTATAAATTGATGTGAACAAAATTGTTTTCCAATATTGCTGTAACTTGTACAGTACAGTCCCTCTTGACCTAAAATTAAAACGAAAGTACATACATGTACTGTGCAGCTATATAGATTTGCAGAAAGAAAGAGCAAATAATGTCAGTTTAGATTGATGTGGTCAAAAGATTTCTGTTAAACAGGTCCGTCCGAGGTATGAAAACTACTCGTAAACAGATATTACATTTGGTTAATGAGGTCAGATAATTTTGTTATGTGATAACGAGCCATCCTGACTCCCAGAATGACAAATGTAAAACAATTCAAATAATAACCCGCCCCCATAATACTAATTAACGGCCTAATTTATGTACAAAAAATGAAAGAAAAACAAATTTTTTATGTTACATATCAACAAAAGAAAATCACTGAATTACGGGATCCTGACTTGGAACAGGCACATACATGCAGAATATGGCGGGGTTAAACATGTTCTCTTGTCGATTATAAATCTGAAATAAAACCGGCAAAATAGCAAAACTCTATATAATATTAATTGCTATTTTGCCGAAGCCTTTATATTAAGACAAATAATTCTTAAAACTTATAAATCAATTCTAGCCGTAAAATTTATAAATCAATTTTAGCCGTAGAATTTATAAATTAATTCTGGCCGTAGAATTTATAAATCAATTCTAGCCGTAGAATTTGAAATCAATTCTAACCGTAGAACTGTTCTAGAAGTAGAACTGACCAAAGATTTGGTCAGTTCTACCTAGAACTGTCTAAAACTGTTCTAGGGTAGAACTGTCAGGATCAGTTCTAGCTAGAACTGTCCAAATCAGTTCTAGGTAGAACTGACCAAATCGGTTCTAGCTAGAACAGTTCTAACCTAGAACTGATTAAAAGGTGTCAGGCTGACAGTTCTACATACTGTTCTAGAACAGTTCTCCTGACAGATTCTGAGAGGATTTATGAGAGGTTAGAACTGATCTCCACTGTATGGTTCTTGAAAGATTGAAGAATGACTATTCCAGTAGTGTCCATGCATTTACGCATGAACTGTTCAACCGAAGCTTTTCAAATTTTAATATGTTGTTACTGATGACAAAATGGAGGTCAAGTTCAATAATGTCGATTTTGACTTTTACCGTTCAGGAGTTATGGTTCTTGAAAGATCGAAAAAATGGTGTTTCCATTCATGTTGTTGCATTTACTCATGAACCATTCAACCTAAACATTTCAAATTTTAATATGTTGATACTAGTGACAAAATTGAGGTCAAATTTGATATTGACAATTTTCACTTTTACCGTTCATCAGTTATGGTTCTTGTGATATTGACAGGACACAAATAAATGTAAATAAAACCGATTTGCTGTCGTTGTGACAGCCTCTTTTTAATGACTAAATCAGTTAAAATCTTTCACATAAACTAACTGAATCAAATAAAATAGACACTTAAGTGTTTAAAAAGAGGTTAAAATCTTTCGTCAGATGAACCTGAAATTTGAGGCCAAAATCTGTCCTTACCGGACCTACTTCTTTAATGTTATGTATTATTACACAATTAAGCAACGATTCCGTGTTTATAATGCCATTTTTGCTGTGTAAGACGTAACAACAATAACTAACCATCCAAATATAAACGAAGAAAACATACAAACTACTGAATGAATTTCGATGAAATTTGTACAGATGGGATATAATATGATCATACTTATGGTGTGAAACGGTCGACAAAAATATCCTGTCAGTTCGCAATCGAGCGGCTATTTACGAAATTCAAAAGAGCTGTAATATTTGAAAATTCGAGTATTCAAAAATGAAAGCAAGCATTTTGATATATCAATATTTTCACATTATATATAGAAAAGGTTCGCCATCTCTACATGAAAATGTGATTTTATTCAATATTACGTACATATTTTTATTTCTAACACAGCTTCTCTCATTTTTATTTTTTTTAGTATTTTCCGCGTGTCCCTTAAATGTTACCATAGAGCAATTGTTCAAGATTTTTTAGTACCATGATAATTTAGGGTATTTCAAATTTGTGACAGACAAATAAACTATGAAAACAAATGTTACTACTGACATGTGATTTTTTTTAATGATTTGTTTAAGCCTTCAATATTAAGGAAATGCTATTTTTTCATCAATTTCCACCAAGTTGTCCGTGTCTCTCCAAAATGTTACCACGTCCAAATTGAACGTTTTTTGCACGGAACGTCAATGTAACGTAATATATATAATTTTATTTTCCATTGACTGAAAGTTTAGAATGTTTGTGTCTTTACCATTTAACACGTTCTGTGCAATGTTTGTTGGAGATAATTTTTAATAATTTCTTTTAAAAGGTAATAAATAAACAAGGAAATTTGACTTCCTTCAAAGTTTTGTAAACCTTTTAATGATCTTAAAGGCGTCGAAATTTTTGGTAAAAATAAGTTTTCTATAATACCGAAGCTTTCGACTTTGGAACATTTGAAGGCTTAAGTTGATAACATTTATACTCTTAAAGCACTAAACAGATTTGGTACTGGCTGTATCCACGTGATATATATGTCTAGATATAAATACTCGTGATGACGGAATCCTGAGCATCATATTACAGTATGTGCATTTTGCAACAATTGACATGCTTGGGCAATGACAAATATTTGAAATATATACTTTCAATAAGTAAAGATTATGAAGAAATACAGTTTATTTGTCAAAAACATATAATCAGTCATGTTCACAGTCTATTCTTTTTAAGTAGTTAAACATCAAAATGTCAGCTGTATTAAATATAGTGCAAAGCTTTGACGTTTTGTACAGAAGTCGGTTGAAATAATTGAAAAACTACGTCGAGTAACGTTACCATTACTAAACAGAACACTGTGCGTAACGTCTGTACGTCCTTTAATACTGAGCAAAAATGATACTTCACAGAAAGCTATAAAAGGCCTCGAAAAAAAAATGTTAAACAATTCAAACGAGAAAAATAACGGCCTGATATATTTATATAACAATAAATGGGAAAATAATTTGATATACAGAAACAAACGACAGCCAACGAGTAACATGTTCCTGGGACACGTACATGCAGAATGTGGCTAAGTTTAACATATTGCTGGCGTTAAACCATTCCCTAATCTGGAACAGTGTTGAAACAGTACAACATATACACTATTGTGCCAAAGTTTGGGTAAATTTATTATAAGTCAAAACCTAATCAATATTCTATTTACTGATATTAATGTTATACAAGTACATGTATGATGCAAGTAATATTTAAATTTCCACTTATATCTCCGGAAGAGTGGTTTAAATATGTAATATATTTCTTGTTGAGTTGCTGTCTCATTGAAATGTACTCAAATTAGGTTTTATTGGAAAACAAAATGTTGTATTGAAAAGAGGAACGCATTTCAACGGAGATAAATCAAAAATATAATATTAATTCATATTTCATGTATTCGATCTCACCGTGAAATAGATGCGTTTCAAAATCCCTATAACGCAAAAATAGTTACGTTGCCTATAATAATATAGAGAGCGTCAAATTAGCGATGATGTGACATTTTGCTAGACCACCATGCGAACGGTTTATTTTAATGATTTGTACAGTGCACTTTACTTTATAGTTAAAAATATCAAATATTCATTTTGCAAAGGAATTTGATATTATGGTGATGTTTTCGAAAAACTGATCCTGTTTTTACCCTCTTTGAAGGTTTTTAACTACTTGTCCTTAATAATAGTAGACACCCATTCAACGCATCGATATCCGATACTAGTTGAAAAAAAAACATAATTTAAAGCATAGAATATTTTCTTTTTTATTTGGAATTTCTCATACTTGCTCCATTTTTACGTTCTGAAAATCATAGCACATTATTTTTCGCTGTTTTCTATAGCCAACAACGAAATTACTAATGTAAAACGTCGGTTAAAGGTTTGTGATAGGAGACCTTTGGGGATTTATTTACTTCGTATTTCGTTTTGTTTAATATTATAACTAAGATCGCTGTCCTAATGAATGCCGTTCAAATGTTATAGATTAGGAGGCACGTCTGATTTGTACATTAGTTACGTCAAAAAGTGATTATATACAAAGAATAAGAAGAAAAAGGAAAACAGTACTTGAAGAATACAGTAATAATGGTTGTAATAAATTAATAAACAACGAATTTACGAACTTTTTAGAAGATATCCAAATTGACCATCATCATCATAATACAAATATCAAATTAATGGAACAACACCATCAATAGATACTGTACTTTTTTTTCATTTATCAAACTGGTAAACAAATAACTACCGAGAAGAAAAGTCCATGCTTTGTATTGCACTGACGGGATTAAACGAAAAAATACGAATTGATGTTTTTTATCAATAAAAATAAATGTGTGGACTTGAGCGGAATTTGTTATTGGACTTTAACGGCGTTTTCTTTCGGACTTTAGCGGAGGTCATTTTGTAGACTTTATCAGAAAGTTTGTGGACAATTAAGCGGAAAGTTTGTGGACTTTAGCGCCGTTGTGGACTTTAGGGGCAATTTGTTGTGGACTTTAGCGGTGTTATGGACTTTAGAGGAATTGTGGACATTAACGGTGCCACAAACCTTCATCAAATAAAAAAAAAATACATTACAGTCGGTTATAAAAAGCCCAATGTAATGAAAAAGGTAAAAAGAATTTCACACGAGAAAAACTAATGACTTAATGCAGATCAAAACAATTATCAACGAAAAATAAATATGACGGACATTATCCAACGACAACAGCAGAAGGTGGGCTTACTCGGTTATACTACTTATGCTAATGATAACGAAATAATCTTTAATAAACAACGTATTTTGTTTAACGTCGAATATAATTGGAATTGGATATTACAAATGTATATAAGACCTAAAAGGTTAAACAACAATCTATAGAATAAAACATAGGAGCTAAAGTCGTAGCAAGACGAATTCAATTAAAAACCAAGAATATCATTTGTGTTCTGTAAAGTTAACAGATCCTTTTGAATATATGTGTGACACCCGTGTCTTGAATAAAATAGATGATCAAAACGTTATCCATAAAAGATTAAATGATTTTGTATATACATGTTGACCGATATGAAAACAACGAAGTATGAATTTTTTAAGCATCTGTAGAAATAATGGAACGAATAACAATAAGTCTATTTTGAATTGTCATATCCCTTATATTTGTATTAGACAGGTAACACGTATGTATGTGGCATCGACCTAAATAGAGACATACACTGTATTGAAATGTATATTCATTGTCATAAACCCTGTGGTGTACTGCAATTGCTCATCCCTACCATTTTAAATGTTTGATTGTGTCTTTTCAACATGTATTCTGAAACCAGTATTTTTATAAAATATTAGAAATACAAAATGTATATTTACAGTAGACATAAGTGTCTATGTACCATTGTTAAGGAAAGCAGGAGATATTAAAGGAACAATTAAAATCCACAAGGTAAAGGCAACGTTGGGGGAAAAAAAGTCACAGAATACAACATTAAAATCACAACTTTGAAACAGGAATGGTTTCCCGGCCGTGTTTCAGAATGCGAATAGCCTAAAACAGATAGTTACGATTTGACAACTAGGTTGCTACTTGTTTCATTTTGCTTTTTGGCGTCAGTTTAGAGAGCGATTACGTATTCGTATTAAATGTAACTGATTTCTATATCTAATGACCTCCCTTGAAATGTTATTCTTTTCATCAATATTTTACTTATAATTCAAATGATCATCTAGAGTGATTGTGATATTCACTTACTTGATAAGAGTATACAAATAACGAAATACAATTTTGATGTCATCATTTGATCTTCACATATCCCATTCAGTGTTCTGTATATATTTTTAAATCTTTTTATTACTTCCGTCTTCTTCCTAACTTGTAAACAGTAAACAAACGATTTAAGTTTAAATTTAAACTTTACGATTGACATTATGTGACAACTTTTTAACAATAAAAATACAGCTAAGTCTCATACAGAAAGTCTTTTAAAAAAAAAAAAAAATGTGCATCGATTAATCATGACCCAACTGAACAATAAGTCCTCGATTCTAGCATTGACCAATGTACAAGAAAGACAGAAGATCAAAATGGACTGATGTATGCTTACTGCACGTCTAAAACCAATGAAAAACAATCTATAATTTTCCCTCACAAAAATCAAATATAATAATGTCTCTTAGACATGACAAAGCAAATGATGAAGGATTATTTAATGAATTTCTTCTCATAAGAAATCTTGTTATTTTTATTGATGTTGAATTCATCAACGCAGTCACCAAAGTAAATGACACCCATTTTTAGTAAAGCTGGGGTCACACATTCACGATTTTACTGCCGTCCTTGACAGGAACATTCCCGATTAAAATTTATTAAAAGTCTGATCAAGATCCTATGAATCGTGGATGGAAATTCAAACTTTAATTAAAATTTGTAAATAATTTAGTCACGACAACAATCAGATATTGTTCAGGAAGCGTCGATATTTAACCGTTTCCAAGCGAATTTATCCCGATAATCCCGTTCTAAATCCGCTTCTAATTCGATTTGTATTTGTTGCATATGGATTGAATAGATGCATAATGTATAAATCAAATGCTATGTGGGGTGTACGTCAATGCAAGAGTAAACCCAACAAAAGACAAAATAAGTTTGGAAGTCTGCATTAACTTGTTAACAAATAGACAGGTTCTTATTTGCGATCTGAGGGGTCTTGAAAATAAAAAAAAAATAGACCTGCCACAAAAAATAGATTTATATGTTAACACAGAACATTAAAAATATCACAAGTTAAGATTAAGTTCCTGACTTGAGGCATGTACATTGAAATTGTGCAGTGTTGATTAACAAGTTATTTACGATCTCTATGTTCCTTTTTTACAGTCTCGACGATAATTAAGTTAACAAAACGTACATCTAGTCGATGGTCATATAATCATGCCGAGCACAATGCATATTGATAAGCCACACATTTGTAATTCGGATGTAAATCATAAGTGGCTTTCTGCAATTTTTGTGTTTTACATCATTTTTTACGTTGGAAAGATTCATTTAAAAAATTCAAATTTTATTATAATGTATGCATAACATTGGACGTTTGCCTCATCGACGAAACTGGTTTGGTTTATATTTGAAAAATATTTTATTTGATATTTATAAAAGTAATATTTTTCCGACACAAGTAAATCATTACTCGGATGTACTTTACAGGAATTTTGGGATAAAAAAAACATGTATAATACCACCAGAGGGGAAATATAACTCTACAAAATTTCATAAAGATATGCTCGTCAGAAGAAAAAATACACATGGAATTTAAGATTTTGCTCCCCACCAACTTATAATTACAAATTACATTACCTTAGCTGACAAAATATCAAGACAGAAAAATTGGCGTCCCTTACACACACACACACACACACACACACACACACACACACACACACACACACACACACACACACACAAAAGATAGAATAAAAAAATATTATTCCTTAGTTAAAAGAAGTTCAAAAATTTGCAACCTTAAATTTAGTTAAAATGGAAAAAAAACCTCCAAAATGTTATACTTGGGCCCGTTTAACAACTGGCCGAGATACCCACTTACCTCTTGATAACACTCATTTTCACCTTGTGCAGTGTCCATACACCCAAGTTGTGCTTACTTATATAATTGTGTTTTTTTAGGCGTATAACTGCGTTTGTGTCCTGAACATTTATGAACTATTTGCCACTGGGCGTTAAGCGACCAAAAATCATAAATCTGCCAAGAATGATTTCATTTTATCGTCACAAATCCAAAATAAACTCAATATACACACACAGATTAATTGATGTAGGTGTGTGCGCAATTGAGTGTTTCTACTCAGCATACATATTCTTTGCCTCCTATTCTAGATCTTTACCTTTGCCCATAATTGGCACAGCTCATTCAGAGACAGAGACGGTTGAATTTCCCGACAAACACAAGTTATCCAGTTTGCCCTGAGTATAATTTGTTGTTTGTGTTTCTTTTGTTTTACGATTCAATGTTTGTTATATAGTGTGAACTCTGAAATGTCAATCTTTATTTGTAATGATGTTGATGATCACGTGCACCTTTTTGTTGGTTGGCTATTGTTTTGTGGTCATTTATCCTACTAAATTAAACTACTAGTAAATGTTGTAGTTGAATTAAAGAGTAACACCAATTTTTTTCCCTCAAAATTTACTTCACATTTCATTTTCAAAACATTGTAGTATCCTTGTCTTGCTCATCTACTTAAACCGCATATTCATTTAAAACAATAAATGTGAATCTTTGAAAAAAAATATCGCCAGTATATACGTGAATCGATTATTGATTGGTTATCTCCCCTGATTGTTTCCCGCCTCACGATTATTAATGAATGTTTCTTCATAGATAGAGGCAACAGTAGTATACCGCTGTTCAAAACTCGTAAATCTATGGACAAAAAACAAAATCGGTGTAACAGACTAGAACTGAGGGAAACGCATTAAATATAAGAAGAGAACAACGACACAACATTAAAATGTAACACACACAGAAACGGACTAAAAATTAGACAAAATCCGACGAGAATAACAAATATAACATCAAAACCAAATACATGAATTTGGGATAGAAAAATACCGTGACATGTCTTATAGTAATGTGAATTCACACTCAAATATAAGAGAAAACAAACGACACAACGGAAACACAACGTTAAAATGTTACACACACAGAAACGAACTATGATATAACAATGGCCATTTTCCTGCCGTGGTACAGGACATTTTTAAAGAAAAAAATGGTGGGTTGAACCTGGTTTTGTGGCATGCCAAACTTCGCACTTTAATGGCAATGTTAAATATAACATTAAAATGACAACATAATATTACAGGACTACAATACCAATAAATAGAAGAACGTATTAGACAAAGAAACACATGCATAATAGATAACAAAAAGCATCAGGATTTGTTGTCAACGATTAACCGGTTAACCGTCGGAATGACCGAACATCGAATACCAAAAACGCTAACCGGTTAACAGGACTTTTTTCCATTCTCATAGATTTCATATATTACATGTGTATCGAAACCATTAGATAATTTTGTTTAATTATCATCATGGTAATTAATTTGACAGATGAATTGTCCAGTATATTGATTTCTATTGTTAATAAAAAAAAAAAGATCAAATGACTTAAAATTTCGACAACTTGTCTATCAGCTGGGGACAAAATATTAAGTAATTCAAAACTTAATTAGTATACATGTTTTTATAAACAGAAACTTTAAATTTCATTTTCTTTTTGATCTTATATTGTGTGAACCTACATACTAATTTACAACCTCCATCGTGCAAGGTTTTGTTATGCTAAAACGAAATACCAACTCAAAAATTGTGAAAGGCAAAATTCTACCTGAATGTAATTAATGTATTCTTAATGATACGAGGAGCAGGCTTGATCAAAAATTTTTTCAATCTGTAGTAATTCAAACGCCGTTGTTATAGTAGATACGGTGTATTGGATTATTAAAAGTCACCGACAAGCCTTATAATACCAAAGAACAAACTTCAATTTCATCGTATTATAAAGACGTACATTTGAAAGGTACTATAGATAAGGCCTTCAAATATCACCGTTATCTACCGGATAACTGATTAATCCGTCTAAATGGATGAACAATATGGAAACACATATTATATTTCTGTATAGTTTTTTTTTAATTTGTGTTTTAGATAACTTTAAAAACGTTTTTATAAAATTCGGTATATTTTTCATGCTTGTGTTTTTGGCATGTACTTTTATGTATAACGAAGGAGATGTGGCATGATTGGCAATCAGTTAACTTTACTTATGAGTTCAAAGGCCACATTTTCATTTCAAAATTATATTATTTTTCTATGTAGTATTTAGTAAACTTGTTTTTGTTTTTATTTTGTATCTTTTCTTCATTTTCCTGGGCGTTATAAGTATATATGTTAGCGGCAATAAGTGAAATTAGGCATTAAGCTTAAATCCTTGGCAATAAGCTAACGCCTAGGCATTTAGTTATTGCCTAAAATTTTCAGGCATTAAGCTTATTTTCTGAAATCTGATGATGATTATTCTTCCTATTGTCGAACATAATTTTAGGCAATAAGTAAACTCTGAAATTTATGCATATTTGGTGATTTATTCTTGATATAAAGTCGTTTCGCAATTATATTTCTAATATTACATGTATAAATATACATTCATTTGATTAATCTTCAAATTAAATAAGCTTAGTAATTTTAGCAGTTAAAAAACAGAATTTACGCATATAAATACATAAATGTTTTCGCGGTATCACAAAATTTTAAAAGATTTAAAAAAGTGATTGTATCCAATTAAAAAAGGGGGAGATTCTTTAGAGTAATTATAAAATTTATTTGAAAATTTGTACACTTCACTAATCGAGCTGGTTTGAACTGGTCAAAAGTTGAAAAAATTAAGATAAGATATTTGCTCACATGAATATTTTCCATTTGTTTTTATTGGATATTAAGTAAATTTTCTTTGTCAGCAGTTCCGCAATTTGTGATAACAAAATGATTTTAACACAAATTTCTATCAAGTTTTTATATTCATAAATTATTATTTGATGCGTTTTAATATAAACAACATATTGTATTACTCATTTTATTTCCGTTCTCTTGTGGACAGTTGCCCTAATTGGCAATCATACCACATCTTCTTTTTTATATATAGCATGAAACTGGGTCCTGTAGTTTTGCCTTGGGAAAATTATATTTTTTTCTTTTGTTCATTTTCAAACGTTGAAATAACATAAAATAGTTGAAGCTTTCATTACTTATACGAATGATCCTCGAGATTTTTTTTGAAATTTTAAGTATGAAAATAACATTAACGGTACCAATTTTCCTGCAACATATGCGCATTTCGACAATACGTGTCTCTTCAGTGATGATCGTGGCCAAAATATTTTAAATCCAAAGCTTATATAAAAGATGAAGAGCTATAATCCAAAAGGTCCAAAAAGTATAGCTAAGCCATGAAAGGAATCAGAGCTTTGCATGAGGGAGATCCATTCCTTAATTTTATAATAATTTCTAACATTTTGTAACAGCAAATTTTAATAACACCAAAACAAACGTATGTTCATGCCAGTAACGAAGTACTGGCTACTTGGCTGGTGATACCCTCGGGGACTAACAGTCCATCAGCAGAAGCATCGACCCAGTGGTAGTAATAACATTAACGGTACCAATTCTCCTGCACCTCGAAATCAGTTCCCTCAAAGCATATAATGGTTTTACCGATTATATATTTAATTTAACTATTTAGTTTAAACATATGTATTTATAGTGGATTGTGAAACAAGTTTTGTAACTTATATTAATCCCTTTCCACTTTGCGGGTGTGAGTCGGCTACCTTGTAGCGGCATTAGCCTGCTCTTTTTCGAAATCTACAAGGGTGTCTTTAACGTGCAAGAGATATGGCTCTCTCTTAACACGGGTCAGCCATTTATCGTCCCCTCCTGACGGACTATCATCGTTACCTCGAGACCATACTCGCAAATGGTGTCAAGGGAGAGCCGAAAATTCAGTTCCTGAAATTTTCATCCCAGACGGGAATCGAACAAGGAACCTTTTAACTATTTACAGTTAGTTTGTTCAATTCTTATATAAAACTTAGTTATATTTTTTACCTATGTTTTGTTTCAAAGAGTTAAAACGTACAATTATAATATCAAAATTATTTATTACCCTTTAATTCAAGGATGTTCACTTCTGAGGAGCCAAAAATTTCTAGAATTAAACTTTTTTTTCCAAACCTGATTTTTAAGTTTATAAGACTGTAAAAAAGTCATTGGTGAAATTATTTGTATTAACCTGTGTATAATATGACGTAATTTTTTTCTTGTTGAATTTTCTAAAATTGTTTACCATTTCACAGCGGTTTTATAATTTTTCTTTGATCATACCTTATTTTCATTAACTATGTTTTTACATTGTATCACAGATCAAATTTAGTCGTTCATTGTGTGTACATGTGTGTTACTACTTTTTTCTGTTTGAGTTCAGTCATTCCAATTGATATTTTATATTGTGTCATTATATGTTGTGATGTTAAACTATTGCTTCAAAAAAGGGTGAAGGTTTGAACCATTAAAATGTTTAATCCCGCTGCAATTGGTTGCATCTGTCTTAAGTCAGGAATCTGATGTTCAGCGGTTGTTGTCTGTTTATGTGGTGCATAGGTGTTTCTCGTTTTTAGTTTTTTTTTATATTGATTAGAGAAGAAGAAGAAGAATTGTTTATTATAGTGCAACCTGAATATAAAGTATATCGTTACATTAAATACATAATATAAAACTTCAGCCAGCCAAATAGGCTTATGATGCACTGTTTGAATCGTTATTTAACATACATATAATTAAGAGACTTTATCATTGTTCATAAAATTTAGTGTCATGTTATATATATAAGCGAATTGCAAAAAAGATAAGATAAATAATTTCAAATCAAATGATCATAGTGTTAAAGTTCTGATATGATAACAGTCTGCTATAAAATTTGCCACGAATTTGCTAAGTTTGTGGTTAGAAAGAAGCTCACACAGTTTATCAGTGTCAGAAAGACCAGATATATTACGGAATGTTACACAAATATTTTCAAACAGTTTGTTTCTTTTCTCTGTATATTTTGGACAGTGGATCAAAAAGTGTATTTCGTCCTCAACGGAGTTTGTATCGCACATTTTACAAGTTCTGCGTTCTACTGGAATGTTTCTAACTCGTCCCTTTTCGATTTCTAAAGGAAATGTCCCACACCGCATACGTGAAATAGAAGATCGCTGACTTCTAGTTAAGCAACGTTTTAGAAAGGTTTCTGTTTCAAATTCTGTTTTAAATAGTTTGTACGTTCTCAGTTTAGGCATTTGCTGAATATTGTTTAACCAAGATTGTTTATGTTCGTTTTCTAAATGCGTTTTCACAGAATTGATTAAGTATGGCGTTATAATATGTTGATTCTCTAGAAAAAATACATCGCTGAGTCCGCATGAATCAAACAGTTTCTTTGCGTGATTGAACCACGTATCACGATATCTAGTAGATATAGTTTGATCCCAGACGAAAACTTTACGACATATTCTAGTGTCAGGTAATTTAACTAGTCTGCAATAAAGACGCACAATATTGACCTGAATTCTATGATGAACCGGATACCATCCCATATCTCCAGTGATTGCGGGTATCGGCGTTGTTAGACTTACACCGAGAAAAGTACGTATAGCTCTATATTGTAGTCTTTCTAATGAATCATAGCGCTTATGTCCCCACACACCGGATCCATACTCTAGTATAGGTAAAACTGTCGAGTCAAAAATCTTCGTATATGTATCAAAGTCCATTCCATCCATTGCATAGTATTTCGACACAAGTGAACCTAAAGATCTGCTTCCACTGGAAACTAGTTCGTTTGTTGTTTCCTTATAATCCAAATTTTCAGTAATTACAAGTCCAAGATATCTGTATTTCGAGACTGTTTCGAGAGTCATATTGTTTAGCTGGAACTCATAATCATTCTTAGGTTTCGAAGCTTTCCGTACGTGCATTATCTTAGTTTTGTCCGTATTCACTTTAAGTCGCCATGTCTTTGACCAATCGGTTACACAGTGAAGTAATGATTGTAATCCATCTACTGTATCTGAGATCAGTACAATGTCGTCGGCGTAGAGAAGACAGCTTAATGAATCTGTTCCAATGTTAATTCCTTTACCTATGCGGTTTATTTCCGTTACTAGATCGTCAACAAAAACTGCGAACAGTGTCGGTGCTAAATTGTCACCTTGACGGACGCCTGCTTCTACTGAAAACCAGTCTGTTAGAGATCCGTTTAAGCGTACCGCTGCTTGAAGTTTTTCATAAGTTGACTTGATCGCTTTGTACATATTTCCATGAATTCCAATCGACAAAAGTTTGTGAAAAAGTAGGTTGTGATCTACGGAGTCGAACGCCTTTTGAAAATCGATGAAACAAAGAAAAGTGTCTTTATTCGCAAGTTTTCGATTTCGGAGAATAGTGCACAAACTGTATATATGGTCCAAGCATGATCGGAGTTTCCGAAATCCATTCTGTTCCTCGCTGAGTAAACTATTATCCTCTAGATATTCAAGAAGTCGAGTGTTAAGAATATTGCTGTACGTTTTCGCTATTGTTGAGATGAGGCTGATACATCGATATCCTAACGGATCTCTGTAGTCTTTTCCCTTCTTCAAAAGCGGGTGAATGATACTCTTGGCCCAGTATTCCGGAACTATTCCATGCGTAAAACATGTGTTGATTAGACCGTTGGTTTTCCCATTTGAATGGTTTTACACTATTACTTTGTGGGCCCCTTTTATAGCTTGCTGTTCGCTGTGAGCAAAAGTTCCGTGTCGAAGGCCGTACCTAGACCTATAATGGTTTATTTTTATACATTGTTACTTGGATGGAAAGTTGTCTCATTGGCACTCATACCAAACTTTCTATGTCTATCCATTGATTATATAATTAGTTGTGAATGTTCCCTTCTGTCTCTTCTTTTCAAATTTACACATTTGTTTCTTTTATATTTCCTTTTACTATGACGGTAAAGGGAAATGTTCTCAGTGAAATAGTTCTCAATTTCTATACGGATCAAATGAATTATATGTTTGTTTACTTTGCTCTATTTGTTATATGTGTTCATTTGCTCAGTAAATGAAAATATGAAAACAGGAAAGATTGATTAAAAAAATCAGAGGTCAATTATGATTTTAACCAGATTTAACAAAAACCTGGTGGCTTCAGTCCATTTACTTTGTAACCAGTCCAACCACTATTATGTTAGAGTTGTATAAATGCATATAAAATCCTTTAGAAAATCAGATAGAAAAAAAACCTGGCAAAACTAACCAAAAACAAAACCACTTTCCATCTCAAAACCAGAAAAAAGTTTTTGAAAGACATGAAATAAAAGCGATGCAAGTTATGATATGATTTTCAATAATTACTGACTAATTCCTTATAATACAATATTGGTTTTTTCTTTATATTTCATATGAGTTTACAGTAAAACCACTAAACTATTTCTTTTTGCAACCATTAGGGGATTTTAGCATTCACTTTATACTAGTGACAATCGAAATGTTCGGCAGATTCTACTATCAAATTGCCATAGGATCAAACTAAAAGAGGTCCGTATACATTCCTTAAAAAAATCATAATTAATGTTATAATGATTTGCCATTTACAAGAAAAAAACAAAAAAAAGGTATTTACTGGTTTCGACCAGTTTTGAAAAAAAAGTAGTGCTACATGTATATTATGGCATATTGATTACACTAATGCACATTTAGAGATTTAAAGTGTGATACACAAAAAACAATCTAGAAATACAAAATAGTTTATAAAAGCAGTGGAATAATTTGATACAAATGGTAGCGGATATTTTAGGTTTAGATGATATAAAACATTTCATATATACATATTGACACGATGTTTTGGGATTTAAAATCATATATTGTTCAGCAGAATTTGACGTTAACAAATGTGTCTAACATATTATAATAAACATTATAGAAAAATCAATTTATAAAATATGTAGATCCTTAAATTTAAAACACCCGCTACTTATTTTGATGTCTTCTTGGGCTGAAAATATAATATTTGGCATCATATATGATATGCGACTAAATAATAATAAATGACAGTATTAAGTATTTTAAAACTACTGACACTGGATATGCATACACCAATTATAAAATAGTAGAGTATTGAAATTAATGAATAACGTGTGTTTCTTCCTTAATGAAAAACAGAAACAAATAACTAGTATATAATTTTGTTGGACACCATGATCAGTATCCGAGAAATTAAGTGCATTCTACACGTGCTATTGGTGCATTTCGGTGGCTTATTTTCTACTGTTTCTCAATAATTTAGTACAGCCCTTCGATGGTGTAAACTTTACAAAAAAAACTTTGCATGGTGTAATGGTAGAAGGTGTATGGTGCTGTGGTGTATGGTGTATGGTGTAAGGAGAATGGTGTAGCGTGCGATTGGGAACGGTGTGAATCAATGGTGTACGACATTTAAAACTATGCAAACGAACTGATTTTTAATTTTATACATTAATTTCCAATAAAGAAATCCTTTTGTAGTCGCACGCTTGTTTTGAAATTAATTGCATTACGGTGTAATGTGTAAGGTGTATGTTGCAAATGTGTAACGTGTATTGTGTAATGGCACAGTATATATCGTGTAATGGTGCATGGCGAACAGTATGATGGTGTTTGGTGTTAGTAGGAAATTTACACAATCCATGACTGTAGCTATTTTGACAATCCATTTATTTGGAGTGTTAAAGTCATATGAAACCTCAAATAAAAAAAAAAAAAAATGATGCATATATTTTTTTATAACTTAGTGGATAGTTTTCATTATAAAACTTATGTACATATACTTTATTTTAAGAAAAGTCTTTAATTTGTCAACACTTACACGAGGATCATTTATTTTTTAATTGCTTGCTTCCAGGAAGCAATTCGTAGAGATAGTTTTCGTATGCAAGTAACCTAAGCGTGACGTTTCTCGTAAAAATCCGATGATCGCAATACGCATGGATATAAATTGAAATAAATTATTATCGATTGTACATGTTATACATTTGCTCAATATCTATGCTTCTTTGTTGATTGTTTACGTAAAGATGACAATCGATAAACTATGGCTTCGAAACACGGCAACTAGTTAGCTGCCATATTTGTTAAATCATAACAGACAGAGACAAAAAAAATTGACGATTATACGTTATTTTTGCATAAGAAATGATAAAATATTGCACAGAAGACTAAGTTTATGATATATTTAATTTATGCATTGGTTTAAAAATTGGATACACATTATTTTTTCACCAGTCACGCGTTTCAATTGACTTAAACATTCTTTCTAAGCTTAGAAGATAAATTAGGTGGATCGCTTTACCATAAACTTGAGTTTTTCCTTTTTAGCACTCTACAATCTTTGCTACATTGGTTAATACATGAGTGCTAACAAAATGTTTAACCCCGCCACATTGTTAATCACATATTTTTAATCAAGAGCCTGACATTAAGTGATTGTTGCGTACCTAGTTAATGTCTGTCATATTTGTCTTTCGTAAATTCCATTGTTATATAAGAGACCTTTGTTTTTTCACGTTTGAGTTGTTTGTCATTTTTCATTTAATTACAATACGGTTCTGATGTTTCTTAATGTTGACATTGCATGTGTTTCTCTTTTAACCGGGGTCAAAATAGTAATAAAAAGATGTGGTGTGAGTGCCAATTAGACAACCATACATCCAAATCATAATGTGTAACAAAATAAACCATTATAAGTGAAAGTGCATGTGCATACAAATGCAGTGGTTTTAAACGTTTTAACAGGCGCCAACCTTCACCCTAACCTGAAATCGTAGTGTAACAAAGTTAGGACAGCCGAAAATGTAAACGTTTGGAGGATATATAACATTTAAGAGCATTAGTATTTTGTTTTTTCTCACCTGACTGTATTTGTTTAAAGTACCATAGGCATGCGCTTCAATTATTGTCCCACATTTCTCGTATGTATTAACACTGGTAGAAAAGAACATACAGTTGTTTGGAACATAAAAATTGCGAAATATTTTTGTCATTATTATATGAGATACATATCAAAATCTTTTTTAGAAGCTTTTCCTATGCCTTTCACAAAACATACACGAGGGACAAGTAAAATTAAATGGTCATTAAAGTAGTTTTAAACGAAGTTGAATGACCAAACCTATAGATAATTTCACTTAACATAGAAATGACACAGAGTATTATTAGTACACATTTGATTCCGACTGTGATAGCACAAGTGTAGCATGGTGTTCTTTGAACAAACATGCTTCATATATTTCTATTAAAAAAACATTACTTGATAAATAAAACGCTAAAATCATTCCGGTAACACACAATGAAGGTTCGAAAATAAAATTCTGATTTCCATATTTATGTTGTGTCTCAATATTTCTCGAGGTTCAGATATTTTGGTGATTCACGCCTTATCCATTTTATTATTCGTGTTTATTTCTTGGATGTTTTACTACTCTACGATTAATTGAATTTCACAATTTCCATATATGATGACGATAACATCAATCTAAAATTTTAATTGAAATGACTGTGTAAATATTATTACCATATTTTTGTTTATTTGTTATCTAAACTGATTTATCGCAACATAGTGTTTCTTATTATCAAAATCACAACAACCAGTATTCTATATACATACCCATGCTGTTGAAGTTGATTTGGTTCTAAAAATATTGTAATTGAATATTATGTTTTCCTATTGATTTAAAGAGCGTTTTTGTCGATTCTGGGGTTCTACTTATTCTTATTTAAATAGAAAGCATAAAAAAAACCCACTGAGAACGACTATGTTCGCGTACCTGTCCAAAGTCATCAACTTGTTCACAAAATAATCGTACGACAAAAAGTACACCATGAACGTTTCAGTATAAGTAAAGATAGAGTACATTGTTTTCTTATTTAATATTTTTTTCGAGAAAAAAACCCTCAACCCTAAACCCTAATCAGTACATGTAGTTATCGTTTGGAACAATTTAATTATTATTGACAACAAAGCTTTTGATATCTTTTTTAAAGTCATAAGAAACATGTCACTAGTGCAAAATAATAATTGTTCAATTATTAAACAAATGTATGTATACGCCTGTCCCAAGTCAGGAGCCTGTAATTCAGTGGGTGTTGTTTATTTATGTGTAACATTTTTTTTTTTTGTGAATTTTTTGTTTGTACATACATCATTTACATAAGGCCGTTAGTCTCCTCGTTTGAATTGTTTTACATTGTTATGTCGAGGCATTTTGTAGCAGACTATGCGGTATGGGCTTTGCTCATTGTAGAAGGCAGTACGGTGACCTATAGTTGTTAATGTCTGTGTCATTTTGGTCTCTTGTGAAGAGTGTTCTCATTGGCAATCATACCACATCTTTTTTATTTTTTTTATATATCATAAGCTTAGTTTTCTGTTCATGATTTAATCATTTGTTTACGCAAACATATCGTATTATCTTCATTTTTTTCTTCTCCGTCTGTTATGGTGTGAACATATGGCAGCTACTTAATTGTCGTGTTTTGAAGCCGTAGTTTACCGATTGTCACCTTATATTAAACAATCAACAAAGAAGCATATATATTGAGCATGTGTATAAAATGTACAATCAGATAAAAGCATATAGAAGTGTTACGTTAAGGTTACTTGTATACGGAAAATATGTCTGCGAATTGCTTCCTGGAAGCAAGCAATTAGAAAAAGTAAACATCGTCTAAATGTGGAAAAATTAAAGAATTTAGTTATAAAAACCAAATGCATCATTTTCTTTTTGTTTGAGGTTTCATATGACTTTCAGTTTAATTTACAATTTGGATAGATTAAGATAGGGCTTGTTATTGTGTTAACATATATTGGCTATGATTTATTTACGGGTCCGAGTGAAATATTTATTGCATTATTCGTGGTCTGGAAAGTCTACACTAACTAGTTAACTCATATTTGCTAGTAGATAGCACTTCATAGGACTTATATTTTCTAGCAAAAATATCGTCACAGAGACATAAGCAATGTGTACAGTGAGCATGTCTTGTGTTAATAAACCAAGGCTCTCGTCATCTAAACAGTAACTTTCTCACCAGACTCAATGTTGTCTGCTGAACTGTATGCATGTGCCTCAAGAGTTCTACCACATTCCTCATAAGTGTTAGTACTGAAAGAATATACCAAATTGATACAATTTGTTCTATTTCGTATAAATACAAAAGAGACGCACAAAAAGCAAACAACTTGTCGATTTGGCACGTATCAACGTCTACCATAAAAAATATATAAATTTTAAAGTACGAAAGCCAAAAGAAGATATCATGTTTATTGTCAATATAATAGTTATTATAAGCAATAAACTACAACTAATTGATCTTCGACAAATCTTATTTTATAATGTCTGTTTTGAAAGGGGGTTTTCTCTTTGAAATGACTTGTGACTTATGTTTTTCCTTTTGTTTTTTTTTTCGTTTGACGATAATCGGTCAGTTGTTCTTCTTCTAAGCTAATGCACATACGTTATTCGGTATTATGCATTTCTCCCTTTCAAAGAAAAGAAAAAAAATAGATCAAGAGGCTCTCAAGTGCCTGAATCGCTCACCTGTAAATTTTTGCATAAATCTTTCATCAATGATTGATTTTGCTTCTCGATATATTATAAATGAGTGGCTTTAAAATTCTATTTAAATTTTCTTTGTATGCGTCCAATGTTCCTCAAAAGCAAAATAAAATGCATTTTAACCATCTTCCATTATATCAACAGTCGATATTTTTTCATACAAGCACATGAAATACAAAATGTATATATTTATACTATCTTCACTGGAACTCATTCAGCCCAAGTTTAGCTGAAATTGATTCACAGGTTTCATTGATGAATATTTTTTTAAAGTAAGTTAACTTTATGAACAAATTGACTGTAAAGGGCAATAACTCCTTATAATAATGGGGTCAATTGACAATTTTGATCATACAATCATTTGTGGATCTAACTTTTCTGAACTTTGTTGCTGTTTACAGTTTAAGTTTATTATTACTAATTAAACTCATCATAGATACCAGGACTAAATTTTAAATATACGCCTGACGCGCGTTTCGTCTAAAATAAACTCATCAGTGACGCTCGAATCTAAGGAATTCAATGAATAGCCAAAAACTGCCAAACAATCCTTAAAATTACCAATGGGTTGTTAGATTCATCTGAATAATTTCAGAACTGCCAGGACTTCACCAAATGAACATTTTTACATCACATAAGATTTGCTCTAAATGCTTCAGTGTTTGAGATATAAGGCAAAAGTTGCATTTTACCCCTATGTTTAATTTTTAACCCTGGCGGCCTTGTTTTTGAACGAAACAGAAAGATAAACCCGAACTTGATTTTAGACATCCCAGCTTAAGTTTGGTTGAAATTGGATCAGATAAGAAGTATTTTTGAAGTTACACAAACGGTGTAAAATTGTGCTTAAAGGACAACAACTCATCATGGGGTCAATTGACAGTTAAGGTCATATAAATTTATTTATAGATCTTACTTAACCAAAAACTGCAAACTTTTCCTACAATTACCGATTTATTGGCAGCAATCCTAAAACTTCAGGGCTAATAGAACTTGACCTTATGAACACTTTTACCCAATGTCAGATTTGCTCGAAATACTTTGGTTGATGCGATATTGACCCTGGATAATCTTAGGTGTTCTGAACAGAAAGCACGTCCTGCTTAACTTCATGTAGTGGCACCCATCATGTTGCTCATTGCTAAAATCGGTGATAAGTCTAATTCAGATATAACATACTCGAGAGAAATTGTTACAAAAGTCCTTGGTCATCTGTGACGGTAAGTACAATGTAACTAGTGATCCATTTGAAGCGATGAAATCAAATTTATCACGTAGAACATCGACGTACAGTTTATATTAGTCTTCTTTATTATCAGAAACTTTCAAACAAGAACAACATTTATTGTGTCTTAACGTTTGTTCTTGATCGCGACTAACTGTCATTTTCTTGATGAAAATCAAGAAATACAGCAGATATTTTTGTATCAGTTCGTAACAAATAAAAAAAATAAGTGCATAAATACATACATGTGATCTTGTGGTTCTCTTGTTTCTAAAAAGTAAAATTTCCATGGAAAGGAATTACATGAAAATATTTGTACAAAATGATCATCAATTATCTTTAAAGAATTTTAAGTAAGGTCGTTTCGATTGTTTGAATTGGATTCCATTAATATAATCCTAGAACTAAAAATTCAACAAACAACGTTAACAGACACGGCTTCTTCTGTCTGATTTTTAGATTTATATCTCGAATTTGACATATGTCGTTCTCTCATTACCAGAATCTATGACAAACGAAACGATTTAGTTTTGATATTGTCAATTTCCCCCTTCTGAGAATCAACACACTAACTTCACCTGCATAGTGGATATAAATTTCCAAAAATATGAGCTAAATTTGAATATTTTAACCGTAACTAGTTTTTACAACAATACTGTTCATAAAAAAAGTAACTTCTTTTTTTAAACTACCATCTTATCAGCACAATAAGATTATGAAATACAAAAGTCTGTTCTTTTGATTCATCAGTTATACCAACGTCTTTTATCTAAAATTAGTTTTTACACAAACGAAACGATTTAGTTTTGAAATTGTCAATTTCCCCCTTCTCAGAAGCAACATGTCAACTTCACCTGCATAGTGGATATAAATTTCTCAACCTTTCGGTATTCACGAGATTGCAACTGATACTCAGACTTTGTAAAACGTCACAAATGTCTGAGTAGCCAGTTGATAAACCAGAGGTATGTCAAAGAACGCCTCGTCGTCCTTTTTCTAAAGAAAAGTTCATTGGAAGGTACATTGTACCAATTCCTTGTTAATAAATATTCTGTATCAACTTAACAAAAATACATGATGGTCTTGAAGTATAAATTTCTAGATTATTATAAGATATTGACGTTGTTTATTAACTAACTAACTTGTTATACTATTCCTCTTGTTGTCTTTATGAATATTACTTATGCTGTTATGACGTGGCTCTGTACTGATATATCCCGTTATTGTACTATGGTGAATTTTTGTATCCTTGCCTTCGTTTTTGTAAATAAACTATGTATATATGCCTTTTTTTTTGTTTCTTTGTTACATAATTGTTTGTTTTTATAGTGATTAAGATTATATCACAACTTTGACTGCTTTACCCCGTCTTGACATTTTTACCTATTACGTCTGTTTGTTTTGTTCACACATCATTGTGGAATTTTGGATCCTCAATGCTCTTCAACTTTTTACTTGTTTGGCTTTATAAAGATTTTGATATGAGCGTCACTGACGAGTCTTATGTAGACGAAACGCGCGTCTGGCGTACTAAAATATAATCCTGGTACCTAACTATCAGTATAATGAAATTTTATGCGACTGTTATACACGTGAGAGGGTTAGGTAGCTTTAAAACCATGTTTTTTCCACCATTGTCTACATGATAAAATGCCTGTTCTAAGTCAGGAATGTTACAGATGATTTCCATTCGATTGATGCGTTTGATCTTAGAATTTGCTCTTTGATTACGGACATTCCGTTCTGAATTTTTCTCAGAGTGCGGTATTTTTGTAATTTTATTTTTTTAGTGTGTACTATCTCTTATGGAGAATATGCGTATTCCAATGACGTTAACAAATAAAACATATTGGAGTAGATACGAAAAGAATGTGTTCAGAATAAACATTACACATCGCTCCTACTTTCTGCATCGCGTGATACCATTAAAAGTAAATGTAGCAAAATGTTAACTTTTGTTTATTGTTTTAAACGATTATCAGTAACATCGTCATGGGTAACGTATGTTGTCACCTATACACTTTTCAAAAGTCCCATTCACCTTGATCAAATTATATATTTACTCAAAGTAATTCAGACCTATATACTGTTTTTGTAATTGGTATTGCTAAATATTTTTATTTGAATCATGAAATTAAGATTGTATCATACATGTAGACGTAAAGGTCACTTATTTTTGTAACAAAAATTACTGTAAAATACAGTTATTATATTTTACTGGCTGTTCTTAGTGCATTTAACACAATTAAGCTTTTCGAAAAAGCAGTATCTATGTCGACATATGGGATATGAAAATGTATTTTTTTGAATGCTTACAAATGGGACAACTGTCAATCCACTACTTGTAACTTAGAATAAGAACTTTGCTAATGTCGGTACATATATAGTATTGACATACCTATAGCAGACTGTAACGTAGTATATGCATCTGTAAATGCAGGATTGCTTCTCTGTACATCAATATATTGATCAGTTCTAAAATAGTTTGTATGCACTTGTATGATATTATTATGTGTTTAATTGTTTCGAAAGAATCCTATCGTACACGTGCATATTTTGCTTCAAAATGTACCTCTTTGACTTGTGTAGTAGTTCTTCACTGTTTTCGTTGCACTTAGAAAAAACACTAATATGAACCTTTAAACTAACGTCCTTACGTCGTAACTACAATTCCCTTCCCTTTCATAAATGTGACCTACCGAATTAGACTATTTACCGGATTGTTATCTCATAAGTCACACGACAGTTGCCACATGTGGAGCAGGATCTGCTTTCCCTTCCGGAGCACATGAGATCCTTCCTAGTTTTCGGTGGGGTTCGTGTTGCTTATTCTTTAGTTTTTCATGTTGTGTTATGTGTACTTTTGTTTGTCTGTTTGTCATTTTCATTTTTAAGCATGGCGTTGTCAGTTTGTTTTCGATTTATGTGTTTGACTGTCCCTTTGTTATCTTTCGTCCCTCTTTTAAACTAATTTTGTATGCATTTTAAGTCTTTTTAATTTATTCTTTTTATATTTAAGAATGTGAACACGTTAGTCTCCACGTCTATGGACTATTCTTTTAAAGTAACGACTAGAACTCTTATACTATATATTCTTAACACCAACAATGTATTCCATGATGAATACTATCAGCACATAGCAATATGTGAGTTCGTATCTGACTTGTGTATTGTGTTTAAACATTAAAGCACCGTTCTGTTATACATACTTGGAAGAATTTATTGTCTTGTTCTTCAGACCTTTAAAAAAAGAGTTTAATTGAAATATCTAAAACTTATCTTTTTCACTATGTAATACATTTTGTTTTCTTTTTTTGTTTTAGTTATTTTATTTGAGAAATGTCCATAAATCTACCTCATGTACACACAAATTATGCTTATTTTAGTAGATGAAACCTGATATTCTTTGTTATTACCCAAAAATTCGTTAGGTTTTGTTTAAATGAAATGCTAGTTAAACATTTTATTGCAACGATGTATTTGTATTGAAAAAAAATTGTTTTTAAAAATAGTATGTACCTTTTTATATTTACGTTATCAACATTGGCTTTTTATAAAGATTTCACGTCATTCATTTATACATAACTGAGATAGTCAGTCTAAGTTGACTTTTTTGTTCTAGCGTGTTTAATACTACTTTTGCAGGATCTGCTCATCTGTCCGAAACACCTTGCTTGTGATGTGATCCTCTTTGTTCAGTCTCTATGATATATACCGCTGTTTGTCTTAAGGTAAGATTTTCTTGGTTTTATTAGTTTGGTTTTGTTGAATTAAGGAACAGAAGTTCATAATTTCATTCAAAGTAGAAATGTATGTTTACATAAAGGAGTATGGTTTATAGTGATGCCTAGTTTATTTCTTATTATTCTGTTTTATTTCATTTCTTGAAATATCCGTATACATTTTTTTTAATATATATACTAAGATTGAAATGTTGTATATGCACCAGACGCACGTTTCGTCTACAAAAGACTAATATAAATATAAGCTTAATGGTATACAATAAAAAAACGTAAAATGATATGGCGTTCGGAATTGATAAGGCTTCTGTTACATGTGTTCATTGATCTTTTTTTTTGTTTGCTTTTCTAAATACTGTTACTTGGATGGAGAGTTGTCTCATTAGCACTCATACCACATCTTCCTATATCTATTAACTTTTAATGAAAGATTAACCTACTGATTCGGACAACAAAAACTACTGATGCCATCAGGCTCAACAAACCGATGACCAAGGTTACTATTCCTGCCAAAAACATGCCCGTATTTTCTTTTGTGCTTGCAAACATCTCTTGTCTTAACAATGCTACAAATATCTAAATTATTAATACTGTATACATTATTTTTTGTTAAATCTATAGATATGGATTATGTAGAAAAGCTATGTGTATAATGAGTCATGTAACCTAAGATAAAAACATAATAAAAGAAAAGACATGTGTATCACCTGTACGGAATGTGGGCTATGTCGTATTTAGTCATACTAGACAGTAGACATGCTTGAAAACTATGCTTACACCTATTCCTAGAACGACAAGTAACCCTTTTGAAAAAGAGTGCATCCTAAGGTGTGCAATAATTTAAAGACATTATATAGTATACATTGTACTATTTTGAATATTTATTCGAAACATGTATGACAGATGTAAAAAGTATGGTTCCATGTGGTTAATCAAACGATGTTATAAATATCTGATAACTGGAAAAATACCTGAATGGATTATGATAGACCTATTATGTCACAAGAACACTATGTAACGAATTTATCCTACCGATTACGATTAATAATCCTAATACATGTATGTTGTATTTCGACTAGTGGGCTATGAAAGTGACAAAGTCATCAATACTAAGTATTACGAACCTTCTGCTATTATATATATACAAAAAAATGAATGCTTGTTTCCTAAATGGGCTTATGAATTTATTTCAATCGCTTACCAACAATTTCGTCGAATGTTGAAACCTTTCAGATTTGTCTTCAACACTGTGTTGTTCTTTGTAAAGAGACGTTACATAATTACTAACTGTGTGTTGAAATAAACCCCACCTACTTACCCCATAGGGATATAGTTTAAATTTTCCCTTTCCACATTGGTCAAAGTGTTCAGAACATGGAGAGTTTCTAATTGAAGGGACCTTTGTCCAGACAGCTGTTTGTGAACTCTTCCTCTATCATATGGTTTGACCTATGTAGTTTTGATTACAAGTTGGACAGGTTGCACAATAAATAATATTTTTCGGTTTAATTGCTGTGCCTGATTTCAGAGTTTTACTTCTAGCATTTAGCATGTTCCACATCTGGGATCCCCCCATTTTTGTATTTCTGCCACCTTCGTTCTGTGTACTGAATTTTGCTCGTGTCAGAAGTTTCCTTAGATTTGGTGCTTGTTGACGGCTCCCAATAAGTCATGATTCATCGACTAGATCTTTCATTTGCTTGATGCAGAATAGGTAAAAAAAAACTTAGCAGAATTAAAGATCAGTGACTTTTTTATTATCTCCCTTTAAAGGACACCTTTCACTGTGAAAAAAGTCCTCTTATTGAATGTCAACCTTGTAGGACAGAATTTAATAGTACTTTAATTATCATAAAAGAATGTCCAATTGAAGGACACTTTTTCACAGCATCTGACAAATTAAAATATTTACATTTTCTGTAAAAAAAAGTGTCATTAGGTGGTTGATAGTAAACAAATTAGGTATTGTTACTTAAAGACCAAACAACCTATTCATTTCTACCAGTGATTTTTCCTTAAAATTTTGTGTGAAGGTATTTCATTATTTGAGGAACAAAATGTGATGAAACAAATTGGGGGTCTGAACGACTTATTTTTGTCACTATAGCAACCTCAGTTTCGCGTTTCCTGAATATTAACATAATATTTGCTTGTTATCTAAACTCTCAAAAAAATCCTTTATATCAAACCTACAAGCATAGTTCTTGTTTCACGTTAAACAGTAGATTTGTATCTATCAAAACAGGTTCAAAAATTTAAAACTCGTATTGTTCTGATCTTTAAAAATATGATTTATTTCATCCCCGCCAAAAATAAAAATAAAAAATGAAAAACGTTTCCAGTATTAAAAAATTTCTGCCAGTGATTTATCCATACACAATTTCAAGAAGGAAAGTGCCATGTGTATGTAATCTTCAAAATAAAGCAAAAAAAAGTGTGTGTCACCGACCTTTCAAAAAAGTTATGAGTAATTTTCATGTTTTTTTTTCTCGTTTGTTTTGAAGAAAAGAGTTGTCTTTCTTTAGAACATTGCATCTGACGTCATAGTACAAACTCTTCTTGCTGGCCCACTATTTGAAAAAAATCACAAATTGGACTTTTGAAACTCACATTTAAATTTCCAAGAATAGCAAATATATTCACCTACTTTATCATCCGGTAATACAAGAGATTAAATGCATGTATCAGTATCAGATCTTATGATGCTGTTGCCGCATAATATTTACCTTCAGAAACACCATCCGTTGGAATGAAAAATTGTTTGAAATAACCTTTCACGCCGCTTTTGTTATGAAAATCTGTTTTTGTCCTCTGTCCCTCATTAGCATAATTATTGAAAATACAAAAAATGAAAGATGGCACTGGCTTACTTACATAATATGTGCTTGTTAACAAAGGTCTCGATGGCGTCAACCTTGGCAATATCCTTCATCATAAATTAGTTCAATCGAAAATACCTCCTTATTTTAAAGACCAGTCTGTACCAATAATTTCTTATACCTATACCAAACCTATTGCAACTAAAATTTTCAATTACAAACGCGTTTTGCAGGATCTCGATATTGACGACTTCAAGTCTAAACCTCCTGATTGCACTTGTGCTAGTTCCCAATTCACATATAATCCCGCTGGCCACGTTATTACCGGTGACCTTAACATTGTTAATAACACTTCTCTACGAAACGTGTTATCGAAAGGTCCGAAATATCGTGAGCCTAAATCCATCAATTGGAAATACAACTTTAAAATTTTGATGGATTCAGTCGAGGATTATGCCAGGCAATGGGCTAAGCGCGAGAAGGAAGACGTAGACACTCTATCCGAATGGATAAAGGCAGTGAGGTCCTTAATACAAATCAGAATTAAGAAACTGAATGGGTCCATCAATGCCCATGCTACGTCAATTTTTAAAGACTCAAATGTTGCTAAACACCTATCCGACCTCCATGATAAATATGTTGTTGTCCCCGCAGACAAAGCCCCAAATAACATCGTTTTTGTCTGTAAAAGTCATTACATTAATTGCTTGATAAACGAATTAGGTATAGACAATTCACTTGGAAACTCAACATATACCCTCACGACACTTACCAAAGAGGAAATCCTGGATAATCATAGGTCTGTTCTTTGTTCCTTTGGTATTTCAACCAAAGATGAAGAACTGGATCTTCCATCACTGTATTGGATACCTAAACTACATAAGTGTCCTTACAAACAGCGGTATATTGCTGGGTCTTCCAAGTGCTCCACAAAACCTCTTTCTAAATTATTAACATCCATTTTATCAGCAATCAAAGACGGGCTTCAAAGTTATTGTGAAACTGCCTATTCTAGAGGTGGCATGAATCAGATGTGGATACTTAAAAATTCCAAAGATCTTTTAGAGTACATACAATCTAACTCTCTTTCATCTTCTAACAGTATTAAAACATTTGACTTCTCTACTCTTTACACAAGTATTCCACATTCCAAACTTAAAGACAAATTAAAAGAGTTGGTATTACTTTGCTTCATAAAAAAGAATGGCCAACGTAGATACAAGTATCTTGTCTTAGGGAGGGATAAATCCTACTTTGTAAAGAATCACTCTGATTCAAACAAAAAATTCTCTGAAACCGATATTATCAAGATGCTTGATTTCTTGATTGACAACATATTTGTTACGTTCGGAGGACGTGTTTTTCAACAGACTGTCGGCATACCTATGGGAACAAACTGTGCCCCTCTACTTGCTGACTTGTTTCTTTATTATTATGAGGCTGACTTCATGCAGGAACTTCTTAGGAAGAAAGATAAGAAGTTAGCAATATCCTTTAACTCTACTTTCCGCTATATAGATGACGTTCTTTCACTAAACAATTCAAAATTTGGTGACTATGTGGAACGCATCTATCCCATCGAATTGGAGATAAAGGATACTACAGATACAGTTAAGTCAGCTTCATATCTTGACTTACATCTAGAAATTGACAATGAGGGTCGGTTGAAGACAAAACTTTACGACAAAAGAGATGATTTCAGCTTTCCAATTGTGAACTTTCCATTTCTAAGTAGCAACATTCCAGCAGCACCTGCATACGGGGTATATATCTCTCAATTGATACAATATTCCCGTGCTTGCATTTCCTATCATGATTTTCTTGATAGAGGGTTACTGCTCACAAGGAAGCTATTAAATCAAGAGTTCCAAATGGTGAAGTTGAAATCATCCCTTCGTAAATTTTACGGACGCCATCACGAGTTGGTTGACCGTTATGGAATAACCATTTCACAAATGATATCGGATATGTTCCTCACGTCGTAACTACAATCCCCTTCCCTTTCATGAATTTGACCTACCGAATTAGACTATTTACCGGATTTGTAATCACATAAGCAACACGACGGGTGCCGCATGTGGAGCAGGATCTGCTTACCCTTCCGGAGCACCTGAGATCACCCCTAGTTTTTGGTGGGGTTCGTGTTGTTTATTCTTTAGTTTTCTATGTTGTGTCATGTGTACTATTGTTTTTCTGTTTGTCTTTTTCATTTTAAGCCATGGCGTTGTCAGTTTGTTTTAGATTTATGAGTTTGACTGTCCCTTTGGTATCTTTCGTCCCTCTTTTACAGAGTATTTGACTATATCAGACTAGAAGTGTGTTTTTTTTTCGTGTCAATTTTAGAAGTCTGCCATAATGAACTTATTCGCTACTGTTGACAGACGGACACACAAAATCATGAACGAATGTCTTTATACCATTATTCATTATTCATGATTCATTATTTCTGAATATTTAACAGTCAGGGGACTTACTTAAATGAGTGATTTTCTAAATTAGTAACATTATTTCCATAAAGATTGGAAGTAAGAGTTGTCTTTCTTTAATAATCACCTTTTTAAGTAGTACAAATTAATCACTAAAAGAAGTGATTTAATTTTATTATAGCTTTAAATATAGAATACTAATGATCCAGGGACTAATTATGTTTCTAAAATTATCAGAACCAACATCTGTTTTGTCTAGGATGACCAGGTCATTTCAGGTGATGACCTTGTACTGAATCTAGGATAATGACATTAAGATCACTTGTTTAAGTATCATACCTCAATTTCCTTCCCAAAAATCACTTATTTAAGTATCATTCTTTTAATAACCCCCACTAATTTCAACTGTCCCCTAACTTCACAGGAAAAATACTCCCACTGCTGGGAAAAATCTGTTAAGAAAGTATCAGTTCATTATGTAAAGCCATTATTATAGCATTTTTTCAACTAAAATAGAATTTGCAGATAAATGATAGCATCAAAGGCATAAACCTTGCTACATAAAAGAAGCAAAAAGTTCATTTTTTCCAAGTTTATTAATGAAAAGATATTATTTAAACCTATGTCACAGTTTAAAATTTTGGTAAAACTTCAAAATCACAATTTGTGACAAAACTTCAAATTTGCTACTCAAATAAGTGATTTAAAAATCATTTATTTCAGTATTTAGTCCCCTAACTGTTTAAGATATAAGGAAATTCAAATTATAGTATAATATATGAATTAAAGTTTTTTTATTCTAAAATGTTATAAATCTATCATAAAATACAATCCCTGTTATTACTATCTCAAGTGTTTTGAATAAACGAGACAGTAAATATAAAATACAAAAAAGTTTTTAATTCAAAAATTATTTTAGAAATAATTTTCCGTTGAAAACTACAAAGTAAGATTTCTCCAACAGGATAAAATATTATAAATCTAAATTGCTCATTTTGGAAATTTAAACAAAGGTTGTTGCCGGTATTAAAAATCAAAATTTGTTTTCAATCTTTCCGGTCATAGTTGAAGCTAAATGAAAGGGAGAGATTTAATGTTGGATATTATTCTTGGAGCAATTCTTTTTGTCTTAAGTTAAATTTAGAACTTTTTAGTTTTTACCACCAACAATTTTGATTTTATTTCACATTCGCTGAGTATTAATTTTATTATTATGTTTTGCCTTACAGCTAATTTCCTTATGCATGTAGGGTAAAACTTTGGTTGGCCTCCTTGCTTTGTTTGTTTAAATGTTTATTCAAGCTTTGTAATTAAGATTGACATCTTCATATATATAGGTATGTAAACCTGTATATGGACCATAATTTGCTATTGGGCTCGTTTCCTATAACTATAGAAAAGTGATAAAAATGTGTATTACTGTAAGAAAAGTAGTAACTACATCTAAAGATGCCTTTATTTTTATCAACATACAAGTGTTTATGCTACTCTTCCCTAGAAAAAAAATTGAAATTAACAAATTTTTAAGATTATACGACCGTATTTTTGTGTCGTTTCTCGCGTTACTTTTCGCTTCCGAAGTGCATAACGCTGACTGATTTATAGATAATCGTCACCGGCAAATACGTAACTTTTGCTTTCAAATAATAAAGAACATCGACCAATAAGAATAGTCAGATGAAAATGCCGAGAACTATAAGTATTTCTGTAGCAGGTGTAAGAAAACTAGCGTTACTTTGGTTTCTAATTTCGTAACGCAAATTTTAGATGATGTAATCTGCTTTGTTGTAATAGAATTCTTTATAACAATATGCAAATATGAACTCTCGCGAGATGTTCAAACAGGTAAATCAGAGATCGTTTTCATTTTAGTTTTGTTCTTCGTAATAATTAAGTTAGAAAATGACGTTATCGTTATGCGTTACATTTCAAACGAAACAGAAGTCCAGTTATTTCCTTTTTTTATTAAAATTTTTTTTGTCGTTAAGTTCTAATCATTTCCGGTCATACGTGAAATATGTGACTAACATGTGATCACGCCCTTACGGCCGGATGTATGAAATACTAGGTCTAAGCATTGTTTTTGTTTCCAACGGGATGTTAGCAAACATAATCTGTAGACTTGTTTTGTCTTGTTTAAAAAAGGAAAATACAATTTTTAAAGAGATTGCGCCGGGGGTCTATTATTTTTCCTATGTGCATAATGTTACATACGATCTTGTGTGAAAATAAATGCCCAAATGACTTGACAAAATCGATTTCAGATTTGACAGACGTTATAACACACTTTGTTTCCTGATAACGATGTAAAGGGTCCTTGGAAAATTCAATAGACATTACGACTCTTATCATTGTGCCGATGATCGTTAGATTGATTTTTCTTCAGCAGTAAATATTACTGGATATTTTAGGTGAATAAAGATAATTTAATAAAAAATACATGTTAATATACCGTTACACTTGGAATGTACAAAGTTGGTGTCTTTGTCACAATTTTTAATTTATTTTTTTTTTATTCATGTTCTGCAAACACTTTTCAGAAACGCAATAAACTTGTCAAAGGAGAAGTAAACTTTTACCATGCATGACTTGAAAGGAAGTATTTATTGATTTTAGCCCACTAAAGTAGGTTAAAATGTGGAAACCATGTAGATGGTGTACAGGTCACAAATATCACATGGTGCCTATTTTAAAGATTTTAATTCCAAGTTAAAAGTTTTTTTCTTTACTGGATTTTAAGAATTTTACATTGCCAATGATTTGGAATAAATTGTATATAACTGGAAATTCAAAACCAAATATAAATACATATTTTTGGCTAAAACATCAAGATACAACGATTATGGTATCCTGTATCAATGAAGAAAATATGGAAATTTCTGAATAAATTGTACTAATTGTTTTCAAAACAATCACATATTTAGGAGTTTTATAATACTGTTACATTTTAGATGGATTTTAAGAAAAAGTATACTGTCCAGATTATTTTAAGCAGATTTTGCAATAAAATAAAACTAAAAAAATGCTTTCGGTTTCTTATGGTTTCCTGTCGCATTTAAAAAAAACTTTAATTCAACATTAAACATAGATTTTAAATATTAACATGAAGCAAGTAACACTAGTAATCATGTTCATTTATGTCTTTTGAAATATATTGTGCAAAATAAAGAAAATAAAGATTGGTTTCCTGTTTGGTTTCCTGTCACGTAAACGGTGAATCAAAATGTATTATTTTTTTCTTGAAAAACTCAATTGTTCCATTAATCATGTTAATACTATTCTAACACCAACACAACCCACAGAATAAAAGTTAAAGTTTTAGAACTTATAAAAAAGGATACAAAAAGAAACCAAAGGCCGAATACCAGATTATGGTCCATATATATGATATTTAAATTCAATTGGACATTATAAAAAAAATAATTAGACAAAATATACAAACAAAGAAAGCAAGCTAACCAAAGTGTTGATATACATAAATTAGGTAATTAGCTTCAGTGAGATCTGTGGAAATGTTTGTCATTTCTCCTTTAGACAATTTGAAATGAAACAAATAACAAACGACAATGACCCTTTGTCATAATTTTATTTTTACTATAAGATTTTGTGAAATAAGCAGTATAAATAAATTTTAACTTCATTGCAAGATCGGACATTATTTTACGAGAATCATCCAGACATTAGTTCCATGCATACGTTGCCAGTATGTCAAAACATCTAGGAATAATTGTTTATCTGAATACTAAATTTTTGAAAATTGTGACATAAAATTAGAAGGATCATATCATAAGGAACATTGTGTATTAAGTTTTAAGTTGATAGGACTTCAATTTCATAAAAAACTGCCTTGACCAAAAACTTCAACCTAAAGCGGGACAGACAAATCAACACCATTGTCCTATATTAGCTATATATATAAAGTTGAATTCTTCGATTTGTCGTTTTTATCCCATGCCGGCTGACAAATTGGACCTCGTTATTTTAGTATTATAGATATCAGCATAACAAAAAATGAAACATCTGAGTGGATTGAGTCTCCAAAACACATTTTATGAGAATTATTTTACTTGAAATTGATTTTGTTTTTTGTTTTTTTTTTGGGGGGGGGGGGCTGGAGGGGGGTGCTTTTTTTCCTTATTTCTTATATTCTGCTATGATAGAACATTTTCCTAGGAAATACTTAAAATAAATATATGTTTATAAGTTAATGAAATTATTTGTAATGCTGTAACGACAAATTATTCTTTAAAAGAGAAGCCTTTTATGTCCCTCTCTGGAATGGCGGTAAATTTTATTTTGACGTAAGAACTATTGAACTCTGGTTATGACAAAACTTAACAGAAATGCTTGAAATAACCAGTATTACAAAGGAAAAAAGTCACATTCAGTTTATTAAACAATAATCAGATAGTCTTCTTTAAATTTAGTCCTATAACAATTATTCCTTTTTTTACATCTTCATTCCAGGCAGGGATAGGGGAAACCAACAATCATTTTTGAATGGCCTGATCTGGACGAATAGAAAATAGGGATTGTATGCAAGTAAAGCTTAGATTTATGTAAAAAAAAATAGAGACTTAAATTACTTAGTTTGATCTATTACAGATTTTCATTGTGATTAAGTCACTAATACAAGTATGATATGTTCATGCCAGCATAATCATTTGTTGTTTACAAAGAGTCCTAAACAACTTTAATTTGAATACAATCAAAAGTCAAGAACACCCTGGACCCAAAGCCAAAGGTGCACTTGAATGGGTCTAAATTCATGTATTTGGTAGATTGATTTATAAATGAATAACTTTATTTCTGAATTTTAAATTGGTTTTTTTTAAACTGTGTAAGATGAATAATTGCTCTATCTAATAAGCATTGACCAGTTGACTTTATTGTGGTCAAACAAATGACAAAAAAATATTCTGAATGATGAATCCAGATTTTCCCCATACCTGTCACGTACTGTCAGGTAACCTGAGGATTCCCAAAACCGAAGTGGTTCGTCTGAAAAAGGTGTTATTTACAGAATAGGTGACGGGTAACAGGTCTGTGGATAGAACAAACATCCTCACCTTCAAACTGGTAAAGTTCAACTTCTGACAGAAGAACGTCTGTTATCCAATGTAGCTATGCAATCTGGGAACCAGTTCAGGTAAGACCTTGAACTTGAAGATGCAGAGCTTTGCTTGTCGGTACCAACAGCAGCCTGTTGTTGAAGTGATTTCAATATATATGGTCCTATATGGTAAACATTTAGTTAAAACAAGTGTGAGAGCATTATTTACGTTTAAAGAAGGACTGGGTGTTTCGTTTTGTCGTTCTTTTTTATTTTTTTTGGGGGTGGGGTGGGGAGGGGAGGGGATAAGATAAGGGTAGTCCAAATAATTATGACGTCGTGAAAGGCTATTATACTTTTTTTTCTTTGACGCCTTACTGAAAGGCTATCATAATTTTTTTCTTTGACGCAGAAAAAAAATTATTTAGCCTTTCAAGACGTCATAATTATTTGGACTAGGATAAGGGTAGGTCACTAAGTGTGCAGTGGGTGGTAAGGGGGGTGCTTGCACGTAAAAAACGTGAAATAAGACATTATTTCATAAATTTGCACAAAAAATAAATACTTTGTTGTGAACCTTTTTCTGACTGAGTCACAGTTCTCATTGGCGGATCCTATTCCAGGGGTTGGAACCCACATTTTTTTGCCGATCAATGCATTTGAATGGGGACATATAGTTGGAACATCCTCCCACCTATGTCATGGGTTGGGACCCCCTCCCCTCCCCCCTTTTCAAAATTGCTGGATCCGCCCGGCCCTGCTTCTTGTATATATTAACTTTATGTTTTACATTGTGTACTTGTCGATATTCCCGATTTAGTATACACATTTATGATATAATTGGTTTACAGCTTTTAAAAAAGTATTTCTTGACGATCCCTGCCAATTTAAGTGTTTGAATTTTATTTGAAAAATACTGAGCACGCAAAATAAGCATTTGAAAATCACGATGCACATAAATTTAAATTAGCAGAATACATTGCACGAGGCACCTGAGTCTTGTAAGACTGAACAGAGGCGGATTTAGGGGGGGTGGCAGGGTGCCCAGGCAAAGTGTCTCATCCCCTATTTTAATCATTTTTGTGAATTCTCCAAACTCCTGTCCTGGCCTTTTTCAAATTTCATCCTGATTTTTTCATATTATAGTCTACATGTAGTTGCATAATGTTATTATTACTAAAACCTCAGTCTATATCAAAAACTTCATATTGTATGAGGGTCTGGATGGGGGGTCTGTTATTCTGTAAACATTTAATTTTCATCCCTTTTTTCTCTAATCTTCAAAAAATTAACCCCTTTTTTCTCTAATCTTCATTTCTTTTGCCCTTTATTCTCTAATCTGAATTTTTTAAGGGCATTATTTTTTAATCATATAACCCCATCCAAACCCTCTTGTATATGTTCCAGACCATATGAGTATTTGAACTGTACACCTATATTCGTGTGGTGGGACCATATGTGTACGGTCAGACCAATATATATGAGTATACTAATACAGTTAGTTATGACTAACTGGCCCCTATATATGTATTTCGACCCTAGGGGTTAATTTTTGACAAACATGTATCAAAATCTGTTATTGAATATATACAAACATAAAAATTAATATTATGAAAATTAGATGAATGGAGTGAAATATATCACCAACCCTAATAATCTGGAAACAACTATTATTAAAGTTACAAAGCTACCTTATTTATTCTTTGCACTAGTTTTTGACACATTTTTATTATATTTTCTCTATGTGTTTTCAAGGGATTTTTTTTTATAGTTTTTGTCATGTATCGATCTGTGGAGATTTTGTAGAAAAGTTCCTAAATATTCTAAAATATTTTCTTCCAACATTATGTTTATTCTGATAACTTCAATTTCAGCCAGCATAATTCAATCTGATGTATTAACTGACATGCTAAATATACAGGAGCTTAACAGAATAAAGCTGTGATTAATATAATGATACTGTTCCACAACATTTTAGGGTCAGAGAAATTTAATGCTTGATTGGGAGCAATTATTTGTGGTCACTTAAACTGAAGAAATTTATTGCTTTTAATTGATTGACTTTGTGCAGCTGGTGAGCACATAATCAGCCGATTTACTTAAATAACATTGATTACCTTGAATATTATTATGGATAGAGATAAATTATAAACAGCATTAAGGTTCAGCAAAGTAAGATCTACAAGTAGGGCAACATGACCAAAATGGTCAATTGGCCCCTGAAGGAGTTATATTTTATTTAAAGAATTTTTCGTAAATTTTTGTAATCTGAAACTACTGGTCCAAATACATGTACATGGAATATATATGAAATAGATTCAAAGTAGCAGGGGTAATAAAGGTCATTTTTTTTCGTCCAATTTTGCTTATTATCTTGAAAACTATAATAATAGATAGCGAGAAACTTTGAAATGCAAAAATGATCAGAAAAATACTCTTTTGTGTGTGAACTTGAAGCAAGAGCTAAATAAGATCATAAAGATAGAGAGAAACTAAACAGACTTCATTGATCAGCAATATAGTTACGTACAATACAATTTTTTTTTTAGTAAAGAACACGATGTATTAAAAAAACATACACAATATAATTTAAATGATGCACATGTATATATATATATAAACTTTTCTAAACATCAACCCAACAATGTTAGCTCTCAGAGAAATTCAAACTCATGCTACTGAGATATTGTAACACCAAATCGCCTGCACTTTATCGGACGGGCTACATCACTTGACCACCTGGGCTTCACAAAAATAAAGCTTTCGGTGGCCGGGTCTCCCTGTTACCTTTCCTCCTGAGTTTTTATTTAACGTTGTAATACAGTACATGATATATAAGGCATGAACATGGAATGTATATATATATACGACCTATTAGTCAAATGCGTTTTGTTAAAATATACTTTTTCACTTTTTTGGTCTTTTGGAAAACGTTGTTTGTGCTGTATTTAGACCCTTCTTCAACGAAATTTGTTTTACATGCACACGTATAAATTGCTGTTTTAATCCAACGCAATCATAGGTTTGAACGTAGTTTTTAATTTAGATTTGTATATGTACATATATGTGTCAAAATATTCACTTCAAACTATCCTGAGCCAGTTATTTCAAGACATTAAATACATTTGTATATAGTCATAATATGCATTAATTAGGGAATGATGTGTTACTGTTGAACTTCAAACCCACTGTTGTTGAACTTTTAAAGAAATATTTGATAGAGAATTGTTGACATTATCTTTTTATATTATATTACTGTATCTAAACTTCAAAGTGTAATTTTTAAAATAACTTGCCATTTTCTTCTTTGAACTGTTTTCTTTCACTGCATGGTTCTTCACAAAATCACCACAAAAACAATATTGTAATAAATTGAAGATAGTTATAAGATGTGTATTCTTGATGAATTTCAAACTACATTTTATTTTGCTCTACACATTTTATGATGTCCAAGTAATGAGGTCATGACATCAATATGAATCCATATAGTAACCAATGAAATAAAAGAGAAATTCATTTTATGTCTTCCTAGATCTTTGGATAAAAACAGGCCACATTTACTTGTACATGTTGTGTGTATTGTACTTAAATATAAAAACACCAGTAAATGTAATACATATATATCATGTATATACTCTCACCGCATTCAATGTCATTGATTCAATGGACTTAATTAAGTATAATGGGAATAGGTCTATTAGTGTAAATAAAAGTGAAATAATTAAAAGGATGTTAGTATTGTATTTCACAATGACCATGAAGACATACAGGAATAGAATTTTGAAAATTTTATTGTAAGTAATAATTTCATACTTAATGCGAATTATAATTATGATAATTGTATATTTTTTTTGTTTTGTGTATGGTCTCCTTAAAGTTTTATTTTGAGAAGGATTAATGGGAATGGGGCAAATGGGCCCGGGCATTCCCTTTTTGATAAAATTTTGTTTGATTATCATTAAGGTAGCACTACAGTCAGAACTTTCTGACTCCAATCAACAGTCTTTAAAGATTAATTTCTCCAAAACTACTCAATGGATTTTTAAAATCTTTAACTCAATTTAAAGCTGAAATATAACTCTTTCTTAATCTATATATAAATTTATTTTTGGTTCGATTAATCTCAAAATATAGCTCATTAATTGCCAAAAAAGTGGTATTCCAACTTGGATGAAAATGGCACATTAATGTCAAATGGTAGTAAAAATTTGTTTTCATCCCTTTAATCAACCATATACAATCTCCAAAACCGTGTTTTAGATTTTTGATATATGCCTCCAGTAAGAAGATATATTGATTTAACTGATGGGTATCAAACCTCATTTCACCTTTCATCTTTGGAGACCTATAAATTCATTTAGAAACAAATTATCCAAAAACTGGGACATGGTATTGTAGAAAATACACCCTTTAATCACATATATCAAGGTCAAGCCAAAAGGGGTACCCATAAAGTTTCTATTTTCATTTTTTCCTTACAATTCTCATCAAAAATTGTTCTGAGAAATGACCTAAAAACTGAATTTCCCCATTAGAACCCCTATAAAGTCAATATAAATACAAACATTCCACTGGGAACACCCCAGGAGTGTTCTGATACCATTACTATATCAATAGAGCCACACACTTTGTGTCGTTGATGCTCTAATACTGTAAATTTTGCATTATATGTGAACTGTCCAACACTAACTAGGCATTTGGCGGGAGTTTGACGTCACAGATATGACCAACATCTCTGATGTTAGACAAGCTCCGCCTCTTTCCAGACAGTCTTAGATAAAAGAATAACATGATTGACCAGCTGCATAATCAATGTTTAACATCATTGTTCTCTATATATAAAGAATAGTTTTTCATTTTAATTTTAAAAAAGAAATAAACTATGTCTGAAATTAGCTAGAACTTTAAAAGTGTGCATCAAAAAACATGTCATAAAAAGATCAAGACCACCCTTTTCTTTAAAATACACTTTGCCACTTGCTTTTTTAATTTAATGGAACTGAAAAATTACACATAAACTGAAAATTATTTAAAATGCATAAAACTGTATTTAAATGTAGAAGACAAAAGAGAAGAAATTTATACAGGCAGTCAGAGGCTTTCAAAAATAGTTTCCCACTCTTTTCCATAGTATTTTTTTTTTCATTTTTGGTAGATTTTATCCCTTTGGTTTTTTTCTTTTTCTTTGTCCACTTCCATATATAAATTATTTTTGTTGCAAAACAATGAGATAAGACTACAATATTTATCTTGTGGTCAGAGATTTAACAGCTGGACACTGGTATCAACAGATGATTGACATATTTGCCCCTCCCAAATGCCTATATATTTAGCTTAATTACCATGTGCTTTTATTGGCCGACCGTGCAAGGGCTGTATAGCCAGTCAAGGTCGTTAAAAACTTCCATTTGTTGTGCTTTTATTTACATAAGTTCATTATCAATTTACTCCCTGTTGTGATATGATAATGACTTTGGGATTTTTACAAACTGTGCAGAATAATACTTACTTTAAAATTATGTGATAAAAAAAATATCTTCAAAAAATCATTGTTAGACTGTAGTGCTACCTAATCTATTTAGGGATCAAATCACTGAAGCATGATTTGTACGGGTCCCTTTAAAAAAATTCTGGATTTGCCACAGGCATACAGAAATTAAGGATGTTTTATAATTTTAAGAAATTCTAATATATATATCAATTAAAAAAAAATATATATATGCATTAGTGATAAATTTAATAATCGTGTCACCTAAGGATATTTGCCTATAGATGTTTTATGTCCCACCTTTGGGCATTATGCTTTCTAATGAGTCATGAGTATGAGTCTGTTCCTCCATCTGTCTGTCCGGCTTCAAGTTTTTGATGAAGTTGAAGTCCAATCAACTTGAAACTTAGTACATGTTCCCTATGATATGATCTTTCTTATTTTATTATCCAATTAGAGTTTTTCCCCCAATTTCATGGTCCTCTGAACATATAAAAATGATAGTGCTAGTAGGTTATCTGTTCACTATGGACACATTATTGTTATTGACTTAAATGCAAAGTATTAAGAATAAGTTTCTGAATTTCACCAGTTGATAATTCCATACAATTTAAAATTCAAGAATTTTGTACAAGTATGTACCACTTGAAAGTATGTTTGACATGGATGAGAGTTTAGATGGGGTTTACAAATTAGAGAATAACAGGCAAAATGTACAGAATAAAGGTAAAAAAAAATAATAGGGAAAAGAAAGAAAACTAAAACTAAATAAATATTAGAAAATTTAACAGGGTGCTGAAATGAAATATAACAATAGAGATTAAAGAAAAACAATTTAATATACATCAATGTCGTAAAGAATAAAGATACATGTATACAGAACCCCTATCTAGACCTTAATAAATCAAGCCATATAAACACATAAATGACAAATACTCTGATAATTAGGGCACCACCTTGAGGCGGGTCGCCCTGTAGTGATCAGTCTGTCCGTCTGTCCGTAACACTTTAACTTTGTGTCCGCTCCATATCTAGAGAACCATTATGATTTCATACTTTATACTTTACATGTTTATTAACCACCACCAGAGGGCGTGTCTTGATGTATGTACAACTTCCTAGATCAAAGGTCAAGGTAAAAAAACTTTGGTTTCAGTTGACAACCCTGTGTCCTGTGGTGAAGATCGTGTCCGATCTATATCTTGAGAACGGTTATGATTTCAAAGTTTATACTTGACATGTATATGTACCAACACCAGAGGGTGTGTCATAATTTATGAACGACTGCCTTGGGCAAAGTTCAAGGTCAAAAACTTTGGTTTCAGTTGACAACCCCATGTCCTATGGTAAAGATTGTGTCCACTCTATATCTTACGAACCGTTATCATTTTAAAGTTTATACCTGAAATGTATATAAACCAATATCAGAGGGTATGTCATAATTTATGTACAACTTCCTAGGTCAAAGTTATTTTAAATTTGAATACAAGCATAGATTAAATGTAGTTTGAATGAGTTTTTATATAATTTTATATGATAAAATAAAGAATTTATTAGATTGGAGAGGAGTATGGAGATAAAGGTTTATAATGACAAATTAACATTATTTGAATAAGTTATTTTATACATTTTTTTTTAGTAATAACACTTATTTAAGAAACACATGTATAGTTAATTTGGGTTAGCAGAACTTTATAAAAAACTTGAAATCTTAATTAATTCACAAGTATGTTAACTTTCTATTTATACCAGTCTTGACCTTCAAGATTTTGGAGGAAAATGATAATTTAATAGTCCCTGAAGAGACCAATCTAAATTTACCCAGAAGTATCCATATGAAAGATAAGTGATAATTAAGTGCATCAGCAAGTTAATTAGTGTTTCAGAAGAAATTTATATTTCATGGGGAAAATAACCAGATGACTGTGAAAATTTGTTAAAGCTAGTAAAATCTGCATTTTTGGACACCTATAAAAATAATATTTAGAAAAGTTACCTAATATATAAGTAGTATTGAAAATAGCCTGGTTTTTAACATAACTTATATAGGCAGTTTTAAATGTAACTTGTTTAAATAATGCCCCTGACTTATGATTTTTTGTTTGTTTGTCAAAAGTTTTATTTTCTATTTAGCTCACCTGACCTAAGAGGCCATGTGAGCTTTTGCCATCCCTTGGCATTAATTGTTGAATCATTCATTAATGTCTGGTGTACACTTTTTTATAGATCTTCTCTTCTAAAACTACTGTAATTAATTAATTTTAACCAAACTTTGGCTAAATGATCCTTAGGGTATCTTGTATATATTTTGTAATTTTTAGCTCAGTGAGGCCCAAAGGGCCCGATGTGAGCTTACGCCATCACTTGGCGTCCTATGTCGTCTGTCGTCGTAAACAATTGAAAAAATCTTCTCCTCTGAAACTACTGGGCCAAATACATGTACCTTCAAACTTTAACTAAATGTTCCTAAGGGTATCTAGTTTATAAATTGTATCCGAAGTTTTGATCCATTGACAAACATGGACGCCATGGCTAAAAATAGAACATACTGGTCAAATGCAGTTTTGTTAATTGGCCCCTTAAGGAGTTATTGCCCTTTAAAGTCAATTTTACACAATTTGTTGATCAAGTTTGCTAATTATATATAACATTTAAAAATCTTGTATGAAATACAGATGAACGATTCAGGCTCTTGAGAGCCTCTTGTTATCTTGTCCTTTAATTAAGAAACACTGCATAGTTTGGTAAAAAAAAATAACTTTAATATTTAACGTAGCATTTCAAGATTAATCTGCCTTTAAAATTAAGACCAATCTTGAAAACCCTTGGCTATTTGAAGTTATTGCTCCTGCAATAGCAAGTTCCCACAATTTATACATGTTATATATATCTTCTTGTTAACAATGTCAGATTGTCATATTGGAAACAATTATAGATATCATAAGGTAAATTTAAAACAGCAAAATAGTAGTGTGGATCCTTATATGAGTTATTGCCCTTGAAAGAAAAATTTTTAGCAGAATTTCAAGTTTCATGCAGGAAGTATGATAGATGTAGAGACATTTATTTATGTTCAGCTAAGTTAAAGATCTGCGAATAAGCTTACATCATGACCAAAATAGTTAATTGATCCTTTATAGGATTTTTTGTCCTTAAGAAATTATTTTACCAAAAGTTATGTTTTTTTGCAGATAATAATAGAAAGAAGGAATTTTAATTTTTTTTAAGTGATAAATATGTTCAGCAAAGTAATATCTGGGAATAGGACTTGTATTATTTAAATTGCCAATTGATCCTTCAAAGCTGTTATTGCCCTTGAAAGAATATATTACCAAATATTTTTTTCTTCGGTTTTTTGATTTTTGATTTTTTTTTTATGGAAGTATTATATTTCATTTTTCTTCCAATGGTCGAATATAGAAAAACAGAAATTTAAGTAGCTTATACCAATTATAGGGGCCATTGGCGATTGGGCCCCTGCTAATTTAAGTTTTTCATAGTAAAGAAGTGTCTTCATCAGAATTACAGTTTACATGTGTTGTTTACATTAATGTCATTAATTAGTTCTGCACAGTTAAATGTTAGAAGGAACTCTTTAGTTCACATAAATTCTTTTATAGCTGTTTAACTAATTCACCAATGTTTCTATTTCTTGATAGGTTTTTATTGAATTTGTCACCTATTGTCATGATTGTAGAATCTATTTTGATAAGATTCCAGTATTTCCTGAATATTGTTTGAAGTTTTCTGCTTAAGAATTCGATTGATTATTCGTAATGAATGATATATTTTATCTATTTTCAACTTTGTTCTTTTTTCTAGACATAAATTCATAGAAATTGATCCAATATCCACCTATTTAGGTGAAAATCCTAACTCTGTCCTGATTTCATAGACAGAATTTCATAGAAATTAATCTAATATCTATCTATCCATTAGTGCATATCACAATTTTAAATTAAATAAATGTGCCTTCAAGTAATTCATGTGTAAAAAAAAATGCTAAGGATAATGCTGTGGATTCATTTAAATTTTGTGGTCACATGTATCAATTTTCGTGGATTAAAGAAATTTTGTATTTGTTTTGTTTGTTTTTTTCATAGTCTGTATACAACCCGATGGCAAATTTATAATTCGTTTAACATTTAAATTCGTGATTCAGCTGTTTCAATGAAAACCACGAAAATTGGTATCCCATGAATAATAATGAATCCACATTGAACATTTTCAGCATGAAGGTTTATGCCATTCTGTTCTTATTTCAGATTGACATATCTGTAGGACATGCAGTTAGCCTAGACAAATAGGAAGAGAAAGGTCTTTGATTCTGAGTTCTCTGTGACGTTCAAGGTCTTTTTTAGTCTAAATTATAATGGGAAGATGTGAACGGTAAGTTTGAAAGTTTGTAGTTGTGCAAAAATATGTTATTTTTAACAAAATGTGCTGTTTAACAAATAAAATCCTCTGTCTCTTAGACACTTATGTAGCAATAAGGCCACTATATTGGTATATGAAATGATTGTAAGATGTATTTGCTTGAATGGTTAAACTGACCATGCCTTCATTTTCATGGATCAAGTTTATGTGATATTATTAAAAAAAAAGCGACAAATTTTCAATCATAAGTAAAGCAGGCTTAGTTGTTAATTTATGTGTCATTTGGGCTCTTGTGGAGAGTAAATGTCTCATTGGCAATAATGAATTATGCCACATCTTTTTTATATGACATTTGAATGTTGCATTTATATATATATATATATTATATACGTATTGCAATCACTCACTTAAGCTGGCCAATTGTTTATTAGCATCCATGTTCACAAATAACTACATTTGTGCAATAATGGGATGATTTGGTGGCACCATGTACTTTAACTGTTCTAGAGTAATGCCCCTTTACAAACAAACAAAAGTGCTGAATTTTGTTTCCATTTTCTTACTTTTATAAGTTTGCCTCTGAACCAAATGCTATGAAACCAATACACAGCAATGCTTATTACCACAAAATACAGATCCAGTATGTATTAAGGGGGTGGTGTCACTTAACTGTTCTGTAGTTATGCCCCTTTACAAATGAAAAATATGCTTATATTTATAGTTTCCGTTCTCTTACTTTGATTTGCCTCAACTAAATGCAATTAAACTTATACACAATGCTTGTTACCACAAAATACAGATCCAGTTTGAATTTTAAGGGGGTCACTTTAACCGTTCTAGAATTATGCCCCTTCACAAATTGAATGATTGCTGAAATTTTAATTTCCATTCACTTACTTTAATTAGCTTACCTCAACCAAATGCTATGACATGTATGAATAATTGTACACAATATGTATTACCACAAAATGCAGATCAAGTCTGACTTTTGAGGTTGTCACTAAATTTTTTAGAGTTATGTCCCTTTGAAAATGGAAAAATTGCTGGATTTGTGTTTCCTTTCTCTAAATTAAGTTTGCATAAACTAAATTTTATGAAACTTATACACAATACCTATTACTACTAAATCAGATCAAGTGTTTTCGGTAGAGTCACTTTTACTGTTCTTCAGTTATGTCCTTTTATATAACTTTATATGATATGCAAGCGTGGGCATCATCTATGATCCATTGATAACATTCCCCATTTAATTTTTTGTTAAACATCAATTTTTTAATTTTTTGGTTGTCAGAGCCGATTAATGTCCCATTTGTTTGTAGGTAAGAATTGGTAAAGTAACCCACACACATATATATATCAAAAAATGAAAACACCAGATTAGAAAAAAAAAAGATGCAGTATGATTGCTAAGGAAACAACTGCCATAATAATTATAAGAACAAAATTTAAACATCATCAGAGTATTAAGGCTTCAATTATTGAAGAAAACAAATGACATACAGTTATAAGCTATGAAAGGACCTGTGATAACAAATTCATCTATTATCATGATTATAAGACAGAACAAAATATGACGGGGGGGGGGGGGGGAATCATGAATATTAATATGCCTGAAGGACTTTAGAATATTGAACTTGAATTGACTTTTCTTTGTAGAATACAAAGAAATCTTGGAGGACAAATTGGTGCGAATCTTAAAAGACATAGATTTGAAGATAAATGAAAGAAAAAGAATGACAAACATAGTTTAAAGGACTGCAGACTTCCTGATATCTTTCAAACTGTTCTTTTGGTATACATAGTATAAATGTAATATTGCAATATCATTTTATTTGTATAGGTATACATCCTGTAAATCTTGTTGGTGCCTTTTAGCTCCTTAAATGCAACCACTATTTAGTAGACATTGTCATGATTGTTGTTCTATATGTGAGCTTATTAGTTAACTAGAGCATAGTAATTGCATATATATGCAATCTTAGTCTTTTTAATTCAGAAATAATTTTTAAAACAAGTTATTCTAATCAGACTAATGGAATTTTATTTTGTATGTTTAACCTGTTATATGCACTTTGTCAAATTTAGCATGTTGCAAATGTGATGCAATAGAGAGCAACCTTTATATTTCTTAGAAAATGCTTTTTCTGAACTGTAATGAAAAGTATGGTTATACATAATATCCAAAAAATATTTCAATAAATGTTAAAAACAAGTTTACATAAAAAATTTCTTATGTATCAAAATTCTGTGTTGTAAAATCTCAAAGATTTTTTTTTTCGGGATTTTTCTCAATATGTTTAATAAATCAAAATGCGTAATTTTTGCTTGTAGATTTTATTTCGGGATTTTTCCCGAAATGGGTAAAAAAAATCTATGCACCAAGTGTGTGCCTGACATTAGATTTATATTTCGGGATTTTTCCCGAAATGTGAAAAGAAATTATTAGTCATGAGACCTAGCATATACATTTGATTTTTCGGGATTAATCCCGAAAATATTTGAAGACATCTGTGTTATGCATTTTGTAATTAGTTTATTTTTGTCAGGATATTTCCCGAAATTTGTTTCAGATCTGTTTGTTCAAACTCTTTGCCAACATATATGTCCTAAAATTTAATGTTGAAAATGATTTCGGGATTCGGGATTTTTCCCGAAATGTTGAAAGAAATTATTAGTCATGAGACCTAGCATATACATTTGATTTTTCGGGATAAATCCCGAAAATATTGAAAGACATCTGTGTTAAACATTCTGTAATTAGTTTATTTTTGTCGGGATATTTCCCGAAATGTGTTTCAGATCTGTTTGTTCAAACACTTTGCCAATATATATGTCATAAAATTTAATGTTGAACATGATTTCGGGACATTTCCCGAATAAATAGTTGTCATATATACATTTTTACCACAAATATTTTAAAACTCATATATTTTGGGAAATTTCCCGAACATTTAATGTAAATTTTATCAATTATAAGAATAAAAACATGGAATATTGTAAAACTTGTGTATTTCTTTATGAAATCTGCATTCATTTATAGTAAACATTGAAAAAGATTATAAAAAGGAATAAAATGGATTTTACTCTTTTAAAATAGAGTCTGTTTGCATCAGTTTTGTAACGATATTTTTCAATCTTGTGACATTGTGAAATTTCACGTCATCATTAAATTTTGACCAATCATTTACTGAGAATCGATTTTTTTTGTTTAAGAAATTTTCTCGCACAAATCGGGGCAAACCAAAAGTTTAGAAATTAGAGAAATAATATTCACATTTTAAGACCACATTTATTTTGCCAGAAAATACTTGCATGAATATTTTTTTTTGAACATTTTTCAAAAAAGCATTGAAAATAACTATGCGCAGGAAACACATTTCATTATGAAGAAATTGAGAATACCAAGGGGTATTAAACTTTTTAACAAAGTCCAATAAAAACAGGCAAAACCATGACTCCTAACTAAATACGTTGAAAAGACAGACAACTATAACAAATTGTCCAAGGGTATTTCTGCTCTATACAAATCATTTACATAAAATTGGATTAGTTTTAGTCTAAAAGTACTGATAGGTTCCTCTTAAACGCACACAATATATGGGTATACTTATTGTGATTTTTGTTAGTATTATAACTTGCTTTTAAAAGACAGGTTATTTTAACCATTTTCATATATAATGTTATTCATAAAAACAAAATAACGGTAAAAAAATGCAATGCTGTAATCTGTTAAAAAATCAAAACGTTTGGTTCATTACTTTGAGGTCGTAATCATGTTCTTCTACCATATCTAAAGGATAACTCACTGTCGCTGCAAAATGATGTCCACTTAGGAGACAATATTTCATGGCAATCGACATTATTTATTTTCAATTGCCTTCTTCTCTGACATAACAAATATAGTAAAGTTCTTCGGACCAAGGATTTGTATAGTAAGATCTTACTATACAAATCCTTGTTCGGACTTAATTTTACACTTCCTTCAATCAATTAAAAATACAGCTTGTAAATATATTGTACTGTAGCACATATTAGAACCCCACTTAAATCATGAATGGTCATGCTTTACGAATTTCTTTCACATTTACATGTATGACCCATTCTGTTGGGCTATATACAATGATATACTTTGTTATACCTTGACATTTCCGGGTATTAAAAATCAACATGTATATTAACGGCTCATTTTTTATAATGGCGTTAAATACCTATCTCTGATATAACAACATTTTTATAACATTCACATTTCTGAATGTTCTGTATATCAATTTCATATTTTATTGACCGAATGAGAATATGTTTATATGCAAGGAGACATATTGAGTATCAAATTAATATAGGTGGTTTTTATTTACCTTGGTATTAAATTAAAGAAATTTGAAAATACTATTGCGTGTCAGGTATAAAGTAGACTTGTTGACTGTTAGCGGAGAAATGATATGCCCTATACTGAAGAATATGAATGACTGAGACAATGACAAGTCTTGCAAAGGAATAAGATATAAAGCACATCGATTTTCCAGACGGGTGCGTCTAAACACTCGGCTACTAAGGAGTCCACTCTGTCTTAAACAGTTCACAAACGTTTTTTTTTGCACTAAACTTCAGCTAAACTTTTTTTCTTTCGTTTTCATTCTATCTACATTGGCAAAGTTGACTTTAGATATTTTACCAAATGATACGAAACATTTAAATATGTCACAAGTATTACTCCATATATAAAAAAGAAGATGTGGTATGATTGCAAATGAGAAAACTGTCCACAAGATACCAAAATTACACAGACATTAACAATTGTATGTCACCGTACGGCCTTCAACAACGAGCAAATCCCATACCGCATAGTCAGCTACAAAATGCCCCGATATGACAATGTAAAACAATTCAAACGAGAAAACTCACGACCTTATTTGTATAAAAAAATGAACAAAAAACAAATATATAATACATAAACAAACGACACCCACTGAATTACAGGCTCCTGACTTGGGACAGCCACATTCAAAAATAATGTGGTAGGGTTAAACATGTTAGCGGGATCCCAACTCTCCCATATTTTTTTATTTTTAAAAATAATATTTCGTCCTAAATATGCATGAAATGTTTGCCACTGGACGTTAGACAATCAACAATCAATTGATCAAATGTTGCACTAAAATAGGAATTCAACCGTTGAAGTTAGTTAACTTTCTGAATTCGTTTTTGTGCAGAAATAAATTCCATAGAATATATTAAGTATGTAAATATATGCAAAGGGTATCTTGTGGTCTTGTGGTATAGTTTATATTAGATCAATCATTTGGCTGTTGTCTGCTCTTTGGTTGTTTTGTTGTCTCTTTTACACATTCCCCGTTTCCATTCTCAATTTTATCGTATGTTTATTTTTATTGTATATGCCAGAAAATGTATTAGCCAAGTTTAATAAAAATAAAGAGAATTAGAATATTGTTGAAGAGAAAATACATATCCGTGTGGAATTCGCCTCAGGTTGTTTTTCCAAGTTTGATATCCAACTTCTTCACCCGAAACCTTGTATATTGTATATGTTTGATGGACTATCATCATGCTCATGTGACCATCAGGTACTGAGATAAATATGTTATGGTTTAAACTCTGTCAAAGCCAAAACGATTAAATATATATATCTAATTCAAATTCATTCATGCATGCAGTAAAACGTTTCTTGAATGAGTGAAATTATATAAAACAATTTTTCAAACTTTTATCTTTAATGCGTTTAGCCTTGTGAAAATAAACCGGGAAAGGAGTTGTGATAGACAAATGGACAACTATATACATGATATACAAACATATGTATTGATATTTTCTTTAGTTATGAACTGTAGAAAATACCCGATTCATTTATCCTCATTACACATAATCTGTGTTGAAATGCGTTGAAAGCATGGGAGTTTGTATTTCTTGCTCCTATATTATGTATTTCTTAAATATTTTCTTCGCCTAAAATGTGATCGATGTTGATATTGTTCTTATTAGTCCTGAATTTTATAGTACGAATCACACTTCTAAATACAAGTGAAAAAGAAAGGGGGACACCTTGAATGACACAGTACAAAACTCCCAGTATATTTTATTTTATCATGGCCATTATAATGCTTAATCTACATGTATATATTGTTTACTACAAACACGAAATCGACAATAAAATTATACCACCAGCTATTTAATTGTACCATGTTGGTACTACTTCTACTACTTTGCGTTACACGAAGTTCCTCAAAACAAGGATTTGGTATAGAAAGTCCCTCCTCAAAATAAGGCAATTTTGACATTTCAAAGAACTCTGGTCTTTTTCGTTTTATTTTGCCTGGCATTGTCGGTATATTTTCGTCTTATAAGTTTGAAATCCCCATTGCACGTTATATGTTGTCTCCCTTATTGTGCAGCAGCAAATATTCCAGAAGTACGTTATAAATACTTAGGATCTCGTGTCATGACTAAATAATTAAAACCTTTTTTTCAGACAGGATAATATGCTCATCTCGGGTCCTTTAATAGCTAACTTACTTTGGTCTCTTGTGGAGAGTGGTCTCATTAGCAATCATATACTACACACATATATATATATATTACACATTTGGGAATTAAAATGTTTTACGTTTCCACTCAGCTTTTGATTACATTTGCACGCATTTATTTAACAGGTTTATTTCAATAATAATAATAATAATTTTATTTGCAAAATACACCAATATGGGTCAAGCAAACACAAATACAACATTTAATACAGACAGTGAAGAATTACAAATATAAACATAAAAAAAACATAGTTATAAATGGTAATTAATGTAACCTTTGATGGACATGGACTTTTTAGTTGTTTTAGCTTTAAAACTGGTTGATAATTTGTAAAATCAGGATTTATATTATTAATCTTTAAAAATAAGCAATCTCTTAAAGTTGAGTTTAGTCATGTTAGTTTGCAATATAGAAAAAAATGGTATTCATCATCAATTTTATTACAAAGTTTACATAACCTTTCATCTCTGGGTACATTTTTATATCTTCCCATTTCAACCTCTAGGTTATGGTCACAAACCCTTAATTTAGAAATTAATTGTCTGGTTTTAAAATTTGATTCTTTTAATAAATAATTTTCAATTTTTATCTCAGTCAATGTAGATTGCCAGCATGTTCTCTTTTTATCCAAAAAAGTGTCTCGCAACAAAATTTCAGTGATTTGATACCCCAAGCTGACTTGCATAATAAAATTATATCAATGCATCAACCAAAACTGACCATATTTACATGTTATTATGTAAATCTATATATATATAGCTGCACAGTACATAGTAAATCAGCAATATTTTGATATCAGAATGCATTGCATTATATAAATGAGTCGACAGTAACAGTGCAACACAATGTCAACACAAATTTATTCCAATCATTTAGATTGCCAGCATATCCTCTTTTTATTCAAAATAGTGTCTAGCAACAAAATTTCAGTGATTTGATACCTCAAGCTGACTCATATAATAAAATTATTTTAACACGTCAACAAAATTTCAATGATTTGATACCTCAAGCTGACTCATATTATAAAATTATTTTAAAGCTTCAACAAAATTTCAGTGATTTGATACCTCAACAATGCTCAAGCTGACTCATATAATAAAATTATTTTATCGCTAAACAAAATTTCAGTGATTTGATACCTCAACAATGCTGAAGCTGACTCATAAATAAAAATTATTTTAACACATAAACAAAATTTCAGTGATTTGATACCTCAAGCTGACTCATATTATAAAATTATTTTAAAGCTTCAACAAAATTTAAGTGATTTGATACCTCAACAATGCTGAAGCTGACTCATATAATAAAATTAGTTTAACACGTAAACAAAATTTCAGTGATTTGATACCTCAAGCTGACTCATATAGTAAAATTATTTTAAGGAGTCAACAAAATTTCAGTAATTTGATACCTCAAGCTGACTCAAATAATAAAATTATTTTTTAAAACTGACCATATTCGCTCTTTATTATATATGTAAATCAATATATACAAAATGATATAGCAGCATATATAGTAAATCAGCAATATTTTGATGTCAGAATGGATTGCCATTATATAAATTTTGTTGATTGTTGGCATGTCTTGTTTTTATTCAAAATATTGTCTCGCAATAAAATTTCAGTGATTTGAAACCTCAGGCTGACCATGCTGACTCATAATAAAATTATTTAAACATGTCAACCAAAACTAACCATATAAGCACTTAATCATGTCTATTATGTAAATCTATATAGCAGCATAGCAAATCAGCAATATTTTGATTCTTTTCTGTTTACGTAATATAAAACGGTCACTGAAGTCAGTATCTGTATCTGTATTTCAAACTTCTGAACATGGATGGGTATGCCGTTGATTCATTTTGGATATTGTTTGATTGGTGGATCTGCGCATAAATAAGTCATGCTTGCTGAGGTGTGCTCATTTAAACCCAGTGGTTCGGGATATTTTTTAAGATTTACCATATCGCTAATCCTGGCTGAGCCGACTGCTTGAACTTTTCATGCATATATATAACAATCACTTTTCCATGGTGGCGTCATATATTTTGTTTTATGACGTCAAAATTTTACGGGAAATTTTACATGTCTATTTTTGGCAGACAAATAGCGATAAGGTTTATAAAACTAAACCCATGCAGTAGGTACATCCCCCAACAATGTGACTGACATGAGAGATACTTTCATGACTTTATAATGAGAAGTTCTCTTCTTGGAAAAGTATACTGTTACATGTAGTAGTTATGTCGGTTGGTTGATTTTGTTGGTAGATAAATTTCAAGTGGCAAATATTTCATTCCTGTTCGCATAACTATTTCTTCGAACGTTCACGGTATCATTTATAATTTATAATGACAAATCTAACAAAATTGAAGAGATTGTTCATAGTTATACAACACCTTATGTGCAATACATGTAACACTGTACAGTGTACAAGTTCCTTTTGAACATTTTCTGGAAAACAGAATCGTGAATCCAAGGCAAACAAACGTGAATTACGAAGGATTATTTATGAAGAGCCTGTCAAAAATGGGGAACGAAACAACGTTAAAAATGATGTTGATAACCCATGATATAAAAATAATGTTCCTATGCGCGGATAACCTCTGTATACGGCTTCTACTTAAAAAAAAAATCATTTATTTTAATTTATGATAGCTGTAAGTGATAACAAGTGTCCAATCTTATAGCCATTGTTCTCTATAAATAAGAATATGAAAAAATAAAATAATTACTTTACTAAACACATTAAAAATAATTTTTTTTTTCGTATTCTTATCTATGATATATATTCTACCGGGTATAGTAATTTGCTACTCTGGAAAAATATTAATTAAGATTATTATTATTGTTTATGTTTACAATCCGAAAAATTTAAATAAAAAGAACTTCGATTTCCACCAATGAAATGTCGTACACCATTCATTCACACCATTCCCGATTGCACGTTACACGATCACACAATTCCTCATACACCATTACACCATTCCCCTTACACCATACACCATAGCACCATACACCTTACACCATTGCACCATACACCTTACACCATTACACCATACACGTTTTTTTGGGAAGTTTACACCATCCAAGGGCTGTAAGATGTCGATTTAAATTGAAAATAGGAAAGAACAACATTGCAATTTTACGAAATAGGAGGTATGTGAAAAATGAAGAAAATACACAAGCAATCCTATATTTTGTACTTTACAATCAATAGTTCCGTATATTTTTCATTGCAGTACTTGACTTTGTATGAAACCTCATGATCAAATTGAACAGTTTCAGACGAGAAACATGTTCTTGTTTTAAAAAGCATCAAACTTGTATATTTTTAAGAATGGAATGCTACTTTATTTGTTTCTTTATTTGGGTATAAAAGCGTTGATAATCACATTTTTATTCAGCGCTTTGTACCATAAGTACATTGATGTACACGACGGACGCTTTTAAAACCATATGCAATTACAATAATCTTACAACTTGTATAATAACATTTATATCAATAATATCGTTTTGTTTTTTAATGCATTGTAGTGACCGATTGCTTTCAGCCAATCAAAAACACGGATTCATATAATTTTTCACATTATGTATATACAAATAAATTAACCAAACACGACTTAATTAGAAAAAAACTTCAAAGATAATTCTGTTTATTATGCAAGTAAATCATCAATTTTATGCAACTGTACCATTTCAGAAATGTGACATTTGTTATACATTCGTTTGATATGTTGTTTTTGATTTTGATTATGTCATTTGATTACAGACTTCTTATATAAAAATATCCTTTATTTTGCTCTAACATTGTGCTTTTGATATTGATAGCATAATCATAAAATAAATGTATACAGAAGGCTTTGTACATTAATCTCAAAAACTAATCCCCAACATATATTCAAATATACCTACACAATACATCAATTGTTTTGTTCGATGACCTTACACCATGTCCCTGTATATTTAATGCGGTACAATATATAATTTTTCCGCTGTCTTCCTTCTTTCCTTTGTATATTAGCTGGCTTGACGATATTAATTTATCATCAGAACAATCGGTAGCACATACGTCAGATTGAAAAGAGGCAAATGATGTGATATTCACACTTGCAATAAACCATTGTATTTTAGAGGATGGTCGACCGGCATTTGTTCGGCAGGTAAAAATTTTGTTTTGACCATTTATAACTTTCACTGGGTTTTCATCCGCCGCTGGAATTGACAGTTTGACTGAAGTGATTGGAACTAAAATTTATAAACGAAAAAATATGGTTTTTGACTAACATACAGCTAATGAAGGTTTTTTTCTGTTGAAAGTACATGACCTACATTTTAGAAAAGAAAAAGACTTTCAAATAGATGTCGCTTGGCAATGCTTCTCTTTTTAATTTTCATTTTTCATTCATAACATCAGAATATTGTGAATGTGCTCCAATGTAGGCTCAGTAACGTTGAGGACGTGGCGGTGTACAGTATGTATATGAAAACCAGCGCTCGCCTTAAATTAATGAAGTTTGTGTACCATTTACATAATTACAAAATATAAATTGAAGATTACGATTCCCTAGCAACATTCAAATAATTATGAATAAGTGTAAAACGTTTATAGAAAAGTATTTGTTTTGTATATGTTCCGGACCATATGAGTATTTGGACCATACGCGTATGGTCATGACCATACGGGTATATACTCATATGGTCCGACCATACGCGTAAGGTCCGACCGTACGCGTATGGTCGGGGTAATTAACACTCTGTTACAGTTTACTTTGAATTATTCTAAACTCTTCATATGCTATGACCGTTCTTTCGAAATACGCTATCATATAGGTCTTGTTATCATCATATTATAATATGAGAGATTAACTTAATAAAAATAAGTTTCACATAGTTGATTTTACTACCTAGTCAAAACTATAATAAACATATTGTATACCTATGTTCATTATCGATTTATTATTACGAGTGAATAGCAATATGTCGACTTGAAAAGATAACTTCCATTTTTTTTTCAATACACTGTTACACAAGAAGTCACTGGCAAGGAACATATGTTATTTAAGTTGTTTTGTGAATATGGTGTACTGTAGTCATATTACGATATTTGAAATCTAAAGCTTCATAAACACCGTAGACAATAACCCAAAACCTCGCCATCACTACAAGCATCTACAAAGAAGGCTATCTTTTCACTTGCAGACAAAAGGTGTAACTGAAAAGGATCGTGCACAACCATGACGTGCAAATGCGAAAAAAAAGTTATGTTACCGAGTGGAAGTAATTGTCCCCATAAGCCTACATATAAGAATGTTATAAGCGATGACAATTAACATTTGGCAACAATGTTTTATTTTAACGTATAACGTAGCCTTTAAATTAATACATTGTAATGTATAAACCATCATGGTTTATACTAATATGGTCCGACCATACGCGTACGGTCGGACCATACGCGTATGGTCGGACCATTTGAGTATACGCATATGGTCATGACCATACGTGTATGGTCCAAATACTCATATTTTCCGGAACACATACACACACACTAAGTTTTAACCGTGTTTGATATCCAATCAGATTTTAAGAAACACATCAAATGTATTCAAAATTTTTAATGAAAAAAACGTTTTAGTGTGTGTGTCTGACTTTTTAGGACACTAACACTAATTTATAGCTAAATAATATTCGAAACACTATTCTGAACAAAATTTTTAACAAGTTAAAACACAATGATAGAAAAAACATGTCCTAAAATGTTTCAACTTGTAAGTGTAAAAAAAGAAACTTTTACTAAAATGTGTTTTTAAGATAGGTATGTCAAAGATACGATGTAGATAAGATATCTACGAAATCGACGTTAATGTATCAATATCAATATGCACGTTTAATTATCTGTGTAGCAACAAATCAACACCAGCCGTCAATATCGATTCGATGTTATCGGCCAAATATTATACTTGACACGATTCCTTTGATTGAAATGTTGAAATTCGCGATATCGGTGATATCTACGATATATGCACCAAATGTGTATTTGATACAGTTGTCCTGTTTAATTTAATTTCCACTTGTTTATCTGTTTGGACTGTTTATATCAAAGATGTTATAAACTTGAGATTAATGTTTATATCAAAGATATCGGTTCTATTTTGATTCAATATTGAATTTCCATATTGAATTGAAAGTTATCTTCATGTTATTTTATTTTCATTTCATATAGTTCAGGTTTTGTTCCTCGTTTTGCATATTGTTTTACAACTTGGCGACGGATAAATAAATGTATCTTCTGCGATCTCAAATATGTTTTTCCTTCAATTAATTAATATTACATTCATCTAATTCAGTTGTCGACATTGATGAAATCAAAGTCATTAAGTCAAAATCAACAAATTGTGGTAAAACGATTATATGCTACATTTATGTATATTTATCATATACTTAGCATTTATATGATAGCGTTTGCATATGTGTAACGAAAGGAGGTACACAAGCCATAATTTATCATCCGGTCTGATAACCCATATCAGGGGGTTTCTCGTGCAACAAAACCATAACAGTGCCTCTCGTGCAAGTTACTTCCGGTATTTCCGTTATCTTCACTTTACTTTTCAATTGTGGCGTCAGAATTTTTTTTTTATGATGACGTCAACAAAATTTCCGGGAACTTTTGTGATGTCCAGCAATGACGGACAAATAGCGATAAGGTGTATCGGATCAATTGGTAAATCTGTTTGTATAGAACCAACTGTTTTTAAAAATAGCTTTAAACATGGCTTAATCCAATGATATAGATTTTCAAAATGTAGATAATTTAGTACTTGCTGATTACAGGAAGAAACACATGCCATTGACAATTATGAATCATCTCATAGTACAACATGTAGTAATAATGATCACAAAACTGTAAATACTTCTATGCTTCCTCATTTTCATTGTTTTAAAATGCCTCTACAGGAAATGGTATCATAAATATATATGAAGGTAGTAATGCTATTGTTGGACAATTATAGTGTATATGTTGGAATCATAATTTATTTTTCAATTTCTTTATAAAACCTTTTGACTAACTTCTTGATAAAATTCTTAGCTGTTTTAGTTATTTCATTTTTTTATTTGCAATACATTAAACAATTGTCGAAAGTATATGATAAAGAGATTAATACATGACATGGCCTTTTCCATATCGGCCTGGGTATTATCCCTCGACGAGATGATATCCGGGCTGATATGGATAATGCTATGTATTAATCTCTATATTATATACCTTTTCTCAAAGATGATATCTACGATCATATCAATTACATATAGAATAATACATGGCGAAATCCGTATCGCATGCTGTATCACCACAAGAAATCAATGTCAGTACCGAGGGCTGATATTGGCCGAGTGGTGATAAATGAATCTTGATGGAAATTCTAGACGAAAGCATGTAGTCTCTACGTGTTTGTTTTATATATAACACTGCGATAATGTTTTAAACAACACGGTAGGTTCCTAACAAAAAATAGTATAATAAATAATTTGCCCAATAGCCATTAAATAAAGAATGGAAATGGGGAATATGTCAAAGAGACAACAACCCGTCCATATATATGTTACAGTGAATTTGTATAATCAGGGATTCTACATAATCCCTGAAATTTTTCAGGGATTATGTTGAATCACTGGTTAGTTTAGGGATTATATGTAATCACCGAAATTTGCAGGGATTATGTATAATCACTAGAAAAAAACTCCAGAGATTATGCATAGTAACTGAAATGAAGAAACAGTTTGTGTGTATAAAGAAAATGAATGAAAGTTAAATAATGTATGATATCAAATCATATTAAACCTTATTATAAACATATTCGTAAAATGTAAAGCAAAATATATGTGTTTGTTAAAGTGTTAGGCACATATATAATAGTTATCAAAGGTACCAGACTTATATTTTATACGCCAGACGCGCGTTTCGTCTATATAAAACGATCAGATCAAAATAGTAATAAAGCCAAACAAATACAAAGTTGTAGAGCATTGAGGACGCAAAAACCCCCAAAAAGTTGTGCACAATACGGTTAAGATAATCTATGTCTGGGATAAGAAAATCCTCAGTATTTCGAAAAACTCATACTTTTGTAAACAGGAAATTTATAAAAATGACCATATAATTGATTTTCATGTCAGCATCAAAGTGCTGACCACGGAGCTGGTGATACCCTCAGGGACGAAACGTCCACCAGCAGTGGCATCGACCCAGTGGTGAAAATAGTTATCAAAGGTACCAGACGTATAATTTAATACGCAAGACGTACGTGTCGTCTGAATAAGACTCATAAAAAATAACTCATAAAATTGATAACCTTAAAGTATAATAAAAGTGTTAGGCATAATATTTTAAAATGTTACACACAATTGAAATATTAAGCACTATATATCAAAATGAAAACCTCAACAATTATACCTAAAATATAAAAAGGACAATATATTAAAACATTCATTAAATAAATTTGAATGGCAGAAACTTTTGCACATTTCCCCTGATTTCTATAGACACAACTACCTGAATTGCGTCTGTTTTGCTACACTATTCACACTAACCTTGTCCTTCACATATCAAATAAGATTTTACGGCATGTCTTAGAAAAATAAAGTTCGTAATACAAATATCTGAAGGTACCCAAAAAAAGGGAATCATAAACCGTGTACAAGATCCTAGCAGAATTCCGTTGCGTTATTTATCACAGAATTGAATTTCGTGATCAAGCGTCTGTCTAAGTTTGGTAAAAATTAAAAATAGTATAAGAAAAATCTTTTTAAATTTAACCACAGAGTGAATGTGTTGTTTCCTGGCAGAAAATCTAAGTCCATTTAAAAATAAAATACGGATGAAATGGATTTATTTTTTTTTTAAATTTATTTCTGGAATATATCTTATGATCATAAACAAGCTTCTGTCCATGTCTGGTACAAACCCAGGAAAGTTTAAGAAAGTTATTAAAATTCAAAAAACTTCAACCACAGGGTGAATGTACAGATGTAATGTTTTACCGCAGAAAAGTCCATTTATAAGTAAAATACATAAAAAATATGAATATTTGTGGACGCTACCAACGACGACGCCGACGACAACGACGCCAATGCCACAAATGAAGGATCGTTTAGTCTCGTTTTTTCGAGTATACTTATGAGACGCAAATCACATAAATGGTATTTCTGTTTTTGTATATTTAGTTTTTACAACTGATGCTTTTCACAAAATATGTATTGTTTTCGTCGGATATTTAAGACTATCTATTTTTAGGTCGATGCCCACCGTCCCCTCCAATAGCAATGCATAATGCTGTAAAGAGTGTCACCATCTTACGTCTTTTATATATCTCAACTTGTAAGATTCGCTCGTGTATGTAACAACTTTTTAGATTTAAACGAGAGAAATTTATAAATTACTGAAAAAAATATTACACCAGGGTTTTCGATATCACAAACTAGTCAAAACATTTACTAAATTTTATCATCGGTACAAGGACATCATTCGATAATATAGCTCAACATGCAGACGTCTTATACGTTCAGGTATTTCACATCCAATCTTTTATAAAGCACAAAAATGTCAGTATTCACCTCAGAAACTAAAACAAACCTTAAATAGATAGACTTATTAAGGTAGATTCATGGTATACCGCCATCTTGAATTGTACAATCACAGTACAAAATCGGTCAAGTAATTTGCCCAAAATCAGCAAATTTGGAAACACATTTGCAATTTAATGGTTAGACTGTTTATTTATATAAAGAAAACTTGTTAATTTTTTGTATTATTCAAAATATTTTTACAAATACCAACCTTTTTGGTTTTTAAAATCATTTTTTTCAAATGAGCCATTTAAGGGGAGATAATTCTTTTAGTACAAAATTTATACTGGGCTAATAGGGAAATTTTTCATTTTTACTTGTGGCAAGAAAATAAGTTCGGTGACACCATGTTTTCTTTTTATTTTCTTAAAAGATATTATGAAACCTATCTTCTAACAATTTATTTCACAAATTCTATCTCATAGAAATTTTTTTATGCACTCTTATGTGTTTTTTCATGAACAAACTAACCAAATTTAGGCAATTTTAAACGACTCATATATTGAAAAATAGCACAGTGACCCATACTTTTTATTATATTTTTGAAAAAAGCATAGTAAAACCTTCATTTTGGCAAATTATCAGAAAATTCTGTCTCAAAAAACATTTACTTATGTCCTACCTCAAGAAGGGATATAGTTACGATACTGTTGTCAGGTCATTAAAGATTCCATATTTTGGCTTTGCTATTGATTCACTTTTAAGGTCTTTGCATCGGAACTAAACACATTTATTTAAAAACCAGTTGTTGGCATGACACGGGTTATGTTATGTTCTTCTCATATATGTTATGATGGTATGATACTAAACCCCTAACGGGAGAGATTGTGCCTGGTATTCATATGATGAAGACATAATCTTTCAATCAGTTTAATTGAAGTCTGGAGCTGGCATGTCAGTTAACTGCTAGTAGTCTGTTGTTATTTATGTATTATTGTTATTTTTTTTATTTTCTTTTGTTCATCTTCTGACATTAGACTCGGACTTCTTTTAAACTGAATATAAAAGTGCGTATTGTTATGCGTTTACTTTTCTACATTGGCTAGAGGTATAGGAGGAGGAGGGAATCTCCTAAACACGTTTAACCCCTACATTTTTGCTCCTGTTCCAAGTCAGGAGCCTCTAGCCTTTGGTAGTCTTGTATTATTTTTTAATTTAAGTTTCTTGTGTATAATTTGGAGTATGGCCTTTATTATCACTAAACTAGTATATATATTTTTTTAGGGGCCAGTTGATGGACGCCTCCTGGTGCGGGAATTTTTTGCTGCATTAAAGACCTATTGGTGACCTTCTGTTGTTGTCTTTTCTATTGTCGTGTTGTTGTTTCTTTAACACATTCCTCATTTTCATTCTCAATTTTATGAAATATATGGGATAAAAGCACCCTTAAAACAATTCAAATATATACTTTGTTAGCAGATAGAATTAAGCAGGCGTTTAGTCTTTTTTACTTGGTTTTTTTGTCTTGAAAGTAAAAATACCAAAGATTTGTTCCTTGTCCATATTTTGCATTTTATATTTTCTTCTGCCATACTTATTTCATTGTGAAATATTGTAGTTCAATGTACAGTTAATCAAAATATCACTGTTAAAACCTTTCCCTTCTTTTATTTTTTTTTCATTATTGATAATCCCTGAAATCATATTAGGGAATTTGTAAAATAATTAGTAAAATGTTCAGTTATTATGTAAAATCACTGGTCATTTTCAGAGATTATATATATTCCCTAATGAGTTTAGTGATTCTACATAATCCCTAAACAATCAGGGATTCTGCATAATCCCTGTTAAGGTCAAGTAACAGTAAATGAACGCCGTCTAGCGGATTCCGCGAAATATTGCGACGTATTGTACGAATTACGTCCCTTTGACCAGATTTTGCAATGTTAAAATTTCAACCGGCGACTTTTCAATGGGACAACGGTAAATCTGACGGAAAGTATGTATCTTCTAGGAGAATGAACTTGTTTGCTAAAATTGAAGAAATGCTACAGGATTTTGAAAATGAATATGAAAACAGTCATGAAGACGATCTTAAAAACGAAAATCAGGTGTTTGAGTTTGGATATCTGCCGACCAGTTAAAACAAGTGTGAAAACTTGATCACTGTTGCTCACCACTATTTCTACATATATAATTGTGATGAGGAAAAACAGTGCGGTCTCAACAGTATATTGAACTCTGACACAAAATACTACTTTTGATGTCATTGTTTACTTAAACTAACCAACAAATATGCAGAAATGAAACTTCTGGTGAAAGGGAAATATATTTAGACCATTTTGAGTCAAAATTCACTTGTCTATGAGTTTTTGTTAAAAATTCAGGATTAATGCGCTACATAGTACACTTAATTAAGATTTCCAGAAAACAGGGAGTTATTTTGGTAATACCTGTGTTTTCAAGATCAGAAATTTCATATAAGACTTTAAACATTGGTTGAAAATTGGCATGTAGAAAGGTGATACATGTACAATTCAGGATATACCTGATTTCCTTGAAGGTGAACTTAAGGTAAAATATTTAGATAGCTGTGAAAATTGTAAGATTCGGTTGAACAGATAGGGATTTTTAATTGGTGGTCTGACACCTTTATTTTCGTTTTCCTCCCAAAATAACACAAACTGAATAATCATCAGAAAAGATGACAAATGCGACTATACCTATATAGAACACAGAGGCATGATGAATAATTCATTGTAGAAGGAAGAGAAGCGACACACAAAATTAGGTCTTCTCGTTCATTAGTATAGATTCTCTAACTTTTCTTTTACAGTACTTTGTATATCCCCATCCCTTTTTCACTTGAATTATTGTCTGCTTATTCGAATATGTGCATGTTTTCTGGCACGTTTGAAATAAATGCAATTCATCTAATGTTTGAATTTAAATTTACACAATCATGTAATTATAAACATTTAGCATGTTTTAAAAAGAGGAACAAATGTTTATAAGTGCAACACATGGTATTTTTGGACAAGAAATCAATTTTTCTTACACCTTTAAAATTCAAATGAAGTAAAACAAGAAATCAATCTGGTTGACGCAACAATGACAATCTGTTACACAGAATAATAGTGGTGCATTTCTTTCCAGTGGTCTCAATCAACACTGATTTACAGAAATCTTGGTAAGAATTTAGTCTTAGATGCTTGATTTTTTTATTAGTTGTTATTGGCTTTGAACAAGCTATCAGTAACTGCGTGTAGTGGCGGATCCAGAGGGGGCATGAGGGCGTACGCCCCCCCTTTTTGCTTGGACTTTTTTTTTGTAAAAAGATTTATAAGACTAGACTTCGTGAACTTTTCCATTTCCCGTGTATTTATTTTTTATAAGACAATTCTTTTCATATAAAGATTTTTTTTCGCCAGTATTTACTGATTATTTCAAAAGTAAAATTACAAAAAACTGAACTCCGAGAAAAATTCAAAACGGAAAGTCCCTAATCAAATGGCAAATTCAAATGATAAAACACATCAAACGAATGGACAACAACTGTCATATTCCTGACTTGGTACAGGCATTTTCAAATGTAGAAAATGATGGATTGAACCTGATTTTATAGCGCTAAACCTCTCACTTATATGGCAATCACATCACAGTGGGTGATTCGGTATGGTTGAGTTGACCAGTTCGTCGAAAAAAACGTCACTCAGTCATTTGAAATTCAAATTACAGGAACACATTTGCAATTCTGAGCATGTAAAATCATGACACCTTCAAAGCGACAAAGGAGTGAGCAAGAACGTATTGACTTCTATGTCACAATTCAACCATAAAGAAAGTTATACTCTATTATAATCTCATGAAAAAAAGTTCCACATTAATATTATTTACCTACGAAATAATGTTTAACCCCAAACGCCCGCGCCTATCTTAAAATAACATAGCTGAATAATTATCCCCAGTCAGTATAAGCTCTGGATAGATTTAAAGTGCAAGGTACGAGCCATTTGTTTGAGGAGGCAGTCTGAGATCTGAGAGTCTGACCGTATTTAGATTGAAAACAATAATCTTGTCCACTTTTTGGCTAATAGAAACGAAAATTTCCAACAGAATAATATAGCATTAAATGAACATGATGAATAAAAAACGGGCGTATTTTTTTGGGGGGACTGGGGTTTGCATGAACTGATATATTGAATACTTTTATCAAGATCAGACTGCAACCTGCCTGCTGGTGTGACCTTTATGTCTCCATTTGTCGACCGTCATTCATAAATTCGTTGTCATTTCAGACTCATTCGTAGCCTTTGGTTAATTTTCAATTGTGTTGGGTAAAACATATCAACCAAACATTTGTATAAAAATTGCTTGTTTGTATTTTTTAATTCGTGTCGCTCGTATTGTAAAATTCATCGAGTAGCGCGGCGTGTATCTTGTTTACAACAAGAAATCTGTGAGTTTATGCTAACTTAACATACAACAAACGAGAATTTTCCATGTCTATTTTTTACTGACAAGTCCCACATCAAATATATCAGTTCATAGCTTTTGACCCATACTATAATTTTATGATAGACAATTTATGGGGAGAATACATCAAAAATGTCAAACTCTTACAGGTGTAATACCACCATTGATTTTTCCCTATTAGTCTTTGTTAAATTGGCACTTTTAAAAAAATCGTACAGTATTTACCTTTATTTCAACCAAAGAAATACTTTGCATGTGTAAAGTTCAATCCTTTTCAGTGATACAGTGAAAATTTCACACTACATTTCATTGCATATAAGAAAGTAACCACCGCCGAGGGTAGACAACCCAATTTTTACACTGTTATTTACTGGTTACCTGCTTTGGTAACTATGTAACCTTAACGTTCCAAAATATTTTATAAGACCATCAAATAAAAAAAGAATGATGCTTTCAGACACCCAACATACATATTTACGACTCAGAAAAATTTAAGTGCATTGAAATGCAGGGTTAATTTTCTACAACTGTCAAATTCAAGGGAATATTTTTTTAGGCCTACTTTCGTATGCAACCGGATGTTACGTACCATGATTTGGTGGTATTACACCTAAAGAACACCTAAATGTCAAATAAACTTAATGCAATTTTTTCCCCTCCAATTGCAAGTTATTTCAAGCATAACTGTCAAGTTTTGTCTCAGTCAGAACTATAGTTTCAGAGAAAATCACTATAATGTAAGGCCATATCCTACGGCAATTTCAGTCCAATTTCTTCGAAAAATCCTAATTTCAGTGTATCATTATCAAATGCAGTGTTGACTAATATCTGATCATAAACTCATGATATATGCATTCAAACAATTAAATAGAATACAAAAGACAACTTTAAGATGATAAACAATTTTATTGCACCTTTTAGAGTTCATTTGAAGGTCTGTTTTGGTCTGTTTTGGTCCATTTTTCCTCCTTCCTTCCTTTTTCATCAAAACTTGATATCTGTTGTCTAAAAAATAAAACAAATGTGATTATTTTCCCACAAAAATGAAATAAATGTAATGTTAAATCAATAATTAAAGTGTTTTAGCTGAAAGAACTGTCTCTATAAATTTTAACAGTCTACACGGAAGTTTCTATAAGCCCTTATGTGTAACTTGAGTTTTTGGTCTGTTCCCCTAGTGTGAGAAATAACGGTTCCCTTTCAGTCAATCATTTATTGCTACTGGTATCAAAGTCTTTGTATTTACTCATAACAGTATATTTCTAATAGATTTACACAAAAAGTCCACTTTCTTGTATTTTACATAAGAAAATGGGGAGAAAGAGTAATAAAAAAATACCTCAAAATGTTTTTAAAAAGGGTTATGTCCCTTGGAATGCTGGTACAAAAAATAATTGGTAAGAATTATAAAGTTTAAGTATGTGAGACTGGATTCTGATGTGTATAAATCCAGGACAAATAAGTGTTTAGATGAGTTATTGTCTGTGCAAAATGTAGACGGTACAATGGCAAATTGTAAACTTTTGCGGCCAAAACAAAAAAAAACATGATGATAGTTGATACATACTTTAATGCTGAAGTGTCATCTGCAGACCAATTCACATATAAGATTTTTCAACAGAATGCTCTTCAGAACATGGTTAACACTGAAATAAAAAATTCACATGTTGTATAAACAAAACAAAAACTGTAAGGGTAATTTAAAATTTAACACAGTAATCTAAATACAGCTTCGTCTTCACCCATTTGACTAAGAAAACACCCGTAAACCCCCATTTCAATGCAATTTTACTTCAAACGTACTTTCTGTGTCTAAATCCATTCCGAATAGTCCATGTTTACAATGTATGAACTGGTTTATTAATAACTTTTAAAAATGAAAGTACAATAGGGTCACGAGTGCACATTTAGTTTCCCTAAATAGGTGTAATACCACCATTGATTTTTCCCTATTAGTCTTTGTTAAATTGGCACTTTTAAAAAAATCGTACAGTATTTACCTTTATTTCAACCAAAGAAATACTTTGCATGTGTAAAGTTCAATCCTTTCCAGTGATACAGTGAAAATTTCACACTACATTTCATTGCATATAAGAAAGTAACCACCGCCGAGGGTAGACAACCCAATTTTTACACTGTTATTTACTGGTTACCTGCTTTGGTAACTATGTAACCTTAACGTTCCAAAATATTTTATAAGACCATCAAATAAAAAAAGAATGATGCTTTCAGACACCCAACATACATATTTACGACTCAGAAAAATTTAAGTGCATTGAAATGCAGGGTTAATTTTCTACAACTGTCAAATTCAAGGGAATATTTTTTTAGGCCTACTTTCGTATGCAACCGGATGTTACGTACCATGATTTGGTGGTATTACACCTACACTTAACAGCAACTATAAAATATACATACCCCACGTGTAGAACCGTTTAAAAAGTGCATTTTACACTTATTTTATGTTTTTTAGCAAAAAAAAAAAGTCCCAAAATTTGTTCGCCTCGCTCCGCTCGGCGAATTTAAAAAACTTCGCCCCCTTTGCAAAATCTTGGATCCGCCCCTGTATTCTATATGTAGTATGTCAAAACTGTCCATACAAAAACCCTATATTCACTGGGAAAGGACATCGTGTAGCAGGAAATAAGCAGAAGGGGGTGCAAGTTTGGGACATTAATACTAAACTTAGTCTTGTACGGTAAGACTAGATATCCCCTATTTTGAAAATTATCACACCATTCGGAACAATTAAAAATATTTTCAACGTAGAGAAAAGGAAATGAACCACATAAATTAATACTGGTCATAAATTCTGCGCTTAAGTCAGTCAGTCATATAGATGACACTAAACTATAATACATTTAAATTGTTAACCTTCTTTACGGTTGGAACAATAATTTAATATTCATACAACAGTTTTTAGACTATAACAAATGAAAAATAAACAAAAATGATGTTTCACGATCATTAATCTATCGCTACATTTTGTATTCTGACGTGTTTTTTTTTGTAATGGTGTTTTCTTTCACGTCCGCAATTTTGTTGAAAGTTTCGATGTTAAAAATAGAACACAAATCTTTTTAATAGATTTCACCCATAAAACTTGAAGGTCAAGAACGAGATTATATCGATCATCTCTATATCACACTACTACTATATACCTACTAAAAAAATATTAGGTTCCTGATCCCGAAATCCCGGACTTTAAAAAATGAAATCCAGAGGTCCCGAATTTAAAGTAATTTAAAATAAATCCCGCCATCCCGAAATTCGAAAAAAGAATTCCCGGATCCCGAAAAGATTAATCCCGAAATCCCGTGTTTAAAAAAACCCGATCCCGGAGTTCCGATCCCGGAAATTGTTTATTGAGGATTTTACAGAATAAGCGTTATATTTAAAGATAAAGAACATTTAGGTCCACACTTCATATGAACCCTTAAAAACTCGTTGGATTATCTCAGTGTGGCTGGTCAGTAATAAATAAAAAAAGTCACTGGTCAATTCAAAGGTTGTCGTAAGTGATGCAATATATTCTTATTTTCCTGTTCCCCTTGTGTAACTTCCAGTTTTATTGAAGTTTACATCGATCAAAGCCTTAGTTTAATTTAGTTTCCTGTTATTACTATCCCCTTTTTTGTCGCATGTTGTGTATCATGTACTGATTCTATATATACTTCGAGCATACACATGTACACTTATGGAAAAATAACTATTTACTAAACTTTTTAAAACGTTTTTGTAGACTTGTATACAATAAATTTTATGCAGAACAAAAAAAAATATTTACAAAGATGTCAATTTGACTGCGTGTTTTAATTGTTAACTTGCAGATGTATAAATAACCGCACGACACTCTTTCAATAATTTGTAGAATCGTTGATATAATGTTTGTTTATATATGCGATGTTAAGCAGTAGTATATGGACAGAACTCAATCTGTCGTGATATAGTACAAAAAAAACGAGCTATTACATGTTCCGCTGCTAAAGTAACTGTTGTTTTCAAAAATTTGCCAAATCATATATCGGAACGTAGAAAAAATGCAAACAGATGATCTACACGATAGTCTAAGAGATTTACAAATTGGTTACCCAAAAAAGTGACAAAATTCAACAATCTCCCATTAGAGCAAATATTAATAAAGATCACAACCCTGACCACATGCACACCTTCAATATATGTACAAACAGACAACAAAGTGAAAACGTTCTAGGATTCAAACTGTAGATGTTATGCGGATTAACTATAATAGGGGAAGGACGGCGGACAGAGGGACAGGGGTACCCCCCACAAACTTTCAGTTGCGGGGGCATAACAAATTATAGCTTTAATTACATCTTTTATTGCGTCAACTTGTAGATTGTACACAGTAAACCTGATGATTTCTATTTTTATGTTTTTACCATTTTCGCGTTCATGTACTTACAATGTATTTTTGTTTGAATTAGTAATTGTTTCAGACATGTGTATTGGTAATGAACAAACATGTATCATATTTTTATAACGTATGATTTCTTTTTAAAATGTTCCATAAACGAGGGTCTGATTGGGGTTAACGGAATTCAGAATAATGGGCAAAAATTGCAGAATAAAAGGCAAAAAAAAAAAATAGAAAAGAAAAAGAGCATAATTGGGTGCTTAAATATAAAGAATAAAGAATATTGGAAATACAAAATAAAAATTAATGATAATTATCCAGATAAAAAGAATCTATCAATACGAAACACATAATAATCGTGCATAATCAACACGAAGAACGTTGGAAATAATTCAGTTGGAAAGCAGGTCACGGTTTGACCCCAAGTTTATCAGCAACAATAGTGTCACGTGACCGTGAAAATTCAGTAAAAAAACGGATGAGACAAACCTCATTTTAACTCGCTGAATACTATTGTTGTAATAAAAACTTATTGACCTAACTAATCTTGAGTATCCATAGTTTATTATCGTCAAAGCTCACACACCAAATCAAAGTCCTTTATTCTTTATTTTATCTGCAAACTTGGAGTTTGGGTGAAAATTGTCAAGTCTCTTTTCTGTTTACAAAACTTTGGATTTTTAGAAAAACTAAGGATTTTCTTACCCCAGGAGTAGATTACCTTAGCCGTATTTGGCACAACTTTTTGGAATTTTGGGTCCTCAATGCTCTTCAACTTTGTATTTGTTTGGCTTTTTAACTATTTTGATCTGAGCGTCACTGATGAGTCTTATGTAGACGAAACGCGCGTCTGGCGTATAAAATTATAATCCTGGTACTTTTGATAACTATTGAACGAAAAATCTTAATATTTACGAGGAAACTAAAAATGAGGGGCTGAATTTAAATTTAATAAAGCATCTCATTAAGACAAACACTCGATCTGAATATCTCGGCAATAGAATGTTGGATACGCAAACGTCAAATTGATTTCAAACCGAAGCGGAGGTTTTTATGCCGATTTGTGAAAGTGGTTATCTCCCCTTAACATCACCAGTCAAAAATAAAAAACCAGCAAAATGCATAAAAATTAAAAAAGGAGTTTACTTTACAAAAATTAGAAAGAAAATAAACGAAACTCGATTTATAACTATGTTATGATAATATAAAGAAGAGATACTTCCCCCTATTTTTCAGAGAAGGACTAAATGTAAATAATAAAATATTAAAAGACAAAATATTACTGCAGTAAAAAAAAAAACAATTCAGAAATATGGATAATGACACCTACATATAAATTAAAAACCTAGTTATATTGAAAGAAATTAGATCTGGCGGATGAAATATACTACATGTATTTTTATATGTGCGATCAATCCTAGCAGAATTTATTTAAACACTTCTGATTATATTTAATGCAATAAAACATAGTTTATACAATTTCAATAATCTTTCTGAAAATTGATATAATTATTAAATATCTAAATAGTACTGATCATATATATTTTATATTCTATAAAGTGTGACCAAGAGTCGCAACAAATTTCTTCAAATTAAGAGAGCCTTTAAACTCAAGCCTATGTTTCTTAGTTGAACAGTAAAATACAAAAAAGGGATTTATAAGTTTTATACCAAAAATATTGACAGAAATTCTGTTAAAAATATGCTTTAAATTATAAGTAAAAGTGACACAATATTGAATTTTAGAATCATTATTATTGTAAAATTAAACTATTAGATTAGCTTGCACAGTAGCCCTTTGTCTTATTTCTCAGGGTATTTTATAGATTATGAAAGTAAACTTTTTGGAAAAAATGGGGCTTCTTCTCTTGAACAGGTTGCTGTATCAGCTTCTTTAAATAATTACATATTTATAAACACACTCAGTATTGTATATATACTTTACCTGAATACTAGTAATAGGAAATGAAATGAAACTGGTGGGACAAATTTTGTGCATTTTACTTCAATAATGATCAAATATGCTTAAATTTGACAAGAATTTGCCATTTGAATAAATTCAATTTTGTAAGAATACATCTCTATGAACAAACTTCTCGTTTGGCTGACTTGGCTTGATAAGCAAGTTTTTGCTCTTATTACTATAAAATTGAGAATGGAAAATATAGCTAATTAAGTAAAGAGATAATAATATAAGCAAGATTTTATTAACTGACCTTTATTTTCTTTTTTCATATGTTTTTTTCCTACAGAATTTTCTTTGCAATGCATTTTCTATTGCTATTTTTGTGCTTTTGTCCATCCATACAGTAGGCTATCAATAATTTGTCAGATCTGTCAGAATTTTCCAAGACGTTTAGCTTTAAACGCAATAAATCTTTGTTTGTTGTTTCACTTTTCCAATGTGTAAATTTTTACTATGCACATGACCCTGACACATATTTTGTTATAAACGTTACATGACGTATGTTGAAAAAAAGAAAACAATGTCACCGTCAATTTGTGTAGGGGATCAAAAGGGGTTTTAGTTACTTTAAAATAACAAGTATCGTATGGAATTGTGAAAATCCATAACTTTTAATCAAAATTTCATTCATGTCTTTAATAAAATCAGTATTTTAGAGCACTTTGAAACAGGTACAATGAAAAGAAGCTAAACTTTACTGTTTTGAAGTAGAAACGTAGCTAAAACCAGATAAAAATTGACATGACTGGTGGTCACTAAAATTGATGTATAAAAGTAAAAAATGATGGCTTCAAAACAGTGTATAAATTTGAAATAGGTTTCCCGGTTTCATTTAAGATTATAACCGTTCTTTTCTGTATTTGGATACGCAAACGTCAAATTAGGAAAAATCGATTTTTTTGGCGAACAAAAAAGATGGCTATTTTTTTTTAGAACGGACAGGATAAAGGAATAGCAATAACAAGCTATTTTTTGTAATGTTTGTATGTCGTAAAGAAATTATATTGGTCACAAAACCTACAAATTTTAAAATTTAATTGTAATAAAAGCATGACAAGTTGCAAAAAATACTTTAAACGTCAATCTTTTAGCCGATTGATTTGGCGGACTTTTTGACGTTACGGACGACTGTAGCGCCACCTAATTAATTCCCCCTGCTATTGTTGCTGATAAAGCTTGACGACAACGGACGTTTCCAAGGACTTGCTTTCCAACTGATTAGCATGATAACGTGACGTTATGTAATAAAAATAACGACGTCACGAATTTTGATGGTTTTTTGGCCAAATTGTTGAGTTTGCGTCGCTTCTACAGGGAAAACGAAGTCGGTGACCAAATTTTTTTTTTAACATCATCTAATTCGTAAGAGAAAGAGGAAGAAAATGTTAATTTAAAAAAAAAATCTATGGAGCGGTTTACGTGATTTATACCGGAAACCGAAAATTGTAGAAGAAAAATACAGATTTCCCCTATATATTCAATGTAATTAAGTACCCTCTCGGACCATTTAAAAAATGAATTTTTCTCGAAAAAGAAAGTCGGTGACATATACTTTTTTTTACATTTTCTGATGTATATTTTCAATATCTAATCGAGTTCTAAATTTTAAAAAAATCTATGGACTAGTTCACTTACTGATCCTTGACCTTAATACAAATTCACTGTAACATAGTTATGGTGGAAAGAAATATGTTCATGAAGTTTTTTTAGGATAGGAAACACAAACGGAAAAAAAGTGGTCTATGTCTGGCCTCTGTGACTTTTTGTCACAGGCGATAGACCGTAAAAAAAACCACTGACAAGTCGATGTCTTCTTAAAACATCTGCATTAGTATTCTGTAGATATTTAACGTAAAATTATGTAGGTGGTCATTTGCACGAATTAAAATATGATTTACATCCTACAAAAATGACTTGCTATCATATGCTAATTACTGATATCATATTTTAATTACCACATACCGTGGCCATCATATAAACCGAAAAAAACATCTGATTGTAAAATTTTACACGATAGATAATGACGAACAAACGACGGAAATAACATTATAAATCCACAGCGTGTGCATTTGACTCTACCTATATAGTGGAAAGTTCGGTTTCAAATGTTGTTCAAAAATTAGGAGCGACGATTCAATGATCCATTTGTTTATTGTTTTTGTCGTGGTTGTAACGGCAGCAGGAATAGATCAGGATAGACAACAGAAGTCTGTAAGTATCTATTAGTTGTATTTATATATTTACATAGATATCATAAGCCTTTTATATGAGACAAATAACTATTATCGTAATACCAGTAGAGTATTGTATGGATAATGAATTTTGCACAAGACATGAAGAACATCTTAACATAAAACAAAAGAAATTTCGTTATACAGTATCTTTAATGAATGCCGTAGGAATTCAGAACGTACCAATCCATACTAAGTCTTGTTTTTCGTCGGTTTTAGTTTAGTTCAAACAGAGACATATAATGCATTGTATTATACGTTTCTGGTTCAAACACATTTTATTTGCAAAAGCAGCAAACGAGATTGGACAAAAACTTTAACAACATTAGTGACGTACTCTCTATCGGAGGTTTTAGAGAAGATAAACATCCAGACGAGAAAATGCGTTTCTTAACTCTGGAAAAGTTTAAAAGAAGAAAAGATGACACAATTTGCGGATAATTAAACTTCAACGATTAAATGTTTTAAATTCATAAATCAGACCATGTTTGTTTTCGTTTGAAATGTTTCTCATGTCCTTTCATTACTTAATTTTATTACTTTACGGTAGGGTTTTTTCCCCTTTCTGGCTGTACGTGGTCTATTGTTACTTAAATATACGTCATTATTAGGACTCTTGTGGATTGTTGTCTGTTACGTTCGCAACCATACCACATCTCCTTATTTTATATATAAATATAATTATTATATATAAATTTCTTATTTAATGAAACTAAAACTGTACTTTACATATGATAACCGTATCGTGTGCTTGGGTCGCACCTTTAACTTGAACTTTAAACAGTATTGTTGAGGTGTGTGTATCAAACTATCATACTTACAAGCCTTAACCACAACTATAGTTGAGTTCTTGTAAACGGCTGGATTACTTGTAAGATATATTTTACAGGTAAATTTTACTTCCTGGTTCGAAATTTCACCATTAAAAGTCCAAGTGTAGTTTAAAGCTGTACAGCCACACATGTTTGTTGTGCTACACAACCCACTTGTCACAGTTGCTTCTTTCGCATCTCCATAACACATACTTGCCTGGTATACAACATTAATCATGTGGGTCTCATCTTTGTAAAAATATCCAATAGTGAGTGCTGGTATATTAGTCAAACTACATGTTAATACAAAATCTGTGTTTGTCTCAATGTATGTGTTTGAACCTTTCAGTGACACATTCGGTGCCATATGACTGAAAATAAATGATAAAGAAATTAAAACTACGTTTATTACTAATATAGTTCTTGCTACACTGCACACATGCACTTACAGTAATTGATATATCAAGAAAAACACAATAAACAGCACAAAGATACTGACAACAAATAAATAATAATATTACAATGATAATAGCAAAGAACTTACACAAAGTAAGACAAGATGTGTCGAAAATGGTTACTATTTTAAAATGTATTTACGTGGTACATCTAAACACTGATCTAGACTCCCTGAGTGCACTCACGGAGCCTGAGTGAACTGAGGACTTTTTATAGTTGCCTTATAGCACAGCGGACAAATATATGTATTTATTGAACGCGTCCATTTTGGTAGATTTTAAAAACGAACTTCGAGATATATTTATTATTTTTTTAAAAAGAACATGAGGCAAAACTATTCAGCCGTGAATTATCTAATCCATAAAATTGATTGGTCCTGATTGTTTGTGAATACAATGTTATTTAATAAAACAGTGTTGTGAGTCAAATTCGATTAAAACACAAGTTTAACGATATTTTAAAGTTGTTTCGGAGTTGTTTCTTGCTATTAAGTTTACATTACACTCTGTGCATTTTTATGATTATAAAGAAAAACAGAAAAAAACCTAACTTTCAATGCATTAGATTACAGTTTCTCGAATGATATTTTCCTGTCATACATTTTGTGTATGCAGACACATATTTCTCGTATCACAAGGCACGCACGTGTGATACGAAAATTCCTCACGAATAACTTAGAAAAATACCCATATAAGATGAATGACAGAAACTGAGAGGAAAACAGAGAGTCTTGTAATACTGGGTTCGTATTCACCAAGCTACTTTAGTTAAGAATTATTCCGAACTAACGGACCTTTCTACATGTCCTACAAAAATTTACGATACAAAACAAAAGCTTGCTTTATGGAAATTAAGGAGAAATGTTGATAATAAATTCCTTCTTAAAATGTTATTTGAATTTTCAATTCGTTCGAGGAATTTATTATTGAAAGAGTTAACGTTCAATGGGAGAATACATCTAACTTAATTCAATTTAAAATTAGATCGTATATTTTCACAAATAGTCTATGCAAAAGTGTTAATGTTTGTGTCATTTGGTCTCTTGTGGAGGGTTGTTTGATTGGCATACCAACTCTATTTATTTATATCGTAAAAGATATATATATATAAAAAAAAGAATTTCACTCGTTCAAGAAATGAATTACTAAACAAGAATGAGTTTTAATGACAAAAAATGGATTCATTGTACACAGATGCCCCATCCACACTATCATTTTATATGTTCAATGGACCTAAGTTTCACCAAAATCAAACAGTTTTCACATCTCAGACAGGCTGACTCATAATAACTTTTACAACAAAATTATTTGATCTGATTAACCAAAACTGTCCATATTTGTCCTTTAACTAGTTATCTATATAGCCGCATAGTAATTCAGTTATATTTTTATGTCATTGTGGAACGTATAAGACAATTGACAGCAATATTGGAACCAACATGTACCCTTTTTATTTAAAATATTGAAACGTAAACAAATTTCAGTAGTTTTCATACCTTAGACTGACTCGGATAACCAAATTATTTGTCTGCATCAACCGAAACTGACCATATTAGCACTTTATTATGTAAATCTTTAAAGCCGCATAGTACATCAGTAATATTTGCATGTAAGGCTGGATTGTATAAAACAAATTATAGCAATATTGGAACATAGTTCGATTTAAAGGGCTTGACCGTTAAATCGCGTTATCAGAGGAAGGCAAGACTTGCGACAGTTCATGCACAGGTCAATGTAACGCGCATGTCTTCATTCGATTACACGGCATATCAATTTTAACAGCTAAAGCACTTCTCACAATATTTTGAATGCACGGTCTGCTAGGAAGTAACTGAATTTATCTAAGGTCAGATTGTTGAGTTTATTGTACGCATAATTAATGTAAATACTTATCTTATTTTTCAATTTCAACAGATTATTGATTAATTAATTTAAAATCGGTCACATTCAACTTGATAATTTATACATTAGTGAACAATTTACTAAAGCAAGGATTAATATATAGTATACAAATCTTTGACTAAAGTTATTATAATACGAGCGAATTTATTTTATTTATGTTGGATTGTATAATAAATGTTTGATTCACATAGTTTTTAATTCCAATTACATTAATATTTTTGTATCTTTTTATCGAGGTATTAAAATTGAAAACTAGAGTCCAGGTATTTCTATTCAATTTACATTTCGTAAGGCAGATTAAAATGGTATTGTTCCATTATCAGGTATGTTACCTTTTATTTAATAATGGGGTTGCCTTGTGAGACATTAACACCATCACATGCAATTAATTAATGTATGGTACCATTTATTGTTCTTAAGTGTGTTTAGGACAGCAGTAGTTCGTAAATTATATTTCAAAGTTGAGCCTCCGTTAAAAGAAATTAGTTGATAAAATTTTTGATATGGCAGCTACAGTGATGTCTTTATAATCGATTGTTTTTCGGTCAACCAAATTGCGTTGCATATATACAGAGACATATAATACAATATGTCTCTGATATATATTATAATATTTATTTCAAATAATATTCATTCATATTTTGAAGTAATGTCTTTATAACCGATTGTTTTTTCGGTTATCCAAATTGCATTGCTCACATTTTGATATTTATTTAGTGTATAAAATATATAATATTTGTTCATAATGACATTTATTGGAAGGTTTATGATGCCTGAGTAGAAAAGGCGTTGAAAGAGGTGTTATAATTGGGGTAAAGAAAACTGCTTTAGCCACCTGTGATGTCAAAATAGCTACGCATCTGAAACAGAACCTGAAAATTTGTTATGCAGGATTATTTCATTCATCAGCAGGACCATCTATATGTATGTTAGTCAGAGAAGTGGCAGTATGCCTTATCTAAATACATCAATAAAACAGGTACATCTTTTATTCTTTAATTTTAATGTAGCTAATTCAGTACATGACATTTTTAGTTTTTAACAATGATTTCAGTAGTAGCATTTCGAGCATAATAAGGAAAACGATTTTAAATGGCGAATACTATATTGATCCGGATTGCTTTTACTATGAAAGACCATACCACGAATAAGAATAAGAATAAGGTTGATTTATTTATAATTGGTTTCTTATCTATTTATCTCATCCCGATTAGAAAACATTTCAACACTGATTTATTTTATAATTACACTGAGAAGGTATAGTCCCGAAAGTAATTTTATATTCAGAGCATTTTTAGTATGTGTACATATCACGAAGGAATTTTTACAATTATTCTAATTATATCATTCTCACCACAAGATTACCTAAATTTGATTTATTTTCATATGTCATCTTTATAAAAGAGAGAACCATTTCAGTAATTTCAAAAACTAGCTCTGCACTATTTGTGCGAAGTTTATATATAATATAGAAAACTAAATGGTATTTCGTAGCTATACAAAAATTCATCAACGGTAATGATATCAGTCAGTAAGTAAACTGATGCATTTTTGTATTAGATATTTATTTAACAACCAATTTGAAGTAGGCAAGAGAGCTGATGCAGTATATGAGCAAATAAGACTTGGAGCTAGCAGGGTTCAGGTCATAAGTTGGAAACAAGCTGTTTAGGTTAAAGAAAGCAATTCACAGTCTTGTAATCGGGGACCAGTTGATTTAGATTTATTACTCATGTACCATGATCACAACAAATCATTCATACCCTGTCTGTATTATGTATAAATAATGTGATCAAACTAAGGTCTTGCATTAGAATAAACCGTCATTACTCACACAGCTTTTTTGCGCACGTTTTAATCGTGCTCAGAAAAATAAAATGCTACATGTAATGGACAAGATAATCAAATGTTGATTTTCAAGATTGCTATAACTATCAAATATTTACCTAAGCTGAAAATATTATTGCCATCTGTTTGCCGTTCAAGTAACGAATCTTTATTGTTTTCATTGGATTTTTCATATTAGTGGAACTAGTAGCTATCAATCCACTTGCGCATTATCAACTTTAAAGTTCAAATGATATTAGTTTTACAGAAAACAATGTTTCCATTAGTCCCTAATTTTAGAAAATTGATCAGCAAGGCAAGATAGTTTTACTACTATACTTGGAAAAAGGCATCGTTGGTTTATGTCTGTCATATTTGTTTTTCGTAAACTGTTTTGTTATAAATTAGGCCGTTAGTTTTCTCAATTGAATTGTTTTAATTTTTGTATGTCGGGGCCTCTAATAGCAGACTATACGGTATGGGTTTTTCTCATTGTTCAAAGCCGTACGGTTGCATATATTTGCTTACATTTACTTCATTTGTACTTTAGTGAATAGTTGTCTCACTGGCAATTATAATCTTTTAATTAACATTAATAACGAATAGAGAAGAAATAGTATACACTTCTGCAAGTTACGTTTACAAACTTTATTGCCAGATGTGTAGATCTTTGATAAAATTATCGTCTGAAAATTGCTGATATAAATTTACAACTTAAGCGAGTTCTGGGTTAATGGTTTTCTTAAATTTTATTTATATCATTATAGAGGTCAAGAAAAGTTCAAATAAGTTAGGTGATGAATTGATTTTATTGCTTTTGTGGTTTAGATTTAATAGTAGCGTATATCTCAGACTATTAAACTGCTAATTAGTACGATTTTGTTATCTGAAAGAGAAACAACGTAATTGGGTTAAATACTGTGACCAGTTATACATGGAATTTTATGTATATACGTATATTAGAGAATATTCGTTTTTGGAAGCAGTCATAAATGATTTGGGATGATAATTGTTGTCTAACGCCATACGCATGATATGCAAAAAACAAACAAAAACAAAACAAAACAAAACAAAACAAAAAACAAAACAAAAAACAAAAACAAAACTGACAAAAAACAAAAACAAAATTAAACAAACAAAACAAAATGTTACACGATACCATTTGTAATGCCGTATTGACGAGCGCCCCTAAGACGGCAAATATTCCATCGGCTATTTTTAGAGTCAAATTTTGGGAGGTCTTAACTGCACCTCAGTTTAAAAAGTTTTTGTCTGGGAAACACGATTCATATACTAGTTTCAATTGGCTTTGAACAAGCTTTCAGTAACTGCGAGTACTCTTAGGTGAGTACTTGATGTCTTTAGTCTATTTGTTAGTTGTGTATTGTGTTTTGTGTCGATCTGATTAGTCAAACCTACCTCAACTTTGTTTTATTTTGTGTTGTTAACCACTGTCCCCGGTTACGGGAGGGCTTAGTTCTCACAACTTGTTGTTTGTCGCAGTCTATTATACTTGTTTTACGTTTAAATTGATTTATACTTAAATATGGCCTTGTTTTCTTGTTTGAATTGTTGCCGGGGCCTTTAATTGATATTATACTGTATGGACTATGTTCAATGTTGAAGGCTGTACGGTGGCCTATAGCTGTTTACGCCCACGCTATTAAGTTTTAGGCAAATAGTTGCCTCATTGACATTCATGTCAGATTTTTTAGTTTTTATATTTTCTGATGGTAAAAGTAGAATTCAGTCATTGATAATATAAAAAGTATTAACCATATATCTGATTACAAACATAACAGTTGGTAAGTCAAATATCTTCATCTGTTATCATATCAATTTTAATTATTTTTCTATATTGTATATTACCAATCTGGAGCTGATTTTGATTGATTGTCAATTTAAGATATTTCATGTTTCCAAAAGCGTGCTTGGATAGTGGGTTTTTCAATCAGCAAAATGAGTTCGTTCGTGCTCGGAAGAATGTAGTTACTTATGGTTGTGTTCTCTTATACATTTTCGTATCACAATTTGTTAGCAAGGTCAAAGTGTTAGGAGGCACTTTAAGTAAAGAGATAAACTAATCGTATGCTCATTCTCGAAGGGCCCCGCAATATTAAGTAATCCACTAAAATGGACATGACATCGGACAAAGCGTTCAATACGATAGGACCTAACTTATAAGCGATATTGATTTTCTCCAAGATTTGTTACCTTAGTCAAATTTGCTTGGTTCCAATGTTATCACGATTGCAATACAAGAATAAGATTCCAAATAAGTTATTGAACCAAACTACAGTGAGAAGGAATATGTTATTTGTCAGATATTTAAAGTTATCTAATTTTATACAAGTTACAACTTCAGTTATGCTATTATCTATTTTCATCTATTTATTATCCAGTTATGCTATTATCAATTTGCATCCATTTATTGACCATCAAACGCCGAAGTAGGTCATTGGCTTCGGGAATCTGTTAGCTAGTAGTTACTGCGGTCAGATTCTTGTTATTACACAATATTACAATCAGAGTTATCTGTTATATCGACTCTCAATGTATGGTACTGGTTGGCGGTAACAAGTTCTAAAACATTCTTTATGAAATGAATGTTTTTGAACTTGTTTAGTGGCGGACTTTATAGGCTGCACCAGTACCGATGAACTGGATTTATCACTGTATTATTATTTAATTTAGAACATTAATCCATGTAATCTTCATTTCCACCTCAAACGTAGTTTCTCATGTTGATTTTGGACATCTGTTGCCAGGGTTCAAGTCAGCACCCCATTATTTCAAAATTTCATTTCATTTTAGTTTTTATTTGAATTTTGAATTTTATTTATCTATTTTATTTGCATCTAATTTACGTTTGCCCAAAGACCCTTTGTTTGTGGGTTGGTAACCGACAGAAGCCATGATCTTACTTCGCCAATAAAATATATTTTGATTTTAATAACGTCTTCTCTCTTATAATGACTAAAAAAAATGTTTGCATCATTTAGAGCGCTAGTATGTCCTCGTTTTATTATTAATATTTAAACGTAAACAAATTTCAGTAGTTTTCTTACCTCAGACTGACACGTATAATAAAATTATTTGTCTGCATCAACCAAAACTGACCATATTAGCACTTAATTATGTAAATCTTTATAGCCGCATAATAAATGATTGTATTTTTTATGTAGGGATGGATTGTATAATACAAATGATAACAATATTGGACCATAATGACTAAACAATTATGTTTGCATCACGTTATTTATGTATGTGCCTGTCCCAAGTCAGGAGCCTGTAATTCAGTGATTGTCGTTTGTTTATGTGTTACATATTTGTTTTTCGTTCATTTTTTTACATACATAAGGCCGTTAGTTTTCTCGTTTGAAATATTTTACTTTGTCTTATCGGGGCCTATTATAGCTGACTGTGCGGTATAGGCTTTGCTCATTGTTGAAGGCCGTACGGTGACCTATAGTTGTTGATGTCTGTGTCATTTTGGTCTTTTGTGGATAGTTGTCTCATTGGCAATCATACCACATCTTTTTTATATGTCCACTTTTTCTTCAAAATATTAAATCGTATACAAATGACAGTAGTTTTAATACCTCAAACTGGCTCATATAAGAAAATTAATTGTCCACATCAACCAAAACTGACCATATTAGCACTTTATTATGTAAATCTTTATAGTCGCATAGTAAATGAGTTATATTTTTATGTAAGGATGGATTGTATAACACAAATGATAGCAATATTGGACCATAATGACTAAACAATTTTGTTCGCATCCATTTAGAGTGGTACTATGTCCTCTTTTTATTCAAAATATTTAAATTAAAAAAATTCAGTAGTTTTCATAACTTAGACTGACTTTTATGACAAATTTTTTGTCCGTATCAACCAAAACTGATCATATCAGTACATAATTATGTAAATCTTATAGTCGCATAGTATAATCAGTAATATTTTCATGTAAGGATGGATTGTGTAAAAAATAAAAATAAAACAATATTGGCAAATAATGACTTAACATTTTTTGTTTGCATCAATTAAGAGTGCTAGTATGTCCTCTTTTTATTCAAAATATTTAAACGTTAACAAATTTCAGTAGTTCATTATATATATCTATACAGCCGCATAGTAAATGAATTATTTTTTCATGTAAGGATGGATTGTAGAATACAAATGTTGGCAATATTGGAACATAATGACTGTATAATTTTGTTCTCATCAATTAAGAGTGCCAGGATGTCCTCTTTTTACTTATAATATTGAATCGTAAACAATTTCAGTAGTTTTCTTACCTCAGACTGACTCGTGTAACAAAAATAATTGTCCGCGTCATCCAAAACTGACCATATTAGCACTTTATTATGTAAATCTTTATAGCCGCACAGTAAATGAGTTATATTTTTATGTAAGGATGGATTGTATAATACGAATTATAGCAATATTGGAACATAAAGACGAAAAAAATTTGTTCGCAACAATTTAGAGTGCCAGCATGTCCAAAATTTCAGTAGTTTTTCTACCTCAGACTTACTCATATAAAACAAATATTTGTCCGTTTTATTGAGTTTTTAAGCTATGCTAAGTTGGATAAGGAAATCCGAGGTGAACATAAAATCAGTAATGGACGGTAATAAAATCACATAACAGCCCACTTGCTTCCTACAAAAAAAAATGGACGAAAATATAAACATCGCAACAATTTGTTTTATATACAAATCCTTGATCGCAAGAGTAAAAAAATGTTTTCACCTGAAGCATGACAGACATTAAAAGTTCTTTTAACTTAAAAAAATATAGTAAAGAATGGAATTGTACAGTATGATTGTGCATATTGCTGCATCACTCGTTTGTGATGGCTGCTTGGATTCACAAAGATTCGTCGGACTTAAACATGCTTCCAAAAACAACATCTAAAAACTCAATAAAACGTAAAAATACAAATCAACTGTGAAGGAAATTGATGTTAACATTCGCCGTCATGTTGAAACTGGTGGAATCGGTGTTTTAGTTTTCAGAATCCAGACATTTTGTTATAGTAATTTCATTCTTATTGGCGAAAAACATCAAGCAAAAAACTATTATAGAAAGTTTTAGTTTAATAAATCTAGCGAACATTGAAGTGCATTAATGTAACAATAACGCAATGTAATCGTAGACTCAATCATTATTGTTACATTAATTAATCGGTATTACCCAGCCCTTCATCCCGGCAATTAGTCTCCAAAGTAACAATAACATTTGTAGTATTGTTACATGTCCATGTAACCGAAGCCAGTGCCTTTTTCATTTATGTTCAGATCGAGTATATTTTTCTGATGTCCCAAATATCATTTATAATCGTTATGGATAAGTCTGTCCAAAATTGAAGAGATGATACAAATGCAGATACTGATACAACACTGTATTAACTTGATCAATATCCCTTTCAATACACTGTACAATTATCGATTGAACATTTGGCAAAACAGAAGCTTAAATCATGTAAATCCAAGGCAAACATTGGCAAGGTAAATTCAATGCATCGAGTCATCTTAGCGAGTTATAGTTAAGAATTCGAAGAGACAGTTAAAAATGGGAACGAAGCAACGTAAACAATGATTTTTATATCACATCATATAAAAATATTTTTCCGATGTGTTGGATAACCGTTCTATCCTCCTCGATATTTGTACACGTAACTTTTGAAAAGAAAATATAGAAAATCTGCTAATCAGTAAAGTTATTAGAACTGATTCTTTTGTAATTGAATAAAACTAATATTTCGAACTAAAACAAAGTGTTTTTGAATTGTTCTGGCTTGAAACACATATATACGGAAAATATTAAGATTAAATAAATGTACAAATGAACACGAAGTTTGTTTTCTAATTTACATAAGAAGTTAACTAACGAAATATATGCACGCGGCGTTAGCTTGCGTTTACTTTATGTAATGCTTGGTCTGCGCCCAACTGTATGTTTAATAATAACGACAGCTTATGATGATACACACACATATCAAAATGTTATAGATTAAAAAGAAAAATAACTGGTTTATGTAATCACAATGAAGGAAACCCATTGGCAATACGACTGAGAGCAACCAAAGACAAACACCCAATAAGAGGTATCAGACAAGAGACAGACAGTGACAAAATGTATCAAAGCTAAACATGTTTTAATTACATACTTTTTGTAATCCAGCTGTTGTCGTTTATTTTTGTACATAAAAAAGGCCGTTAGTTTTCTCGTTTGAATTGTTTCAAATTGTCATTTCGGGGCCTTTTATAGCTGACTATGCGGTATGGACTTTGCTCATTGTTGAAGGCCGTACAGTGACCTATAGTTGTTAATTTCTTTCATTTTAGTCTCTTGTGGAAAGTTGTCTCATTGGCAATCATAAATCGTGTGTGTACGGCTAAATATACTGTGTTGAGTTAACGATCGTTGTATGTATAGACAAAAACATCCAAGTACATTGTTCAATTGAAAATTGAATAAAATTACACAATTTATACACAGGCATAAAGTACACTTTTTTTTAATTTATCTCATTTCTTTACTTGTCTATTTACTTACATATTGATACGATCACGATATCCTTCACGTCTACCATTTTAGAAAGCAAATACTTCCTTGTTAAACGGTGCGGAAAGTTAATACAAATACAAACAGTATTTGTATGAAAATTAAAGTTATCTTTCCTCGTTTAAAAATCAAAATTGCTCTATTGAATATATTAACTTATTAAGTAAAATTAACATAACCTACTAGTGAGTTTGCTAGTTACAAAATGTAGGTACAAAGGAAAATAATACATCACAAAATTACATGAATACCGTCTATTACATGGAGACATCCTATTGTAAACTGGCAAGAAAAAAAAAGGAATTAGGTTAAAATCGTGCATTACTTTAATAGCACTGGTTGTTAGTTTAACCAACAAGATGATTAATCATAATGGCTGCTAGGTGTTTCCGATATTACAATTCGGAAACCAACTCCTTTGCACACGTACAATTTCCCGCCAATTGTGTAGCACGGGATTTTCCTGTGGCTCATTCTCGGGCATATTAAAACTTCTACTGTCTCTCCATATCAGTCAAGTCTGAGTAAAAAAGTGTGAGGTTGCAACTGGTAATGATTTTGCGCCACATGAAATGGTAAACATAGCAGAATCGTCATAATTTGTGCATAAACTGACCAGTTGTGAAGGGTAAGTACTGTTATACCACTGTTCCAGGTTAAGGGGAGGATTGGGATCCCGCTAACATGTTTAACCCCGCCACATTATGTATGTATGTACCTGTCCCAAGCCAAGGCCTGAAATCCAGTGGCTGTCGTTTATGTGTTACATATTTGTTTTTCGTTTATTTTTTTTATATAAATAATGCCGTTAGTTTTCTCGTTTGAATTGTTTTACATTACCATTTCGGACCTTATAAAACTGACTATGCGGTATTGGCTTGCTCATTGTTGAAGGCCTGACGGTGACCTATAGTTGTTAATTTCTGTGTCATTTTGGTCTCTTGTGGACAGCTGTCGCATGGGCAATCATACAACATCTTTTTTTTATATTTAATTCTTGAATCTTAAGGTGGTACCTAACACTACAGGGAGATAACTCTGTAAAATCAGCTAAAAGTTTTAATTACGTTGCGTTGTTAAGGGAATAAAGAGCTTCTCAATGATCAAATTTGGTGTTTGTCAAACTGCTATATATCCAGTGTAAATTTTCTGATAAATTGGCTGGTTTAAATTTCTTTAAATTTTTAAATTTTTGTCAGAGGGTCAAAGTAAATACTTTGCCAAAATTTTATGAAAATTAAACGAGCCAAATTAATTTTAGTGAAGGTGTTTGGTACCACCTTAATAATCCTTTTGGTATTTTATTTAACAAATGTAACAGCTGACCCCGTCCATCAACTAACATGGCTGCCATGGCTAAACATAGAACATGAGGTTAAATGCAGTTTTAAGCTTATAGCTCTGAAACTAAAGCATTAATAGCTAATATGACATGGGGTAAAAATGTTCATCAGAACATGTCAAGATCTATCTGCCCTGAAATTTTCAGACGCATCAGACGCATCAGACAACTCGTTGTTGGGTTGCTGCCCTTAAGTTTGTAATTTTCAGGAAATTTTGCCGTTTTTTGTTATTTTCTTGAATATTACAAAAATGTATAACAGATAGAGATAAACTGTAAACAGTAAAATTGTCCAGCAAAGTAAGATCTACAAATATTTCAAGATGACCAAAATGGTCAATTGATCCCATACTTTAAAGTCAACTGTTCACACCTGTTCCTAAAGTTTTTACAAAAATCTTCTTCTTTAAAACTACTTTGTCAAATTGAACCAAACTTAGCGTAAATCATCCTTAGGGTATTTATCTTTAAAAAATGTATCAGATAACCCCGCTCACCAACCAAGATGGCCGCCGTGGCTAAAAATAGAACATGGGGGTAAAATGCTGTTTTTGTCTTGTATCTCTGAGACTAGAGCATTTAAAGCAAATCTGACCGGAGTGAAAATGTTCACCAGGTCAAAACCTATCATCTTTGCAATTTTCACACGCATCTAACAACCTGTTAATGGGTTTCTGCTGCTTCTTAATTTGTAATTTTAAGTGAATTTGTCAAGTTTTTAATATGAGTAAGGCGCTACCTTAAATGCCAGCTTAATACTAAGACAATGTCCTATATATATTGATTGGTAGTTGGTTGTTTAACGTCCAGTGGCAAATATTTCATGCATGTTGAGAACGAATGTCCTAGGCTACATTAACATATTGTTTATGTCTAAAATAAAATTATAAGTTCCGATGGAAAATGTTTAGGGAGTGATCATTGAACTTGAAAAGGCAGAAGGGGTTATGGTATTTTTTCGAAAAAAAATATTCTGATTCCCAAATTGATGAATAAAAAATCTGTTCAAGCAGAGGACAAAAAAAAATATTTTGAATCCAGATCTTCACCAAAAATGATTTTTTCTTTCAGATATGCAAAATAAATTTAAATTTTATATATCTAAAAACATTTAAAACTTCCCAAACCGCACAGGTAAGTCTGTACACAGTAGTTTTGTAGGTGACAATGGCCATATTTGCCAATTTGTTATGATAAACCTTAATACTAGTGTTAAATTTTGACTAAATAATTTTAATTGTTAGCGCTGAAGTACTGATGTATTCCTGATCATCTTCAGATTGTGATTTCTACATCAATTTCATGTACTAATTCAGAGTCAGATGGATCTCTATGAAATTTTACTAGAAAGATCAATACACAAAAGGAAGATTAAGAATTGATTTTGAGGTTATGGTACAACATTTTGGGGTTGTTTTTTTTCAAAATGTTTGTTTTTTTTCCAAAATTTACCCTATTTACATTGATTATACTGATTTAGTATATATAGATGCAACAAATACTGATTTGGCAGGAGATGCACACAAAATAGGTTGTTTTAAATATTTTATCTGTAACTTGTGCATTTTCCCTATGATGTGTACGTCTTGATAATGTCGACGTGAGTATCATGTAAGAATTTTATATTTGGTAACTATATATATATATTCACAATTGACATGCGCCAGGGCGCTGCAAAAGGATCTTCTTTCCTTTCATTCCCAAAATTACACATGATTTTTTTTTCTCACAGAAACACATGAGTTATTTGGTAAAAAAAAACACTTGTCATTGTTTGAAACTTTCAGTAATAAAATTTTAGTTTAGCCTGTTTGAATGTTTCGCTGATTGTGTGAAAATTTTAACAGAAAATGTACAAAACACTTGATGAATTTTATTATCTGCAGAAACCTAATTGGAGAAACTTTCAGATTGAAGAAGTAACCACAAATTAATGCTGCTTCATAAATTGTAAATATTAAAACCCCACATTATTTGCAAGAGCTATTACCTGGCTACGTCAGAGGAGGTCGACACGACCACAATACAAGAAAAAGTAATAATCTATTAGAGGTCAAATCACGTACAAAACTTTATTCAGATTATGACCTTTCGTCATCTATCAAATTGTGGAATCATTTACCGATAAGTGTAAGAAATTGTGAATCTCTCTCTGTATTTATCGCGTCCCTTTATACTTTTATGTTTATATGGAACACAGATCATTTGATCAAATCGATAACGGAAAGGATTCCGGAAAAGTTATGCATAAAAAAGGAAAGAACTTTTTTAACAAAGATCTGTATGTGTATTCACAATATTTATTATATATAACGGTGAAATTATTTATATTATAGATACTAATATTATGAATAAGTTATATCTTACCAAATAGTGCTTCCGTAAACTATTAGGTAAACTAACACGAGGGATACTAAGTTACAAGCTGTAAACTTAGTAAATTGTTACAGCAAATATACAATAAAGATAGTCAAAAGGGCCAAATTCTTCAACCGCGACTAAGAATAATTAGAGGTTTTTTAAACTGTCACTTGTTTCAAAGAAACTTAATTTCTTCTCCCAAATATTGATGTGGTGACTTAGAAAAGAGGAACGAAAGATACCAGAGGGTCAGTCAAACTGATAAATCGAAAATAAACTGACAACGCCATGGCTAAAAATGAAAAGGACAAACAGAAAAGCAATAGTACACATGACACAACATAGAAAACTAAAGAATAAACAACACGAACCCACAAAAAACTAGGGGTGATATTAGGTGCTCCGGAAGGGTAAGCAGATCCTGCTCCACATGTGGCAACCGTGGTGTTGCTTATGAGATAACAAATCCGGTAAATAGTCTAATTTAGTAGGTCACATTCATGAAAGGGAAGGGGATTGTGTTACGACGTAAGGAACATATCCGAAATCATTTGTGAAACGGTTATTCCATAACGGTCAATCAACTCGTGATGGTGTCCGTAAAATTTACGAAGAGATGATTTCAACTTCGTCATTTGGAACTCTTGATTTAAAAGCTTCCTTGTGAGCAACAACCCTCTCTCAAGAAAATCATGAAAGGAAATGCGAGCACGGAATGTCGTATCAATTGGGAGATATATACACCGTATGCAGGTGCTGCTGAAATGTTGCTACTTAGAAATGGAAAGTTCACAATTGGAAAGCTAAAATCATCTCTTTTGTCGTAAAGTTTTGTTTTCAATCGACCCTCATCGTCAATTTCTAGATGTAAGTCAAGATATGAGGCCGACTCAACTGTATCTGTTGTATCCTTTACCTCTAGTTCAATGGTAGGATGCGTTCGACATAGTTACCAAATTTTGAATTATTTAGTGAAAGAACATCATCTATATAGCGGAACGTAGAGTTCAAGGATATTGCTAACTTCTTATCTTTCTTCCCAAGAGGTTCCTGTATAAAGTCAGCCTCATAATAATAAAAAAAAACAAGTCGGCAAGAAGAGGGGCACAATTCGTTTCCATTGGAATGCCGATAGTCTGTCGAAAAGCTCGTCCTCCGAGCGTAACAAATATGTTGTCAATCAAGAAATCAAGCATCTTGATAATGTCAGTCTCAGATAATTTCCTGTTTGAATCAGAGTGATCCTTTACAAAGTAGGATTTATCCCGGTCTTACACAAGATACTTGTATCTTCATTGGCCATTCTTTTTTTATGAAATAAAGCAATACCAATTCTGTCAATTTGTCTTTTAGTTTGGAATGTGGAATACTTGTATAAAGTGTAGAAAAGTCAAATGTCTTAATAATATTACAAGATGAAAGAGAGTTAGGTTGTATGTACTCTAAAAGATCTTTGGTTTTTTAAGTATCCACATCTGATTCACGCCAACTCTAAAATAGGCAGTTTCACAATAACTTTGAAGCCCGTCTTTGATTGCTGATAAAACAGATGTTAATAATTTAGAAAGTGGTTTCGGGGAGCACTTGGAAGACCCAGCAATATACCGTTGTTTGTAAGGACACTTATGTAGTTTAGGTATCCTAAACAGTGATGGAAGATCGAGTTTATCATCTTTAGTTGAAATTCCAAAGGAACATAGAACAGACCTATGATTGTCCAGGAGGTTCCCTCTGGTGAGTGTCGTGAGGGTATATGTTGGGTTTCCAAGTGAATTGTCAATACCTAATTCGTTTATCAAGCAATTAATGTAATGAGTTTTACACACAAAAACGATGTTTTTTGGGGCTTTATCTGAGGAGACAACATATTTGTCATGAAGGTAGGATAAGTGTCTTGCAACATTAGGGTCTTTAAAGATTGACGTAGCATGGGCATTGATAGACCTGTCAGTTTCCTAATTCTGATTTGTATCAACGACCTAACTGCCTTAATCCATTCAGAAAGAGTGTCTACGTCTTCCATCTCACGCTTAGCCCATTGCCTGGCATAATCCTCGACTGAATCCATCAAAATTTTCGAAATGTGAAATAGGCTCACGATATTTTGGACCTTTCGATAACACATTTTGTAGGGAAGTGTTATTACCAATGTTGGGGTCACCGGTAATAACGTGGAAAGCCGGAATATATGTGAATTGGGAACTAGCACAAGTGCAATAGGAGATTTAGACTTGGAGTCGTCAATACTGAGATCCTGCAAAAGGTGTTTGTAATTGAAATTTTTAGTTTCAATAGGTTTGGTATAGGTATACGAAATGATTGGTACAGACTGGTTTTTGAAATAAGGAGGTACATTGTATTTTCGATTGAAATAATTTATGATGAAGGATATTGCCTAAGTTGACGGCATCGAGACCTTTGTTGGCAAAGGAAAGGTTAAGGAAAGATATTTTCTCTTTTTCATCTTTTCCACTGCGGACTGGCTTGAATAGTCTGTGACTTGCAATATCCGAAATTATAGCTGTAAGTTTGTATTGGTTTGAATGAGGGTTTGTAGCATTGGTTACCAAACATAAATTGAACAGAAAACGAAGTTTTGAAAGGGGTATTGAATAAAGTTTCGAGTGAATGTGATGAATACCTAACGGCTTTTGTATAAATGGCAGCAAGTCATTAATAGAGACATCATGCAGAGTAGATGGTGTGTAATGACGATGACCATGACTGCGTGTACGTCGAGGAGTAGAGTTGAAAATATTCATCACATTCACCGAGCTACACGCAGAACTAGATAGAATACCATCAATTTTGTCATTGCAACCATATGGTGTCGCAGTTCACAATTGTCTAATCCAGTAGTCCTCTTTTTGTCTACGGAGAGGCGTTGCAAGATTAGGATTGTTAGAACTATGGTATATTTTTTTCGCTAATGCATACTGTCATAGAAACGATTGAATGATCGGGCTGATTGAAATGCTGGTAAAGAATGTCGTTAGCATTGAGGTTAATGTATGATCTATGACCGCACGTACGTTTGTTTAGCCGTAACGACGTATACCATTCCGTAAAGGTTGCACTCTAATCCGTAGACGACATTAACTGATTTACAATTCAGAACATCGTAACTTCTGGTAAAATATGACTTCTTAATTAAATTGCTAGTGAATTCAGCATCTTTGGTCTCACATTTCGAAATGCGACAGTGTTGTTCTGAGTTATCAAAATCCAAAATTTCTTTAAGGAGAACTGAGCAAGGCTGTATATGTGTAATATTGCTATTTTCACTACAATGAGTCATGTTTGAAATATTTGTCATGTCTGGTGATGAGGGGACACCTGCCATATCAGACGACACCGTGTCCATGGTGACGTCTGTTTACATTTTTTATTACTTTGTTCATTATATTTGGACATAGACAAGAACTGATGATATCATTTGGAAGCCTAAAATTAACGGTACCAATGGACACCGAACTACTACAAATTGGCTCAAATATGATTTCAAATGAAGAAATCATTAGTTTATTTCTCATGGTACAAAAGGTTTATTATTAAATCTAAAAGGTTTACAAACTAATACATCACACAATAAACCTGTAATTTTTCTTTTCTTTTCAGTTAATTACGTAACTCAACTCACATAATCACTATTTTCATTATGGAACATCGCATGCACGTAGTTTTAATTTATTTGTGTATAATGCATTAAATTTATCAAGGAGACAGATTAATATAAGCACTTGATGCTTGCTTCTGAATCCTAATTGTAAAGGTGTTTATAAAATATACTTGTTTTATTCATAATCAAATATTGTTTACATCAAGAGGGTATTGCATAAATTGAAATCTACATCTATTATTTATTGCAGTCCTTCTCTCAATTCAAGATTCCCAACCAACTTCAAATAACAATTTTCAGTTTTAGTGAAAAATTGGCAGACCTTTTAAAATCTTACAGTTTACAATGCGCTCCGTTTTGTGTTCTTGCAATTCTCATAGATTGTTTTTATCTTTATATGTAATTCTCAATAAATGTACAATATGGAAACACATACATGTCTGTATATTTTTTTTTATTTTGAGTTTAAGCTTACTATTGTTACGTTCTTTTAGAACTCGGTATATTTTTCGTGCTTGTTTTTTTTAAATGTCCTTCTATGTAAATCTTAGGAGATGTGGCATGCTTGACAACCAGTTAACTTAACATAACGTCCAAATGCCAAATTTTCATTCCTATAATATAACTGATCAGATTTGTTTGTGAGATACTTGCTGCTAAGTCATTAGTTTTCTATGTAGTGTTAAGTAAACTTTTTCGTTTTTTTTTTCATCTTTCCTTCATTGCCTGGGCGTTTTAAGTATACATCCATTAATAAGTTGTGAATGCCACCTTCTGCCTCGTCTTTTCAAGCATACATGTACACATTTTATACGTCTATGTTTCCTTTTGCTATGACGGTAAATAGAAATGCTCTCAGTGAACTAGTTCTCCTTTTTTTTACTGATCAAATGAAGTATATGTTTGTTTACCTTGCTCTAATTGTAATATGTGTTCACTTGCTCAATGAAAATATCAAAAAGGAAAGATTTGATTAAAAAAACCAACATGAAATCAGTTATATTTTTAAGCAGATTTGAAAAAACCTGGTGGCTTCATTAGATTACATAGATTCACTTGATTACCTTAGCCGTATTTGGCACAACTTTTTGGAATTTTGGATTCTCAATGCTCTTCAACTTTGAACTTGTTTGGCTTTATAAATATTTTGATATGAGCGTCACTGATGAGTCTTATGTAGACGAAACGCGCGTCTGGCGTACTAAATTATAATCCTGATAACTATTCATGCCATTATTTTTTGTAATCATTTTATCCACTTTAATGTTAGAGTTGTATAAATGCATAGACATCCTTTAAAAGTCAGATAGCAACAAACCTGGCAAAACTAACCAAAGAAAATACTTTCCATCTCAGTAACAGAAAAAGTTTTTGAAAGGATTGAAATAAACGCGGCACGATAGTTAAATACATCAGCGCTGTAATTTATGATATGATTTTCAATCATTGATGACTTATTCCCTTTAATACAATATTGATTTTTTTTTAATTTGTAATTCATTTGAGTTTACAGTAAAACCAATTTCTGTTTGCAAGCATTAGGGGATTTAAGCATTCACATTATACTAGTCATATCAATAATAAGAATAGATGCAGGGCAGATGCGAGTATCAAATTGCCATTGAATCAAACTGAAAAAGGTCCGTATACATTCCTTTAAAAACAAACCATAAATTAATGTTATAAATTTTTTGCAATTTACAAACAAAAACAAAAGAAAGGTATTTACTGGTTTCTACCAGCTTTGAAAAAAGTAAGGCTATATTATGGCATATTAATTCATTCTATTAATTACACTTATGCAAATTGAGTGATTCAAAATGTTAGTTACAAAAAACAACCTACATGGTAGAAATACAAAATATTTTTCGAATGAAAAATACGTTGGATTAATTTGATACAAATGGTAGCGGATATTGTGGATTAAGATGATCCATAACATTTCAACTTGCATCGTATAACATAAAACAGTACTATATGAGGGAATTAAAAAGGCTAAAGTGACAAACAAAAGTTATTGAAAAAACGCTATCAAATAATTCTGATGAGAAAACATTTACTATATATTGACACGATGTTTTGAGATTTAAAATCATACAATGTTCATCAGATTCGGAGATAAACAAAAGTGTGTTACATATTGTTATACGCATTTATACAAAAATCGCAATTCAGTTGATAAGGTATGTAGATATTTAAATTTCAAACACCTGCTTCTTATTTTGATGTCTTCTTGGGCTGAAAATATAATATTTGGTATCATATTTGATATGCGACTAAGTATTAAAAACACAATATTCAGAATTTTAAACCGACACTGGCTATGTATACACCAATTATAATACATAGCAGTGAATTAAAATTATGAAAAATGTGTGTTTCTTCCTTAATAAAAAAAAACAACTAGTATAATTTCGTTGAACACTATGTCCAGTTTCCGAGAAAGTGTATACTACACGTGTTTTTGTTGCGTTTTAGTGGCTTATTGTCTACTGTTTCTCAATAATTTAGCAGCTATTTTAACAATCCACGAATTTGGAGTGTTAAAATTAAATAAGGTGGGTCGCTTTATAATGAACATGACTTTTTCATTTTTAGCCATCTACAATCTTTGCTACATAGGTTAATTTTTTATCTCATAAGCAACACGACGGGTGGCACATGAGGAGCAGGATCTGCTTACCCTTCCGGAACACCTGAGATCACCCCTGGTTTTTGATGGGGTTCGTGTTGTTTATTCTTTAGTTTTCTACGTTGTGTTATGTGTACTATTGTTTGTCTGTTTGTCCTTTTCATTTTTAGACATGGCGTTGTCAGTTTATTGTCGATTTATGAGTTTGACTGTCCCTCTGATATCTTTCGTCCCTCTTTTAATACATGAGAGCTAATACAAATGTTTAACCCCGCCACATTCATGATCACCTATTCTTATTCAAGAGCCTGTAATTAAGATATTGCTGTTTACCTAGTTTATGTCTGTCATATTTGTCTTTCGTAAATTGCATTGTTATATATGAGACATTTGTTTTTTCACGTTTGAGTTGTTTGTAATTTTTCATTTCAGAACCTTTTTTTAATTACAATACGATTCTGTTTTTTTATGTTGACACTGCATGTGTTTCTTTTATAATCGATGTCAAAATAGAAATAAGAAAAAAGAGGGACGAAAGATACCAAAGGGATAGTCCAACTCATAAATCTAAAATAAACTGACAACGACATGGCTAAAAATGAAAAAGACAAACAGACAAACAATAGTACACATGACACAACATAGAAAACTAAAGAATAAACCACAAGAAGATGTGGTGTGAGAGTCAATTAGACAACTACCCAATCAAATCACAATGTGTAAACAATTAACCATTATAGGTGAAAGGACAGGTTCATACAAATGCATCGGGTTAAATCGTTTTAACAGGTGCTGACCTTCACCCTAACCTGAAACAGCAGTCTAACAAAAGTGTGGACAACCGAAAATGTAAAGGTTTTGAGGACATATAACATTAAAGAGCATAGTAAGTATCTTGTTTTCTCACCTGGCTTTACTGTTATTTGTTTAAAGTATCATAGGCATGTGCTTCAATTCTTTTCCCACATTCCTCGTATGTATTAACACTGGTAGAAAAAGATATACATGTAGTTGGTACATACAAATTGCAAAATATTTTCGTCATTTTTCAAAAAAAGATACACATAAAAATATCAGGCTTTATTTATGAACATTCACACGGAACACTAAAAGTGCAACGGTCATTGGCTTAGTTTTAAATGTTAAATGACCAACTATTATAACTAATTGCACTAATACTAGTGCTGTCAACGGTTAACAGTTGCAAAGACCGAATACCGAATACCAAAAAACGCTAACCGCTTAACCGGACTTTTTTCAATTTTTATAGACTTGATAAAAAATCATTAAAAATAGTTATGTTTTCTTAAAACATTGTCGTCGTGTTAATTAAGTTGACTGATCAATTGTCCAGTATATTAATTGCTATTGTTAATAAAAAAATATATAATTAATTAGAACTTATCTCTCAGCTCGGTGTAAGATCTTAATGAAATATAATTAATAAACATGTTTTTTTAACAGTATTTATTAACTTTAAATCAGTAATACGATTAAATTTTACGATTAACTTCATTATTTAATTTTTGATCTTATATTGTGTAGACCTACATCTGAATGTGCAATCTCCGTCCTGCAGACTTTGTCATACTTTAAACGGAATGCTAACTCAAAAGTTGTGAAATGCAAACCAATGTGAATGTAATCAATGATACTTGATAGTACGAGTAACAGGCTTAATTATTTCAATTAGAAACACTTGACATTATTTTCGGAGACAACAAAAGAAAATGAAAGAATCATCGGTTTCAGACATATCAAATTCTACGAGATCAAGATGTTTTTTTTTTTATTTTTCAATCTGAAGTTAGTACAAACGCCATAACTGATACGGTGTATTTGATTATTAAAAGTCAAACTTCGCCAGGAATCATTACAGACAAGCTTTATCATACCAAAGGTCAAACTTCAATTCATCGTATAATAAAATATGACATGGATGGAAGGTTGTCACATTGACACTCATACTACATCTTCTTATATCTATATGTAGGGTACTATAGATGAGGCATTGACAACTTAAACTACCGGTTTACCGGTTAATCGGTCGAACGACTATGTGAATAACCGGTCAGGCAAAAGTGTACGATTTGACAACACTTCTATTTACAAAACATAGAAATGACAAAGATTATCGTTCGTACACATATTCACTGTAAGATAAACTGTTAAATACAAAGGATTGTGATTCGGACTTAAAAGTTTACAAAACATAGATGCGTGATAGTGCGAGTGTGTCATGATGTTCTATGAACACACATACTTGATATATTTCTATTCAAAAACAATCTTTGATTAATTAAACATTGAAATCATTCCGGAAAGATACAGGTTTAAAAAACATCCTTCATTTTCTATAGTTATTTTATTTTGTGTCTTTTATTTCTCGAGGTTCGGGTGTTTTAGTGATTTTCTCCTTATCCATTCTTTCATTATTCTTGTTTGTTTTTTTAGACTTTTTATTTCTTGTTCAATATATCTTTAAATCACAGTTACCATACATGATTACGATCATAATACCTATCTACAATAAATTATCTAAACATATTGTTTCCGAATATCAAAAACACAATAAACAGTTTACAACATACATACCCATATTGTTGAGATTGACTTGGTTCTGAAAAAAAGGTGTTTAGAGTATTGTGTTTTCCTATTGATCGTATTGTGCTTTTTTTCGTTTGTATGGTTCTACTTAATTAAATAGAAAGCATTACAAAAAACCACTGAGAACGATAAGTTTTGCGTACCAGTCATCGACTCTTTTACAAAAAAAAATCTGACGAGAAAGAGGATGTTGGATGCTTTTTATTGTCATTCACAACAGAGCGTTTGAAATATGTTTTATGTTTAATATACAATTTGGATAGATTAAGATATATAATTATGTTAACACACTTTTCCTATATTGACTATTTACGAGACTTAGTGAAAAAAAATATTGAATAATTCGTGATCTCGAATGTTGAGGTAAAGACTAGTTAGTTAAGTCATGTTTGCTAGTAGATTGCAATTCATAGGACCGATATTCGGCTAGCGAAATTATGGTCACAGAGACATAAGCAGCAGTTATAGTGTGCAATTCTTGTGTTCATAAACCAAGGTTATCGTCATCTAAATAGTAGTTTTCTCACCAGACTCCATGTTGTCTACTGAACTGTTTGCATGTGCCTCAGAAATTCTACCACATTCCTCATAAGTGTTAGTACTAAAAGAAAATACCAAGTTGATACAATTACTTTTATTATGTGTATATGAAATCAAGACACATACAAAGCAACTTCCTTGTCTTTTTGGCACGTATCAACACCAACCATTAACAATATATTAATTTATAGTACGAAAGCCCAAGAAGATATGATGTTTGTTGTCGAAAGAAATCATAGTCATTATAAACAATATATGACACTACCGGGAGCAAATGAATACCTGTCTTGCAACAACCGATCCACCTTTGAAAAATCTGCGTTCAATGTCTGTTTTGTATGAGTGACCATTCGTGTCATTGGCGGTATAGAAAGTATATAAGAAATTTTAAATGCGTTGGTTTGCCACTTCAAACGCTTTGGTTTTCACTTATAACGCATTGATTATCATTTTCAACGCTTTCATAATCACTTTCAATGAGTTGGTTATAAAAACTACCGCGTTGATCCGTAATTCATACAGTATGAAAAACCAACGCGTTGTTTTTCAATTCTTCACCGTAAGTTTGGCACTTTTTTCAAGCAATCAAAAACTTTCTGACAAAGTATTATCTAAATATGGGTTACACTAATATGTGGACGAATGACAGGTCCAAATGAGAAAGGTTAATTTCTTTTTATTTCTCAAATTTAAAATATAATAAGATTTCATCCTTTATTAGAAAAAAAACACGATAAAAAAGATATTTAACGCTTGCAAAAACGTGGCATGAAAATTGAAATAAATTAACATATTCGCGTATTTCTTGAGAAATAAAAAAAGTTTTTAGCATCGTGTGATCGATCAAGTCATTATTGTATCTCATATTTAAATAATTCTTTGTAAGAAAGTTTATGATTGGTTGACAAAAGTGCAATCTCACCGTATATAATGAAAACTTACGGTATAGAATAACCTAACAACGACTTGTCCGGTTCATCTGAAAATTTCAGGGCAGATAGATCTTGACCTGATAAACAATTTTAAACCATGTCAGATTTGCTCTAAATACTTTGGTTTTAGAGATATGAGCCAAAAACTGCATTTAACCCTATGTAATATTTCCAGCCATGTCGGCCACGTTGGTTCGCTGACAGAGGCTTCAGACACATGTTAAAACTAGATACCGTAATGATGATTGTGGACAAGTTTTGTTAAATTTGTCTTCTTAGTTTAAAAGGATAAGATTTTTGTAAAGGATTACTAAAATTTAAGGCAGAATTGTTCAAAATTGACTATAATGGGCAATAACTCCTTAATAAAGGGTCAACTGACCATTTCGGTCATTTGACTTATTTGTAGATCTTACTTTGCTGAACATTATTGCTGTTTATAGTTTATCTCTATCTATAATAATATTCAAGATAATAACCAAAAAAGGCAAAATTTCCTTAAATTACCAACTCAGGGGCAGCAACCTAACAACAGGTTGTCCGATTCATCTGAAAATTTCAGGGCAGATAAAATTTGCTATAAAGGCTTTTGTTTCAGAGATATAAGCCAAAATCTACATTTTACCCCTATGTTCTTTTAGCCATGGCCGCTATCTTGGTTGGTTGGCCGGGTCACCGGACACATTTAACAAACTAAATACCCACATGATGATTGTTGCCAAGTTTGGTTTAAATTGGCCCAGTAGTTTCAGAAGAGAAGTTTTTTGTAAAAGTTAACGACAACAGACGACGACTACGACGGACGCCATGTGAAAAGCAATCTTGGCCCTTCATGCCAGGTGAGCTTAAAAAGACACGATAATTATAGAGCTTGGTCAAAATGTTTTAGTTTCTGGAGGAAGCTCAATTCCTTTTTGACATATCAGTTATGTTATTTCTAATAACGTATACAGAAAAGAATATTAATCCGTAAAATGTGTAAGATATACAATTTTAATATTTCAACATTATTTCAATTCCATAAGTGTACATCTAGACCTGCTCGAGTATTAAAAAACCGCTCAATCATAATTACATGATATCGCTATATAGCTAGCGATGATGTCATATATATGAGCTAAATTTGAATAATTAACTGTAAGTAGTTTTGAGAACAGTCAGTATTGTCGAACAAAAAGCAAATTCTTTATGAAACAACCATCTAATCAGCAAAATGAGGTTTAAAAAAGAAAATGCTGCTCCTTTGATTCGTTTGATATACCAACGTCTTTTGTCTAAATTTACTTGTGGTTTGAATCCGTTAATGCTCTTATCTTATCTTGTTTTCTTTTTATATCTATTAAGTTGATGATTGTTCTTCACAATTAATTGCATATCAAACGTTTTTGTTTGATACTCGTAATAGAAACTGACCAAAAAAAAAACGAAAAGAAAATCATATCAACTAGCACTGCACTGAAAACCCTGGGAAATCTGAGGTTACCTGAAAAGCAAACACATCCTGAAAATGTGGTTGAACATTTATGTTGCTTAGTGCTAAAAATAGGTGAAAAGTCTAATTCGGATATAATATACTCGAGGAAAATTGAAACAATAGTCCCTGTTCATGTTCATCTTTGACGGAAAAACTTTTGAAGCGATGACTGCAAATTTACCACGTGAAATAGCTGATATTTGTCTTCTTCTTTGTTATCAGTACCTCTCTAACAAGGACAACATTACTTGTGTCTTTTATTTTGTTCTCGATGGACCCTGATTGACATTTTCTATATGAAAATCAAGATATAAAGCAGATTTATTTGTATTTTGGTATCAATTCTTTACAAATAAAATGATAAGTGTATATATACATACATTTGCTCTTGATGTTCTCTTGTTTCTGAAAATTAAAATTTCCAGGTAAACCAATAAAACAAAAATATTTCTAAAAAAACTGATTATACGTTCTCTTTTAAGAATTTAAAGAACAGATCGTTTCGATTGGATTCCCTTTATATATCCATGACCTAACAGTTAAAGAAACAAAATACACAACTTCCTCTGTCTGAATTGTAGATTTATATCTAAAATTTGACATATGTGGTCATCTCAGAACCAGAATCTATGAAAAACAAGACGATATAATTTTGAAATTATCAATTTTCTCCTTCTCAGTAGCAACATTCTAACTTTACCTGCATAGTGGGTATATATTTTACAGCTTTTCGATATTTAAAAGCTTGCAGCTGCAATTCAGACTTTGAGAAAGGTCAACAGTGTCTGAGTAGAAAGTTGATCAACCAGGGATTTGTCAAAGAACGTCTCGTCCTTTTTCGTAAGTTCATCAGAAATTAAACAGACCTTACAGATACATATTCCGTATCAACCTTATAAATAATACACATTACATACATATTATAACACAACGTTGACTATTGTACCCCTTTTTGACATTTTTACCTTTTATGTCCTTTTTGTTTCGTTCACACATTGTTGTCAATGTAATTGTATTTTATGCAACTGTCATACAAGTGAGGGGAGGGGGTTAGCTAGCTGTAAAATCATGTTTAATCCAACATTTTGTACATACAAAAATGACTGTTCCAATTCAGGAATATGATACTTGTTATCCATACGTTTGAATTGTTTGCGCTTTTGGTTTTACCTTTTGACTACGGACATTCCGTTCTTAATTTTCCTCGAAGTTCAGTTTTTTTGTTGTTTTACTTTTTGTAAATGCATCTTATTTTTTTTTTCTCTTATGTAGAATATGCGTATTCCAATGAGGTGAACAAATAAGAATAATTTGAGTAGATACGACAACAAATGTGTTCAGTTGAAACATTTCAAATTAACGTCATACATCACTCCTACTTTCCACATCGCGTGATACCATATGAAGGAAATAAACTCAAATGTTAACTTTTGTTTATTGTTTTCAAACAATTATCAGTATCGTCGGAGGTAACGTGCAAAAATTCAGGAACTAAATTTTGCAATAGATTTGCAGGACTGTTATCTAGAAACTGTTCAAAAGTCAAATTTACCTTGATGAAATTATATCTTTACTTATGGAAATTCAGACCTGTAATGTTTCTGTAATTGCTATTGCTGCATAAATGTTTGGTTTGAATCATGAAAATAGTATTCTTTGATCAATGTAGATGTAAAGGTCACTTATATAGGTCACAAATAGTACTGCAAAATAAAGTTATTAAATTGTACTGGCTGTTCCTCGTGTATTTATCGTAATCAAGCTTTTCGACAAAGCAGTATATGTCGACATATTGAATATGAAAATTTATGTTATTGTATGATAACAAATGATGGGACAAATGTCAATCGACTACTGTAAACTTACAATGAACCTAGGACATTATAGCTTTGCTTATGTATTTAGGTATATAGTATTGACATACCGATATCAGACTGTAACGTAGTATATGCATCTGTAAATGCAGGATTGCTTCTCTGTACATCAATATATTGATCAGTTCTAAAATATACAATGGTATATTATCATTATGTGTTAAACTGTTTGGAAAGAATCCGATCGTACGCGTGCATATTTTAATTTAAAATGTACTGCTACGGATTTTGTAGTCGTTATATTCACTCCTCAGAGACAATACTTATATAGAAACCTCTTAAACAAATTGTGTATGCATTCTAAGTCTAGTTTATTAATTATTTTTGTCTCTATATTATAGAATGTAAACCCTTTAGTATCGTGGTCTAAAGACTTTTCTTTTGGAGTTACGACTGGGACTCATATACTATATACTATTAACACCAGCAATGTATTCTATGATGAATACCACCAGCACATAGCAATATGTGAATTTGTGTCTGACTTGTGTATTGTGTTTAAACATTAAAGGACCGTTCTGTTATACATACTTGGAAGATTCAATTGTCTTGTTCTTCAGTCCTTAAAAAAAATAAATTAAATATTCAAAACTTATCTTTTTCATTTCATTTTAGTTTTAGTTATTCTGACCATTAATCTACCTTATGTAAACACAAATTATACTTAGATGAAACTTAATAATTCTTTGTTACCTCGCTAAAAGTTGTTAGATTTTGTTTAAATGACATTATGCTTAAACATTTTATTGCAACGGTGTATTTGTATTGAATCATTTTTATTTCAAAATAGTATGTACCTTTTTCATATTGATGTTTTATCAAAATTAGCTTATTATAAAAAAAAAAAATCACGTCATTCTAGCATTGATAACTAATATAGTCCGTGTGAACCGCTCCGTTTTAATATTTTAGTATTGGCGTGCGTAATACTACTTCTTTTGCCACATGTGGAGCAGGATCTGATTACTTGTCCGAAACACCTTCTTTTTGATATGATCCTCTTTAAGCAGTCTCTATGATATGTGCCGCTGTTTGTTTTAAAGTAGAATTTTCTTGGTTTATAATATTGGTTTTGTTGAACTAAAAAACAGGAGTTTCAATCAAAGTAGAAATGTATGTAAATAAAAAAAAATATGATCCATAGTTATGCCTTGTTTGTTTCTTACAATTTTGTCTGATGCCATCGCCTGGAATAACCATATGAAAAAACTCATAATAGACATCAGGATTGAAATGCTGTATATGAGGCAGACGCATGTTTCGTTTACATGTATTCATTGATCTTCTATTTATATTGCTATTCTAGATATTTATCTTTATGGGAGATTAACTTACTGTTCCGGACAACAAAAAGAACTAATGCCATAAAGCCCAACAAACCGACCACCAGGGTTATTATTCCTGCCAAAAACATGCCGGTATTTTCTTTGAAATTGTTGCTTGCGAATATCTCTTGTCTTAACAATGCTGCAAACATTTAAATTATTAATACTGTATACATTATTTTTTTATTAAATTTATCGATATTGATTATGTAGAAAAGCTACGTGTATAACAAATTCATATAACCAAAGATAAAAAAAAATAACAATAGAAAAGAAACGTGTATCATCTGGACGGAACATGGGTTAATATCGCGTTAAGTCATACCGTAAATTTGGTTATTTTGGATGTAGTTTTATTTTGGTTTATTTGGTGCCTCTAATGAAAGTGCCAAAATTAAACACACGAAAAAAAATCAAACGCCAAAAATTGAAACGCATAAAACGCATACCGGTACAATAATATCGTTATGTTTATTGTTAGGGAAAAAAATTCTGTTATTATGTCTTCCGTATATTTACTACAATTCAATACATAGCCAAATCTGCTAATAAATACAAGATATAAATTGACAACATGACTTTACAATTTTTAATTAATAGTAAATTTTCTGAAATTGTTTAGAAAACACAACATGAATTTTTGTATAGGTAAGAGAATGATATTCCCTTTCTTCATATTTAAGTACGAGCGATAGCGAGTACTTATCATGAAGTAAGGGATTATCATTCTCTCACAAACTTAGAATATTGTAAAGTGCTCAAGGTGCAAATGATCTCTTGATTGGTTGTATTCAAGAATTTGTCTAATTGGTGGTGTAAATTAAATGTTTACAAATTAGGCATAACTTCATTGTGCAGTATTTCATTTATAGGCTAGTTTTAGTGATGTAAGGACTTTCCTTTAACTTGGGAAGGAAATATTAAAAATAATGTGTTTTAGACAAAATGTAAGGTAACACAGCAGTACAAAGTATACGTTTATTGACTGGTGAGTATGAATGTTAATATTTGAGCGAGAAATCTTTCTTTCTTAATTACAGATTCAATCAATAAATAAATTTTAGTTACACCACATTTTATCCCTCAGCCAATACTTCAGTCCTGCTTTTTAAAACTATTTTAGGGAAATATTCTAATGAAATGCCTTTTTTTTACCGGAATATTGGAAACAATAATTCTCTTTTGTTTATATTTTAGGTAAATAATTGAAGTTATTTATTTTCATAACATTATGGCCGCAAATTGTACTGCAGCAGTATATTTTTACTTTTATTTTGAATTTTTATTTGTTTCACAATGCAACTTTATACAAATCCAATCACTGTGATAAATCCTTTCAATCTGGTATTGTGCTTCAGGGCAGTTGTAATTCATTTATAAAAACTCTTCATTTCGAATTGTAAGTAGGTCTTCACAATAGGATAACCCCTTACTAAGAACATGATTTACATTCATTCTTCACAATTAAAAGACACCAAATTCTTTAATTTTTTGTTCGAGAGCACTTTGCTATATTCTAAATTCACATATGTCATAAATATTCCAAGCTATTGCTGATTAAACGCCGTTGTACTTCAACCAAAGGCATAAGGATTAAAATTTAAATCCTTGATGTCAATAGATTAACATGTGCTGCATTAGTGATCATTTCAATCTATTTTATAGGATATTTGTAAACAAATGTGATCTATCTAAAAAGTAATTTGAATGTTCAAGACTGTATTTTTTTTTAGCAATCGTTAATCATCATTTTTTTCGAATGTGTAAAGTTTTCCATTTGTTCTGCACCGCCGTGTTGTTTTTATAAAGGTACGTCACATCACTACTAACTGTGTATTACAATAAGCCCCGGCATCTAACCCCTTATGCAATATACAACGTCGACACATGGTTGCTTTTAACCAATCCCATTCTTAAAAATGTACAGTAGAAAAGACAAATGAATGGAAAGAGATTAAGAAAAAAACGAATAAGGTGGAATTGTTCTTAACATCAATCAAACGTTTGTTCCTACATTTGTAGGTTGCGACCACTCACTCGTGATAATAATTAATGTAAGAACAGGCTTAATAGTTGCTATCATCTGTATGAAATGAACATTTGGACGTTTTGAATTCAAACTCACCTTCGTCCATGACAACAAACCTTCGAGAGAAAACACCAGCTGTATTTTTAGCTGTAAAAACATAGTCGCCGAAGTTATTGCTGTTGACATTGTTGATCAATATTGATGACGAAGTGAAGTAGTCATTACTAGTTGTGTTGGAAACTATTGTAATAAAATTGCAAGAATTCCAGTCCTTGTCGGCCCGTAATGTCCATTCTATTGTTGGTACCGGGTTAGCATTTATTGTTAATGTTAAGCGAATAGTGCTGTTTATTGCTGCAATAACATGTCCAGCAGAATATGGTTTAGTACTGTCTAGAAAAGGTTTAACTAAAAAAAAACAGTACATTTTTTCAATTAGATTATGACAGACTTGGATAAAACAGTATTCATGCTATTTTTAGATTTGAAACAGAGATTTTAATTATTAATTATGAACATTTTTCGAATGTGTAAACTTAATAAAAAAAATAACAGGGGAAAACAACAAGAGTAATACCTCTTCTATTGATAATAAAAAGCTACAGAAAAGAGGCGAAATATAATACATAATCAAACACATCAAATTGTGATCGTTATATATATTGCATCCATTATATCTATGTTTCAATCTACCAAATATAATTAAACATGTTAATAAATAAACTCATCATAGAAACCATGATTAAACATTGTTTTTAACCCAGACGCGCGTTTCGTGTACAACAGACTCATCAGTGACGCTTCAAACTAAAAAAGTTAAAGAGGCCAAATTGTTAGGTTTTAAAAAATGTGCTTGTGCTTTACTACAACTGGAAGAAGGAATGGCACGTTTCAAAGATTTCCTAAAAGTCATCCAAAAACATCAAAAGTTACCAAAAGTTACACGAAACACTAAATATGACTCCATATGAAGTGTGTCAGTCTAGTACAAAGCAGATTTATACTCAGATCATGCATTGTAATGTTATGTCCGAAATATGCATTTTGGTGTCCCCTGGACTTTAAACAGCCATATATCCATTATCCGGTATGACATGGCTACGTAATGATGCCTTTAATTCGAAAATGAAAACCACTACTAGTATTATAACTCTATCAAAACTCTCCAAAAGATAATCAAGGACACCGTCTAGGACTTACATACTACGTTTACGGAGAACGTCTGGTGAGTTGTTTTGTTTATTTGCGACATCCCAGATGGTGCCAGTGTGTTCATTACGTAACACGAGTAGTTTCCACTCGCATTTTTGTTAATGTTGTTGATTCTCAGTACGGAGCCATCATATCTGAAGTTTGCATCATTCTGTTTTGTCCACCATACCAACTTGGACACTGGATTGGCATCAACTATAGGAGACACTATAAGGTTGTTCCCTTCCGTAATATCGTGCTGGTTGGAAATATTTGATATTATTGGACCATCTGTATATTAAGGTTTACAATTTTATAGCATGTATATTCAGTTTAAACAAGACAAAAAATGTGGTTTACACTAGATGAAATATAGTTATACATGTTATAGCAAATCGTATATTTTTTCAAGTTCTATGAAAAACGTAAAATATATGTGAAATTAAATCGACATTTTTAGTCGAATTTGAAAAATATAGATTCAAATAATGTATCAAGTGTGGAACGATATTTTTACATCTCAAGGGAATTTTATGTTTAATGTTAGAAGCCCATAGTATTCAAATATGAGTTTTAAAATTTTTTGCTTAGTTGTGGTCTTAATTTGAGATGTCAACTTTCAAGATCGTCGTTTTAGTGACTTCACAATAGTGATTTCAGAAGAAACTAAGAAAACCATTAAATTTCGACCAATCATTTGCTGGGAAAGAATTTTTCATAGATCAAAACATGTAAACATGTGTTGCTTACACTGATCGATACATGTAAAATAAAAAGCATGAACATTAGAAAAAGGACATTTATATTTTTAGATCACATTTACCTTGCCATAAAAAATACTAGCATAGATTTTGTTTTCCAAAAAGCATCGGAAATAACTATGCACAGGAATCACATGTCAATATGAAGAAACAGAGGATATCAACGGGGTATTTAAATTTTAAACAAAGTCCTCTTAAAAAAGCAGTTTGTGTGATGTTATCTTTTATCATTAAGGTCGTAATATTAGTAGTGTATTATGACTTACAATGCACATTTAGTTGTTTTGTTGCTTTATTGGACGTGCCAGCTATATTTGAAGCAGTACATGAGTACAGCCCACTATGTAATTTGGTTACGCTTGGTATAGTAAGATTTTGAGTGTTTACGGTACCACTTGGACTATTCCATTCGTATGTGACAGCTTTTGAAGGGTTTGCATCATCAATTACACATATTAAAACTGCATCTCGCTGGTTGTGGTATACAATATATGGATTATATATGGGTTCCATGTGGATATTTGGGAAATCTGAAGAAATAAAACACCACTTCTTGAAAGAACTCAAAGTTACATTGAAAACAAAGGTTATATTGAAAATAATATTTTAATTTTGAGGACTACTATTTACCTTCTATTTAAAATTGAGAAATTCGTAACAACTTTTTAATTTAAAATAACGAACACAGTTTGGTAGCAGACAAAATAAATGATCATGTCGATTTAAATCAAAGATAGGATAGAACAACATTTCAACTTTACGAAATAGGAGGTATCTGAAAATAGAAAAAAAAAAAAAACCACACGCATCCTATATTTTGACCTTTACAATCAATAGTTCCGTATACTTTTATTCCAGTGCTTGACTTTGTATGAAACCTCATGAACAAGTTGAACAATTTCAAACGTGAAAGATGTTTTTGTTCAACATAACATCAAATGTGTCTATCTGAAAAAATGGAATGCTACTTTATTACTTTCTTTATGAGTATGAACGCGATGATAAGCACATGTTTATGCAGCGCTTTGTGCTCAAAGTGAGCACACGACGGACGCTTTTACATTCATATACAATTACAAAAATCATTCAACTTGTATAATAACATGTATATATGTATATACGAGAAAATATTTTAAAATACTTACACAATACATCAAATGTTTTGTTCGATGACCTTACACCATGTCCCTGTATATTTAACGCAGTACAATATATATTTTTTCCGCTGTCTTCCTTCTTTCCTTTGTATATTAGCTGACTTGACGATATTAATTTATCATCAGAACAATCTGTAGCACATACGTCAGATTTAATAGAAGCAGAGGATGTGATATTAACACTTGCAATATACCATTGTATTTTAGAGGATGGTCGACCGGCATTTGTTCTGCAGGTAAAAATTATGTTTTGACCATTTATAACTTTCACTGGGTTTTCATCCGCCGCTGGAGTTGACAGTTTGACTGAAGTGATTGGAACTAAAGTTTATAAATTAAAAAAAATATGGTTTTTAATTTAACATACAGCCAAATAAGGTTTTATATGTTGAAATTACATGACCTACATTTTAGAAAAAAAAGACTTTCATATAGATGCCGCTTGTCAATGCTGCCTTTTTTAAATTTTCATTTATCATTCATACATAACATCAGAATATTGTGAATGTGCTCCAATGTAGGATCAGTAATATTGAGGACGTGGCGGTGTACAATATGTATATGAAAAGCAGCCCTTTCCTTAAATTCATGAAGGCTGTGTAGCATTTACATAAATACAAAATATAAATTGACGATTACAATTCCATAGCAAAATTCTAAAAAATACGAAAATATTTACAGTGTACAACTCGTTTTTAAACGTGTATACAAAATTCAGTATTTATTTTGCATATTGATATCCAAACACATTTCTAAGAACGCACATCAAATGTATTCAAAGTCTTGAATATAAAAACGTTTCAGTGTGTTTCAGATTTTTTTTAGGACTTTATCACTAATGTATAGCTAAACAATACTAGAAACACAATTCTAAAAAAGATCTTCGACACCCGTTAAAATACAATGACAAACTAAACATGTACTAAAATTAAAGCTGTTCCAACTTGTACGTGAAACTCTTACAAAAATGTATTTTATAGATAATTATGTCGAGCTACGATGTAGATTAGATATCGACTAAATCGACGATACTGTATAAATATCAAATCAATATGCACGTTTTAATATCTGTTCAGCAACAAAATCAACATTGGCCGTCCATATTGAGTCGATGCTATTAGCCAAATATTTTACTTGACACAATTCTTCTGTTTGAAATGTTTAAATTAGCGATTTCGGTGATATCTACGATATATGTACAAAATGTTTATTTGATACAGTTGTCCTTTAAGACAATTTGATTTCCAGTTTATCTGTTTGGACTGTTTAAAGCAAAGAAATTGACGATATCGGTTCTATTTCGAATCCATATTGCATTTAAATTTCATATTAAATTGAAGATGATCTTCATGTCATTTTATATTCATTTCATACAGTTCAGTTTATGTTCCACGTTTTGCAAATCGTTTTACAAAATGCAACTTGGCGACGGAGAAATAAACATATGTTCTACGATTTCCAATATGATTTTTCTCATCTGACTCTTTCCTTCAATGAGTTAACATCAAGTTCATCTAATAATTCAGTTGTCGACATTGATGAAATCAAAGTTATTAGGTCAATATCAACAAATTGTGTTAAAATGTGTATATACCATATTTATGTATATATAATATACCTTCTCCTCAAGATGATATCTACGATACCAATTACATAATGTGTTTCTCTATTCGTTTATTTCAATTGAACTTACGTAATTTATGTTAGATTAAGGAGATGCTGTACGATTTCCAATGTGATAACAAACCATCAGACGCATTTGAGGGATGTTAATAACTAATGGTCACCATACAGTTTTCAACCGAGAACAACGCCATATCGGTATGACAATATGCTAAACATTTGATTTGGAAAAACAGACATTTTTTATCAACCTAACTAGTCTACTCAAAATAGCATTTGACCTCAAAAAAATTGCAACAGAATTTGTTTTTGTATTTTTCGATTCCAAATGGCTTTCTTTGTAACATACAAAAAGTCTACCAAGATATCTGAGTGGGAACATAGATTTTTTGGGGTGAAAAATAGCGAAATTTGTCAAAAATAGCGAAAAACTGGGAAAAGCTTGTTTAACATTCATTTTTTAAGATAATCATTATAAATCAACAGTTTTACAACAGTTTATACAGTGTTTATGAAATAAAATAACAAAAAATAGTGGTTTTTTTTCTTTATTAACATGGAATTTTAGGTGAAAACATCCGATTTTTGTTGGAATTTGAGATTCACATAGCGTGAATTGATTACCAAAAACAGGCAGGAAAAATATAAAAAATGGTAAAAGTAGTTTTGATTTTTCAATAAAGACAAACACCATTATTTTAATCATTCCAAAACTTTACAGCAATTCCTTATTGTGAAAATGATGATTTTGGGTAAAATATAGCAAAATCAATCAACAATCGTAAAAAACTGGAAATACACCAATTTGGAGTTTAAACTACTTTTGAATCACTTCAAAATAGAAAAATGGAAATCTTGATATAATTATAATTAGATCAAACAAAATTCATTGTAAAACATATAGTAAAATAACTGATTATAGGTGAAAAAAGCTAAATTTGTCAAAAAATCGTCAAAAACAGGATAAAAATGCTATTCATATTTTTCAGAAACCATTTTTTCGACAGACTCATGGTTTGGTGTCACAGTTTTGTTTATAGTTGCATCTAATAACGTTAAGAAGCTTATCAGGTCTGTGGAAGTGCCATCAAAATTGGATAAAGTTTTCCATTTTTGATTTCCCAACCATAATCTGTAGGATGTATATGTGAACTTCTTCTGATTATAAACTAGAAGACTATGAAATTGCCCTAGCCTGTATCTGATGTTGGTGGTAAACTTTTCACCTGAACCGATGTGTTTCCAGTAATTACTATGGATTTTAATTTTCTCCAGAGAAGAATGTCAAGTCTTTCCAGAGGAAGTCCTCCATATAAACATGTTAGCGCTTCTTCTCCTGCTTTGATGGTATCTGCTTTAATAAAGCCTTGATCTTGATATTTGTGATTAAGTTTTTTTTTTATGGAAGTCCTTTGCCTATTTCAAAAAGCTGAGATGATGAGTAACAACCTGTTATAGAATGCAAAAAGAGCAACAAATTACAAACATCCTCCCAAAGAATCCTTTATACTGTTCTTTGTTCCATATTTTCATTTTTTCATATTTAAAACTACCTATCCTGTTGCACTGTCGATTAACATGGTCCAAGTCCACAATTGTCGTCCCTTATTTTTTTTCGTTGTCCACGAATATAGTCCTTAGTGTTGACAGTGGTTACATGCCAATTTTTTTTATACCCCTTCCAAATTTACTTCTCCATGTGTAATGCCTCATATTGCAAGTAGGGGGTGAAAATATACAGTCACTGTAAAAAAAAATTGGGTCAGAATTTTAAAGGAAAGTAGTGATTTGGACTACCTGAAAAAGGTTAAAAATTTGCACTTTGGAAGCTGTCGAAAGATTTTAAGACGCCTTAAACATAAAATTGTCCATATTTTGAAGTTTTCTATAATTTTGATATAATTTGTCTCAAAAGTAGTACAACACATGTTCTAAAAGAAATGCACTACAAAATAATTGTGATCTCAGAACACATGATGAATAAGTACAGTTACACTAATAGATCCTTATCTTCAACATTTACTATGACTTCTAAAGACAATGCTGTTTGCACAATAAGAAGATCTGCATCATCAGTTGCATTCTTACATTTAATGGTATTATATGCTTTAGCTTGTCACAAAGCACGTTAATAAGAACTGGTTTGTTTTGACTGTTTGACATGAAAAGTTCCTTTGGATAATAGATTATTTTCTTCATCAATACTACATACATGAACAGACCGTTTTTGGAGTGGGTTTTTCTACAGATCTGACTATAGAAAAGATCTTGATGAGAAGTGTCAAATCTTATGGAGGTCTAACCTGGGGCAGAGGAATGGGTGAATCCCAACGATCACAATGAATACTATCTATGCCATCTTGTGTAGACTAAAACAGTGCCATGCAAGATCTCACTGGTGTTGTTTTTGAAAGTTATCAAGAACTTCCTTCAATTAAAGATATTACACATTTGCGTAGAACAAAAGGCATTATTTTGAAGAACATCAATTTCACCTCATCTATGACTTGCAAAACTCAAACAAAACTTTTCATGTCAAACAGTTTGAACAAACCACATCGTCCTATATCTATCTTATTAATGTGCTTTGGGACAAGCTACAGGATAATAACATTAAATGTAAGAATATGACTCATGATTGTGCTTTGTCTTTAGTAGTCATAGTAAATGGTGAAGATACAGATCTATTAGTGTTACTGTACTTATTCATCGTTAATCAAAAGTGCAAACAGGTTATTTTTAAATCTGAAAAAATGAAAATATGGAACATAGAACAGTCTAAAGGATTTCTTTGTGAGGATGTTTGTAATTTGTTGCTCTTTTGTTGAATTGTTTGAAATACTAAGGCTTTTCTACCTCAGGCATAGATTACCTGCTGTATTTGGGTAACATTTTTAGGAATTTTTTATCTCAATGCTCTTCAACTTCGTACTTTATTTGGCTTTTTTTTTACTTTTTTGGATTCAAGCGTCACTGATGAGTCTTTTGTAGACGAAACGCGCGTCCGGCGTATATATAAAATTTAGTCCTGATATCTAAGTTTATTTGCATTCTATAACAGGTTGTAACTCACCATCTAGGCTTTTTGGAATAGGCAAAGGACTTCCATTAAAAAAACTTAACCAACAATATCAAGATCAAGTTTTCATGTATAATGCTTCATTAAAGCAGACACCATCAAAGCAGGGGAAGAAGCATACGATTCAGGGCAATTTCATAGTCTTTGAGTTTGAGTGCATAATCGGTGTCAAAAATGGATGTAATAAGAAGTTGACATAGATCCTACAGACCATGCAGACTATGGTTGGGAAATTTCTCGTTGAAAACTTCGTCCAATTTTGATGAAACTTCCTTCTGCACCTGATAAAAGTTTTACCATTATAAGATGCAACTGTAAGCAAAACTGCAACACCAAATGATGTGTCTAGACAAAATGGTCTGCAGAAGTGTTCGGTAGGATGCGGTGAATGTTGTGGTTTGAATCGTTCTAATTCTGTTTCCCTTGCTGAATCTGACTTTACTGATGAAAAGATATTTGTTGTATACAGAAAACTATGGAATAATCTTTAAAAAAATGTTTCCATGTATCTTGTCATTTACTTTTAAATCATTATCAGTTTTGGTCAATGAGACTTTTTACTTCTCATTATGCATGGTCAACACGCTGTTCAGTTTCAAATAGCTTTCAATAACACTAGTATATATTGATAGGAGATTAATTGAGGAATCAAAATAGCAAAAATTAAGATAGGGGTCAATGTGGTTGTTTTTGAGATATTAGCCATTAGAATTTTAGCGGGAAAATGTTCTCTCTTGGTTTTTCATAGCTTTATCATTGACCAGTTAAAGTTCTCAAAAACTATAAAAAAATAAATAAGATTTTATAAGACTTTTAAAAATGGCTTATAATTATGCATGTAAATGATTTATAAAAAGAAAAATGGGCATCCATGGGCAAATTTTTTAAGGCATTCAAATGGATAAAACCAGAGTATTTCAAATCTGACGAAAATTCCAAAACATGACAAGCAAACATCCTTAACATCTCTTGTTGGTTAACATAGTATGAATTTAAGCATTGCACTTTTTCATATAAAGAATATAAATTAATTTTCATTAACATCTTGATTGATTTCTGAAAAACTATGAATTTTATCAGTTTTTTTCCAGTTTTAGACAATTTTGGGCCAAATTTAGCTTTTTTCACCCAAAATCAGCTATTTTCAAATTTGTTTAACTATGAATTTTGTTTGATCTGATTATTATTCTATTAAGATTTGAATTTTTCTATTTTTAGAGTGATTTAAAAACAGTTGAAACTCCGAATTGGTGTTTTTCCAGTTTTTAACGATTTTTTGATGATTTTGCTATATTTTACCCAAAATCACCATTTACCAAATTAAGTATTGCTGTAAAGTTTTGAAATGGTTAGAATAAAGGTTTTTGTCTTTTTTAAACTATCAAATGAACCTCTTTTACCAATATTTATATTTTTGCTGTCCTGTTTGTAATCAATTCACGTCTTGTAAATCTCAAATTCAAACAAAAATCGGATGTTTTTTTCACCAAAAATTTCATGTTTATACAAAAAAAAACTATTTTTGTATAATTTCATTTTATATAAACACTGTATAACCTGTTGTAAAACTTTTTATTTGAAATGATTATCATCAATAATGAATGTTTAACAAGCTTTTCCCAGTTTTTCGCTATCTTTGACAAATTTTGCTATTTTTCACCCAAAAAATCCATTTTCCCACTCAGCTATCTTGGTAGGATTTGAGTATGTTACAAAGTAAGCCTTATAGAATTGAAAAATACCAAAAATAATTCTGTTGCAATTTTTTTGAGGTTGGCCACATTTTTCATCTATTTTGACTAGACTAAACCTGAGACGGAAGTATAACAGCACAATATAATACATACTGTAAGAATCAGTTGCAAATGGTTTTACCTGTGTATTATATTGCTTTAAATGTGATCAGAATACTTATTAATATATTACAAATAAGCACTTACTTTTTAAATATAACTTTTGTTTGCCTGAATTTTGAGAATTATCAAAGATATTTAAACATTCCCATTCGGTTCCATGTAGGCTTTCAGTCAAAAACAGCCCAGGTATGGTAACATTATACGTTGATGAATCACAAGTATATGTAAAGTTTCTTTCGTAACTTCCAGATATGTCACAGGTGCCATCTGAGTTGATTCCTGTTATGAAACAAATTGGTCTGTTGTCTTTTCGGAATTCTATAAAGCTGTTCCCATACGAGCATATAAAACTGAAATCTTCCCCTTCCACTGCAGTACTTGGGTGTGTTGATAATTTGAAGACTGTTGAAAAAAATGTATGAACTTGAACTGTTACATGTACATTTAGAGAAAACATAGAAATAAGAACAATTCGTGTTGCTGCTTATTACTGTATATTATCAGATTGATATGCGGCATACAGTTTACATGTTTAAAAGATTTAGAGAAACAAATTCAACCAAATCTTGTAATCGTTAATAATACGTATGTTTAGTATGTTTTCTTTTCAGTTTGTCCTTTAACCTCAATACTTAGTTTGCTTTAAATTATAATGTATGTGATTTTGTGTAATTTGAAAAAATCCTCAATGTTATTTGTATACTGCCACATAGGGTTTGAATAGCTCAGTCGTCAAAGGACATGTTTTTAAGAAATTTTGATAAAATTCTCTAAAATTTAAAAATATAAAAAAAAAACAAGGTTCAAACTCGTCAGACATAGTTGATCTCAAAAAGATTAGGTTTAATTTCAGTCCTGCTTGGGTATGAAGCTTCACACGTTCTGGTACTTATAAATCATTGGCTTTCACATTTCCTTGGAGCGTTCCTTTAGGATGTAACATAATTTAAATCAAGAAAAGCACTTTGAACGCACATATGAATTATCAAGTGGTTTACTCATTTTTAACCACTATAGCGATATCGCATCTGGTGGACTCTTTGTCTTAGGGATATCATCAGCTCAGTATATAGTTATAGATTTGTGATATTAACTTTATTAAATAATCCGTTGATAAATTGAAAAATAATTATGTTCAAGCAATGCAAAGTTGGCCATATATGGATATTGATAATATGACCCCGTTTGGTCATATCGATCCTCGCGTGTAAGATACTTATAAATCATTGGAGTTTAAATCTCAAAATGAAGTTAAATAAAAAAAATATCATATCATTGAAAATTAACCCGTTGTGTTAATTGAATGAAAAGGCAGAAAATGCAGTGGTATCTAATTCTGGAAAATATATTCTGGACACAAAGAAAAACAAAAGTAATGACAGACAGTTTCTTCTTTAAATTATGATAATAAGCCAGTCGCTTGTAAAAGGAGAGAAAAAAGTTGGAGTGGAAAACAAGGAGATATATCGGTTTGGTATCCGAACGGTTTTATAAGGGCAACAACATCTATTTCTGGTGTATTGTTATTATATGGCATTGCTTAACCTTTAGCTTTATTGTACGGTACATAAAATTGTTTTTCATTTTGCATAGCATATAATATTTGATATCGTTATGATTTTCATCCAGTGTATTGTATGTATTAAAGCGTTTCCCTTTTTTATAATCCTAGTTCGCGAAGTTACCAGTAACGGTAAGACTTATTTCACATTTTTCTAGGACATGACATTGTAAAACAAGGAAAGTTTGTCGATTACAATTTGTACGTCATATTTGTACAACTCTAAGAAGAACATGAAATAATATGTCATCAAACAGCTGATACAAACCTTTTATAATCAAGTTGAAGTCTTCAGATACTAAAGATCCACCAGTTACTCCATTGCATCTATATAATCCTTCATCGTGCAGTTGAATGTTTAAAATCTTTAAGTTGTATTCCCCATTGCTGCCAACTGAAATACTAAGACGGGATCTCTGTGCGTCTGGTAAATTAGGATTTATGTCCAAGTTAATCGACAGTGTAATCAAATTTGGAGGTCCCAACCAATCAATGGATTTTGTAGGATCGGATTTGAATGGGCATGCAAGTGTAATAGTCGAACCTTCATCAACATACATATTAGATCCCACGACAGCTAAAAAATGTGTTATTTTTTATTAAGTTTTTTATTCATGACCGAGTCGAAGAAATTATGATATCGAGAGGTACACAATGTATCATCGCCACCGGAAATTGGGTACTTACGAAGCGGAGAGAAATAGAAAAAAAATAAACAAGGTAAGAATTCATTTAATTTAAAGCATTTTCACTCATTTGATGAGGGTGCCGCTTAGGAAATGACTTTCTGATATATAATTCTTTAAATTATGAGGCCGATCAGTACAAAATTAAAACAATATTTTGTGTTATACTCCAAAACCATCCACTTAGTACCGAAAAATTTCGAGGTCGATCGTCCTCTTTCGCCCCATTGGCAAGATATTCAACTGTTTTTCATTATTTTTTCAGACACGTTTTTAGATTATTTAAGTGTGGCATCATATTTACTGAAATTTTTGGTCAAACAGATGTTTTTTAAAGAATATAGACCATAAAAAATAAAGTCTAGTGAACGGCAACTTGCTCGTGTTGACAAATTTACTGTATGGCAACTGGCTTTCAACTGTATGGCAATTTGCTAATTTTAAAATATTTATTTTCCGTCCTTTCAAAGAAAATAAAGAATTCAGTTAAAAAACTTATTATGCATTAAATTTGATAAAAATGCAATTCGCCTGAATGACAGCATTTAAGATGTATACACAATATAAGACTTGAACACAGTCCTATTACATCTTTTACATATCAGATGTATACAATTTGAATACGACATATACAAAAGCAAGTAAATGTTGTAACTTTCTGAAAGGGATGTCACTGTTTCACGGACCTGTTTTATGCCCCTGACGTAGCGTTAAATGTAACATAGGTCCGTGCGACCAGTCTAATCAAATAACATCTAATAAGGATAGGGTTGGAATATTTTTCAATCAAGACAGTGTACACTCATAAATTTTTTTGGAAAAATCCTCGAAAAATATAACTGTTGATTTGATAGCGTTCATTCATTTATTTGCCCTCGTAAACATTTTTGTTAAAATACCGTAGTCGGTAAATTCCTATCGTGAAATAATAAATTGTGTACACCTTTTTACATCCAGCCGTGCTTATATAACTTTTTTCTTCTTATTAATAAAAATGATTTAATTTTAGCATCTATTTAAAGATTAGATTATTTACACACACACACACACAAACACAAATAGGGATAACTGTTTATTTTGAAACACAATTAAAGCGGATGTCATTGAGTGTGTAGACAAAGGACTGAATATCTTTGGTTAGCGTGCTTGTTAGCTGAACCATGACGTCATTATTAGGTCAGATACACTACCCTCCTTTCGGAGTAGCCTTGTCCAACAGATATATAAATTGGTGATCTGTCGGATTAGTCTACTCTTAATACCCCAATCCCACTAGGCCACGATCGCACTACGGTCTGTGAACAAAAATGCAAATTTTGATGATCGTAGTAAGATCGTGTAGATCGCAGTAAGGTCGTATTACGGTCGTGGTGAGGTCTGCAAGATCGTGATGAGCGTGGCCAACTTTAAACATGTTCAAAACAATCGCGGTGCGGTCGTGGCGAAATCAGGTCGTAGTAGTAATAAAATCAACGGTACCAATTTTGTTGCACCAGATGCGCATTTCGACAATTCATGTCTCTTCAGTGATGCTCGTGGCCAAAATATTTGAAATCCAAAGCATATATAAAAGTTGAAGAGCTATAATCCAAAAGGTCCAAAAAGTATAACCAAATTCGTGAAAGGAATCAGAGCTTTGCATGAGGGAGATACATTCCTTAATTTATAATAATTTCTAATATTTTGTAACAGCAAATTTTAATAACACAAAAAATCCGTATTTTCATGCCAGTACCGAGGTACTGGCTACTGGGCTGGTGATACCCTCGGGGACTAATAGTCCACCAGCAGAGGCATCGACCCAGTGGTAGTAATAAAATCAACGGTACCAATTTTGTTGCACCAGATGCGCATTTCGACAATTCATGTCTCTTCAGTGATGCTCGTGGCCAAAATATTTGAAATCCAAAGCATATATAAAAGTTGAAGAGCTATAATCCAAAAGGTCCAAAAAGTATAACCAAATTCGTGAAAGGAATCAGAGCTTTGCATGAGGGAGATACATTCCTTAATTTATAATAATTTCTAATATTTAGAAGCGTAGTGAGAGCGCACTAATGCGGGGTTCACACATTGCCGATTATTGCTCCCGTTTGAGATCAGACAGCGATACGACACGAAAAGTGAAAAAGTCGGATTAGTATCCTCAATTATCTGGAATGTCCTATTATTGTCTGAACGCACTCGTTTTAGTTCGTAACAGATTCCTACTGGTCGGGAAGGGTCCGAATAGTTCGGCAAAGCACCCCGACAGTTAAATGCGTCCCGTAACATTCGGGAAAACTCAGCCGATTTTGTCTAGTCGGATTACAATCGTGCCTATGTCGTGACAGATTCTGCTGTATCGGATCGAATTCCTAACAATTATAAGCGCTGTGAGAACGTGGTATAATCGTAGCGGGATCTTTGTAGAAGCGTAGAGAGGAAGTAGTAGCATCGTGAAAGCAACGAAAATTTACATTTTCATGCCGCTCATACCGCGACCTCACCACGATCTAAATTTATTTTAGATCGCGGTGAGCGTGGTGCGATCGTCCCCATTACGCATCTACAACGATCCCGCTACGATTATACCACGTTCTCACCGCGCTTATTTTACGACCTCACTACACTTATCAAGATCTTTCTACGCTCATCACGCTCTTACTGCTACCATACCACGAGTTATCAGACTGCAACACGTCATTTGAGCTTTATGGACGAGCAAAAGGTTTAATTTAGGTTTGGTTGGTCGTTCCGACATCTCTCGGTGACAAGTATTATACTACTTATGTGTATAGTATCAGTTTAATAGAAGTCTGGAGCTGGCATGTCAGTTAACTGCTAGTAGTCTGTTGTTATTTATGTATGATTGTCATTTTGTTTATTTTCTTTAGTCAAATCTTCTGACATCAGACTCGAACTTCTCTTGAACTGAATTTTTATGTGCGTATTGTGTTTAAGTGAAACATTTTTGTCAGATTATGTCCAAAACAAAGAAATAGATATTAAGGGTTATGATACAAACAGAAAGACAGAATTGGAAAATCTGGCGGTGGGTTTTTAATTTATATTTCTAACATGTTAACCACAATAAGACGATATGATTTGGAAAATGATGATATAGAATCAATGTGGATCGAAATATTTTTGTTCATCAAAAACCTATATTAATTGGTAACATTTATAGACCACCAAAAAGTAATGCAGAGTGAGTTACAAAATTTGAATTAATTAATTCGCCGTACAAGGTCCTGCAATTCGCAGTTCAATAAGCAAACACTGTTTTTGTCCATATTCTTTAAAACACATCGTTTTGTCAACAAATTTCAGTAAATATGATGCCACACTATAATAATCTAAAAACGTGTCTGGAGAAATAATGAAAAACAGTGGAATATCTTGACAATGGGGCGACAGAGGACGATCGACCTCGAAATTGTCCGGTACTAAGTGGCAAGTTTTGGAGTATAATATTAATCTTGTCATAATTTTGTACTTATCGGCCTAATTATTTAAAGAATTATATATCAGGAAATCATTTCTCAAGCGGCACCCTCATCAAATGAGTGGAAATGCTTTAAATTGAATTAATTCTGACCTTGTTTACTTTTTTTTTATCTATTTCTTTCCGCTTCGTTAGTACCCAATTTCCGGTGGCGATGATACACAGTGAGCTGTACATAGGAAAATCAAATTGATGCAAGTTAGTTATTTCAACAATTTATAAATTCGAAGCGTGCATAAGCTAATTCAAATGTTAGTTTGATTATCTTTGTTACATGATTTGCAATGCAGAAAATTTAAGTGAAATAAATGTTTTGAGTATATTAACTGTAATTATATTCAGGACGTTTAAAAAAAGTATGCTGTTGCAAATGTTGCAAGCTGTTGACTGTAAATGTACTAGCAAGAATGCATTCAATTCTGAAATTGTTCACAGTACTGAAGTTTCTCGTGCTGTTTCACTCAAATCATGTGATTCATAAGGAAGAATATACATGTAAATGTACGCAGAGAAAAAATTTAATTGCCAAAAAAGTAACAGATACTGTCGAATGGTATTGTTTAAAATCTTTTAATCAACGTGTGGGTACCTATTATCGATCATTAGAAGTTGATCGGCTAGACTTAAAGGGCACAACTTTTATGAGCTCTGTTTATGAATCTTAATGGACACTCGGTGTCAAATTAATGTTCAATGATTTGGCTCAAATTCTCATATTTGATTTATTATCATGTAAAACATTTATCCAAATATAAAAAGTATAAAATAAACAATTTACAGGGCATGGGCTCGATATTATGTAGCTTCTTTACGTTTCTACTTTTAGTCTTGACGCCATCTAATAACTATTGAGTTGACTTTCGAAGACTTCCGATGGTCATCTAAGCGATATTAACACAAATATAGATAAAAATAGAAAGCAGAAACGTGGAACTGGATTTTTTCTAGGTCTGTTTAATTTCATGATACACTAGATTAAAATAAATGTTAATCATCGTTTTTACCCGCTAAAATACAAAATATTACTTACACTGTACGCAGAAAGAACAAAATGCGATGATATATTTCGACATTTTTACCACACCATCGTTCTTTTGACCATAGACCAGGAAGATGGCAATGTTGTTTAAATTTAATAACTTCCTACCTGTATATAAATATAGGTTTAAGTACCTGTACATGTTAAATATTCGCATTTTTAAATACATATATGTATAATGGTTATCGTTTGTGTATAAAGTACAGAAGATCAATTTAAAATCAGCATTGTAGTTAAAAATAAATGTCAGCATGATTGTAACTGGTAATAAATTGTCAGCATTGCAATGAGCATTACATGGCCGTTTGAAGTGGCTCGGTACTTTTACATCCCGTTATTGTATTATGTAACGTGCTTTGTCTTAAATCTTTTTTTTATATTTTCTTTGTTACACATTTGTATAGTTTTAAAGTGATAAAAAGATTATTACACAATTATGACTACTGTTTGTATGTGCCTACTAAGTAGAGATACTCAGGTGTGCGTCACCCCTTAATATTTTCCTGAGCAATAATATATTATAAACTAACTATATGTGATTATTGGTCGCTTTATGTCTAGTAGGAAATATTTACTGAATTTTCAAGACAAAAAGCAATTATACGTTGAAAGAACGATTCTATAGAGTAGCATTACTCGTGTGTATGGATAAATCAGAAGATGAAAGCGGGTTGTTTCCTATGAGTGGCCGTTCGTGTCATTGGCGGTATGAACATACCGTATGAAATTTTCAACGCGTTGGTTTTTACTATCAATGCGTTAATTGGTTTTTACTTTCAATGTGTTGGTTTTTACTTTCAACGCGTTGGTTTTTACTATCAACGCGTTGGTTTTACTTCTAGTCTGTTTCCCGGCCGTTATTGAAATTCTTGACAATAACTCCAGGCAATGAAAACCGTACTTCTCTATTTCTTCTTTCTTTGAAAGAGTTTACAATGACACAGACTCACACTAGGCTTTATAAATACAACTTGAACAAGAAAACAATAACACAATAAATTTTTTGAAAAAAAACCAAAATAAAACTTTTTTTTTCAATACCTGTTGGTTTTTACTATTTGGATTTGGTAGGTCCTCTAAATATTTAATAATTTCATCGTCAATTACAATGGCTTTGTCTCCGAATCTAGTTTTTTGTTCTTGAATAATGCTTGTGAGGCCATTAATAATGACCACACAAGCATTTTCAGCTGTCAGAAATGGAAGAGCCTGTAAACACAAGTTCTCATTTGAAAATACACTCAAAATTGAAAGATAAAATAACAGTAATACAATTGGGAGATTTTTTTCAGCATTTAACTGAATACTCAAATAAAGAACTCTTATTATCCAGAAACAATCTATACAATACTCAAATTGGTAGGAACGATTTTCTATTTCTTTATAAATAAATGAATAAAATAAATACCGTCGTCTTCTGACCTATCGAATTGATAAAAACAATGACTGTCAATGACCAGATAAAAAAAATCAATTAAAAAACTACTGAGTGTTGAAGCTTTCCATTTTCTTAAATATTTATTATCAGAACATGTCGATTCTAAATTGAAAATTAAATGATACAGCTTGAACAGCAAATATTTGGATTGTTTATTTACAAAAATAAAATAAAAGTTTGACAGTACATGAAACTGAAAGTATCTGCATTTGCCTGTATTATGACGGTTTTGCCGTATCCTGTTGGCAAAACTACTAGCACATCATTCCTCTTTTGGCATTCTGTAATTGCGACGGTTTGTTTATCTTTTAAAAATAAATACTGTGTAGTCATCACAGAGTTCATACGCTGCAAAACACCAGAAACGTCGTCTAAAGACGCAGACGACATTTTTAACTGGTACTGTTAATCGACGTTGTCAAACCAGGAACCGAAACGTTCAAGTTCAAGGCCATCATTAGCTCATACTGACCGTTAATATTTGTATATTCCGAAGGAATACTGAATGTTTTACGGAGGGGACCAACCTAGTTTTACTTCCAACGCGTTAGTTTTCACTATCAACGCGTTGGTTATCACTTTCAACGCGTTGGTTCGTAATTCATACGGTATGAAAAACCAACGCGTTGGTTTTCAATTCCATACCGTAAGTTTTTCATTCCATACAGTAAGTTTTGTACTTTTGCCGGCCAATCGAAATGTTTGTTACAAAGTAATTTCTAACTATTCGGACAGCCTATGGATTTTTCTTGATATTGGCGGTAAAGTATAAATATGGCTGAATCGTCAGCAGCCCGTCTGCAAATATTGATAAACCAGGCACAAAGATTAAATACAGAAGCAACAAGACCACAAGTTGTCGAAAATCAAGATGACGATGATTTCTTGTCTGGGTAAGGTCCGGTTAAAGATTTTTGATAATCAAAATTTCTTTTATTTTTATATATAGTATACACATCCCCGTTATTTATTTTTATTGATGTGGTGTTGTTACATGCATCGTGTAGGTTTTTTTGTTGTTCTTCTTCTTTAAATATTTTTAGGGTTGCAAAATTTTTATCTTCAGCCTATATGTTAGAAAATTTGTGTGTAGTTATCTCCTTCCACCTGTTGGTGTTATATTTTCACCTTTCGTACGTCTCCAAATTACTGTATATCACGAAAATCAAGTTGTACACGGGTAATTACATGCAGTGCAAAAAAGCCATTGAAGTTCCATTATGCTTCGATTTTGAGTACAGAAACATGTCAAAATAAAGGATCTCTCAAACGAGTCTTACGTATGATTTGTAAAGCGTACATAACGTATTTTGTCAAATTTTAAGAAAGCTCTATTATTAAAGTAAACTTATTTAAACACATGAAAACATTTGACACGATCCAGACATTTACACAGTTTATATTATCTGTTGGTGTGCAGTTTCTATGTCAATCAAAACAACTCACTACTTTTATTTAAAGTTTATAGGAAACATCTCAATTTTTTCCAGACTTAGTTTATTTTGGCACCTATTGTTGGAAAAAAAGTAATAGCGGGGCACACAGAGATGGCTCTTCCTCAATTTTATCTAGTTTGTTAGGGGTAACGGATGTCACAAAAATTCAAAGAGTATTCTACTTTTCGATATAACTAACTTATTAAATCCTCTTATTAAAAGTTGTATACCGGCTGGCATATAAGGCTGATACCAAGTCTCTCCACTGTTGTTTGCCCTTTGAAATCCACTTCAAAACAGGTGTTTCCCAAGCTTTTAAATTTCGATATACCATGTTGCCAAAACTACTTTCGTAACCTATTGATATTAAGAAATACCAAAACAATGTTATTCCTAAAAAAAAAAAAAAATTCCGCTATTTCATGAATATTCCTGTAGCAAAACAGGAAGTTAAATGATTTTATATTCTATTGCGTTAATCGAACGTTGTGTTGGTTAATGGATGTCAAATAGTTACAACATGTCAACTGGGGACTTTACATTAAAAAGTGGTCTATGAACAAACAAAGGTAACGAATTTAAAAAAAAGTTTTATCCTTGGTTACTTATAATTACTTTCAAATTGTATGTGGACTTTTACTCAGTTAAATTTAGTAAGTCGCTCATAAAATTCATCAAGAAAATGTGTTTAATCCGGTCTATAAAGCATTTCTTAAATAACTATTTTTCAGGCATAGTGTATATTCACTTCACATACAAGTAGATAACAATACTGGCATTTAAGCTTCGGTCCCACCTTACCGGATAGCACGAACGGACGCCTAACGGATGAAAATAAAATTTGTCCGTTGACAAAATTGTTATATTGTTTTCGTTGGGAATCCGTTGATGTACTGACCAAATAAAACGGACGCGTAACGAATGCATAACGAACACACACCGGATATGCAACGTACGAGAAACGGAAACGTAACGGACAGAACAGATGTCGAACGCACATCCAACGGACGAGTATCGCATAAAACTGACACCTAACGGAAGCGTACCGGATAAAACGGATGAACATGATATACGGAAAAACTAAAGGCGACAATAATAATACATGTGAATCGCATAAATATTCAAAATGTTCTATATAACTGGTTTTGGTTTGTTCTTCAAAATGCCACCAAAGGGTAGTGTCTGGCCTGAATAAGAGCTGCTTGATAGTGAAGACGTGCCCTTACTCTAAGGTCGAATAAGAATTCATGACACTCAAGAAATCTGACATACCAATAATTGTCATTTCTGACGCGAAATTTTCAATTGGCATTTATTCGTTTCAGATCCGTTCATCATCCGTTTTATCTGTTTTACGTCCGGTAAAAGTCCGTTTCACATTCGTTCAGCATCCGTTTTATCCGTTAAACGTCCGGTAGGAGTCCGTTAGTGAATTTGTCTACCAAACCTCCAACGGATGTATAACGGACAAGTAACGGAAACGAAACGGACGAGTACCGTACAAAACGGACGCCTACCGGACGTTCAATGGATATTTATCCGATGGACGTCCGTTCAAAGTTTTGAACATGCTCAAAATTTTCCTACGGACAAAATGGATGTCGACGGATAAAACGTACGCTAAACAGACATGAAACGGATATGGACGGACGTTTAACGGATAAGAACGGACGTCTGACGGACATGAACGGATTGAAAAAAAGTTATCCGTTCGAGCTATCCGTTACGGTGTGACCGAGTCTTACAAGTATTTTAAAGTAGGATTATTTTGAAGGTTATCAAGCGGATATTATATAATTGCACCCTTGTTTCAAGCAAATATGCAACAACACACACATACACACAAAAAAGCACATGCATTATACAACACGAATTTTGAAACAACAAAAAAAAATATTTTGGGACTCTGATATTGCTATCGACTTAAAGTTTATATGACTTTTGTTAAACAATATCTGCAAATCCAATTTTTTGATAAAAGATTTTATAAATGATATTGCTATCGACTTAAAGTTTATATGACTTTTGTTTAACAATATCTGCAAATCCAATTTTTTGATAAAAGATTTTATAAAAAATACGACTTTGAACCAACTTTGTTATTCTATCAAAAGGAAGGTCACTACATACATGAAAATCACTAGTGTCGTTTTAAAACATAACCTCCTGAACTATCAAAAGCTTTGAAGTGTAAATGAAGAACAGTTAAAACCGAAATCTGCAGCTGATCTAAATAGACAAGTGTCCTCACAGTGTAGGTCGTTGTTCATATTGTATGTATCAACCGTCAACATCATTGCCTGTGCAAACACCAATCACAAAAAAACGTTTTACGTACACAACACATAAAAAATTATGCACTTAAGTTGATATGAAAGGAATATATGTTTGATCATTTCAAAAATTGACATCAATGTATGTGATACTCTGATCTTGTACAAATATACGACGTTTTTTTTTTGCTTTCATTATATTTAGATTGTGATACGGTAATGTTTCTATGATATATTCTTACCATTAAATAATGCGAAATTGAACAGGAATAAAAGAAACAAACGAACTGCGTCCATCACTCAAAATACATTATATATCAAACTTCCTTGTCGATCACATTTAGTTTTGAATAAAGTTTTTGTGTGTTATTCACGGTAACGTATGCACATGTTTTAATCCATGCAGTATTTGGGATTTAATATTGCTACTTTTCTTACTTTTTTTAATGTTTAATATTTTCAAGTATTCATAAATTTTCCCAATTAGCATTGATAATCTAGCTACATGTAAATGCCTGCTAAAAACTGTCATAAGAGAGTCTACTATTCAATAATGTAAATATAAAGCCAAAGAAAGGGAAAATAATATTTTAGTAATGGAAAACAAACAAAACCTTTTAAATGATAGATTAGACAAATTACCTGATAGAAAAAACAATGAACCTTTTAATCAAATCAAATATTTAGAAAAAGATTTAGAAGAGATATACATTTGTACTCTTTCAAAGCCAAAGGAGGCCAAGTTAGATCAAGAATAAAATGGGTAGAGGAAGGGGGGAATACTAAGTACTTTTTATCCCTAGAAAAGAATACACAGGCTAAAAAATCTGTTAATAAATTAATGCCAAAAACGGTGAGGTTAATGTTGATCAAAGTGAAATTTCAGATGAAAATAAAGAGTATTATAAATCTCTGAACTAAAGCACATGTCCCGAAACTGAAATTTTAAAGACCCCCATTGATCATTCTATCCTTGTGAAAGCAAATAAGTGAATGGTTAATTAACCTTAGAAGAGTTAACATTTACTATTTATCAAAGATGGTTGAACAACTAGTTGAGTTTTATCGACAATTTTGGCCAAAATTAAAGCATATTGTATTGAATGTTTCCAACACATGTTATGATAATGACACTTTATCTGACAACCAAAAGATTGGGATAATATCATTGATTTTCAAATAAACTGTTATCATAGAGTCCATATATAGAGATATGTCTCGCATTTTTGTAATTTTGATAATGCAAATTTTGAAATTAAAAAAACAATACTTTAACATGCATGTAAGTTTTGAAAATATTGAAAGTCAATGAACCATGACTGAAGGTACATGACTAAACAATCTCCATGGAAGTGAGATGTGCCAATATTAATACAACTGCATACCTTATACCATTGACTTATCTTTTAAGTAGTTTCCTTTAAACAAATCTAAATGCAAAACTAATACATGCAATACTAAGCAAAAATTTCAAAGTCAATAAACCATAACTGATGGGGCAGAATAACAAAATCTCCTTGGTAATGAGACTTGCCAATGCTTAAATACAACTGCATACTAAATAGTATATGCCCATACCAAGTGGTTTTTGTTTTTGATACTGACTTTATCACAGTAAGATATCAGGTGAGCCCGAAGCCCAAAAAATTAAAATTACTACAATAATAGAGAAAATAACAAACGAACTTCTTTTTCGCGTCGAATCACGGCGAATCACACTTGACGTCACAGGCTGCATTACGTCATTTGAAATTGTGTCACAGTGCAGTAAACATCACTGGTGTCAACGTGATGATCGTAACATGGCGTTCTCTTGCACAAAGCATTGAAAAGGAACTATTGCATGTGTTTCATTAATATTCTGCTTTGGACATGACTCTAACAATGGCAAATATAATGGTAGGATACTGGTAAATCAGATAACTTTATTTTTCACAAAGCATCAGCATAGAGGGGGATAGGAGGGTCCTGATCCCGAAATCCCGGGTTTAAAAACACGAAATCACGAGGGCCCGAATTTTAATCACAGGAATTGAAATCCTATCAATAAGGGGTTAAAAGTATACCAAATTCGACTATCACAGTAGAGCTTCTCTCGAAGCGGAGCTTCTCTCCGTCTCGAAAAGAGCTCTTCGAGAGAAGCTCTACTGTCATAGTCGACTTTGGTATATTTTTAACCCCTTATTGATAGGATTTCAAACTCCTGTGATTTAAAATTGTGATAGTCGACTTTGGTATATTGTTAACCCCTTATTGATACAGTGGAGATCACTTCTAACCTCTCATAAATTCTGTCAGAATCTGTCAGGAGAACTGTTCTAAAACGGTATGTAGAACTGTCAGCCTGACACCTTTTAGTCAGTTCTAGGTTAGAACTGTTCTAGTTAGAACTGATTTGGTCAGTTCTACCTAGAACTAATTTGGACAGTTCTAGCTAGAACTGATCCTGACAGTTCTACCCTGGAACAGTTTTAGACAGTTCTAGCTAGAACCGACCAAATTTTTGGTCAGTTCTACTTCTAGAACAGTTCTACGGTTAGAATTGATTTCAAATTCTACGGCTAGAATTGATTTATAAATTCTACGGCCAGAATTAATTTATAAATTCTACTGACGGCTAAAATTGATTTATAAATTCTACGGCTAGAATTGATTTATAAGTTTTAAGAAATATTTGTCTTAATATAAAGGCTTCGGCAAAATAGCGATTAATATTATATAGTTTTGCTATTTTGCCGGTTTTATTTCAGATTTATAATCGGCAAGAGAACATGTTTAACCCCGCCATATTCTGCATGTATGTGCCTGTTCCAAGTCAGGAGCCTGTTATTCAGTGATTTTCTTTTGTTGATGTGTTACATAAATTATTTGTTTTTCTTTCATTTTTTGAACATAAATTAAGCCGTTAATATTGGGGGGGGGGCATTATTATTTCATTTATTTTACATTTGTCATACGGGGAGACAGGATGACTCGTTTAACATAACAAAATTATCTGACTTTAATGTAAAACATTATTCCGGCCCAAACCACCAAGGACGGATCCAGCAGTTTAAAAAAAGGGGGGGTCCAACTAAAATTTATTGTCCTCATTCAAATGCATTGATTTTCCATAAAAAGGGTGCTGTACAGTAATTCAGTTATAATTTTAGGTCAAGAGGGACTGTAATATATACAAGTTATAGCAATATTGGAAAATAATGACCTCAAAATTTTGTTCGCATGAATTTATAGCGCCAGCATATCCTCTTTTTATTCAAAGTATTGAATCGTAAACAAATATCAGTAGTTTTCATACTTCAGACTGAGTCGTGTAATAAAATCTTTTGACCGCATCAATCTAAACTGACCTTATTTGCTCTTTCGTTCTGCAAATCTATATAGCTGTACAGTAATTCTGTTATAATTTTAGGTCAAGAGGAACTGTTATATATACAAGTTATAGCAATATTGGAAAACAATGACCTCAAAATTTTGTTCGCATGAATTTATAGCGCCAGCATATCTTCTTTTTATTCAAAGTATTGAATCGTAAACAAATATCAGTAGTTTTCATACTTCAGACTAAGTCGTGTAATAAAATCTTTTGACCGCATCAATCTAAACTGACCTTATTTGTTCTTTCTTTCTGCAAATTTATATAGCTGTACAGCAATTCAGTTATAATTTTAGGTCAAGAGGGACTGTAATATATACAAGTTATAGCAATATTGGAAAACAATGACCTCAAAATTTTTTACGCATGAATTTATAATGCCAGCATGTCCTCTTTTTATTCAAAGTATTGAATCATAAACAAATGTCAGTAGTTTTCATACTTCAGACTGAGTCTTGTAATAAAATCTTTTGACCACATCAATCTTAACTGACCATATTTGCTCTTTCTTTCTGCCAATCTATATAACTGTACAGCAATTCAGTGATAATTTTAGGTCAAGTGGGACTGTAATATACAAGTTACAGCAATATTGGACAACAATGACCTCAAAATTTTGTTCGCATGAATTTATAGTGCCAGCATGTCCTCTTTTTATTCAAAGTATTGAATCGTAAACAAATATCAGTAGTTTTCATACTTCAGACTGAGTCGTGTAATAAAATCTTTTGACCGCATCAATCTAAACTTACCTTATTTGCTCTTTCTTTCTGCAAATATATAAAGCTGCACAGTAATTCAGTTATAATTTTAGGTCAAGAGGGACTGTAATATATACAAGTTATAGCAATATTGGACAACAATGACCTCAAAATTTTGTTCGCATGAATTTATAGTGCTAGCATGTCCTCTTTTTATTCAAAGTATTGAATCGTAAACAAATATCAGTAGTTTTCATACTTCAGACTGAGTCGTGTAATAAAATCTTTTGACCGCATCAATCTAAACTGACCTTATTTGCTCTTTCTTTCTGCAAATCTATAAAGCTGCACAGTGATTCAGTTATAATTTTAGGTCAAGAGGGACTGTAATATACAAGTTACAGCAATATTGGAAAACAATGACCTCAAAATTTTGTTCGCATGAATTTATAGTGCCAGTATATCCTCTTTTTATTCAAAGTATTGAATCGTAAACAAATATCAGTAGTTTTCATACTTCAGACTGAGTTGTATAATAAAATCTTTTGACCGCATCAACCAAAACTGACCATATTTGCTCTTTTTTTATGTGAGTCTATATAGTTGAACAGTACTTCAGTTATATTTTTTTTTACTGTAGTATATATAAATAACTGCAATATTGGAAATTGAACAAACATCAGTAGTTTTCATACCTAAGACTGACTCATGTAACAAAAATATGTGTCTACATCAATCAAAACTGACCATATTTGACAGCATCAACCAAATCTGACCATATATGACTGCATCAGCCAAAACTGATCATTTTGCTTTTTTTAATGTAAAAATGCGCGAAGCGGGTTTTTTAATAGTGTGCACCACATTTTTTATGTTATTTCGAATAGACGGAGTATGAAAAGTGCCTTTGACCTCAATTTTCAAACAGATGTAGAATGGATTTGAATAGAGATATTTTCATAAAATTAACTGTTCCTAACAGTGGGAATGATAAGTCATTTCTTATAATTTAATTCTAAATTCCATTTTAAACCTTGCCAAACCAAGAAAAAACGTTGATGACATTACGGTCACATGACTAACTTATGTCTATGGATGCTGATAACACAATAACGACAGAAGACCCTTTACATCCAAAATTAAATTATTAAATAATGAACCGTCACAAAAAGTGACTTTTTATTTAGTCAGTAGTTCATGCTGGTTTTTTTAAAACAAAACTATTTAACGGCATCATTCAACACTCACATCACTGATTTATATACTTTATTTTAAAATGAAAAGTACATGTATGAGAAGTTCTCTTTTTGGAAAGGTATACTGACTATACTGTTAATATAATTTGAAGAAGGAAAATGATTGGTTTTGTTTGTAGCCTTACGTCCAGTGGCACATATTTCATTCATGTTCAGATCGAGTATATTTTTCTGACGTTCCAGACTACCAGATATTATTCATTATCGTTATGGATAAGTTTGGCAACGAGATAATGCAAATCTGAGACCTCAGTGCAAATGTACATAGTTTTCTTGCGTTTAACAACACTGTTTTCATTACTATGATATCCCATAATTCATCCACTGTACAATTTTCGTTTGAGCATTTGTCAAAACAGAATCTTAAATCATGAATGTAAATCCAAGGCAAACAAGGTAAATTAAGATTAAATTTACTTGAATTAAATGCAGACTTATATTTACGAAGAGACTGTTAAAAACGGGGAACGAAGAAACGTAAACAATGATGTTTCATTTGCAATCTCATAAAAATATTTCTCCGATGAGTTGGATAACCTCCTATCCACTTCGATATTTGTACATGTAAATTTTGATCAGTAAAAAATATAGAAACAGTAATTGGAACTGATTTTTTCTTCTAAATTTTAAATTGCCCTTTCTGCAGTGACGTCATTTAGAACTGTTCTACAGTCCTGACTGATTTAGTCAGTTCTGCTGACAGTTCTACGGTTAGAACTGATTTGAAACTACATCTTTTAAAATTGTATATGATGGTCCCACAAAAATGTCGAAAATGCGTAATTTTTTTCTAGCTTCTCTCATGCGATAGCGGTACCTTTTTGGTCACTATTTATGTGTTGCGTTTAAATATGAATTGTAACACTTTATAGTGACTGAACAGGTAAAACAAATACTTCTGAAGAAACAGAAAAAAAGAAAACTACTTGGAACGGCACCAGGCTATGTATTGGCAGTCTTGGTATTGTATGAATAAAAACTCGGATTGGAACACCATGGACGATGTGTTAGTTGTACTTCATATATCAATTATAGATAACGCATTTTTTTAAAGTCTGTCGGCTTTTTCATGCATTTTCTGTTCACATTTTTACATCAAAAAGGCTAAACTAACTTTGTGAAAGTTATAATAAATGTCAGGTGTTTAAATCGCCAAAAATCTCGTGCGTTTCTGCGATAAAAATCACGCGCAATTTTGTGAATGAAAGGGGAAAGTAGATCCTTACGCGTTGCATTCGCGCATGTCATTTGCGTACTAACCCAATAATTTTATATCACGGCCAGTCCACTGATACTGACATTATCAGCGAGTACACATCAAAGGAAAAATGTACAAATTACCGATAACTACAATTAAAACACTAGTTATTTCCAATGTAACATATGTTGCTTTATTGATAAATCTAAGCAGTGAAATTATAAGTTCATTTAAAAAAATATTATTTATTTTGTTATGGGAGGGTGGTAGCAAAAACGTTAAACGGCTTACGCTCAATGTTAAGAAAAGACTATATTGAAGGGGGATTAAAAATAACAGATATTGATGCATACATTAAGGCTATTAAAATAAATTGGGTTAAGAGATTAACTGATGTGACTTGTGCTAACTGGTAAATCATACCTACCTTTTATTTTAGGGAGTTTGGGGAAAATAATTTAATATTCAAAATAAACTTTTAGTTTGAAATTTTGAAATGTTGGATTAAAAAAAGAGGAGGGAGGACAAAAGTACCTGATAATTACAAAGATATAAGAAAACAAGTTATATGGGGAAACCAATATATAAAAACACGTAGCAAAAGTTTGTATTATAGTCTTTGGGTAGAGGAAAACATAATTTTTGTTAATGATGTAATTGATAATTCTCATAACGTATTAGATTAACGTAAAAAGAAAAAAAAATGGATCGCCGAATTATGTATTCTTCGGAAAGCTTTACCCAAAAGTTGCATCCAAAAATTAAAGAGTAATATATCAAAACATACTAAAATCAACATAACACAAGACATTAAAATGTTGTGTAATGGTTTGTGTTACAATCTAGACAAAATTTAGTTTAAAGAAATTTATAATATTATAATCAGGTCAAATAAAGAGCATCCAGTAGGTTTATTAAATGTAATATCAGTATTTAGTTCAAATATAATCTTAAATCAATCCTAATTATATCTTATTCATTCAAATGTGAAGTCATTTTTCATTTTTTTAATGATCTCTTTTTCAAATTCAAATGTGACGTCATTTTTTTGTCATTTTTTACAATTTCTATATGACGTCACTTGGCGTTGAGGTTTAAACTTATTCGGATGTGTTGCATTTTGTCGGGTTATACAATGTATTTCGGTTGTTTCCTGTAAGGCAACATCCATTTTCTTATCTGGGGGGGGGGGGGGGGGGTTGCTGGGATTTTTTTGAAAAAAATATTTTGATGGCCTAGCTGAACGAAAAAAAAATTATGTTTGCACTGTAGCTGAAAAAAAATTATGCTGTCACCTGCTTGAAAAACAAAAATTGCACTGCTGAATTTGAGAATAGTGAAAATAACAGCAGTTGAGACAGTGGAACAGCAGATTATAAACATCTGTCCAGTCTACAGATTTAGCTAAGATTTATATTTATACCTTATTACTTTTTGTATTTTCCTGTAATAGTGTTTGATCCAGAAATATTTAAAAGCATTCCAAATCTCCCGCATGTATGCTACTACATTAAGACATACTTAAAACTGCAACTATTATAAACATGAAATGGTCATTTTATAACAGGGATAGATATGGTATCATATTAAAACAGTCTTTTAAAGTAGCCCAGATTGTGTATGATACAGACTTGTATACCGGTAGTATTTTCCTTTGTATCATTCTGTATCATTCTTTATACCATTTTTTTCAATGGAATGTCAATTATCATAGTTGGAAACAGTGAATGTTTATAATTTGGAGCTACTCACTCTTTGCCATTACATATGGCAATGTTGGTCACTTCAATTGCAGTATTAAAATTCAAGGACTGTGGTACCTGTATGACGGACTCAGAGAATATCATAATGTAGAAAGTGGGCTAAAAAAACAACAGAGACAACAGCCAATGCCAGGATACAGACAGAGCCATGCACTTTACATTTTACATCAATTAAAAAATTAATATGAATTTTAAGTAAATTTTATGGTTTTGAGAAAAAAAATGTATTTCTGTTCCACATTATAGGAAAATAAATTTTGCTTTCCTTCTCATATGAAAAAAAAAATTTATCGGAGGAAGGTTCTGAAAAAAAATTTATGAACATAATAAGAATCCCAGCCCCCCCCCCACCCCCCACCCCCCCCCCCCCCCCCAGATAAGAAAATGGTTGTTGCCGAATTAGCTAATACTTCAGTTTTATCATGAACATCTTTTGTATAGTCATTATATAAAATTTACTGTTTGCAAAAGTATAAATTATTCTAAAAAATAGGGATGTTCTAGTACCTAACAGAAAAAAAGCTGGCCGTTTTTGGCACAACCTTTTTGAACTTTTGGTCCTCGATGCTGTTCAACTTTGTACTCGTTTCGGCTTTCAAACTTTTGTATCTGGGCGTCACTAGTAAGTCTTGTGTGGACAAAATGCACTTCTGGGGTAATAAATTTTTTTTTAAACTTGCTGCCTTTTGTTAGCTACTATTTGTGAGTTTATTTGTATTCTCTTATTTATTTATATTGTAGTCCTGTAATGTTGTGTTGTCATTTTATTGTTATATTTCACATGGCCATAAAAGAGGGAGGTTTGGCATGCCACAAAACCAGGTTCAACCCACCATTTTTTCCTTTAAAAATGTCCTGTACCAAGTCAGGAATATGGCCATTGTTATATTTAAGTTCGTTTCTGTGTGTGTTACATTTTAACGTTGTGTGTCCTTGTGTCGTTTGTTTACTATAAGACGTGTCACGGTACTTATATATCACAGGTTAATGTGTTTGGTTTTGATGTTATATTTGTTGCTCTCATGGGATTTTTGTCTAGTGCTTGGTCCGTTTCTGTGTGTGTGTGTGTGTGTGTGTGTGTGTGTGTGTTACATTTTAGTGTTGTGTCGTTTTTCACCTCTTATATTTAATGTGTTTCCCTCTGTGTTGGTTTGTTACCCCGATTTTTTTTTTCCATGGATTTATGGGTTTTGAACAGCGGTATACTACTGTTGCCTTTATTTATGCTCATGGAAAAACCAACTATCATGCGAAAATGTTATTTATTTCATTAAGAAAAATCTATCGTTTACCTTTCTTTTTTTTTAAAGATAATAGTTTAAAAATGTTCAGATGGAAACTACTGCATAATATTTCAGCTGTCAACCATAATCTGTATCGCCGGAAAGTAATTAATAGTGAAAACTGTGAGCTATGTTTCAAATCTGATAGTTATAATCATTTTTTCTTTGAATGCCCATGGGAGGAAAATTATTGGACATTACTACACAAAATATTTATGTATCTTAATATTTGTCAGCATGTTTTTTGTCTTAAAAATATTGTAATAGGATACAAAATTGAAGATGATGAATATAATGTACTTAATCATAGTATAACAATTGTTTTCTTTGTGATTTATAAATGCTTTATTTATCAGAAAAGAGAACTCAATATGTAAATATGATGTCAGTCCTATATTAAATTGATACACAATCTTTATGTCATGCGGAAAATTCCTTTTTGAAAAAAAATTCAAAGAATTCAAAATGTTGTGTATGAATTTTCTTTTGTTACATCTTCTGAAATCAGACTCGGGCTTCTCTTTAACTGAATTTTTTTGTGCGTATTGTTATGCGTTTACTTTTCTACATTGACTAGAGGTATAGAGAGAGGGTTGAGATCTGATAAACATGTTTAACCCTGCCGGATTTTTGCGCCTGTCCCAAGTCAGGAGCCTCTGGCCTTTGTTAGTCTTGTTTGTCTTTCGGTAATCATACCCCATCTTCTTATTTTCATATTTGTTCCAAACGGCGAATTTCTTAAAAAATTACACTTGGGGTCCTCTAAAAACTGTTGCAGCATTTCCAATTGGTCTACAGGTAATTAACGACTTCGCTTTTCCAAATTATCAGAAAACAATTTAACAGAGAAGAACCATGCGGCTCAGTTTTAAACAAGTAAAATTGTTTGAGGTGAACTAAAAACAATATCAATAATAAAAAGTGAGTTCTTTTGGTGTTGAATTTAATTTTAACAGATCAGAATGTTTTGAAATAAAAACAAATTTCAGTAATTTGAAGCGAATCTTTCAAACCTTTCATACAGAATGACGTATTTGCAGCTTTTGAACCATGTACCTTCCTTTTCATCTCGAATGATATTCACTTAATATTCACTCTATCATTCCAAGTCAAAGCACCTCGAAACAGACAATGCATGATCAAGAATACTGATGTGTCAATTTCATAGTTTTTACACAACAAAACATAGAATATATATGTATTAAGATATAATAACTAAGCTGCATACTACATGATATACATACAATAAAATAAACATCATTTGTCGTTTAGCCGTCTCAGTTGCTGTCACAGTGATTGATTAATTCCCAAGCTTGAGAATCATATCAATCGGAAGATCAGAGTTCATGCAAGCCATGAACTTCTGAATAACGATAGGACATTAACTTTAAGTTCATGCTCGAACTTACTACTGGACCTGTTCTTGTTTATGACTACGAACATGTAGATCAAAAACGTCAGTGATGAAAGTCCATGCATGGACTGACGTCAGGACTGACTTAGAACAGGGATCTGTTGTTAGTTAGTGTCCGGAAACTTCTAGCACGTGTCTGGTCTATTTAAAATTTAACCAAATTACTGCTATAAGTCCCATTAAATGTGACAAGCAAATTATACATCAATAACTCTGCATCAAATTTGGGGAAATTGAGTTAATAATAACGAAATATGCCAAAATACAGTTGATGACTGGTATTTAAAGGAGACAACTGAACCCCAAATGAAGACGGTTACTGTAAATTCAAATTCTACTGAGTGCGTATGGCAATGATAAATTTCGCATTAAATAGATGATACTATATATTTATACAGATTTTCTGAAATCGCAATGATAAATGCACGCATCAATTTCTGAATTTCAGTATCTTTTGAACAAAGATTTGTAACTATATTAATATATCTGAATATGTGAATTGATATACAAATGAACTTTATATCAGATGCGAATAGATAAATAGCAATTAAAACGTCCATCACTAATCGTTTATCAGTATGTAACTCCGGCGTGCTGGAAAACATTGTAAAATTTTAGTGATGAGCACAAGTGTTCTGTCTATCTCAGCGGGTCGTGAGAAGAAATGTTACGACTTGATGAAATCAAATGTTCTACTTGACCTCAACATAACTTTCATAAACATGTCAATGAACTCTGATCATGATAATGTTCTCAGCATCGGCTTTACTATAATGTTCTTTTGTCTACATAGTTAATCAGTAAGTTCAACTATCAAAACAAAATCGGGAACTGTCATACTACTATAACTTGGTTTAAATGCTTAACCCTTGACTTATTCATTGAAAATGGTACGTCACTGATAGCGATTATAAACAAATGTATATGTTTAGCAATTAATATACACATAAAAAATGTAGACATAATGAAGACAATGATACGTCAATATATTTACATAATATGGGGATTATTATGCCCCAACACTCTCGAAACACACTTTAAACCAATATCAGATTAAACAATTGGGATTATTATGCCCCTAAAACACTGATTAAAAGCGCGATTGATGTCGTTGTGTTGACCTCGTAAAGACGATGAACTGACATGTGGTAATGAAACAGTCTATATATACACTAACACACTAACAATATTAAATCAAGATAAAAACGTATGCGATTTAAATATTCCTATGTACAAAAAACACTAAATCTTCACTCGACTAATGCTTGTTGAGCTTGCTGTATCGTTGATAAAGATGTTCTTATATAGCGAGTATAACACTGTGAACTCCACCGTCCGTGTGTCTGAATAAGGTGATCTTCTATTTTTGAACCTGCTGTGGTACATGCTCCAATGCGAAAGCTGTGACCATTATATAAGTCTGAGTTGTATCCAAGTACGGCAAGTACATTTTTTAGAGAAGAAATGAAGTAGTTTCGTGTTAAAGCTTTTATATTTTCCATCACAAAGAAAGCGTCTTGTGATTTACGATCTTTGAATTTCCTAGTACGATAGTCCATGTAATGTTCCAGTGATACGACTGGACAAACAGAAGCTCCCGACGCAAATAAATGAATATCAACACCTTCACGAAATGGGTCTGTTATCGAAGCTTTCAAATGAAAGGTCACTTTATCCTTAAAAAAACGGATATCTTTGATACTCACATTGCATTCTGAATCAAACGAATGTAATACTGTAAATTCCCCACATCGAAGAAATCCAAAATATGCCGTGACACACGCTGCTTCCAGAAGAATGTCTACATACGGCGTATACTACCCTTTCCTCAAAAACTAACAAATATCCTTTAGTATCGTGAAGGTAATTGGCAGTCTAGGTTATGTTGATTTTTTCTCATTTTTCTTTATTCCTCTATATAACGCATCGAGTCGATAAAGTTTATCAGAACTGTCGCTAAATATAGAAGGCTTCCCATTCTCTAAGTATTTATATCGTATTTTACATATATACATTTTAATAGTAGAACATTTCAAATGCAAGTTTTTAAAACAATGCGTAGCGAAATGAATAAGAGATTCTTCAGTTAACGGAGGCATGTCTGAATTAAGCCAAATCACTCTAGTCATTCGTAATTATATATAAAAAGGTGGCATAGGCAGAATACCCACACTCATACTGTGTACGTGTTCTGGGAGCTATTGAAGTTTTGAGTAAACAACTTACACTATTAGTCAATTCCACATTACGAGTGAATAGTGCGGACAAATCATGGCTTGTGCATCTGCTTCCGGAGCTTCTTTCCGGAACGTCTGAAAATCAAATCGAGAAAGTGAATCGGCAATCACATTTTTAACACCAGGGATATGCTTACTTGAAAATGTAAAATTGTTAATTGCAGCTAACCAAGTGAGTTTACGCATTAGTTTCATAATATCTTGCACCTTCGATCGTCCTTTGTTTATAATGTTGACAGTAGATTCATTATCACAATGAAAAACTATTCGTTTCCTCGTCAAATGTTTGCCCAAAAGTACTGCCGCTACTGCAATTGGATACAATTCTCGGAAAGCCATAGACATATCAGAATCAAGTATATTTTGTAACTCTGGTGGCCAAGAACTACAAAACCAATGTCCCTTGAAGTACCCCCCAAAGTCCAGTGTTGAAGCAGCATCTGTATACAATTCGAAGTCCGCTGCACTGGTAGTGAAAGTATCGTAGAAAAAAGAGACGCAGTTCCACTGTTTCAGAAAAAATAACCACATCTTTAAATCATCTCGACATTCGGCTGACAGTGTAACATAGTAATTTAGATTGTTAACTTTAGTCGATAGGTTTATGAGATAAGTTACAAAAGTCTGTCCAGGTATTATGACTATCGCAACAAAATTGAAATGTCCCAAGAGTTGTAAAAGTTCTCGTTTTTTAATAGAATGTCGACGTAGAAATGTTCCAATGAAATAAATAATGCGTTCAACTTTATCTTGTGGAAGTCTAGCTTCCATCTTATCTGTATCTAATATAATTCCGAAATACTCTAGTGTGGTATGTGGGCCTACAGTCTTTTTCTTAGATAATGGTATATTCAATCTATTAAAAATTAAGGTGATTAGTGCCATAGTTCTGTCTCCTGAAGTGTCTGATGCTTGAACAGTTAAAAAATCATCAAGCAGATGAAGTATAACTGGAATATTGTAATTGTTCTGTGCTATCCAACAAATTGCCACTGACAAATTGTCAAATATTTCAGGTGATGATCGTGAGCCAAAACAAAGAAGCACATAATAGTAATATAAATTTCTCCATTTAATACAGTATAAATGATGCTGCTCCCTTTTGATTCCTAATTGTATGAATGCATCGGCAATGTCCGCCTTATTTAGTATTGACAATCGTCCGAATTCTTTAATTGCGTTGATTGCGTCGTCTATTTTAACGTATGACAGCGAGCATTGCTCTTTACCGATTAAATCGTTAATACTAAAATGATCTTGACTTTCATGTGGAGATGACAGATCAACTATTAACCTCTTTTTCCCTGAATATTTGCCCTCTAATATACCTATTGGGCTCACACGATACCTATCAAAAGGAAGCTTTTTAAATGGCCCAACTAGATAACCTTTATCGACCTCTTGTTTAATTATAAAATCAACAGTCTGGATTTCGGAAAGCTGATTGTAGATTTTTACATTCAACTGTTGGTAATTCTGTTTTCGACACCATGGTATCAAAACCGTTTTTTATACCGTCTAATAAATATTTTACAAAATGTCTATCCGGATGTTTTGTTAATTTTTTTTCAAGGTTATTTACATTTCTTCGAGAAAGTTGATAATCATCATTCATTTCGAGTCACCTAGATGTTTTTAGGTTCGGCTTATCATCAGTTTTGTTTTGATTACTAGTACTGGTGTCCTTGTTGTTACCACATGTCTTAAAACCGTGACCTCTACTTTTACACTTAAGACACGCATGTGTAAACTTGCATTGTTTCCATTTGCAAGTTCCATAATTGAAATTATTACAAAGGTCATAGCCCTCTGCTTGAATGATATTCCTCCCATGCCTATCTTTTGATTTATCTACAACACGACCGTTTGTCGTGGTTTGTGGGGCGCATGAAGGAGTTTCTTGATAAACTTGTTTTTGGCAGAATTTCGTTGCGTGGTCGTAATCTCCACATAGTTCACATTCTCTACTTTGTAACTCGTTCATAACTAGATGTAATAGACGGTCGTCTACCTTTCCCCAGTTAATTGCAATATTATGTCCTATGATAGCATTGGCGGCCTTAGCCGAAAACAATTTTTGGTATTTATAAAATCTTTGGTATTTATAAAATCTTTGTCCGTAGTTATAGGCTATATCATTTATATCGGTCTTAGGACATATCCAAGATGGCAGCGCATATTTTTTGCTGATCGAGTAACCAGGCTAACACAAGTCCTAAAGTCCTATATCGGTAAATTTATGAACAAAAACATGGACATTATAAACTTTGATGACCCCACTATAAAACTTTTAATTGAAAGTGATTCAATAACTGATTGTTATCCACATTCACACCTTCCAAAAAATTGATCGATCCATCAACCGAAAAAGGGAAAAGTTGCCAGTTCGAACAAATAGATACAACCATCTATGAAGATGAGGCAAGAATGGTTGCTTTCAGAACCACATACGAACGAGTTCAACCTTGGATAAAAGCACTGAACATATTTTATTTTGAGTTCTATGGAAAACATTCTGACAAAGAAATTTCCTTGGTTGACAGCCCCCCAACGCTATCACAAAGCCAGTCGCTCAAGTCAGTACAATTGACATCAAATCAACAAAAGATAATAAACTTCTGTATAAAATAACATTCTTCTTAAAGACTGGCCTGATTCAGTGTCAAGGAAATAATCATGAAAAATTTGTAAAAAATGACTTTCCGCAACTCCTCAAATTAGTTGAGAAAATCATGCAATCCACTATAGATATAAATACTGATCATCAGGGATCACAGAGTGAACATTCAGAAACATCCATTAAACAACCATACACAAAAGATCAACATGTCAATACAGATGAAAATGGAAATTATGCAGATAATATTAAAAGGCTTCAATTTGGGCTTACAGAAACTGTATCTAAACTTGAGAGTAGCAACTCCTTTAATACAGAAAAAATATTAAAAGCAGTTACAGACCGTGAGAAAGCTATAGAGAATATACCACAATCGATAAAACAATTAAAATTGACAGCCGTTGAAACTATTCAACCTGCAGATGTTACAGCACTAAAAAAAAAAGGTGCAATTACATGAAGATGAAATTCAGTCTTTAAAATTGCAACTACAAACAGAAAAAGGGAACAATGTCCTTCTCCAGGAACAGTTTAATAGTGCCATTAAGCATGAACAGAGTATGTTGGAAGACACAAGAAATCAAATAAAATTATTGGTATCTTCAAATAACAATGAAATTGATTTTAAGTCTAAAATACTTGAAGAAAAAAATGAAGAAATTACCCAACTTACATCTTCTTTGAATATAGTGAAAAAGAAACTTGATGAAGCTCAAGATGAAATTCCCCAACTGAAATCAAATATATCGGCATCCCTTGATGAAGCAACAACACGTTCTATTCCAAAGGAATTAGTTCGAGAAGTTCCCCCAGCTAAGCCTAAACTACTTTTTGTGGGAACATCTAACATTCAAGGTATACATGTGGAAAAATTAACCCAAGCTGCAGATATAAAAAAAGGTAATTCAGTACACTCTAGATGATACGTCAGAGTTTCTATCAACATTTACCGATACTCCAGATATGCTGGTCTTTCACTCATTAACAAATGATCTTAAAACAAAGCAACCGACCCAGTGCATTGATAGACTGTTTCATATAATATCTGAGGCATCATCTAAATGGCCACTACTTAAGTGCGTCATCTCATTCACCACTCCAAGGAGGGACAGTATAACAAATTTCACAAATGCGCAAATAATAAATGCTTTACTGAAACAAAAGTTCAGTGGTGTCGACAATATTTTCTTTGCAGACCACACAAATATGCTGGTAAATGGAAATCCTAATGGCAATCTGCTCTGCGAGGATAAAATTCACTTAAATGACAAGGGAATATCAATACTTGCAAGCAACATCAAAAGAGCAATACATACTGGGTTGCGCATTCCTCTACCACCTGCAAGGCCCCGAAGTAGATCCAGACAGAGACCAAACCGTGGACGAGGATGGGGACGTGGAAGTGATTATGATTGATTTTTATTGACTTGTGATCATCATCAGAACTCTCAACAAGAAGTTGATCTGATATTATACTATATATAGCTATTTTTCATTGAAATTGTATTTTTATTGCTTGATCACAAATATCAGATATACTTATATAAGTATACATTATATCTAAGATCATATTAACAAATTACCTTCAGAGCTATATTTTTGTTAATTATAAGTAAGCGCCAAGAAAGAGGTCTTTGTTAGTTTATAGATTATTTTGATTTTTTTTTAGTCATATATTTCTTTCAAGAAATTTTTTATTTTATTAAAATTACTGTTAAAGTATAATGTCAAGATTTTCAAACCAATCCTCCATTAAAATGTGTTTCTGGAATGTCGGGGGCTTAATTTCAAAATATAATGATAAAACACATGATCCTCTTTTCATACAAAATATTGAAAAATATGACATGGTCTTTTTAGCAGGAACACATACAGGTCCTAACATAAACATGAACAGAATGGGATCTTTTCACTATCATGCAATTTGCAGAAAACAATCTAAGCATAATAATAGATATTTTGGAGGATTAGCAGTTTTGATTAAAGACATATTAAAATCTTAAATAATACAAACCCAGATTATCAATGGGTACTTTTGCAAAAGAATTATTTTGGTTTTACAGAAGATCTGTATATATGTTTAGTATATTTTCCACCTAGTTGTTCAGCATACACCCAGCGACTCGACCAAGACATTCTAGATTGTATTGAAAATGATATCTCCAAATTTCAAAAACAAGGTAAAATTTTACTCTGTGGAGATTTGAATGCTAGAGTTTCATCGGAGCCTGACTTTATTGCTAATGACAGTAGTAAATTTATCCCAGTAAATACTGATTATACAATAGATAAAGAACTTCTCACAAGAAAAAATCAAGATAAAGTTTTAGATACTAGGGGAAAAGACCTATTTATGTATAAGTAATCAACTAAGATTTTTAAATGGAAGAGTGCTGGGTGATATGTTTGGTACATATACATGTCATACACCAAACGGGTCTAGTACTGTTGATTATGTTATTCTGTCGGAGAGTATCCTCGACCAAATCTTGTATTTTAAGGTCTCAGATTTTATACCAACATTGTCAGATACTCATTGTAAACTAGAATGGGAAATACTTGCTACATATAAGCAAGAAAATCTATTTCAAGACAAAAATACACACCCCTTGTCACCTAATTTTAAATGGGATGATGATTCGGCTAATAACTTTCTAATGGCACTGGGCTCTGCTGACATTCAAACCCAATTACACAATTTAAACAATAAGACAACACACAACTCACAAATCTCAGTTGATGACACATGTCAAGAGCTAAGTAATATTATACACTTAGTTGCATGCAAATCTTTAAAAAGACCAAAAATAAACAATAAAAAACATAAAAACCACAAAAAGTGGTTTAACAAAGGAACTAAAAAATATGAGAATGCATCTTTTAAATTATGGGAAAATATACTCAATGCATCCAAAAGACCCACTTGTTAAAAATCATTTTTACAAACTTTATCGTCAGTACAATAAAACAAGGAAACAAACATACAGACAATACAAACAATCCTTGCTTAATCAATTAGAAAATTTACACGCAGACAATCCAAAACTATACTGGAACCTTATAAATGACTTGAAGGATACCAAAAAACATGATGAAAATTATTCTACAATTGATTCATCTACATGGTCTTCACATTTTCAAAATCTGAATACTTTACAGGACAAATTCAAGGCACGCCTGGAAGAATTACAAAAACAGCTAGATAAATTAGAGACAGTAAAATGCTTTAATGAGCTTGATATTTCCATAAAAGACACTGAAATATCAAAAGCTTTAGCTAAACTAAAACCTAACAAAAGTCCAGGGATGGATAACATCTCAAACAATATGTTAAAACATGGTCAATCAATTCTATTACCTATTCTTAAAAAACTTTTTAACACTTGTCTTTCTTCTGGAATTTATCCCAAGTGCTGGAGTGATGGTTACATCTCAACAATTCACAAATCTAGTGACATTACAAATCCTAACAATTATAGAGGAATCACAGTGACCAGTGCCATTGGAAAAGTGTCTAACAGTGTTCTAAATAGTAGGTTTGATGATTTTTTATTAAAACATAAATTAATTCATGAATGTCAATTAGGTTTTACAAAAAAAAGCTAGAACTTCAGATCACATGTTTATTATTAAATGTATTTTTGATAAATATTGTAATTCAAAGGATGGAAGGGTTTATGCCTGCTTTGTGGATTTTCAGAAAGCTTTCGACACAGTCATTCATACTGGTATTAAGTTGAAATTACTATCTGCGGGCGTGGGTACTTCATTTTATAATGTTATTAAACACATGTATGAATCAAGTAAATCTTGTGTTAAAATTCAATCCAGAGTAACAGATTTTTTCCAAATAAAACTTGGACTTAAACAAGGGGACAATTTAAGTCCCAATCTATTTAAGTTATTTATAAATGACTTGCCAGAGTATTTAAAAGAAAGTGGAGACCCTGTTATACTTAATGAGAAACCAGTTAATTGCTTATTATATGCAGATGATTTGGTCCTTTTATCAACATCTGCTAAAGGATTGCAAACAAGACTAAACATCCTAGAAAAATATTGTAAAGATTGGTGTTTAAGTATAAATCACACCAAAACAAAGGTTCTGATATTCAACAAAGCAGGCAGACACATTTGTGAAAAATTTACTTATGAAAATATGTTGATTGAGAGTGTTAATAATTATAAATATCTTGGTTTGCACTTTAGTGCATCAGGGTCATTTTCATATGCTCAGAATGAACTGTATAAAAAGTCCTTGAAGGCTTATTATAAATTATACAAGAATTTATTATCACTTAATCCAAGCATAAGTACCAGCTTACATGTATATGATCATACCATAAAACCAATACTCCTATATGGATCTGAAATATGGGGAACTTTTAATCCATTCTCAGCAAGATTAAGAAATGGAACTTTACCATTTGAAAAAATCTATTCCAGTTTAAAATGTGAGCGACTACATATAAAATTTTGTAAACTGGTTTTAGGTGTTCATAAAAAATCCATGAATTTTGGAATTTTATCCGAGCTAGGACGATTCCCACTATATTATGATGTGATTAAATCCATGTTAAATTACTGGTATCGCTTGGAAAATCTTGATTCCCAATTTTCTCTTCTTAAAGATGCTTATGTAACATCACAGAATCTTTCTCACTCAAAAAAAACATCTTGGTATGGCTCTATGAAGTCATTTCTTGAAATGATCCCAGACATCAATCATCTATCTTCATCATTACCAAAAATTAATAGCTTCACAGCTAATATGAAAAAAATATTAAAATCATATTTTATAGACTTGTGGAACACTGAAATGGTAAAGCATTCAGATGGTAAACTTAGAACTTATGTTACATTTAAGTCAGTTTTTGGAAGAGAAAAATATCTTTCCATTATTGGGAATTTTGAACAGAGACGAAGCTTAACAAAGCTCAGAATTTCATCACGCCACTTAAGAATTGAGTCCGGAAGGTATCAGGGTACTCTCCTAAATGACAGAACTTGTACTCGTTGTAACTCCGGAGATGTGGAGGATGAATATCATTTTTTATTCCAATGTGTTAAATTTAATGATGACCGCAATCATCTATTTCAAGAGATAACTAAAAGTTGCCCTAACTTTTTAACTCTTAACGCAAGAGATAAACTGATATGGCTTATGAACACAGAAGATAAGTCTATTCTCACAGCTGCATGTAAATTTATTTCGAAAAATTGTTAATTATGTGGCTTTCTTGTCTGCTTCAGACACGAGGAGGACTGTGTAAATACCACAGCTCCTGGAGTACCGCCCCTTGGTGTCTGTTGCAGAAAGGAAACCTACACTATTCTCAATACCTGTTTACTGCAGTATATGTTATTTGCTGTGAATATACATAAACTTTTTTCATTTGTGTTTGTTTTTTCTGCATCAGATACGAGGAGGATTGTTAGAGCTTTTAAGATCACAATCCTAGAGCATCGTCCCTTGGTGTCTGTTGCAGCTAAACAATCATTTATTTTATATTTTATATTTTATATTTATACATTGTCAGCAAAATATTATAAAATCAACTGAGAAAAAAAAGTAAATAAATAAATGGGGTTTGCCACATCTCTGGAGTAGCAACTCTCAAATACTTTTTTATTTAACAAATAATACCTGTACAACTATTTCAATAGTTTATTTTACAATGTTATGTAAAATACTGTATGTTGTATCAATCATATATGTTATGTGTATATGCCCCCCTGGGGACCTAATTTGGAAAATAAAATTTATCTTATCTTATCTTATCTTATATTATATCGGCCTCGTATTGATCTAATTCATCTCGCCGTTGACGATTACTTTACAAATGATATTCCTGAAATTCCTGAAGGCCTTATTGAACTCATCAAGGGTCAAACTTTTCTCTAGACCAGGATCCTTAGGAGCAGACAACTCTACAGTTAGCCCTTCAGAAAAGACAGTGCGTGTTTGGGGAACCTCGTTTTTTGGGTACAGTAATAGAAAGGTTTACATCCTTACCTTCTAGAATTTGCTTTCTTAAAGAAGTAGACACGTAGTCCATTTTTGGTAAGTCCTCTGCAAATACAATCCCTTTCGAAGTGTCAACTTGTCTGTGGAAGGTATATTCAGCATTTACAGAAGAGATAGGGGTAATGTGTCCGTATGTGGCTTGGTATGCTGAGGCAAAGTCATAGTTTGACTTGAGATTCGTCAGACTACTGCTTGATGAAGCATCTTTATTGGCTAGAAGTCCTACAACCATAGATGACATAGCCGACATAGCTTCATTTGCCGACTTTAGCGCGGAAGTCGAATCCTTTAACATTTCTGCTGTACGTGACATTGTACTGTTTTCATTTACTGGTTGGTCAGTGTCCACGTAAGGTTGGTCATCGGCAGCAACTGTCACTTTATCAATATTCCTAGTATTTGATTCCGTAGAACCATTTGAACCACTTTCTGTTGAATTTGCAATGTCCTTTTGATCGACAAAATACAGATGTCGAATCATGTCTAATCTCCAAGATGATTTTACTGTAATTCCCATACTTTTCAAATGTGTAACATACTGTTCTTTGGTCCAATGCATTGGATCATTTGGATCATGCCGCGCTGGCCGCTTTCGACTACTCATTGTGGAATGATATTGATAGTCCAGTTAATATGAATATTGTGTATAAAGTTAATCATGAATGAATATGAAACTATATTGAGTTTAGTCTATACAGAATCGACCACACTACTCCATTGCAAATTAATAATGCCAGAGGTCACGTGCTATATTACTTCACTCTTTATGCATGAAGCACCATAAGGTGCACGTGAAAAATAGTTTTGTGTGTATAAATAAAATTGAGAATGGAAATGGGGAATGTGTCAAAGAGACAACAACCCGACCAAATAAAAAACAACAGCAGAGGGTCACCAATAAGTCTTCAATGTAGCGGGAAATTCCCGCACCCGGAGGCGTCCTTCAGCTGGCCCCTAAACAAATATATACTAGTCCAGTGATAATGAACGCCATACTAATTTCCAAATTGTACACAAGAAACTAAAATTAAAATAATACAAGACTAACAAAGGCCAGAGGCTCCTGACTTGGGACAGGCGCAAAAATGCGGCGAGGTTAAACATGTTTGTGAGATCTCAACCCTCCCCCTATACCTCTAACCAATGTAGAAAAGTAAACGCATAACAATACGCACATTAAAATTCAGTCCGAGTCTGATGTCAGAAGATGTAACCAAAGAAAATAAACAAAATGACTATAATACATAAATAACAACAGACTACTAGAAGTTAACTGACATGCCAGCTCCAGACTTCAATTAAACTGACTGAAAGATTATGATTTCATCATATGAATATCAGGCACAATCCTTCCCGTTAGGGGTTTAGTATGATACCATCATAACATAGATGAGAAGAACATAACCCGTGTCATGCCAACAACTGTTTTTAGAATAAATGTGTTTAGTTCCGATGCAAAGACCTTATCAGTGACTCAATATTAACGCCAAAATATGCAATCTTTAATGACTTGACAACAGTATCGTAATTATATCCCTTCTTAAGAAGTCTATTCAAAGGTTTTGTAAGTTTCTGAGGTGAATACTGACACCTTTGTGTTTTATAAAGAATATTTCCACAAAAAATTGGATGTGAAATACCTGAACGTATTAGAAGTCTGCATGTTGAGCTATATTTACGAATGATGTGTATAAAACCAATTTATTTAAGTGAACCTATATAAATAACCCTTAAAGAATCTGTACCAGTTTGAAGAGAAAAACAAGAAGTCATTAATAAATATTTTTTTTATTAAAAACATATCCTCGTTTTACAGAATCAAAACTGAAATAAACACATACTAATTTTATAACAAAATTTATAAGCAAAACATACACGAAAAAGAAACAAAGTTGTCACTTTTTTAGAAGCGAACTTTTATAACAGAGTTGCTATTATCACGGCTGGTAATCTACACACGCAGAACATTTGGTTCTGCAATGAAAACCGTGAGAGGATTTTCCGGTTGTGCTTGAGTGGGGTAATTTTCACCGCTTCAAAAGGTATGTACATTTCTAAATCTCAATTTTCTTATTCAACTGATCAAAATATTGAAAATCAGAGAATGCTATGCTGTGGTGAATACTTTAACGAAGAGATACATGTATCATTTACCGTTGTCGGTAGAGTTGAACTCCTACAAAATCAGTTGCCCCACGAGGAATTGCCTTAAAAAGTGACATTTCAATTTTGAAATGGTTTTATTTACAGACTAACAAGTTCAAATTTAGTTTTTTTTTTAGGGCAAAGGGTATGAATGTTGTTTTTGGCGGCGTGTACGCTGTCCGGTGTTGATAGACGTCTGAATAATTCTAAAAACTACATTTTTTCATTAAGTCATGCGTGAGGGGATCGGTTCTGATTGAGGACATCGTGAATGCGTGAGAGGAAGGACAAATCATATTTTTATATTCAAGCTATGAGTCGTTGAAACTTACCTAAATAAGGCAACATTGTTCATGAAAAAACAGTGCTTAGAGAAAAATTTATGAGATTGAATTATGAAATAAATTGTGGGAACCTAGGTTTAATAATATGTTTCACGAAGAATAAAAAGAAAAAATGTTGTCAATGATAACCAAAAAAACTGGAGAGATGTTGGTGAGTATCTCATTCGTCTGGATTCGTCCTTTTCAAACTACTCAACAATGTCCAAAAACAGGTCGAATGCAATGTTGTTTAAAAGGAAAACGTCCACTCTGTACTAATGAAAAAAAAAAATCAAAAATCTTTCCCTTTTCCCTACGTCTGAGAGTTTATCTAACTTGAGCACTTTGAAAAACTTTATATTCTTCCTCAAGGTCTTCCATGTGGTCTTTATCGTGGTCTACTACGTGGTCTTCTATGTCTTCTTCTATATCTTCTTCGTTGTCTAATACATGCTCTTCCTTATGGTCTTCCTCGAGATTATCTTGGCTTTCATCGGTGTTCGTGAATAATAAATTCTGTTGATCTGCCATTTTTGTTTCGAAAATTTCGTGATTTTGGGTGAACAGATTACGTCTAATATATATAGGTGACTTAGGTGTTGAAGTTTTGATCGGCGATATACTTTTCTTAAATATATGTGGTGATCTCTGTGACGTATATTTGACGACAGGACTACTCCAAGAGGGTTTAGTTCGCTTCGAGGGCGGGGATAACTTGTATCTCCATGGCTTTTTGTAGAGATTCAATTTCAGTCCTCTTTTCCTTTTTCCTTTGAACAAATGGCATTTTTTGAAATTGAACAAACAATTAATAGTTTGATTTCATTGAATCAGTGATCAGTTTTTATCTATTAAAGTATTAGGATAAATCTGTGCTTTTAATCAGCATTGATCACATTTATTGAGTCAACAAAAGTCACAAAGCCAATGATTAAAAAAAAATGTTTGTTCTTCCCCTCACGCATTCACGAAGTCCTCAATCAGAACCGATCCCCTCACGCACGACTTAATGAATAAATGTATTTTTTGGAATGATTAAGACGTCTATCAACACCGGACAGCGTACACGCCGCCAAAAACAACATTCATACCCATTGCCCGAAAAAAAACCTTAATTTGAACTTGTAGGTCTATCAATAGAACCATTTCAAAATTGAAATGTCTCTTTTTAAGACAATTTCTCGTGGGGCAACTGATTTTGTAGGAGTTCAACTCTACGTACAACAGTAAATGATACATGTATCTCTTCGTTAAAGTATTCACCACAGCATAGCATTCTCTGATTTTCAATATTTTGATCAGTTGAATAAAAAAATTGAGATTTAGAAATGTACATACCTTTTGAAGCGGTGAAAATTACTCCACTCAAGCACAACCGGAAAATCCTCTCACGGTTTTCATTGCAGAACCAAATGTTCTGCGTGTGTAGATTACCAGCCGTGTTATATTTCTGTGTGTCTAGGTTTAGCTTATTGTATCATTAGTCGTGTAATTAAGGGATTAAAAATAATCGCAGTTTGAAAAAAGGAAATGTATGTGTCTAATAGAGACAACAATAGTATACTGCTGTTAAATATTCATTTATTGATTAAGCGAAAACAAATATGTGTTACAAGTTAGAACCGACGGGAACACATCAACTATAAGAGGAAAACAACGGAACAATAGCACCACTGATTGGAATAAAAACAAACAACCAACATACGTAAAAACGGACGATTTGATAACAACTGATATATTACTGGTTTGTTACAGGACATTTTAAGAAAACAATTAGTCGGTTGAACATTTTTGTATAGCTAGCTTATCCTCCCACTGATATGACAATTTAAAAAATACCGTTTAAATGACAACATTACCTTGAATTATTGTTATCACAGAGAGCAATTTTGTATTCAGATATTAATAATGATTATTATAAAAACAACTAATCGATATTGTAAATGTTGATTTTAAACAGTAGAGACATGCACATAAAGTTTGTGAAATAACGAAGATTGTTATAATTTAGACTTATTGCCTTTGTCTCTTCGCTCACTAGGGGACGACCATTTAATTTGAAGGAGAAAGGGGATTATTCATTATAAAACTATTCAGATTCCAAATTGATGAAAAAAAAAAATATTCTGTTTAAGCAGAGAATTTAAAAAAAAATATATCATGAAATTCAGATTTTCCCGATACCTTATAATGTTAACTTTTGAACAAAATAATTTAGTTGATAGCGTTGAAAAAACTAAATAAAATGGTTAAAGTCTGCTGCGATTTTTTTTCCTCCGAAAGAAAATTGAGAAAATACACGTGTGTAAGCAAGTAAACAAAAATCGCTACATTCAGAAATGAATTGGCCATACTACTTAAGGTTATATTAAAAAAAAAAGGACAAAAAATGAAAGAAAATGCAACAACCAAACAAACAGGAATTCCCCCTTAAAACAAATCAATAAACAAATCATAAATATAAAAGCACAAGCACAACTAAAAAAAAAAACAAACAATAGTTTACATAAACCTACACTTTTAAAGGATATGTCACCATTGCTTTGTCTTTTAACATTTTATTAAATCACAAAATTTATACAATTGATATCATAGTATGCATGGAAACAAGTAGTGAACCGGCAAAGCAAGCACTTTCTAAAACATTAAACAATAAACTATTTACATTACATCAAATAAATAATAGCATGTAAATACATTATATAAAGCGAAGCAAAATATAGATGAGCTCATGTTCTTATAGTTTCAGTTGATTCAAATGATGCAAATTAATCATGAATCCAAATGTAAGATTATATAGTTTATGAAATGTCGAGAAATATTGTAAAGTTTAGTTCGATATTTATATTCGATATCAAACACTTTATGTGAGTATTTCCGTTCGTGTATAATGAATACGATAAATGGTTGAAACATTTGGATTAATACATTTTATAATAATTTTGAAAGTCATGGCTATGATCTATTATAGTTTGTTTCAATCGTCGTATAGAGCGTCAAATAATGCTTATACACTATGTTCCAACTTCATTGTTTTACATACAATTGATATGGTAGTTGATTTATTGGTGCATATTGCATAATAACGATTATGCAAATCATTGTTATTTGGCGAAAAAGGCAAAATGTTTTGATTTGTTTAAATTTTTATACTGTACAAGATATTAAAAAATTTTCATTGTTTGTTATAAAAAAAAAAAGGGAAAACAAAGATTACTGAAAAAAAATTCTTAAAAGCGTCAACAGTATAATGTTGTTGAATATATAAAGTATGCAGTCTTAAATTAAAAAACGCAATTTTGCGTAAAATCAAAACGATCAGGGAATGCATATGTATAATTTACTGGCATGATTTGGCAATTATTTTATGCACTCAGGAAAATTAATAGTTCCTAAGAATTTATTTGTCGTTGATAAATGATGGACAGCAAAGAGTGGCTATACAATATCTTGCTGATCCGTCGGAATTCATATACCTATATTTACAAACAAAACATAACTGCAGAAGAACTATCACGTCTTTTTGTTAAGTTAGGCAGTTGTCTAAATCTTCATGTTATCGTATATGCCAATGTTCTTCTCTGCCTTTTTGTGCCCTGAAATGTTGTCATTGCATGTCAAAACTTTATCTAAATCATCATGCATTGTAAAGTTATTACTTAATCATGCAAGTGTTTCCATTCTCCTTGTATCTTTTATGATATATAAATCAAACTTATGTTCATAGAAGTGTTCTACGGAATTTTATTTATCTATGTTTTGGGTATGTATCGTTTTATAAAATACTTTTGCCTTTTTGTGATAATGTGGCGTAAAGCAATCAACAATCAATCAATAAAATACTTTATTGTAACTAGTTTTAGCTGGTGTCTCATCTCAATAGCGACATGTTTTCGAGATCTTATAGTTTTGCATACTAGAATGTATAATAAATCGCCTGACTTGTAGTGTTAATTCGTAAGGTCCACGGTTGATGCATACAACGCAGAAGACACTTCGTAAGGTCAGCGGCTGCCTAGATTTCACATCTTTCTAGATCTACGACATTTGAACATTGTTAATCTACTGTTGGTTTCACGTGAATTGACTTATTATATTGAAAGTCAATATTACTTTATTGGAATTAGTATCACAAAGAGATATGTCCAAAATGTACGTCCTTTATGATGAAATTATTAATTCTTGCATATGTTTTTTATTGCTTACCTCTAAGAATTTCAAAATATATGAGCCTTTTAACTCTTTTCAGACTTTAATTTTTCAGATGTTGTCTTCGAATGAATGTATACGACTGCATGAATAGATAGCCTATCTCTTACAGACACCACTAAATATATGACTTATTGATATTTAGTGGACATTTTGTTTTATAACTCATATTTTTATGTCTGTACAATTCTGATTTTTTGAAAAAAGTATACATTGACCATAAATATGAGCACATATTTAAGAGATAACTGTAAGCAAATAACTCAACTTGCGATCATAAAATCACCAATCGATATCGTCGGAGTTTAACATACAACATTGTTATGTTCATTCTTATAAAACTGACAGATAAAAATATCAAATGATACATTTAAAATATGGAATATGTCGTCTACGCTTGCGAGTTTATTTTCAAGGCATCAGTTGTGAATTGACGCCATGAAAATTGGTCCCGCTGTCCGTGCAATCAAAATGAACGTCACAAACGATGTTGCATTAGAATTGTATTTAATATATGGGCTTATAGGTTGCATTTCTGTAAATATTGACAATGCAATTTCCCATAGGACTCCTTTTACGGCTAAAACTGTACCACTTTTAATAAGAAAATTTGCAAAAAAAAGGAAAGTTCATATGCACTAAAAAAAATTCAATGGTCAAATTATAGATTTGTGCGGCATATTTACAACGTATATGACCTTAACTTGTCAGAGTTTAAACTAACACACATTTTCTAAACTATCCCTACCTCGAATGAAGGGTTACCACAGATTTCAATGTAAACAACATGTACATGTATATTTACTGGTAACATTCCAAAGTTATGTCTATATGAGATGGAACACAGAGAACATAAACGGGAACCAGTATGTAAAAAAAAATTAATTTCTATGAAAATTCTAGATCTCCCCAAAAGAGGTGTGGTTGGAGAAACAGCTGTATTTACAAAGTGCAACCTGTTAATATGCGCATGCATCACACATAAATATTTAGTTTATTACCAGATTTCAGGTTTTCTATGTTTTGGTAAGCAGCCGCATCAGAAGCATTTCCACATTCTTCATATGTATTTGCACTTTCAAAATATAAAAAATGAAAGATAATAGTTGAAAATTAAAGATTAAGTTATGATATATATACTTCTTTCATAAATAAGCTATCTTGAATTTTAAGAACTAGAGGCTCTAATGCGCCTGTGTCGCTCACCTTGGTCTATGTGAATATTAAACAAAGGAATCAGATGGAATCATGACAAAATTGTGTTTTGGTGATGGTGATGTGTTTGTACATCTTACGTTACTGAACATTTGTGCTGCTTACAATTATCGCTATCTATAATGAACTTGGCCCAGTAGTTTCAGTGGAAAATGTTAATAAAAATTTACAAATTTTATGAAAATTGTTAAAAATTGACTATAAAGGACAATTACTCCTTATGGGGTCTGTCAATTGACCATTTCGGTCATGGTGACTTATTTGTAAATCTTACTTTGCTGCACATTATTGCTGTTTACAGTTTATCTCTATCTATAATAATATTCAAGATAATAACCAAAAAACAGCAAAATTTCCTTAAAATTACCGATTCAGGGGCAGCAACCAAACAAGCGGTTGTCCGATTCATTTGAAAATTTCAGGGCTGATAGATCTTCACCTGATAAACATTTTACCCCATGTCAGATTTGCTCTAAATGCTTTGGTTTTTGAGTTATAAGCCAAAAACTGCATTTTACCCCTATGTTCTATTTTTAGCCGTGGCGGCCATCTTGATTTGATGGCTGGGTCATTGGACACATTTTTTAAACTAGATACCCCAAAGATGATTTTGGCCAATTTTGGATTAATTTGGCCCATCAGTTTCAGAGGAGAATATTTTTGTAAAAGATAAATAAGATTTACGAAAAATGGTTAAAAATTGACTATAAAGGGCAATAACTCCTAAAGGGTCAACTGACCATTTTGGTCACTTGACTTATTTGTAAATCTTACTTTGCTGAACATTATTGCTGTTTACAGTTTATCTATATCTATAATAATATTCAAGATAATAACCAAAAACAGCAAAATTTCCTTAAAATTAGCAATTCAGGGGCAGCAACCCAACAACGGGTTGTCCGATTCATGTGAAAATTGTAGGGCAGATAGATCTTGACCTGATAAACAATTTTACCTCGTAAGATTTGCTCTAAATGCTTTGGTTTTTGAGTTATAAGCCAAAAACTGCATTTTACCCCTATGTTCTATTTTTAGCCATGGCGGCCATCTTGGTTGGTTGGCCGGGTCACCGGACACATTTTTTAAACTAGATACTCCAATGATAATTGTGGCCAAGTTTGGTTTAATTTGGCCCAGTAGTTTCAGAGGAGAAGATTTTTGTAAAAGTTAACGACGACGGACGACAGACGACGACGGACGACGGACGCAAAGTGATGGGAAAAGCTCACTTGGCCCTGTGGGCCAGGTGAGCTAAAAATGGCCTGTAAATTAAAGTTGTTTGTTGATTTGTCGTATTTTAATTTTTGGTCATGAAATGCATGTTTTTATTCGACTCGCCTATTGTGACATTTGAAATAATTAATGATTGAAACAATAACACTTCATTTTAGAATTATTCATTTTATTTGAACCAATAACATATACATAGTAACAATTTTCTTATAATTATACATACCTGGATTCCTGATGTTGTCTTGATTCTGAAAAAAAAAAATCATTTTTTAAATTTTACGAGAATACGTGGTGATAAGTTTATAAACCAATCTAGAACAATTTTAAAAGGTGTGGAGGAATTTTTTGTTACATCACTAAAAAAGAGACAAAAGATAACAGAGAGAAATTCAGATTCAGGAAATCAAGAAGCGAATACAAAACATCACAGGGGAATATAGTTAAAACGTGATGTAAAAATATGATTTTATGAAAAAGCAGATGCATTTTAGCATGTTTTGTGAACAAGTTCTGACTACTTCAACCTTAATGCACATCTTATTTTTTCTTATCTTCTTTAGCATCTTAAGCTTCGGAATGGAAAAAAAGTATTGGTTATATATACCGATACAAAATCTAGGGACATCGATCAAAACACATTATAATACATTTACGTCTTTGTCCATAAATCAAATAATGTTAAATAAATCTTAAACTAGAGAATCAACAGAGCATGTGCCGCTTTTCTGAATCTATGCTCATTTTGTCCTTTTGACCATTTGTGATGTTAATAATTTATTTGTAATTTGATTTTCTCTTTTATTATAATCTATAGACAATGGACTGAATCGTACCAACAAAATAAAAATACATTATCATTTAGGGGCTATATTACTCATCAAAGAAGACGATAAACGATTTCGGTACTTTGAAGATTTTGTCCATGTTGTTGATATTTAAAAGTTTATTCCATCTATTGACTATTCACAATAATAGACAAACACAAAAAATGGGTCAAAAAGTCATTCATACCTTTACACTATCATTTTAGTGAATGTTATCTTATCAATGTTGTAATTAGATCTTTGGCACAAAAATCGATTTTGTCGTCAGCAAATTAAAACATAACTAAAGGAGTAGGTTCAGTAAGACCCTTTTTGGGCCCCAAAATATAGCAATTTTACAAAATTGTGAAAATGTAACCTTTTATGTATTTACCGGTAAGTTGAATGCTTCTGCTACATAACTATGGGCTGTTTTTTTACAATACAATGCACATTTATCGGGTATTAGCCTCATTTAATCATGCGAAATTACTGAAATCTTTACAATTTTACCATTTTAGTTAAATTTTAAACGGTTTCCGTCTAAAATGAAAGTGGCCGCATTCGTGTTCATGTATAATATTGAAATGTAAGTTTTATTTGACATAATATATAAAGATTAAGGATGAACACGGATGCGGCCACTTTAATTTTTGACAAAAACCATCTTAAAAGTTACGTTTTTTGGCATAATTGATAGATTTTCATAATTAAGCTTGAATCGGGGCGTTTTTAATGACTTAATCAGTTAAAATCTTTCACATAAACCAATTGACTCAATTGAAAAAGACATTAAAGTGTTTAAAAGGGGTCCAAAATCTTTCGTTAGATGAACGTGAAAGGAGTAGGTCCAGTAAGACTCCTTTTTGGCCCCAAAATATAGCAGTTTTTAACTTTTAGTTATTTAATCGACAGTAGAATGCTTCTGCTACATAAATATGGGCTGTTTTTGACAATACAATGCACATATATCGGGTACTAGCATCAATAAGTCATGCTAAATTTTTAAAATCTTCATAACTCTAGCATTTTAGTTAAATTTTAGACGGTTTCCGTGTAAAACGAAAGTGGCCGCATTCGTGTTCATCCTAAATATTGAAATGTAAGTTGTATTTGATGATAATACATAACATATATAAAGGTTGAGGATGAGCACGATGCGGTCACTTTCATTTTCGACAAAAACCACCTGAAAAGTGACATTTTTCGGCATATTTTGTAGATTTGTCATATTTAAGCCTGAATGGGAACGCTTTTAATGACTAAATTAGTTAAAATCTTTCACATTAATTAATTGAATAAAATGAAATAGACACTTAAGTGTTTAAAAAGTGGTCAAAATCTTAAAAAAAATAAAATTTGAGGCCAAAATCGGTCCTTACCGGACCTACTCCTTTGAGGCCAAAATTGGCCCTTACCGGACCTACTCCTTTGTATTATTTTCAAACGGGCTGTATAAGGACACATCCACGTTTATGTTTATCTATAAAGAGGTTAACTCCTAACTACCCTACTGCATGTCGATACATTATTATCTGGAATTGCACAAGTCATAAAATTGAGAATGGAAATGCGGAATGTGTCAAAGCGAAAACAACCCGACAATGGAGCAGACAACAGCCGAAGGCCACCAATAGGTCTTCAATGTAGCGAGAAACCCCCGCACCCGGAGGCGTCATTCAGCTTGGCCCTTAACAAATATGAATACTAATTAATGGTAATTGACGTCATACTAAACTCCTAATTATACACAAGAAACTAAAATTTAAGATCATACCAGACTTACACAGGCCAGAGGCTACTGACTTGGGACAGGCGCAAAATTGCGGCGGGGTTTAACATATTCTTTTTTAGATCTCAACTCTCCCCTATATCTCTAGCCAAATGTAAAACAACAAACACACAACAATACGCATAGTAGAACTCAGTTTATTAAAGAGAAGCCCGAGTCCGATGTCAGAAGATGGAACAAAAGAATATAAACAAAATGACAATTATGCATAAATAACAACAGACTACTAGGAGTTACTGACATACCAGCTCCAGACCTCATTTAAACTGATTGAAAGATTATGTCTTCATCATATGAATATCAGGCACAATACCTCCTTTTAGGGGTTAAGCATTTTACCATCATAAAATATATGAGAAGAACATAACCCGTGACATGCCAACAACTGGTTTTAGAATAAATGCTTTTAATTCCGATGCAAAGACCCTATATTAAAGTGAATCAATATTAAAGCAAAAATATCTTTAATGACCTGACAACAGTATCGTAACTATATCCCTTCTTAGTAATACAATTGAAAAAGGAAATGGGGAATGTGTCAAAGCGACAACAACCCGACCATAGAGCAGACAACAACCGAAGGGCACCAATTGGTCTTCAATGTAGCGAAAAATTGCTGCACCCGTAGGTGTCCTTCATCTGGCCCCTTAAAAATATGTATACTAGTACAGTGATAATGGACGTCATACTAAACTCCGCATTATACACAAGAAACTAAAACTAATAATCATACAAGACTAACAAAGAAGTCTGTTTAAAGGTTTAGTTAGCCTTTGAGGTGAATACTGACATTTTTGTGCATGTCTTCTTTCACAGTCCATAACTTTAAAATACTACATCCTTTGGATGTGAATTAGTTGATTTTATTGTCTGATGCATGATTTTCAATTTCTTTTATTATAAACTTTTTTAGCTTTAACTAGCTATCAGTAACTGCTAATACTCTCAAATCGTGCGTTCTTGTTAATTCTACCTGTTGATACTATATGTAATGCCTAATATGTTATTTAATATTTACTTATTCAGGGTTATATCTCGTCAATATACCAACTTCGATAAGTGTTTGGTATGACTTTAAATTTTCACTTCTTCGTACTATAATCAACAACGTTATTGTTTTTTTTAGCACAAACATAGTTCCGTTTTCCGTTTGAACTGTACACATAACAACATAGTCATTTTCATTTACCTGTGTTATTATTGTAAATGGTTGATTTGTTTTCAAAGTTATTTTTGATAAAATTATTTAACATGTCACAGCGGCATTTACTACTGTTGCTACTGTTTATTTCCCCCTTATTTTATTGATATTGTATTTAAAAAAATCTATTCGTTCGGTGTATGTTCTCTTTTGTTAAGGATGTACACCTCTGAGGAGCCAAACATTTCTTTTTAAACTTTTTTTCTTAACCTGATGTTTGAGTTTATAAGACTGTAACAAAATAATTGGTGAAGAAAATATCATATGGTGGTGCGCTTCTTTGTTTGCTACGGCCCTTTGAAAAGGCTGAATTTTCCCATTTTTCATCGATTTTTAACTATTTTTAGGCTATTATCGTGAAAAAAATCACAGTTCCACAATTAAACTTTTTTTCATACTTTCTACAAATATGTAGTGGACCAATCTGAATAAATTTTACTTAAAACAACTACAGGTAGGTGTTAATATAAGAAAGTTTTATCATATTTTTGACGCTTTTTTGTGTAAAATTTACCATGCTGTAAATTTTGTAAATTTGCGATTTTTCTCAGTTTTCAGAACAAAAAGCATATTATTTCAACTTTTTTTTATAAATGATTGAAAAAATACTTATCTAAGAAATTTGAAAAGACCAAATTGATATGGGATGTACATGATTCTTGTAAAATCATTTTTGTATCCCTCACCCATTTTCTTAAAGTTTTGGCTAAAAATACAGACTTGATTGGTCGTAAAATTTGAAAAATGGATTACTCAAAAAAAGTTCATAGTAAATACACAATTTTTTCACAGAGTTATGTTTGATTAGTTTGATTATAATATTTCTAAAATTCAGTGATATTTTGCACTTGTATCATATGTTTTGGAAATTATTCAAGAACGAGATTTCAACGAGACTGAACGAGACTGAAAAGTCAGAAGAATACATTTTTAATATGTCTTTTGATTGAGTTATGTGATTTTAATTGATATTTTATAGTGTGTCTTTCTATGTTATGATGTTACACTATTGTTTCAGATAAGGGAAAAGGTTTGTTCCTATTAAAACGTTAAAATGTACTGCAATTGTTTGCACCTGTCCTATGTCAGTACTCTAATGTTTAGTAGTTGTCGTTTGTTGATGTGGTTCATAAGTGTTTCTCGGTTTTTATATAGATTAGACCGTTGGTTTTGCCGTTTGAATGGTTTTACACTAGAGTTATGGAGCCCTGTATAGCTATTCTTCAGTGTGAGCCAAGGATATGTGTTAAAAACTGTACTTTGACCTATACTTGCTTATTTTGATAAATTACGACTTGGATGCAGAGTTATCTCATTTGCACTCATACCACAACATCTTACATCTATTTAAACGAGATACGCCATGGTTGATTTTAGCCGGATCTTGTTCAAAACAGTTCAAAAGTTTCAAAGGAGGAAATGTTTATTCTAGTTTACGAACAATGACGATAACAGACAACGGATGCAAAGTGATGAGAAAAGCTCACTTGACTACTTGGGTTGGAGTAGTTTAAAAGAATACATACCGATTGTATTCTGTAACGAAGTGTAAGGATCTTGAAATGCAGGATTGCTTGTTTGTAGGTCGGAATATTCATCACATCTAAAACAATAAACCAAAAACGTTATTGCAATATCAAACGTATCAAAAGGATATAGACAAAGAGTAATTTATCGTATAATAGGTATATTTACAGGTTTGGAAAGTGTATATAAACATAAGTCAGGAGCTTCTGGCCTTTGTTAGTCTTGTATGTTTTTTTTTTAATTTTAGTTCATTTACAGGTTTTGGAGTTGGGTATGACGTCCATTTGCCACTTAACTAGTACATATTTTTGTTAAGGGGTCAGCTGAAGTCCACCTCCAAGTGTGTGATTTGCTTGTTGTATTTAAGACGCATTCGTGGCATTTTTTAACTCTTTAGTCGGATTGTTGACGAATGTGTCTATGACAGGTTTTCAATTTCAATTTTTCAATTTTAAGCTCATCCATTCACGACTTTTCTTGCACATTGTGTTGGAAAGTTGCTGATATAACATGATCCGTGGTATTTGTTGCAGTAGAATTTTAGAAAATGGATAATGTTTTCTCTCCATTTTATGGACATTTCTAAAAGAAAATAATGATGTTTAAATTTCAAATAAATACATTTTTCATTTTTGTATTTTTACAATCATTTATTTGGTTCATTATAAACATATATTGCATAGGTAAATATTGTGAGTGTCGTGTTTAGCAATACATACTTAGATGATTTGGTATAGGTTTTCCTGAAACCTAAAATATAAAAAAATACGTCATATCAATTTTTCTCCAAAAAGTAAAATAATTATTCAGAAGCGCTTTTCTGGACTCACTTCTATCAGGGATGATTTAACACAAAACGAGTTTCAATATATACCGCAGGAATATTCCAACTCAAAAGTCGAAAATAAACTGACAACGGCATTGCTAAAACAGAAATTTTAAATTTTAAAAATCAGAGATAAAACATCTAAATACTAAACAATACAAATAACGCATCATTTCTCCCAATATGAAGTATTTTTATAATGTCGTTTTTTTGCGCACACATCTATTATATATTTAACATGTTTAACTTAGCCTTGCAATAAATAGAGAGAAACTATTTTTGTGAAAACATAAAGGATTTAATCCTAAAATATGTCAAAGTAAGAATAAAAGAACAATAGTTTGAGGTTTGCTTATTCCCCATTGGTTGTAACAAAAAAGAGGATAGATCACTGAACATCAAAGTCATAATCTTTTTATTCATGTCAAGGAAAATAAACGTTACTGGCCATTTTGGGAATTTTGGGTTGATAGTTATCAAAGGTACCAAGATTTTAATTTAGTACGCCAGACGCGCGTTTCGTCTACATAAGACTTATCAGTGACGCTCATATACAAATATTTATAAAGCCAAACAAGTACAAAGCTGAAGAGCATTGAGGATCCAAAATTCCAAAAAGTTGTGCCAAATACGGCTAAGGTAATCTATGCCTGGGAGAAAAAAATCCTTATTTTTTTCGAAAAATTTAAAGTTTTGAAAACAAGAAATTCATAACTAGAGGCTCTCAAGAGCCTGTGTCTCTCGCCTTGGTGCATATTATACAATGGACACAGATAAATTCATGACGAAATTGTGTTATTTGGTGATCGTGATGTGTTTGTAGATCTTACTTTACTGTACATTCTTGTTGCTACAATTATCTCTATCTATAATGAACTTGGCCCAGTAATTGCAGTGGAAAATTTACAAAAATTTATGAAAAATTGTTAAAAAATGACTATAAAGGGCAGTAACTCCTTCAGGGGTAAACTGACAATTTTGGTCATGTTGACTTATTTGTAGATCTTACTTTGCTGAACATTATTGCTGTTTACAGTTTATCTCTATCTATAATAATATTCAAGATAAACACCAAAAACAGTAAAATTTCCTTAAAATTACCAATTAAGGGGCAGCAACCCAACAACGGGCTGTCCAATTCATCTGAAAATTTCAGGGCAGATAGATCTTGACCTGATAAATAATTTTACCATTGTCAGATTTGCTCTAAATGCTTTGGTTTCAGAGATATAAGCCAAAATCTACATTTTACCCCTATGTTCTATTTTTAGCCATGGCAGCTATTTTAGTTGCTTGGCCCGATCACCGGACACATTTTTTATACTAGATACCCCAATAATGATTGTGGTCAAGTTTGGTTAAATTTGACCCAGCAGTTTCAGAGGAGAAGATTTTTGTAAAAGTTAACAGACGACGTCGACGGACGACGGACGCAAAGTGATGAGAAAAGCTCACTAGGCCCTTCGGACAAGGTGAGCTAAATATGACAACATCATTCATATTCATGTGAACACCGAAGTGTTGACTACAGGGTTGAAATTATTTTTAGAAGTCAAAACTGGAAATTTTTTAAATCTTATTTTCTACAGACTTAATGGTTCTGAATCCAAAAATAATATGTCAAACATTTTACTCATTTTGATTAAGTAAATGAATATGTATGCAAAGAAAATTAAAGGAGATTAGTATATTGAAGCCCGTTGGTATCGATTGGCCAAATAAAGAGGATAATAGGCAGATACTTTTACGTACGTTACATTTTGTCAGTTAATTTCCAGTTAATACTTTAATACTGAAACAACTGATACAAATGTTCAAAACATTCAGGCAATGTTAATTGCTTACGGTTTTTGGTGTTTCTGCTTAGTTAAAATGTGTATATTTTTCTATTAAATTTTTTCACAAATTGAATAGGCACATATTGTGCTCCAATACTGATTAATTGTATTACAGGGTATTTTGCCATTCTCGTAACATCAAGATGTTTAATGTTGTACTAACAATTGACATGGGAGCCTTACTTATGTGATAACAAATTAGATGCATACTAATTTGATAACAAATGTGAGAACAAGGTTCCTTATCAACAAACACATTTGTAAGTCAACGTGATAATGTAATCAAACGACAATATAAAAAAGAGTCATCTTCAAATCCGCACACGGTCTTCAACAAATGACAGGTGTCTAAATATAGATAAAGGTCCTCATCGTCCTAAGTGTGACAAACGATAGTCTAATTATCAGTTGAAATTATCAGAATGCGCCGTCAACGTTGGTTTCGAATACTACATCTAAATATTTTGAACTCCATATACTCCTTACAACAAAACAATTTTCATTTACCTGTGTATGTTTGTTTATTTATTTTGTATTAACGTTGTGTCATAGATAAAATTTAATCAGTATATTTTTCATGTTTTGTTAATATGTCTTTGTGTAACTGTAAAAAAATGGCAGTAGTCACTGAATCCTAGCTGAAATACAACCATGCCGTCGTGCTCTTACTAAATGACATTTGTACCCAACAGTAAAGTCAACAACACCGTCAGTTTCACAACTTTGGTCAATGACCAGTACATATATGAACAGTGTTAATAGTTATCAAAGATACCAGGATTAATGCGATTACTCTACAACTGATTTACTTACGTTTACGCAAGATGACAACTATGGCTGAGACAAAGAATAATAAACCAACGACTAAAGATGCGATGCCTGCACTGAACATACTACTGATGCCCTCTTTGGTTGTTAACATATCCTCACCAAAAGATACTACGAACAGAAAAATCATATGTATATTCATAATTTGATAGTAAAAAAAACTTGATACCATTATTACTCAAAGATAGGAGTTAATGCTTTAAATGCCGTGTGCATGAATGATTTGTATCGTAATGAGTTTGTTAGTTTCTTTATCATGCTACGCATTGTACAGTTTAATTGACCATTTTCTATATTTATCGAGCAATTTACAGACCACAACATCTGCTTTACATTAGATGTCGTATAAATGTACAAGTTGTCTGCTTTTTGGTCGGGTTGTTGTCTCTTTGACTCATTCACCATTTCCATTCTCAATTTTATTATTATACCTTACATATATTTCAAAAAATTCTATGGGGAAAAACGTTATCACGTGACATGGACTAATTCAGTTATTTTTTTATTCAATTGCAAGGAAGGACGAATACTCCTAAAAATCCAGACCTGCGATAATTAACCCTAATATTCACCAGCAAAGAACCGTTTAGTTTCTTGATTTGTACATGAGTCATCTTCCATAAAAATTAGGTCACAGACGTAAATAAGCAAAATGACAACGTTCATGTTGAAGGACGCCCATCAATAAACGAAGAAATCAGACAAAACAAGCGTTGGAATTTCATCTAGTGTCGACGATATCTCTTGTAAATGACTCTTTTCAGCGCCATCTTTATATTAGAGAAAGAGTTTACCTGTGTTGTACAAAATTGTGGAAAATCAACTCCTCAGCGTGCCACAATTATATATTGTTTGATTTGTTTACTAACTATACAAAACATTAATTACTGTACTTTTATCAATTCTTGTAGTTATGTAAAGAAAGGTATTTTATTTTTTACTTTATTTTCTAGCTGATTCATCTTTGAAAATTTCCATAAAACATTGGTTATTAGCCATTTTCAGAAATTTTCAGTTGTCATTTTGTCCAAGATATATAAATACTAATTCACTGAGTAATTCAAAATTTTGAATAGCTACGTGAAATATATATTGCGTAAATATACAAGGTATATTATTATTATTTATGAAATTAATATCCCCATGATGAAAATCATCATATTGAACCCCCTTGTTTTGTTATTTTACAAGAGATCTACCCGTAAATATGTGTTAAATTACGGGGAAGTGTGTAAAAATGTAAATACACCAACTTAATGAAATTGCAGTTATTCCAAATAAGTTTTAGCCCTAGTTCCCATGTTATAATAGGAGACCTTAACATCGTTCGTGACCGAGAGGTGTAATCATTTCGCAGTAAAGGACTTAAATATCGTCAATTTATTAATTGGAATGAGTGTTGTAACATCATCTACAACAACAGTGTACTTATTGCTCTAAATAGATAAAACACGAAAAAGCTGACAAGAAATCTTTAGATATTTTTAAAATTCGATAATGACGATAGTTTCTATAAGTATTCAACATTTAAAAGAATTTATGTTTGTCCCGGCTGATAAGGATGCTAAAATTATCATTATTGTTTGAAATAAATTTTACATTGAGGTTCTGAAAGAGGAAAACATGAATTGACCAACATTCCAATTAACTCTTTTTTCGGAAAATGAAATGCAACAAACATAAAATTTGTCTACCTCTGTACAAGCAGAACCAAAAACAATGAACATTCCAACTATGGACGGCTTCCTGAGCTGCAAAAACTACATACAAATACAGATTTATTTCATTTTCAAGCCAGTGTTCCACTGCAAAACTTTTTATTCTGCTTTCTTTTGTAGAACACTTCGTACAATAAACAAATGTTAATAAATTCTTCAAAGAATGCCTTTGACCAAAGTTGAATTAATGACTTGAGATGCGTCAAAAAATCATTGAAGTACTTGATAAATTGCATTGTTAAATTGGTGATTTCGAATCTGTTCAAAGTTTTGATTTTTACCCTAAATACTAATTTTCCTCATAGATTTAATAAGAAAAAAAATAAACTTTGTGATTAAATGGGCATTTAAAAAGTCAGAATGCGACTACAAACTCTTTTATGTCCTTTTTTGTTACAAACAAACACACTGGAACTGCTAAGATACCATTATTGCCCTTGAATTTTTATTAGAAAACAATTGTGTCCGCTATGGAGATTCCCTAAATCGTCAAATTATCGGATTTCTATGGGTACTTACTGTGCTCCATTTATTGTGGACCTGTTTCTGTTTTGTTATGATTTACAATTTATGACTGCTCATCTATTCGAAACAACATCTGATTATAAAATTTGAAAACACTATTACTTTTAAATATTCGGCTCTCAATAATGACGACATCAGAATATACACTAATGAGATTTATCCAACAGAACTGACTTTAAATGAAGCAAATAATAACAATGAACACTGCCCTTTCCTGGATCTTGATATTTGTATCTTTAACGGGATGCTTTAATACCAAAATTTATGATAAAGATATGAATTTTCATTTCCTATTGTTAATTATCCATATTTTTATGGGAACGTTTCCTTTTCGCAACTATATGGTGTACGATTCGCTCGTGTATGTCAAAACTTATTTGATTTCAACGAAAGAAGTATAAATCAATATGGAGACATCTTATACGTTCGGGTATTTCACATTCAATCTTTAATTGTAATATTCTTAACATAGCACAAAAATTTCGGCATTCACCTCAAAGGCTGATCAGCCTTTAAACAGACTTATTCAGAAGGTATATAGTTACGATACTGCTGTCAGGTCTTTAAGGATCGCATATTTTGGTGAAAATACTGATTGACTAAAATAAACTCATTATAGATACCAGGATAACATTTTGTATTTACGCCAGAGAAGCGTTTCGTCTACAAAAGACTCATCAGTGACGCTCAAATAAAAAAAATGTAAAAAAAAGGCCAAAGAAAGTACGACGTTGAAGCGAATTGAGGACCCAAAATTTCTAAAAACTTTGCCAAAACAGATAAGGTATTATATTCCTGAGGTAGAAAACCCCTAGTATTTCAATAATTCAAAAGGTTTGGTCTTTGCCTCGGAATAAACACATTTATTCAAAGCCAGTTGTGAGCATGATACGAATTATGTTCATTTGATGAACACATACTCGTTTAATCAGTTTAATTGAGGTCTCGAGCTGGAATGTCAGTAACTGCTAGTATTCATTTGTTGATTTATGTATCATTGTCATTTTGCTTAGTTTCTTTTGTTATCTTTTGTGTTATCAGAATCAGACTTCCTTTGAACTCAGATTTACTGTGCGTATTGCTGTGTGTTTCTTTATTCAACATCGGCTAGAGGTAAAGGGGAGGGTTGACATCTCACAAAACATGTTTAAACCCGCCGTATTTTTTAGCCTGTCCCAGGTCAGGAGCCTGAATCCTTTGTTAGTCTTGTGTTACGGCCAGAAACACCTTTAAATTGTTGCCAACAAAAGACACAAATCGATAATAAAAATTTAACAAGATTAATTTACACAAAAAGAAATGTCAAGTTAACTGTCAAAATATATGTCCGACCTTTTATCTTTTTTTATCCGGACATCTTCTCGGGAATCCAATCAGAATATCACATCCAAAAGGTCACAAACTAGTATGATGTTTTTGTAAGATAAAAGTGTCAATCCAAGTACTGAGAATATTAATGTCTATCGATGTCTATGTCTGCAAGTTTAACTTTAGTGTCTATATATATATAATTGTCATGGAAATCTCTAGAACACTGTAGAAAGGAAAGTCACAGAAAACTGTAGAACGGAAGTTTCTTGAACATTGTAAGAAGTTTCAATTACGCATCTTTTATTATGATCATTCTGGAATCGTTATGTAAGTCAAATTGAAAGTTCCAACCATTCCATCAATATATATGATTGTTTCAGTGATTTCTAAACTGCACAGTTAATTTCGTAACAATTATCAGGCCACACAAAACAAATTAGGCCAACATAAATAAATATTATAATTACATTATCATAACATTTGTATGTTGTTGTTTTTAATTTAAGTTCATTTATATGTTTTGGAGGTTAGCATGACGTCCATTTTAACTGAACTAGTAGAACTCTTTGGTTAGGGGCCAGTTGAGGTCAACCTTCGCAATTTCTGGCTGCGTTGAAGACCCATTGATGGCGGTCGGCTGTTATGTGTTCTTTGATCGAGTTGTTGTCCGTTTAACATATTCCAAATTACTATTCTCAATTGTATAAAGTAACTACATTCAATATATTTTTTTAATTGCTGATCTTAATTTGTACATACCTCTTAGCATTAGCAGATTAGGAGAAAAGTCAGTGTAAGCTACACACTTTAAAAAATAAGATTACATTTGACTATATCAACAATAAAATGTATTTGAACAGAACGTTCAAATTATTACAGCTAAAGTTGTGCTATCATTTATTTATTGAAATATTTCAGTAATATCTTAAGAAAAAAGGATTTAAAACCTACAATTTTAAAACCCGTTATTCATTGGGTACACACTTGATATCTTAATTTAGGAAGGTGATTGTTTACTGTTAGGTACTTTACATTTGTGTTGTTTAGATAGATCGCAACCTCGCTTTTGTCTTTTCGAAATACGACACAGAAAGGTCACAGACGACATTTGTTTACGAGAAAAGAATCACGACAAAAGAATCTTTTTTAATGTTTGTTTGATAAAGGGTTTCGATTACAAATTTATTCTGTAAACGAATTTCGATTTAGTGTAATTGGTTACAGCCAAAATAAAAGATCTAATAGCAATTGTCCCCGGGTTCTTTTCATTCGATTAGATAGGTGAATCATGTTTTAAATAGCCCGATATGCTAATTATAGTACATGAAATTATGTCACATCATCTATTTTCAAACTTAGAACAGGTATTCCTACAAGAACAAGGCAAAGACTATTGATTTTTTTATATTTCGTTTGTTTAATTGTTAACACCCTTTATACGCATAAGGTACCATATCTCGTAACTTGTCAAGAGGCCAAATAATATCGAACAAATTCCAATGGGATGCTGTTTTTCCCATTCTGATTATATGTATATCTGTATTTGTCCAGGTCATTAAGGTGTTTTAGTCTACAAGATTAGAAGGATAAGATGTATATTTAACCGGACAACATCTTACATTAGTAGGTCATAGAACACCTTGTGTTACCAACACATGTAATATGGCCTTTTCTGGCATTTTAACAAGTGTGCCCTTCGTTGTGTTACAGATGCAACAGCTTCTTGATGTTTTACCTACAATCACGATTTGTAGTGTCATTGATTTGTGCTGTGGTGTTGTTATATTTTCTGATGACGCAGGTACCGGGACTGGGACGATGGTAAACATGTCAGTACTTGTATCTACACAGTTGGTGAATTGGCGACAAAATTGCATTTGTTAGATATAATACCATGTACAAAAAAGGCTTCGAAAAATTGTTTGTGTTGTTTTGCAACTTTTCTACAAAGAACTTTTTAGTTATGTGTATATTACACACGCAACATGTTGGCTTCATTGCTATATAATCAATTCTCGTGTTATTAGTAATGTACAGGCACCTACTTCAGTTTGACGGCAATTGTTCCTTGCGTGCATGTAAATATAATAAATGTAAACACATGAATAGAAAGTAGGTCAAGAGTATGGATAGTCATAGGAATGATATATAGTCAATTTTGTTGTTTTCAACTGTCCTTCACGGCGGATTCTCTGTTTTTCCCACCTAAAAAAACCTAAATTCTGCATATCGGGCTTTCGTCCTTTTTGGAGGAATAAATTAACTATTTTCACACATATCATCATATATGAAAATCGAAATATTAATCAAAAAGCATTTTTATTTTTGTTTGTCTAGTAAATTTTATTCTTTCAGCACTTTTTGAAATTGGCCCTTCTATGAAAACAAAATCAGGGGAAATTGGCCCTACCTCTTCAAAACAAAATTGTGTTGGGCGTTAAAATCAATGCAATTAAAAAGTGTGATATGTCATTGTCGAACTTAAATGATGATAAAAATTTCACGACAATGTTTTAATAGATGATTGTCAGTATGTATGTTGATACAGTCGATAAATTAGTTCATTAAAATACACAAAAATATAGCTAAAATTGAATGCTTGGTTTTGTCATTGGCAAACTTGTTGTAACTAATCTTGCATCAAACAATTGGCATAGAAACCGTATCCAGCCTTGACAGTTTAAAATGAATGAGAAAATTATAGGCCTAGGCATATGTATGTAGGACCCTAAAGTGCGATGGAGACGCTAAAGTGCGATGGAGACGCTACAGTACGACGTTCACGCTAAAGTGCGATGGTCTTCGCTAATGTGCGACGCCTCCATACGCTAAAGTCCGATGGTCCGCGAAAGTATAGACGTAAGAAACGCAGTTGGATTATGACGTTTTCAGTCTTTTATACAAACTAAAAATGTGCATGCCGTGAAATAAATTTTAAGAATATTGATAAACATCTTGTAAACCAAATGTTTATGACTTAATCATTTTAAACCAAATCGGACTTTGTCTGCTAAAGCAAATATATTTTTTTCGAGTGCTTGAAGAAGTACTTGTGCCCTGCAGTCGACCATTTTAATTAGATACAAAATACGTATATGTATTCTGCTTCTGTTTGAAGTAAACGGATACATATGAATCATTATAAATGTTGCAGCTTACTTCGCGGTTCACGTTAAAATATTGCCAAGTTTATTGAAAAGTAACGGCGGTAAAATAAAGGTTCATGTTTTCATGGGTAAACTGTAAATTGTCGGCTAAACCCTTATTTGTATATTGTAGGAAATATAACAAGTAAGGCATACTATAACAAGTATTTGTACTCGATACCAAAATGGAGAAAGCTCGGAGACAAATAAATTTTACGTATGCCGACAATGATCGATTTTGTTTGTACATTTGTATTTGTAATTTTCAATAACAGTTGTAAGGGGAGGTGTTCACATTAGTGATAGACTGTGTGAACGGCAAGCTACACCAATTTATCCAAATATTTTTTTACGTTCGAATTGTTAAAAATCATTTACAGGAAATATAGATTTTGTTTACACTTAACTTAACTTTTTAGTAGAAATTACGTGGTTGGTTTTCTAAACTTTGTTGGTCCATCGTACTTTAGCGTAATACACCATCGTACTTTAGCGAACAAACAACCATCGCACTTTAGCGTTAAACACCATCGTACTTTAGCGTAGACCATCGCAATTTAGCGTGACCATCGCAATTTAGAGTACCATCGCACTTTAGAGTCATATATATATAGTGGTAGAGGTATTTGTAAAATATACATGTAGTTGGATATTGACTTTTATTGTTATATGTAGACATATAAGGTTAAGCCTTTGCACGCATATGAATAATTATAACACAGACACAATTTATTTCAAATCATGTAAAGGATGTCAAAAGAAAGAAAAATACCGACAAGCAGAACAAATAATTCAGGGGCAGTGGAGCAACGGGAGAGGCGATTTCCAGGCAAATTAGCCAGGGAGTTACCTAAACCAGATGGAAAACCACCTGTACAGCTCGGATCTGTGACAAATAGTGTACTAAAACCCTGTCCAAATTGACCCTAGCAACTCACTAGCAGAATTTTTGTTAACCTGCTCCAGGTAATACAATATTGCACCAACCCCTTAGTAACACAGGTTACCAATCGAAACGGTTATTACGTTAGATTACATAGCGCGAAAAAAAAGAATAATTAATACGAAATAGAAATAGACAGTTTGTGTTAATTGATAACAGGAGTCAATCAAACACTTACCTTTAACCAGGTACAGATTATATCAAAACATAAGCATTAGTACAAAATGCAGTATGCAAGATGTAACACGATAGGTTTGTAGTCGGATGCATTTTAAAATATATTTCTGTATTCTATTGTTCTGTATATACATACATCTTATTGTACGTATATGCAAACTGTCGGGTATTGGGCTAAACGCTATGCAGGTTTAGATTGGACAGTGTATGATGAACAGTTTAGACTACTGTGGATTCATTATTATTCGTTGGATACCAATTTTCGTGGATTTCGTGGGTACCGGGAAACCACGAATTTAAATATTCAACGAATTGCAAATTTTCTAAAGGAATGTATGCATACTTTGTCAAAACCACGAAATTAAATACCCACGAATATGCAAGTTTTCCTCAAACCACGAAAATTGGTACCCACGAAAATAAATGAATCCACAGTAGTACGTAAATCACGGGAGCCAGTCGGAACATAATCTGTCATATCCACTGAGATATGGTTATCGTATATGCAACCAGCAGGTCCAAATAATTAATTAGAGTTCAATACTGCATAAAAACCACAAACAATTTGCATATACAAATGCAAACAAACTTGTTCAAAGGCAGTTGTCTATATTCGATAAATAGTATGTACTGGTGGTAAAGTGACTAACTATAATAACAACCTAAGTCACCTTGAGTTGGTCAACTGTTCAGATCATCCAATCTACAATCACCTAAAAAAATCAGCTAATTTTCAACTCTTTTTGACCTAGGCAAATGCAAAATAACAAAATAATTCATTTTCCTTGAACAAAGGCAAAACTAAACCTTAAGGTGGTACCCAACACTTTCACTAAAATTAATTTGGCTCGTTTAATTTTCATAAAATTCTGTCAAAGTATTTACTTTGACCCTTTAACAAAAATATAAAAAATTCAAAAATTTTGAACCGACCGTTTTGACAGGAAAAATACACGAGTTATATAGCAGTTTGACAAACACCAGTTTTGATCATTGCGAAGCTTAATATTCCTTTTACAACACAACGTAATTAACACGTTTAGCTGACTTTACAGAGTTATCTCCCTGTAGTGTTAGGTACCACCTTAAGGATATACTTAAGTGAGGTTTTGGAATAAGTGTTAGACTCCTTGGTGTTTTTCCATATGATACAAGCTAAAATATTTTGCCCCATAACACCTATTTATCTTTTAACATAACTTAAAGACTTAATAGCTCACAAAAGGTCATTTGACAAAATTTAAGCAGATTCTTGATTTTCTTTCTTTTGATATGAGACCCAAAAAATATCAATGCAAATATAAGGTAAAGTCCGAGTCAGTCTTTTCCCGCCATATTTTCTAAATCAAATATCTGGGAAAGGAGCTCCATGACCTATCAATTGTTAGCTTATTTTGATCCTTAACTAATACTCTTCCAGCTTCAAGTATCAATTTTGAATTCTTGATTAATTTTATTTTACCTTAGATCACCAACTACTGTCAAATAATAAAAATATATTTGATGCAGCAATGTGACTATTGGGATGCTTTGAGGAATTTAGATTAAACTATAATGCTCTAAGGTTCTCGAGTTTTGCAACCTATCTCAGTTCGGCCGAAGTTCACAAAATTGAAGCTAATTTAAAATTCAAAACGAAATTCATCTTGGTACAATGTTTGGCCTCTTTTAAAAAAATCCAATTTCAATTTCAGAAAATCGCCTACGTATTCGTATTTTGATGACGTGGTTTGAATAACAACAGAATGATGAAATATCTTGTTTTGCGTAAACCTGGACATTAGTCAGGCTTTTAGAGTTTTCCTTATATCCAAGTGATTTTGACCTTTTAAGGACTTTTCTTTGACGGGAAATATTATATATATATAAGTCTGCAAGGTGGTTGCTCTATAGCATGTGCCTTTTTTGACAAAAACTGCCACTTTTTTTGTTGCTAAAACGTTTTAATTGAAAGCTGGCCTTGAAACTTTTAGACCACTATTTAAATCTTATACGTGTGCATGCAAAACAAAATTATTGGTAGAGGGGTCTTAATACAGCGCAAACAACAATTTTCAAAAGACAAAAAATGTGAAAAAGAATATTTTAACAAAACGCATTTATCTACCAGGTGGAACAAAAAATGTTCTTAAACCCTGCTGACTGAAAATGACGATTGCTAAATAAATGGATCGCCAGTTGTAACGAAACGAATCTTAATTATTAGTCTTATTCCAAACAGAAAACAATAAACTTGCGAAAAGATGACAATGAATGTCATTTCAATGATATAAGGAATCGAAACGGTACATAAATATATTTGGAAGGCCGTATTATTTAACTCAATTAATGATACACGATATATGTTTATGATATATATTAAATTAAACACTATTATAATGTTAGTAAAAGAAACCCTAAAAATCGTCTGTAGACACAAGTGTTTGATTTATATCGAGAGTCGAACTTTTGTGTTCTTTTGTTCTTTTATTTGTTGTGTTTATTGTACGATGGTTTTGTGTCATGGATGGATACCCTATATCCTTTGTTTTTTCTATACAACCATTGTATACATCATTCTAAGACCTTGCGCTTAATATATAAGGACAGACGCTATAACCTCTAACAAGGACCAATCTTTTAAAGAGGAAATTCTATTGGAGGTAGTGTTACTTTTGCTTGTCACGAACGCTTTCGCTTACTGTTGTGTCTGTTACACAATGTTTAATGCCGTCAGCAGGAGGTTTAATTACTTTGATTTTAAACCATTGTAGGCATACGAAGCAATATATAATTTATAGATAGATACCTATCCTTTTAAAAATTGTATTTACAGATTATATATAACTATCTGCCTAGGATTAGTGTTACCAAGCATATTAAATTATAGTGGATTTGGACTCTCCATTTTGTTGGTGCGAGTGCTGCATTGTGGCAGCATAATCCTGCCTTTTTTTCAAAATCTACAAGGTGTTTTTTTAATGTGCAAGTGATATAAATCCCTCTTGGCACGGGTCACCCATTTATCGTCCCCTTCCGACGGACTGTCATAGTTTCTCAAGACCATACTCTCAAAGGTATCGATGTGAGAGCCGAAAATTTAGTCCCTGAAATGTTCTCACCGGAACTGGGATCGAACCAGGAACCGCTGTTTGTAGTCCGATGCACTAAGATATATAAATGATTTCTAAACAATGTAACTACACCATATTCAGCACATGCAATACATTTATATTGTACTTACCTTTCTCCAAGACGCTGAATTTGCGACGAAAAATTCCAACAACATTTGTAGCAATAAATATATATTGTCCAAACTGATTTTTTTTTAAATATTCAATGGATATATTTGATGAGGAATAGAGTCCAACATTCATACTAGTTGAATTGAGAACACTGTTGTTGCAAAAATCGATATTTTCCTGTGCTAGGAATGTCCATTGTATTATTGGATGTGGGTTACTCTTTATCCAAACTGTTATGAACAGATAATCGTTTTCTGATGTAGTTGTCTCCTCCGGTGAATTTGATCTAGTTGTGTCTAGGAAAGGTTTAACTTAAAAAAAAAAAAAAAAAGAGATACTACATTGTTGAATATCAATGTCAATTAAACTATATCAACTTCCCAATTATCAATTTCCCATTTCTCAGCAGTAACATACCCTCTGCCCCTTCGTATGGTGTTTACATATCACAATTGATACGTTATTCTCGTGCTTGTTCACACTATACGGACTTCATATACAGGAGTGTGCTCCTTACGCAGAAACTGCTCCAACAAAGTTATGAGGAGGACAGATTAAAATTGACACTCCGTAAATTTTATGGACACCATCACGATTTGGTGGATCCAAACGATGTTTCGTTGACCAAACTAGCTAAGGACATTTTTACCACATGGTAGATTGTGTTTTGTCATAATGTCGTCTAATCTTTTAATTACCAAACGTGACTTATTCCCGATTGTGACTGTTTTGCCGAGTGTGAACTCGCATTACTATAAGACGTGGTACGGTACTTATCCATCCCAAATTCATGTATTTAGTTTAAATGTTTAATGTTATATTTGTAATTCTCATCGGATTTTGTCAAATGTGTTGACGTCTTTTCTATTATATTTATGTGTTATGGTAAAGAAAATTAATCACCGCCTTCATTTATCAGATTTGATTTCGTTCAAAGTAATCAGTATGATATTTTACGTTTGAAGTTAGATTCATAACAAACCTGACATAGTTTTATAATATAGTTAATTGCTACCTCAGTTTTATATTAATAAGAATTAAAATGTGCTTTGTTATTAAATGCAATATCAGTATTTAGTTCAAATATATAATCTTAAATTAATCCTAATTCTATCTTATTCATTCTTATGTGACGTCATTTTTCATTTTTTGATGCTCTGTTTTACTAATTCAAATGACGTCATTTTTTCGTCATTTTTCAGTTTCAAATAGGACGTCACTTGGCGTAGAGGTTTAAACGTATTCGGATGTGTCTACTTTTGTGTTTCAAATGTCTGGTTATGTAAATGTATTTCAGTTGTTTCCTGTAATTAGTTAATACTTCAGCTTTATCATGTACATCTTTTGTATATTCATTTTATTAAATTTACTGTTTGCAAAAGTATAAATTACTCTAAATTATAGGGATTTTCTGGTAACTTAACAGAAAACCCTTGCCGTTTTTGGCACAACCTTTTTGATCTTTTGGTCCTCGATGCTGTTCAACTTTGTACTCGTTTCGGCTTTCAAACTTTTGTATCTGTGCGTCACACATAGGTCTTGTGTGGACAAAATACACTTCTGGCGTATTAAAATTTTGAACTTGTTGCCTTTTGTTGGCTGTTGTTCGTGTGATTCTTTGTCAATTGTGTTCTCCAATTTATTTATATTGTAGTCCTGTGTTGTCATTTTGATGTTATATTTCACATGGCCATAAAAGTGCGAGGTTTGGCATGCCACAAAACCAGGTTCAACCCACCATTTTTTCCTTTAAAAATGCCCTGTACCAAGTCAGGAATATGGGCATTGTTATATTATAGTTCGTAACGTTGTGTCGTTTGTTTTCTCTTATTTTTGAGTGTAAATTCACATTGCGATAAGACGTGTCACGGTACTTGTCTATCCCAAATTCATGTATTTGGTTTTGATGTTATATATATATGTTATATTTGTTATTCTCGTGGGATTTTGTCTATGTGTGTTACATTTTAGTGTTATGTCGTTGTTCTCCTCTTATATTTAATGCGTTTCCCTCGGTTTTAGTTTGTTATCCCGATTTTGTTTTTTGTCCATGGATTTATGAGTTTTGAACAGCGGTATACTACTGTTGCCTTTATTTAATATAGTATGCATTACTTCAATATATAAAAACAAGATCAAAATTTAAGAGGAACATATTTGGTCTCTAGAAGACAATAGCAACTCATTTTTTTTTTTTAACTCAGGCGAGTTAGATTGATATGCATTTTCAAATATTTGTTGACTTTTAACTACATGTAACATATACAAGAAAAAAATATGTCTCTTATGGAAATATGACTGACTTATAAGCGTTACGACGATTTGGAAAGTGTACTGACAATACCAGACTGAGTTAAACTGAGAAAACTGTAAAAAAAAATGTTATGAATTCGAATGAGTTCAGAAATTGTTAAGACTGCTAAGAACATGACCGTTAAAGATATATCACAATATATGTATACAGCTTTAAGACTGTTTATATAGTAGCTTAACAACAATCAGGATAATTTTGAAAAAATTATACTTTTCAGAATACCTAGACAAAATTGAGATATATTCAAACAAAAAATAGATATGTATGAATCTTTGTACGTTGTCGTACTGAAAAGCAAAATTTGTTCAAATACTTACAGTAGACAACCAGTGTTCGTTGTACACGTGGTCTGTATGAAACAATAGGATGTATCGCTGAACATGTGCAGATTTTGTTGTTGAAGGTCTTATCCACAATAAACGTGACACTGTACGATGCAATGTACTCTGTTGTATTTTTAATTTTGGCGCCAGAGCAATTCCACGTTAATGTTGCAAGTGGATTTCCACCAGATGCACTACAGGTTAAAACTATTTCAGTACCAGTTATTATACTCCCAGATGGTGTCTGTTGTATTGATGGATTTGTTTCTGGTGCGTCTGTAATGAAGAAAGACTCGATTATTATCATTTGACAGTTCATGCCAGCATATCCATCTTGTAAGCTGAGAGTAACCACAATGTGAGCATAAAGAAAATAACCTCTTTGAGCAATAGACGAACAATACAAAAATTGTGAATGTACGTATTGTGTCATTGTCAGGAGTCTATCCGTTTCGAATGTAATTGTTTCTAGAGAGCAGAAGTCGATTTTTATGACATTTTAAGACAATGAATAAACTGGAACTAAATAGATTATTATTGAGCATAAACTTTACGAAAAATTTCAAATATGCAGGTGCTTATGTGTTAAGACATATTTCTCAAAGCATTTAAAAGCATTCATAATTAAAGTTAATGTATTTAAACCTTAATCGAAAAAATTAATATATCTAATAATAGTACGGAAGCACATGTATTTGTTTTGGTAAAACACGTGTTTTTATAATACCTGTAATGTTTACGAAGTAATTTCCATTGGAAGAAAGGACAAGGTACGATAAGGCCTGTTTTTTGCCCCCCCCCCCCCTATTTTCTCATTTTTCAAATTCTGTTTTTGAAAGCTACCTATTATGTTAAAATATTCCCTAATGCTTGAAGTTTAATATTAGGATGAACTTCAAAACCACTAATTATAGCAACTGGGTGAGGTGAGGGGGTAAACTTTCTGTTATAATTATTCAAATATTGTAATTATTATTCATTTTCAGTGTTTTGTACAACATTTTTTTAGTTTTTAAGTGCCTGCGCCAACGTGACCCAGATTTTTTTTTATTCGATTGTCATTAGCACTGTTTGTGCTGTCTAAATCGACGAAATGTTCTCTGGGTCACGTAGTCGCACCTTATTAAATTTTAAGAAACAATGACCGAAAATGGTAATTGTATCTTCTTTTTGCGTTTATGGTGCCTTTTGACCCCCCAAATCTCACCCATTTTCTGAAATTAATGGTTTTGAAGTTCAGCCAAACAAACTTCAAACCTAAGGGAATATTTTTTCACGACAAGTAGCTTTCCAAAACAGAATTGGAAAAATGAGAAAATAGGGGGGGGGGGGGGGCAAAAACAGCTCGTAATTTATACGTGTTTCTAGTTTCTCGTTTTTTATATAGATTAGACCGTTGGTTTTCCCGTTTGAAAGTTTTACACTACTTATTTTGGGGCTATTTATAGCTTTTTGTTCGGTGTTAGCCAAGGCTCCGTGTTGAAGCCCGTACATTGACCTATAATGGTTTACTTTTATAAATTGTTATTCGGATGGAGAGTTGTCTCATTGGCACTCACGCCACATCTTCCTATATCTACTTATCGCATTGCGAATTTAAAACAGGTATTCTTGGTATCGTATTATTTTGTCTCGTGTTTCTCGTTCTTGCTGTTTGATAAAAATGAAATGTAAATTATAATGTTATTATTCGAAGTTCTGCCTTACGATGAGTAGCATACTACGTACTACTGTATGCCTGCATTAACACCCCCCCCCCCCCCCCATAACCCCCTAAACCCCACTCCCACTCCAATCCAAAAACCATCTATTGTTTTTTATGTGGAAAGTAGTGATTTATCTATAATGATTTATTTAAGTTGTATTTATTGTTTTGTAGATTGGTGTTTATTTGTATGTATTAATGGATAGCTGACTGACCGAACCAGTATTACTCTTTTAATACCCAATTAGTAATGACTAAGAAACTAAGAATAAGCCGTAGTATGCTTAGAATGAAATTTGAAAAGAACTGTTTGAATTATATTATAAACTGGTTAATTAAAAGTATGCTTCCCTCACAAGGAGAGCTCATTTCGGATACATGTGTTGAGTTTTATTTTATAAATAATTTATGTTCGTTTAAGTCTGGCGAATTAGAACATACATAATAGATCATAATATCGTACTCCTCATAGGCGGATCCAGGGGGATTTGGTTGATTATATAGGGAATCATTGAAGCATGACTGGAGCGGGCCCCCTCTTAGGTCAGTCAGCGCCCCCCCCCCCCCCCCCCCCCCCCTTTAGGAAAAGTTCTGGATCCGCCACTGCTCCTAGGCGGCTACGGAAGTTCTAAAAGTCCTATATCGAGTGGCATAATCAAAAGGTCAAACACGTCAAACTAATGGTAAACAATTTCAACATTTCTGACTTGGTACAGGCATTTATGTAGCAAAATAAATGATGGATTAAACCTCGTTTAATATTAGTCCAAACCTCTAAATTGTATGAAAGACGCATACAATTTATTGTATTGACAACACAGTGTGAGCAAAACAAAAAGACTTCATTATAGGTAAACATTTCATATAGTAGGGTGACCAATGTCCAAAAAGGCCTCTAACTAACGAATTTAAGTTAACGGCTAACACAGCCAAGTTTTGCCAAATTTTAGGAAAATCCTTTATTCTTAAATTATGGTTGTCGTCGTTAATTCCCATTGTCAATATTTTCTTACTTGCGTGTTTTTAAAGGGTACCCGCATACACCGTATTGTACGTGAAATCTTTCACATGAAAAATAAAATTATAACACATTTTGTTGGTGGATAAAATTATACTTTTGATATAGTTGATACATTAAATATCTGATCATATAACAAAAGCGGGCAGTTTTTAAGTGATTTTCATATTACTATTTCAGCATTTTAGTAAGGCTAAAATTTTACCCAAAATTTACCATATTTTTATCGAATGCAATACTACATGTATTACGTGTATCATCACGATAATGTTAACTCGTAATAAAGAAATAAGACACAGTACATGTGTGCGCAAAATTTCATGTGTGAAATAAAAGTACATGTAGTTCTGAAGAAATTCGCAATTAAAACACAAATTAAGTCAACAGATTTAAAAAAACACTTTGTTTTACCAAAAATTAAAAAAAAAAAACAATATTTCAACCCATCAGTTACAACATGAACTTTACTTGGTAAGCGTATTGGATAATTTTAAACAAATTTTAAAATGCATTAAGTACTTAGAAAATGGTGTGTCAATTTTTTATCCAACTTTCCGCAATAATAACTTGCACCCTATGATTGTTCACACAGAATTTAGTTACTTTTCGACAGGTTTTGATTGTCATTATCATATGTGCATACATTGCAAATGAAAGCTTTTTAAAATAGTGTATCTCTTTTTGTTTTATATTTAATACTTTACGATAAATTTTATTTCAAAGTCGTGTATCATTTTGTTTGTTGACTAGTATAGTAACAACAAAAAAAGATTTGAAAAAAAAAAAAAATCCACATTTACTTATTATTTTTCTTCGTAAATAGCAAACGACGAATACAACAGGCTGTATATTCAGCTTTGTGTAAAATTGGGTTAAAATACAATGTACTTCTATGCGGGTAAATTCCTGGAGTACTGGTCAGCTTTAATCTCTGTTTCTACTGGTTGTATACCATTCCGGAACATGCAAATTATCAGCATAAACAGATATAACAGTTGTACATATTCAGTGGTTCCGCGCCACTGAAGGCATCTGTAGCAGCCCTCTTTTCCATACTAGTATATTGACATCGGGGCTTTTTATACGACCGCAAAACTTTACAGATGTGTGCCTCAGCGTCAACAAATATTAAGGTTCGCAAACAATAACTTGGATATAAGTGTATGGTTCTCTATAAAACGTAGGCACAAGGTATACCACATTATATGGGTTGGGGTTATGTTGTAGCTGTTTTGTAATTAGGAGGAGGGACCAAAAACAATTACTGTTCTTGTTTTCACACAAGTACACGTGTATGGATCATTGTGGGATTTCAGCACAAGGTTCCATACCGCAATAGTCAGGTTGAAATTAATTTTGAGGGTTATTGTCGTAGGTGTATGGTACATAAGGGAATAACTCCCTCCCTCCCCCCCCCCCCCCCGCCACATTTTTTTTCTTTTTATTAAGGTACATTACTCAAGAACGGTTAAAGTAACGCCCCGGAATTCCAATCATGATCTAAGCGTGGTGTTACTATGCATTTTGTGTAAGATTCTTAACATTTGGTTGAGGAAAACTAATGTTAGAGAACTGACACTAATTTTGGGACGTACAGAAATGTAAGTAGGGCAACAATTTGGATTTACAACAAGACCCCTTTAAAGTTCTTGCAAGGATTCTTCGAATTAGGTCATTTTTAATCTATATCGATGAACTTGATATAACGATAAGGTTACCACAGGCACAGTAAAGTCTGTATAAAATTCAGAAATTAACAACACGGGTCGGTTGAAATCATACATGAATCCACATTCCAATTGATCCTGCCCATTTAATAAATATATACAATGTATATACGAATCGAAAAAGGGCTTGCGTTTCCATTCACATTGGTCTTGAAAGAGAGTTTAGATTGCAGAGATCGCTGTTTTACCAAGGGGTTAGATGATAAAGTTAGATGCATTCCTTTAAATGTTTTACGGACCCTTTACCTTGTTTTAATGAGTTCTTAACAAACTGTATTAAATAGCTTTCAGCATTATATGCAAGTGATTTGTTTGTTCTGTTGCTTTTGTACGCGCGGGGAAACATGATAGAACTGACAAATGTACAAAAAACACAAATGAAACGGTTGAAATTGTATTACACTTTCTTTTCATATACTTGTGCATTAATTTTATAAATAATCGTGTCCATGAACCAATCTTAGCAAAACATACTAATATTATTGCCTATAGGATATTTTATTTCTTGTCCGTATCGAATTTCTATTATTATTTTCCGTGTATCGCTGTTTATACGTTATATATATATATGCTATTTGATTTGAATTAACTGTTTGTCTTCAATTACAGGTTTATTCTGTTATTCCTTTAATTGAATGCATGATTTGGTGATTCGTATATATAGCAGGTTTCACTTATATATTTACTTTAAATTATATATATCATTTTTAACGGTTAAAACCTTATTTGACCTTTACTCCGTAGATTGTTCTGTGGTTAATTGTAAATTTTTACGCATCTATTAGACATGTTACGAAAAGGTATATTCTCGACGCTGAGGTTGACAAATTAGACTTTAAATTTGGGGACGGTGAAAACATTGATTATAGATTTAAACAGGTAAAATTCTGCACGTCTTGGGCCGTGTTCACATTGACCTAAATTCGGTGTTGTGTTTGTGTAACTCACACAGTAAACTAAACACAATTGCGTTCCCATTGATAAAACTCAATGTTTACATGTAGTTTAAATCATGTTTTACCTACACACAGTCGATAGTCAATGTAGGCCATGTGTAGGTTAAGTGTACACAAAACTGCATTTAGGACATTAGTTTTATCGTGTAAATATTTAAGGAGGAAACTATTTTTGAGTAAAATTGATATTTTTGATAATTATTAGTTGTCTAAATTTTACAGATTTTTTTTTGGTTAAAAAAAATAAACGTACTTTATTAACCCCTAATCAAGACTCAAAGCAGCATCATTGCCGAACCCATAAGGCAGCAACCAATTGATTTTCGGGGGGGGGGGAGCTATTATAGTCGAGTATAAAACATAAAGGCAAGGGGGTGGGGTGGTGAGCTATGGATTTTGTTTTGGAAACAAAAAATGTTTCCAGTTTTTGGCCCTGAAAAAAAATGTTTTTTCACCCTCAGCTGCCACTATATATAATGCTAAAATTGATTTCGACTTGTCACCAAAATTTGTCCTAAAAAAACCAAAAGCTCACGCCCCCTCCCCCTCCACAAAAATTTAAGTAAATAGTTGCTGCCTAATTCATTTGAAAAGGTCTTCCCGAATCGACTTGACGTACACAGAAATATTCGCCACTGGTCTTTACTCAAAAAACGATTCACGCATAAATGCATGACTAAAACAAATGTGAGGTAAATGATCTGTTTGTCTAGTATCTCAGTTCCGTTAAATAACACGTAAAATAAATTAAAAAAACGTTACCCTATTCCTTTACCAAATATTCCTTGGAGAAGAAAAACCATTTGAAACGAACAGAAAAGATAAAAATGTAGTGATCCATAATATCTCAATCCTTTTTTTCCGGCTGTAAGCACGCTGTTGCAGCAAACGTTTTCTAATGCGTTATCGAGACATCTCTAGTGATATTCAAACTACTGCAAATTATAAAAATGGCTTTCATAAAGTAGCAACCACTTAACTTACGTACGTTTTTATTCCTTTTTTTTTCGATGCTGGTGATCAAACACTTTTTTTTCAATATTTAACACTATAATGTATGGGGAAACTCTTGATTCAGAATATTTTGTTTGTATTATCTGTATGACCTTTTTTTTTTTTTTTATCAAATTGGGGATCGGAATATTTCCATTCCCATCCCCCACCCCTCTTTTGAAGTCAAATAGTTGTTCTCTTATCGCTAGAAAAAAATTTCAAAAATTTTGAATTCAGTTCTACGTAATGAACATTTAAATGACATATAGTTTACAAGTGGGAACAAATCTTATGTACAGGTAGCTAAACAAGGTGTATAGATGTGAACAAATGTAATGTGAAACCAGTGTACACTACACTAAACTAATTGTAAACATGTTTACTCTACACGGCGTTTGGTGTGAACACGGCCTTGGTTACTTCAAATCACATTTATCTAGAGTCTCATTATGTAACATCCTACATGTATATGACAATTTCTTTTCTGTTATCATTGCTGACAGAGGCGGATCCAGCCATTTAAAAAGGGGGATTCAAACCATATGTCCTCATTCAAATGCATTGATCGTCCAAAAAAAAGGGGGGGTTCCAACCCCCGGACCCCCTCGCCTTCGATCCGCCACTGTCCAGCCTATCGTGACATGAAAGGTGTACGCGTGGAGGAATGGGCGGGCTAGAAAAGGGAGGGCTGAGAGTTATACAAGTTCATTCGATTCCAGATTGATAACATAAATATAGTAAGATGGTTAGATATTAGTCAGTTTTATTTGTTGTATTACAGTTCCTGACAAAGTTCAACCTGTCGCTCCACTAATCCCGCACAAAGCTCTACAGTCTGATTGATTCGTCAGTCTGGTGTCTCCATAAGCTTCCAATGACTCTGAAAGTTTTTAAGCGCCTTGTAGCGTGTTCGACATACATGTATACCCGATACTCTGATATATGCAAATTCATTTTTTTTAATATTTTCTTCTTTCTGCTCGTGGTTTAGCTCTAAGTTGATGGCGCCTGTAGCGGATAAAGAGGGGCGATCGACATGGATAATTTTTTCCCGCTAAGATGACAAAATTCGGTGGGAAATCTAACTCCAAACCTGGTCGAATGAAAGGCAATAGATTATACTGTTAGGCATCATTTTGGTGTCCTATATATGAAACCACTGCGAATAAATCTTGTATGACTTCTGTTGTCCACAATCAACTATGTATGAATGCAATGTCCGCAAAAAGTGGAGCTAAGGTGTAAATGCAAAGCCATTATGCAATGCTTTTGAAACTCTGCAGGGAAGTTCAACCGGTGAGTAGTGAGTCATATTTTACACAAACCTCTTATCGTTCTGAACATGCATGAAATATTTGCAACTTGACGTTAAGCAACCAACAATCAATCAATCACAAACCCCTTATAATGAAAATACAAATTGAGCTGAAGCTGTTTAAATTAAGACAAAGTTGGAAGGAAATAAAGGAAAAAAATACAAGCCTTCGCCGCTATATGACCGGGAGTAAAAAAAAATTTTATGTTTTAAGTTGAAATTGCATAAAAATCGTATTTTAGGTGTTTTAAAACATACCCCGTTAGGTAAAAATTTAGGTGGCAAACAACTGGATCAAAATACATACAGGTTACAATACACCATTAGATTTTGTGGGCGCAGCCATTTTATGAGCATAACATGGTATTCAGAATTAAGAGTATTGCTAATCCTGATTGGTCGATATGTGCGCCCGTTATTTTTTATTTTTAGAGACTTCGTGCACTCTGCTTTATACAAAAGGCAAAATAAAAATTATTCCGTAGACCTAAAGGCACTGAGATGACTTTTCAACCCTACGCCTAGACAAGACACGTATTTTTAAGGGCAAAATTGATAGGCATGGGAGATAAGTACAAAATACGCTAAGAAAAGCAACGCGAACCTATATTTTTGGGACCAAAAAATACTGTCCTAATAACTTTTCTTTGATTCTAGCAGGGTTTCGTTAAAAAAATCAACTTTCTAAAGTCTATATCTCGAAAAAGGCTACCATTGTCGCCTATGGGGAAATAAATTGTTTATTTCAATCTACACTCCTTTGTTTGCTTTTCATAACTATATAAAAATAATCGTTACATATTATATTCACGAGTAGGTATAAAACAGATTATAATACTTTGATTATTTGTAAGGTCTATTAAGGACTAGCCGAAGAATTCACACACTCACCACCCCCCCCCCACCCCCCACCCCCCCCCCCCCCCCATCTACTGCTGCAGTTACATGATCGTGCCCCTCCCCCCACCCTTTTTTTGCATTATCGTTTCTTAAAAAATATTATGGAATTTATTAATATCAATTTCCTATATTTCTTATGGTACAAATGTCATTGAATATTCGATCCAGACGAATTGCCTCCAAAAGGAGTAAGGCACATACAGCTACAGCGATGTCGTTACTAACTGGAAAATTAATGAAAGGTTTATGAAAAGATTTATCAAGGGTCGTTATTCTTTTTTCAGAAAATTTTATATTCGAAATTGAATGTGATACTAGTGGTATAACAATTGCTGGGTATGCTTAGCCGCCTGGTAATAATGTTTTTTTTTCATTCATACTACTAGTATGTATGCATTTAATTTGACTTGAGGCAGAACAATATTTTTGGTAAATATATAATGTCTAAAAATAGCAGCAATCAATATTCAATCTATTTAAGCGTGGATCAGTTTGTGAAAATAAACTGATACAGTTACTGAATTAAATTTATATAAACAAATGATAAATGTCTAAGAATATAACTTAAACACGCTAATTAATACATTAAAAAATTCTATTAGATTTTAAATAGAAATACGCAATATTTCGCTAAAAAAATTAGCTTCATCATATCAGGCGTGTGATCTCTCAAGGTGAAATCGGATGCATAACAAAAACATATTTTTGTAGCTTAATCTACACAAGATTTGAGGAATTTAAAGTGTATTAACATATTTATTGATGTTGCGTAAAATGTGTTTGTAGCTACAACTACATAAAATTGGAATAAAAGTTTAACACATTTATTGATGTTCGATAAATTGTATGAATTTCTATAAATTATTTTGTATGATTCCAAGATTATGGTTTTGATTTGTTTTAAAATCTTTTGTCGTCTCTCATTGAGTCAATCAGATTCAAGAGTTCGTGACTGGTGCATCCAAAATCTCTCTCTCTCTTTTGTCTTCCTTGTATATCCCAATTTTGATTGTTCTCAATGATTTGAAATGTCACGTTTTCAAAATCATAGTAGGAGGGGAACTATCGGTTCTGGGCCATTTTTTCTAATGTTAATTCTACGGGGAAAAGGTAGCCTCCCGACGTGAGGCTAATTTCTATGACGTTATTTTTAGATATTATGACTGATTAATTAATTAATTAATTCTATGGGGAAAAGGTAGCCTCCCGATGTGAGGCTAATTTCTATGACGTTATTTTTAGATATTATGACACTAATTAATTAATTTAATTAATTAATTAATTTGAAGATAAGGTCATTATAAAGTGTTACTAATTACGTTTGTTTTTATTATGAATAATTATATACATTTTTGTTTCTTTAAATTTGATGAAAATCCCCAGTCTATTAATAGATATACAGGAAAACCCCACCTTAGTGTATTTAATTTAATTCTTTATTTATTTAAAGAGGATTGCCAACAACCAGCGGCTACGAACATAGATATATACAGATTCACAATTATCAAAGTTTACAAACATGTTAGGCAGCAACCATTTGCTTTTCTGGGGAGCGGGGAAGGGGGGGGGGGGGGTTGGAAAAAAGTTTGTTTCCAGTTTTTGGAGAAAAAAATAATTTGTTTTGAATTCTGAAAAAAAAATTGTTTGTTACCCCCTCAGCTGCCACTATATGTTATGCTAAAATTGAAAGAAAAATATTGTTTTCGACTTGTTTGTACAGAAACCCCCCCCCCCCCCCCCCCCCGAAAATCAAATGGTTGCTGCCTTAAACACAAGACAAGATTGATTGATTGTTGGTTGCTTAACGTCCAGTGGCAAACATTTCATGCATATTCAGGACGAGAACAAGTTCACAATAAATACAATAGGTAGGTTGTTGTAATAGAGGCCATCTAGGATGTTGGTCGGGGAAATTTGGCCTGCCACTGGAAAATGAGGGTATATTGGATAGGGACAGAAATTTTGCCTTGCAACAGGCCACCTACGGACTCCTCCAAGAGTTGTTGCAAGAGTTCTTAACGTGCAAAGAGCGTGGCACTCTCTTTACACGAGGCATCGGACTTAACGTCCCCTTCTGACAGACGTGACTGCAAACTTCATACATCCCGCACAGCCAAACGGACGCCCCACTTCGGCAAGCGTTTTACTGCCGGTCGGAAGAAGACCAAGTGACCATATTTCTATACCCCAGTCACCCTTGGGGTACACAAGACAAGACAATATGTACAGGACAAGACATACAAATATAGTTTGACTACACACCAATCAAATCACTCGCTCATTCTTACTCACATGCACACGACTTAACAAACATGCATGATTCAGTAATATAGAAAGACAATTTTGAGCACAATCAACTCAAATGGAAGATGTGTTTCAAACTTTATATGTTTTATTACAAAAAAAATAACAGTTTAAGTACAAATACGTTATTTAGTTATCGATAAAAACTGTTCGAAGATTTAATATATCGAAACACACACTCAAACAGCTCTTAATTAGTATCATCAGACAAATCGTCACTACTATTAATATTTTGCTCAGATAGTTTGGACATAGATCCCGCAACATTGCTATATTTATATCTGTACAAATCAGATTCTTAATTCCAAGTAGAAGAGTAATCCGATAGTTCGTGTAACGGGCGCAATGAATTAAATAGTGCTCAGTGCTTTCAATACGGTTACCTGGGCAGAAATCGCAAAACCTATTTACACCCAATTTACAATAGCCTTGACAAATCTCACTACTAGTCTTGTTTGTAGTCTGCTCGACTGTCTTCTTTACTACCTGATTGTCTATTATTGTCCTTTGTACCACAATGAATTCTTTAGAAATTTATTTAGTAACGCTTCGAATACCGGGAAATTAGTTTGTTTGGTGTATATAGCTCATCAATTACTTGATTACTCTTTGTTACCTAATCTTGCTTGCTAATCATTATGGATCACATGTAACTCTGAAGGCAAGTTCAGTGTATATGTTCCAGACCATACGAGTATTTGGAAATTATGTCCCCTTGAAGGGTGGAATGGAAAATTTTGCTCTGCTGAATTTCGTTGAAAATGTCGTTTTAAGTTATAGCTAGCTAGCTGATTTTTGGAGATGATTTTTATTCAATAATGCAGATACGTGAGTGTTAACGACGAATTGTTTGAAGTGAAATACAACTTTTGCAAATTATTGATTATTTTATTTCCTAGTACGGGCACAAAGATATTTACACAACACAACCTAAACATCGCTCACACTAACTTTTCCGTATTGATTACTAAACAAAGGAGAAGTTTTCGATCGAGCATATAAGTTGGACTTTGGACTTTAGTGTATATATGATATGCAAATTAGAAATGACACTTTTTGGTTAACCTTTGAACCTTTGTTTGTGTTAAGTATATCTATATCTTTATTCTCATAAAGCCAATGCATTACATCGGTACAGAGATAACAGATACAACAATAAATATTTACAATATGTACAAAACAAGCGAGAGAGGTTACAAAAGTTACAAGCCAGGAGTACAAACACTAGTATTTATATTTTTTATAAAAGAACAAAGCTTCTTCAGAACTGGTTTTCTTGTACTTGACATAAGTTCAGAGAATTTAACTGTATTTTGCCGTTTTGTAAAATATTCAGTTAAAAACTCTTTGCGTTTTTGATGGAAAAAATTGCATTCAAATATAAAATGATATTCGTCACCTATTTGTCGATTGTTACATAGACTGCAAAAGCGGTTTTCTCTGATCACGTTTTGCCATCTTCCTGTTTCAATCGGCAGCTTAGTATTAGTCGTTCTAAATCGACAAAAAACAATAGCGTCTTTGAAGTCCAAAATATTAAAATATTCTTCGAATGCCAAGTTTTTCTTAAAAATTTTGTAGTTAATACCTTTTGGTGAATTTTGAATGAGGGAATTCCAGTTCTGAATATATTGATCTAGCAATCTCTGCTTTATAACAGTTTTTAACCATTCTTTATTAACAAAATTTTGTGACTCCCATATGTATGAGAAACCACAATCTTGAAATATTTTTTGTATAAACAGGATCCATTTTATCTGGACATTATGGTGCTCGTTCATATGACGAGAAAGTTGATATAATATGAAGGAAAACTTTGCTTGTTTACCGGATATCAAATTTGCCCAGAATAGTACTGTTCGAACTTTAATATCTATTTCGATCGGATGACGACCTAGTTCCCCGTAAACCATATAATTTGGCGTTGAGGATTTCAAGTTTAAAAGAATTTTACAAAATTTTAAATGAATCTTTTCCAGGATATCATTATTACCAAAGCCCCATATTTCGCACCCATACAATAGAATGGGCTTGATCATTTTGTTAAAAAGGTCAAGCTGACATTTAACAGAAAGCTGATACATCCTTCCTATTTTCAGGACTTCGTACATGGCTTTTAAGGCCTTATCGGATAAATATTTTTTAGTCATATTAAAGTTTCCTGTTTTAGTAAAAACAATACCCAAATAGTTAAACTGCTTTACTAACTCAATGCTTATGCCATTATAAGTAAATTGGAGATTTTTTGGCAAACGTCCCAAACCAAATACTAGGGTTTTAGTTTTGTCAACATTTACTTTCAGTTTCCAAACCTTACAATAGTCATGAAAGGCATTGAGTTGCGTCTGCAGATCCTGTGCTGTTTCGGCCAACAGCACCGTGTCATCTGCGTATAATATGATAAAAAGTTTTAGATGTATTTTTAATTCTCTTTCAAGGTCTTCTGATAAGGTTTTAAGTCCTGTAATATTTGTACTAACCAAGAAATCTTCTAAATCGTTTAAAAATAGAGAAAATAGGACAGGTGATAAGTTTTCTCCTTGTCGTACGCCGTTGTCACAAGCAAAGTATTCTGAATTACAATTATTGTATGATATACGAGATTTAGTATCACAGTTCATATTAGATATAACCTTATACATCTTACCATTTATATTATTTAACAACATTTTATAAAACAAACCATCTCGCCATACAGTGTCAAAAGCCTTCTCAAAATCTATAAAGGCACAATATAATTTCTTTTTCCTACATTTCAATAATTCAAAAAAAGAATACAAGGTAAAAATATTATCTGTAGTAGAATATTTTTGCCGAAAACCACTTTGATTTTCTTGTATTAAGGTAAACTCTTCTGAAAAATCATTAAGTCTTTTATTCAAAACTGCTGTAAATAGTTTTCCCAGACAGCTAACGATAGTAATTGGTCTATAATTCTTTGGATCTTTGGAGTTTCCTTTGTTTTTATAAATTGGTTTAATTGTACCTATAAGCCACCTATGTGGAATAAGACCTTTATCAAATATAATATTAAAAAGTTTCTCATAAATGCATAAAAACTGGTTTGATGTGGATTTTATGTATTCGTTTATAATTTCGTCTTCACCACAAGCTTTGTCATTCTTCAGTTTTTTAATAGACTGGAGAATTTCATCTTTTGAAAAAGGCGAATTTATATGTTCATTCATCTGTTCACATTGCATGGGATTGATCTCTGGAAGTTGCACATTTTTTTCATCTTCCGGTGCAGCGTTTAAATTTTTGAAAAAATCGTGTAATTTTCCAATGTCAATATCGGGTTGTTTCTTTCTTTTATTCTGATTTAAAATTTTCCAATATTCTTTCGGATTTTTGCCACGCAAATTTTGAATTTTATCTGAAAGATCTTTTCTAAAGTTTCTAAATTTGCTATCGAGAATGTTTTTATACGCTTTTTCGGCATTTAACATGTCTGAATGGTTTTTAGAATGATTTTTGGACTTGAAACGTCTTTTTAATTTCCTGTAATTTTGACGTGCAAATTTACATTCCTCATCAAACCAGGGTTTATTCTTATTTCCAAAATCTCCCCTTTTCTTATTCTGTTTTACAGTATAAGTACCAAAAGTTGTCTGCCCAGACTTGACAAAAATATTACACAGATCATCTATAAGTGAATTAATGATGTTCTTATTCACTACAGTTAAATCAGTATTTGTAAGTTTGTATTCAAGTTCTGCTATTTTTTCTACATCAATATTATTTTGAAAATCTTTTATCTTTTCAGAATTCCATCTTTTTATCTTCGTAAACGTATTCTTTTTACTAAAATAATCGACATTTTCCGCATGGGCAATTGCCAAGTTTTTATCACTGTGACAGAAAAAAGTAATAGAGAGTGGGTTATAAACATCTGACAATAACTTACTTGAATCTAAAACTTCAAAGTCCTTAAACGTTTTCAAAAGTCCAGGAGTGCTTATACAATAATCAACTACACTGGCATTACGACAAGTAAATCGCCCGATATTTTGATCCCTTCCCAATCTTCCATTTAGTATAAAAACCCCGTTGCCTTTGCAAAAATTTAACAGCATATTGCCATATCTATTTTTTCCTTTATCCATACTTTCCCTCTTCGTGGGAATAGACAGAGCTTCTAGAGCATTAATAGGGTTTTCGATAAAGTCAGACAAGTTATTATCACCATGTTCATCTTCATTTATAATTACAAAATCATCATCACAACCTGTCCTGGCATTAAAATCCCCTAAGAGGCATATGTAATTTGAAATGTTCGAAAAGCGTAGAAATTCTTGTTCAATTTCATTAACAGCTTCATCTGAGGAATACCTAGTATATTCCGGAGGTATGTAAACGACTCCAAAATCAACGGGTTTATCTAAATTAAATGCTTTACCGTTAACTTGAAACCACATTACATATTTACATTCTGTGTCTATTATTTCTATCATTGTCTTCAAATGTTCTTTGTAGCCATCTGTAATACCACCCGATCTCGTTTTCGTAACTTTTTTCCTGTTTTTCATTTTGAATTCATAACCGGGAAGATTTATCACATCAATGTCATCGGTTTTAGTTTCTACAAGACATACTATTTCATGATTATCTATAATGTCTTTAAATTCTGGATAATTCACGGGAGACTTTATTCCACAGCAGTTCAGGCAAAAAATGTTTAGATCACTACCAGCTGAAATATTTTTTCTAGGACTGTTACATGTATCGCTACTGGTTGAAGTCGAAGCATTATAAATGTCTGAATTCGCGATCGGGAGTGAGAATATATTACTGCTTTTAAAATCATTTTCAATATTCGTTTTTGTATGTTGTCTAGCTGGTTGTTCTCCGTGGCCACTCTAATATTGGTTTGGTTGTGTGTTGTTCGCATGTGTTGATGGAGAAGGTATGGAATCACTGTTTCTGAGATTTCTTCTTATAGGGCTGTTGTCTGACTCAGTCCTAGCTCGTTTTGATCTCGGTGGGATTGGCGGGCTCTGGTTGGTCGCCTCAATTTTCTGTTGTGTCATTTTTGCCGGTGTTTGAGAATGTGTCTTTATTTTCTCTTCCATGTATAATTTCCCGTTTATAAATAGTTTATCCCGTACCAGGCTTGCCATTTTGCCGTCCTGTTTGGCTTTCTTTAAGATAGGATAAAGCTTTTTCCGCGCTTGTTCAATTTCAAACGGAAACTGCTCTTTAATCCCAAAAGGTTTTCCTCTAAGGTGGTAAGCACTAGAAAGCACCATCTCTAAATCTTTTCTGAACAAAAACCTTGCAACTATTGGCCTCGTTCCATTAAAGCCCTGTTTTCCAAACCGATGGGCATTTCCGAACTCTATTCGATGGTTTATTTTAAGTTCGTTTTGTAAGAAATTTCTAAGTTTTTCTTCAACATGCTCATCCTTCTGGTATTGTAGACCAGAAAATATCAGATTATTTTTCATAGAGCGACACTTTAAATCTATCAAACTTTCTTCCATTTTTTGAATAACGTTAGATTGATCAGTGACTTTTGCGGTGTTTGATTTTTTCACTTCCGATCCTATTTTTTCCATTTCCAATTTCAGCTCTTGAATTTCCTGTTTATTCCCGGTACATTGGTTGATAACGTCATCCACCACTGTGCTTAAACCTACAAAACTGTTCTCAGTCTGTTCGTTTCTTTCATTTATAGTTTTGACCGCGTTCTCTATTTCTTCTAGCTTGAAGGTAATTCGTTCTATTTGGTCAAATTTCCTCTCAATTTTACCCATTCTTTCCTCCATTTTTGTAAGTGTCTTTAATATTTCTACAAGAACGGTAGGTTCTGCAATTGTAGCTTCTTCATTTGAGCTATCGGAATTCATTATTTTGTTTCCAATTTAGGAAATAAGAAAAAAAAAGTTGGCCGTAGTTAGGCTACCATTTTGTTGAACAATAGCGTTACTAAGTGGAACAATCGAGTTCCCCTTTATGACGACGTTATTCGTTGCGTTGTTTTTTCCAACAGTCTAGGCTGAATGAATATTATAAAAATTATGGCTTTGGTGCGGTGTTTGACTGGACCAGTCTTACCTTTTAACTCAGAATGAAATGCTGGTTAAGTTTACATAGTTTTTTCATATGATACTCTCCTTCATACATGTAAGACTTGGATTTTTAACGAGAGCAAATTTCCGTACAGCCTTCTCACAACACATCCGGTAGATCGATTCCAAAGTGTAAAGATGTCACTGAAAGAAACGGCGGCACTTCTCGCTGAAAGTCGCAAAATAGTTAACCAATCAAAAGAAGATGATTCGTACGTTCTCTTAAACATGATCCTCCAAGTCGTCACGACCATGGATAACAGAATGCAAAAAATAGAGAAAGGTGTAAATAAAATTGATGAACTGAAAAATATAATCACATCTATAGTAGCGAGAATTGGGGATCTGGAAAAAACTTCATGACATTAAATTAAAGAATTCTGAAATGGAGAGTAATATTGAGGGCATAAGCAATGTATTTGACGAAGTAAATAATATAAATAAAGAATACAAAGCAAAAATACAAAATCTCTCGTCGAAATTTAACCAACTCGAAAACTCAACAAAATCTGAAATCGGCAAACTCAGGGTAGAAAATGAAAAGGTACAAAAACTTGAATCGAACATACTAGACCTCCAGTGCAGATCCATGAAAAACAATTTAATATTTTCTGGCCTAGCATACAATAAAGATGAAAACTGTCAAGCAAAATTGAGAAACTTCATCTACGAGGAGCTGCAAATTGAACACCACATAGAATTTGGCAACGTCCATAGATTTGGGAAAATTGGGATGAATAGAGCTAAACCAATTGTAGCGCGTTTTCTGTATCGTCAAGACCTCGAATGCGTTCTCCGAAAAGCATTTCGCCTCAAGGGAAAAAAGCCATTCAGTATAAACGAACAATTCCCCGCAGAGGTTGAAACTCGCCGTAAAAAACTTTATCCTATTATGAAACAGGCGAGGCAAGAGGGGAACCAGGTGTCATTAGTGCGGGACAAACTATACATAAACGGAGAACAATTCACATTCACAGAAGATAGTAATACAGATGATCAGCCCAGAGGGCAACCGAATGGAGGGTTCAGAGACGTAATGATGACTCCAGCAAATGCTAACGGTCGACCTTACAAACGGCAAAGATTTGGGTCAAGCCCAAGTGGTGAATCAACTCACCTATAGGAATGCCAAGGAGAGCATAACCAACATTTGATAGATGTAACTTTTAACTGTAACAATACTTTAAAGACTACAAAAACTGTAAACATAAAAAATGATATAAATATTTTGTGCCTAAATTGTTGTGGGGTTAAAAAAAGATTGAACTATCCAGAATTCCAAACATTATTGAAAAATAACGATATAGTTTGTTTAGTAGAAACAAAAACTGACGATATAGATATTATTGATTTACCAGGTTATGAGTTTAAAATGAAAAATAGAAAGAAAGTGTCAAGAAATAGGTCAGGTGGTATAACTTTAGGATACAAATTAGAACTAGCAAATAAAATTAAATTTTTACCAACTGACAGTCAATTTGTTCTTTGGTTCAAAGTGTCGTCAGATTTACTTGATATTGACGATGACATAGTTTTTGGCATAGTATATATTCCTCCGGAATACAAAAATTACTCATCTCAAGATGCTTACAGTCAGTTAGAAAATGAATACATTATTTTTCTAATAATTATAAATATGTGTCATTACTTGGCGGTTTCAACGGACGAACAGCAGACGACGACGATTTTGTTATCATACATAATGATAAACATATAGATAATTTAACAGATTTTATAGAAAATAAAGTGTATATGCTTGAAGAATTGAATATCCCAAAGAAAAGAAAGTCTTTGGACAGGGTAAAAAATGGATACGGGAAACGATTGTTAGATTTATGTAAAGGAAACAATTTATTTATTGTAAATGGTCGAATTGGTGATGATAGACAGTATGGTAAATTAACATGTAGAAATAGCAGTATATGTAGATTATTGTATTAGTAGTGTTGAGTTGTTAAAATATTTTACTAATTTTCATGTACTTGATTTTTGCACCTTATATTCTGATGTTCATTCGCCATTACAGATAACTTTGGTGAGCACTAAGCACGATGTTGTAAACAATCAGTGTATAAATACTGGAACAGATACATGTAATCGTCCAGAAAATATTAAAAAATGGAATAATGGTAAAATTGAGGATTTTCAAAATGGGATAGATGTAGAAGAGATTTACGCTCTAATTGAAGATATTAATAAAGTTGAAGCAAATATGGACAAAAATGAAATGAACCTGATTGTTAATAACATGTGTGACTTACTTTTTGAATTCTGCTAGGGCAACATTTGGGGTAACCAAAACTAGCGGGTTAAAGAAATGTAAAAATAAGCCTGTAAAATTGGATAAAGAATGGTTTGATTATGATTGTAAATTTGCTCGCCAAAATTATCGCAAACTCAAAAGAAAATTTAAGAACATTAGTTCTGAAGAAAATCGTCAAATTATGAAATCTTCGGAGAAACAATACAAAAAAACTTTAGATAAAGCAATTATTGCTCATAGAAAGAAAATGGCGAAAAAAATAAACACATTGAGATCCAATAACTCAAAAGAGTAATGGAAATTACTTAACAGTAGAAAAAATAGAGCCCAACGATTTTGTCAAAAATCTGAACGCCGCCCCAGAAATTGAAGAAAATACCAATATTCCAACTCTAAACCCGAATGATGTCGATAGGCTTAATGAAAATTTAAACAGAAGAATTTCTAAAGACGAAATTCTTAAGGGCATCAAAAACCTAAAAATGATAAAGCATTTGGGGATGATCCTATAATAAATGAATATATCAAGTCTACAGCTAGTTTATTCATTGAATTTTACGAAAAATTATTTAACGTTATATTTCGCACTGGTATTATACCCGACAGTTGGCTAGTTGCATTGGTTACATTAAGCCTGTTTATAAAAATAAAGGTAACAAGTTGGACCCCAAAAATTTTAGACCAATTACCATTTTGAGTTGTATGGGGAAACTTTTCACCGCAATTTTATGCGAGAGACTAAATCTTTTCTCTGAAGAATTCATGATTTTAAACGAAAACCAATGTGGTTTTAGAAAGGGTTATTCAACAACCGATAATTTATTTGTGATTCATACATTGTTTGAAATTTTAAAACTAAAAAAGAAAAAACTATTTTGTGCATTCGTCGATTTCGAAAAGGCTTTTGTCACGATATGGCGAGATGCACTGTGGTACAAAATGCTTTTAAATAATATGAATGGATGTATGTATAATGTAATTGTAAATATGTATCAAGGTACAAAGTCATGTATTTCATATAACAATGCCTTATCTGATTTCTTCCCATGTAGTAACGGGGTTAGACAAGGCGAAAATTTATCGCCTTTTCTTTTTTCTTTATTTTTAAATGATCTTGATTCTTTCTTGCAAAATTGTAATCTAGAGGGCCTAAAATCAGTGTCAAAAGAGCTTGAGGAAATACTTGACATTTTTTTAAAACTTTTTATCATTTTGTACGCTGATGATACTGTTTTGATGGCCGAATCAGAAACTGAACTCCAAAAACTTTTAGATTGTTTCCAAGATTACACAGATGTATGGAAGCTAAAAGTTAATGTTGATAAAACAAAGGTCGTGGTTTTTTCAAGGAGACGACCATCATGTGATTTTCAATTTTTATTTAATGGCAAAAAACTTGATATTGTTGATGAATTTAACTACTTAGGAATAGTTCTAACAGGAACAGGCAATTTTAATAATACAAAACAGTTTAATGTAGAAAAAGCTACCAAGGCTCTGTACGAAGTGTTAAGACTAGGTCGACTACATAATCTTTCTATATGTAGTCAGCTGGATTTATTTGATAAAATGGTAAAGCCAATGCTACTGTACGGTTGTGAAGTATGGGGTATTGGCAATAACGACATGATTGAAAGGGTACATCTAAAATTTTGTAAATTGTTATTAAGTCTGAAAACATCTACATCCTCTTATATGATTTATGGGGAGCTTGGGAGATATCCTATAGACTTGGACATAAAAACTAGATTGATTTCATTTTGGGGGAAATTAAACTCTGGTAAAGAGACAAAACTATCATATATTTTATATAAATTGTGTTATCACATGTCTATTAATGACGATGTGAATTTTTCATGGTTAAACAGAATAAAGACTATTCTGAACGAATGTGGTATCCCAAATGTATGGGAAACGCAATCTTTTATAAATTGTAAGTGGTTAGTTTCATTCATCAAACTTAGACTTAAAGATCAGTATGTACAAGTCTGGCATTCTTTACTTGAAAACTCGCCAAAAGCAATAAATTACAAACTTTTAAAAGATTTTTTTGGAAAAGAAGGTTATTTTGAAATTCTTGGGAACAAATTGTCTATTGATTTGTGTAGATTTAGGACCACAAATCACAAGCTCCCTATTGAACAGGGTAGATGGAACAATATAGCTAGAAACAATAGAATTTGTCTTCTATGTAATAAAAATGATATTGGTGATGAAATGCATTATATATTAGAATGTAAATTCTTTGAAGAAAACAGGAAACATTGTCTGTCAAATTATTATTTAAAAAATGCAAATATTGTCAAATACAATCAGATTATGTCTTCAAAAAACAAATCAGAATTGATTAAACTATGTAAATTCATAAAGATTATTAACACAGGTGTATGTGCTCCTGGCTGAAATGGACTTCATATATTGTATTAGCAACTATTTTGTTTGTTCTGTCTTCTTGTAAATATTGTACATAATTCATTTGTCTTCTCTATACCTATGTAATATGGTTTATTGAGAATAAAGATATACGAAAAAAAAAATAAAAAAAATAATTAATTACTGACATGCTAATAAATTACAGGAGATTAACAGATTAAATTAGCGTGACCTTTTTAAAAAGTTAGAATATTAAGTTTTCATTTCAATATCAATTGAACTTTTTATATCAATTTGAGATATAATATTTTTTTATCTGTTATTTACATTTGTATCTGATAAACTTGACCATCTTCTTATTATTAGTCGGACCGTACGCCTACGGTCCGACCGTATGCGTATTTTGAAAAAGTACGCATACGGTCCAGACAGTAAGCGTACGGTCCAAATACTCATACGGTCTGGAACATATATAAAAGAGGGACGAAAGATACCAAAGGGACAGTCAAACTCATAAATCTAAAACAAACTGACAACGCCATGGCTAAAAATAAAAAAGACAAACAGAAAAACAATAGTACACACGACACAACATAGAAAACTAAAGAATAAACAACACGAACCCCACCAAAAACTAGGGGTGATCTCAGGTGCTCCGGAAGGGTAAGCAGATCCTGCTCCACATGTGGCACCCGTCGTGTTGCTTAAGTGATTACAAATCCGGTAAATAGTCTAATTCGGTAGGTCATATTCATGAAAGGGAAGGGGATTGTAGTTACGACGTAAGGAACATATCCGATATCATTTGTGAAACGGTTATTCCATAACGGTCAACCAACTCGTGATGGCGTCCGTAAAATTTACGAAGGGATGATTTCAACTTCACCATTTGGAACTCTGGGTTTAATAGCTTCCTTGTGAGCAGCAAACCTCTATCAAGAAAATCATGATAGGAAATGCAAGCACGGGAATATCGTATCAATTGGGAGATATATACGCCGTATGCAGGTGCTGCTGGAATGTTGCTACTTAGAAATGGAAAGTTCACAATTGGAAAGCTGAAATCATCTCTTTTGTCGTAAAGTTTTGTTTTCAACCGACCCTCATTGTCAATTTCTAGATGTAAGTCAAGATATGAAGCCGACTTAACTGTATCTGTAGTATCCTTTATCTCTAGTTCGATTGGATAGATGCGTTCCACATAGTCACCAAATTTTGAATTGTTTAGTGAAAGAACATCATCTATATAGCGGAAAGTAGAGTTAAAGGATATTGCTAACTTCTTATCTTTCTTCCTAAGAAGTTCCTGCATGAAGTCAGCCTCATAATAATAAAGAAACAAGTCGGCGAGTAGAGGGGCACAGTTTGTTCCCATTGGAATGCCGACAGTCTGTTGAAAAACACGTCCTCCGAACGTAACAAATATGTTGTCAATCAAGAAATCAAGCATCTTGATAATATCAGTTTCAGAGAATTTTTTGTTTGAATCAGAGTGATTCTTTACAAAGTAGGATTTATCCCTCCCTAAGACAAGATACTTGTATCTACGTTGGCCATTCTTTTTTATGAAGCAAAGTAATATCAACTCTTTCAATTTGTCTTTTAGTTTGGAATGTGGAATACTTGTGTACAGGGTAGAAAAGTCAAATGTTTTAATACTGTTACAAGATGAAAGAGAGTTAGATTGTATGTACTCTAAAAGATCTTTTGAATTTTTAAGTATCCACATCTGATTCACGCCACCTCTAGAATAGGCAGTTTCACAATAACTTTGAAGCCCGTCTTTGATTGCTGATAAAATAGATGTTAATAATTTAGAAAGAGGTTTCGTGGAGCACTTGGAAGACCCAGCAATATACCGTTGTTTGTAAGGACACTTATGTAGTTTAGGTATCCAATACAGTGATGGAAGATCCAGTTCTTCATCTTTGGTTGAAATTCCAAAGGAACATAGAACAGACCTATGATTATCCAGGATTTCCTCTTTGGTAAGTGTCGTGAGGGTATATGTTGAGTTACCAAGTGAATTGTCAATACCTAATTCGTTTATCAAGCAGTTGATGTAGTGACTTTTACACACAAAAACGATGTTATTTGGGGCTTTATCTGCAGGGACAACAACATATTTGTCATGGAGGTCGGATAGGTGTTTTGCAACATTTGGGTCTTTAAAGATTGACGTAGCATGGTTATTGATGGACCCATTCAGTTTCTTAATTCTGATTTGTATCAACGACCTCACTGCCTTAATCCATTCGGAAAGAGTGTCTACGTCTTCCTTCTCGCGCTTAGCCCATTGCCTGGCATAATCCTCGACTGAATCCATCAAAATTTTAAAGTTGTATTTCCAATTGATGGATTTAGGCTCACGATATTTGGGACCTTTCGATAACACATTTCGTAGAGAAGTGTTATTAACAATGTTAAGGTCACCGGTAATAACGTGGCCAGCAGGATTATATGTGAATTTGGAACTAGCACAAGTGCAATCAGGAGGTTTAGACTTGAAGTCGTCAATATCGAGATCCTGCAAAACGCGTTTGTAATTGAAAATTTTAGTTGCAATAGGTTTGGTATAGGTATACGAAATTATTGGTACAGACTGGTCTTTGAAATAAGGAGGTATTTTCGATTGCACTAATTTATGATGAAGGATGTTGCCTAGGTTGACGCCATCGAGACCTTTGTTGGCAAAGGAAAGATTAAGAAAAGATCTTTTCTCTTTTTCATCTTTTCCAATGCGAACTGGCTTGAAAAGTCTGTGACTTGCAATATCCGAAATTATAGCTTCAAGTTTGTATTGGTTTGAATGAGGGTTTGTAACAGTGGATTCCAAACATAAATTGAACAGAGAATGAAGTTTCGAAAGGGGTAATGAATAAAGTTTCGTGCGAATGTGATGAATACCTAACGGCTTTTGTATGAATGGCAGCAAGTCATTAATAGAGACATCATGCAGAGAAGGTGATGTATAATGACGATGACCATGACTGCGTCTACGTCGAGGAGTCGAGTTGAAAATATTCATCACATTCACAGTGCGAATCCAGTCAGTTCATTTTCACTGTTGTATGCGAGTATGTTCATTGTAGAATAAAGGATCATGGGAAAACTTTATTTGTTTACGTTTTTAAAATACCAAAATATTTGATTTGAAACTAAATTTTAACATATTTTCATTATGATGTGTCTTTTTAATGTAAAATAACAGTATTAAAGTTCAAATATGCGTTATAAAAGCAACATAACATAGAATATCAGTTATTAAAAGCGATCCATTTTCACTTTAGATGCGATGAATTATCACTGTATGGCATTCATTTCTGATGAAGAATTTTCGAAAATGCGATGAATTTTTATTGTAGATTAATATTATAATTAGACTTGCAGCAAATGAAAAACTTATTTGATTACTTTGATATTTATATCTATTTACAACTTGTATATGTCTATAGAAACTGGCTGGCCATTTATACGTTTTCCCACAGTATTGACATGTGTGAACTGTAAACTGAAATGTTTCCCCGCAATGTTTTTTTTTTTTCCGGTTCGTATATTGCTATGATGTCGTTATTGTCTGCGTCGTCCGAAGACCCATTTGGTTTCCGGACAACTTTTGTTTAAGTGAATGGATCTATATAAATTTTAAAGATGGTTCAATACCACAAAAGGAAGGTTGGGATAATGTTGGTGATGATGGTTCCAACCGTTTACGAAAAAAGTGCATAAAAGAAACATGTTTTTAGTTTCAGGATAATTACTTGTGTATAAGAATTTTGATTGTTCTGAAATTGTACCCCAATGTTCAATACCACAAGTAGAATGTTAGGTTTAATTTTAGGGTTTAGTACTAACAGTTTAGGAATGAAGGAACAAAAAGGGACAAAAACAATCATATTTGTAGTTTCCGGATAATTACTTGTATGTACAAATGTACGTTTTTGGATCTTTTTCGCATTATCACAAAGGGAAGACTGGGATTTTGTTCGGGGATAATTGCCCAAAACATGCAGAAATTAGGGACAAAAGAAATGGCAAAACAAACATGTTTCTAGTTTCCAGACAATATCTTGTGTTCAAGTGTATGGACCTCTCTAAAATTGTTCATTACCAGAAAGGAAAGACTGGGATTTCAGTTGGTTTGAAGGTTATTTATCCTAAAAGGAAAACAAAATGTTATGGGCGGGAAGAAACCTTCAGTTGCACAGTATTGCGCATACGATTTAAGATCTTCGACCAAATTAACCTTGTGTCAGAAACCTATATATATATAACGTCATAATTTTGATCACAATCCAAATTCAGATAGTATCAAGCTTTAATATTATGTCCAAATTTGCCCCAACTGTTCAGAGTTTGATCTCTGCGGTCAGCGAAGCATTTTTAATGTTTTACTATAAAAAGAGCAATGTGATTAAAAGTTCCTGTTGATTTCTTCATATGGTAAGCTATGCCAGCATAGGCGTATCCAGGGGGGCCTTTGAAAAAATTGGTTGATTATATAGGGAATCACTGAGGCATGACTTGAGCCCCTCCCCCCCTTTTTAGGTCAGCCATCGGGCCCGCCTTACAAACAGTTCTGGATCCCCCACTGCCCAGTTCTGCTTTTGATGTGTTTGGAACAATGAGTACAAATCAGGCTTTCTCCATGCTATCAGTTATTATATAAAAAAGAAGATGTGGTATGATTACCAATGAGACAGCTATCCACAAAATACCAAAATGACTAGGACATTAACAACTATAGGTCACCGTACGGCCTTCAACAACGAGCAAAGTCCATACCGCATACTCAGCTATAAAAGGCCCCGATAAGACAATGTAAAACAATTCAAACGAGAAAACTTACGGCCTTATTTATGTAAAAAAATGAACGAAAAACAAATATGTAACACATAAACAAACGACAACCACTGAATTACAGGCTCCTGACTTGGGACAGGCACATACATAAATAATGTGGCGGGGTTAAACATGTTAGCGGGATTCCAACCCTAACCTAACCTGGGACAGTGGTATAGCAGTACAACATAAGAACGAACTATAAAAATCAGTTGAAAAAGGCTTAACTCATCAGATGGACAAAAATACAAGTGGACGTGGCCCGTTACTTATACATCCCGACACAAAAATACACAATGAAAAGATCTGAGAGTTCTCGCAGTTATCTGACAGCTAGTTCAAAACCACTAACAATATCGTGTATCGTGTTTCTTGTGGTTAGTACTTCGCTTTAGGGTTAGTAATGAAAGGCGTTGTGTTCATATCAAATTGTATTCAAGTTATGTTCAAGGCAACGTTACGTAAACAATAGGCAACGTAAACAATAGGTAACGTTAGTGACGTTAGTTACTTAGTAAATGTACAGCGGCTAATACTTGACAAACAACTAATAAAAAAATCATGCATCTAAGACTAAATTATCGATCCGTACACATCCAATGGATTTAGTGTAAAGACGTCATAAACAGCCAGAGAAGTCTTAAAATTTTGATTCACACTGGTCACATTTGTGTAACCCATTAGTGTAGATCTTCTTATGCCTGGGAAAACTAACTACCCATTTTGTCTTGAAAGGACAATATGTGCATTGGTATGAAGACCCCTACTTAACTTTAGTTTTTTTTTCTGTGATTCATCTTCACTTGCCTCCCCTATTGTTGAGCCCCCAAATGCTTCAACATCCATATTCTGAAGGAAAGATAGTTTTTAGCTCGATTGTTGCTTGCATGTTCTTTACTGTATAAAATGAAACGACAATGTGACATATAATTATCCAAAGTCATTAAAGCTTGAAATGCAAGTCAAGTTGTGTAGGGCATTTATTTGTCAAAAAACGTATACTGATAAAGTTGCATTGGAACATGATGTACGTGTTGTAGATCACACTTGATACTACTGCAAAGGTCGAGCAAAGGTCGAACCCTGAACAGTTTGGGGTAAGCATGTACACAACATTCAAGCTAGACTTCATTTTTGATGAAATAAAAAAATGTTGAATTTCGGACCATTTCGATAACTTGGCCCAAAACACCAAAATCGCAAATTTAAAAACACGGTAAGATTCAGCATTCCAACGTACCCCAAATATTCAACTGTTGTTGAAATCCAAAAGAATTTATTTGATGACAGTTTGGACCCCACAAACTTGTTAAATAGGCCAAAAATTGAAAAAAATAATAATAAACACAATCATGTATGGATTCAGCCTACCAAAGAACCTCAAATTTTATTTTGGACCCTGTGGGCCAATTTGAAACCGGACCTAAAATAAAAAAAATCTTACTTCAAAACCTCATTGAAATTGGTCGAGAAGTGATTTATAAAAAAATATTAGAAAGTATTGTTGTTTTTATCCCATTCTATTTCGATAGACATGCGAGAGGTACATATTCAGTGATGAAGTTTCAATGCATTGGATAAATATAACTACACTTTAAATAAAGATTCTGATGAATTATAAAAAAATCTATGACATGCTTCTTCTGATTGGCAAATAGACCCATACTCGAAATCCAATGATAACATGTGTTTGCACATGCGTATAATGACTACTGCAGAAACATGAATTTTCTCAAATTGGAATGCATTTGAAAATATTTTTCATTGATCTAAAAACACTTTCAACTCTGAAATGATCCACATATTGTTATATTATGACAACGATGTGTTTGATTTGAAATAAATATTAATTCTATTGAATTTATTGGAGTGTTCAATCAAACTTTCATCTCAAAGTCAGCACTATCAAATCCTTTTCTTTCTTTAATTATTGTTTGTGCAAGTCGACTGAATTTGGAATTTAATGCATAAAAATTAATAAAATTCATATAGTGAAAATGCACCGCATATACAATACTAATGAATCGCTCTACCTCTATTCTAGAGGTGGCGTGAATCAGATGTGGATACTTAAAAATTCCAAAAATTGTTAATAACACTTCTCTACGAAATGTGTTATCGAAAGGTCCGAAATATCGTGAGCCTAAATCCATCAATTGGAAATACAACTTTAAAATTTTGATGGACTCAGTCGAGGATTATGCCAGGCAATGGGCTAAACGTGAAAAGGAAGACGTAGACACTCTATCCGAATGGATTAAGGCAGTGAGGTCGTTAATACAAATCAGAATCAAGAAACTGAATGGGTCCATCAATGCCCATGCTACGTCAATCTTTAAAGACCCAAATGTTGCTAAACACTTATCCGACCTCAATGATAAATATGTTGTTGTCCCCGCAGACAAAGCCCCAAATAACATCGTTTTTGTCTGTAAAAGTCACTACATTAATTGCTTGATAAACGAATTAGGTATAGACAATTCACTTGGAAACTCAACATATACCCTCACGACACTTACCAAAGAGGAAATCCTGGATAATCATAGGTCTGTTCTTTGTTCCTTTGGTATTTCAACCAAAGATGAAGAACTGGATCTTCCATCACTGTATTGGATACCTAAACTACATAAGTGTCCTTACAAACAACGGTATATTGCTGGGTCTTCCAAGTGCTCCACGAAACCACTTTCTGAATTATTAACATCTATTTTACCAGCAATCAAAGACGGGCTTCAAAGTTATTGTGAAACTGCCTATTCTAGAGGTGGCGTGAATCAGATGTGGATTCTTAAAAATTCCAAAAATCTTTTAGAGTACATACAATCTAACTCTCTTTCATCTTGTAACAGTATTAAAACATTTGACTTTTCTACTCTTTATACAAGTATTCCACATTCCAAACTAAAAGACAAATTGAAAGAGTTGGTATTACTTTGCTTTATAAAAAAGAATGGCCAACGTAGATACAAGTATCTTGTCTTAGGGAGGGATAAATCATACTTTGTAAAGAATCACTCTGATTCAAACAAAAAATTATCTGAAACCGATATTATCAAGATGCTTGATTTCTTGATTGACAACATATTTGTAACGTTCGGAGGACGTGTTTTTCAACAGACTGTCGGCATCCCAATGGGAACAAACTGTGCCCCTCTACTTGCCGACTTGTTTCTTTATTATTATGAGGCTGACTTCATGCAGGAACTTCTTAGGAAGAAAGATAAGAAGTTAGCAATATCCTTTAACTCTACTTTCCGCTATATAGATGACGTTCTTTCACTAAACAATTCAAAATTTGGTGACTATGTGGAACGCATCTATCCCATCGAATTGGAGATAAAGGATACTACAGATACAGTTAAGTCGGCTTCATATCTTGACTTACATCTAGAAATTGACAATGAGGGTCGGTTGAAAACAAAACTTTACGACAAAAGAGATGATTTCAGCTTTCCAATTGTGAACTTTCCATTTTTAAGTAGCAACATTCCAGCAGCACCTGCATACGGGGTATATATCTCCCAATTGATACGATATTCCCGTGCTTGCGTTTCCTATCATGATTTTCTTGATAGAGGGTTACTGCTCACAAGGAAGCTATTAAACCAAGAGTTCCAAATGGTGAAGTTGAAATCATCCCTTCGTAAATTTTACGGACGCCATCACGAGTTGGTTGACCGTTATGGAATAACCGTTTCACAAATGATATCGGATATGTTCCTTACGTCGTAACTACAATCCCCTTCCCTTTCATGAATGTGACCTACCGAATTAAACTATTTAACGGATTTGTAATCACATAAGCAACACGACAGGTGCCACATGTGGAGCAGGACCTGCTTACCCTTCCGGAGCACCTGAGATCACCCCTAGTTTTTGGTGGGGTTCGTGTTGTTTATTCTTTAGTTTTTTATGTTGTGTCATGTGTACTATTGTTTTTCTGTTTGTCTTTTTCATTTTTAGCCATAGCGTTGTCAGTTTGTTTTAGATTTATGAGTTTGACTGTCCCTTTGGTATCTTTCGTCCCTCTTTTAAAATGAAAGTAAAGTATCATTATTCAACAGTAAACATGACTCACATAAAGATAGTTTTTACCATTATAGTGGAGTTCAATAAAATATGGGCAAACTGAATAACAAAAGCTATTCTACGTTATACAACATTAATAATTGTGTTGTAATGAATAGTTTTTTGCATTTTGCAACTACATCTTTCCTGCTAGTGTTTAATCACCTGCACGATTTGTGTACCCAAGGCAGGTGACGGAAGTCAAATTAGGAGCGCTGTAATTGGATGTAAGGGTACAATATATTTTTTATTTATCTATGAATAACTGCAGTGTGTATATTTACAATACAAATTTTGAAACCCATTGAAATATTTTCTAGAGAATTATTCGAAAAGACTTCCAAAGTTTCATAAATTTGGTGCAAAATGACGGTGGGCATGGATACAATAAACAAGCTCCGTTGGAAGTTGGTCATGATACTATTTGGCTTTGATTTTTAAAACAGAATAATAAAGTACTAACACAACATATAACTGTTTTATCCAGGTTTTTATCTTAAAAGTGGTAAATTTAGAAAATGTTAATATAGTCGCCTATGGCAAAATAAATATTACCGTTGTTTTCCCTGAAAGATACCATACATACTGCAATACTGGTATGTACACAAAACCCGCCAATGACGAAGGACGGGTTATAGTAGATAATAAAGTATATTATACTAATTTCAAATTTCAAGAGTACAGATTTCAAAATGGACTAACATACATGTATTCTAATTTCCATCGATATGGAGTGTTCATCTAGAAATAGACTAATATTCATGATTTTTTCATTAGTTGTTAGTGGCTTTGAACTAGCTGTCACTCAGTAACTGCAAGTACTCACAGATCTGTACTTAGTGTAATTTTGTTGATAGGATATATAAGTACCCGGCTTGAATTGTTTTGCTTTTGTCATTTCTGGGCCTTTTATAGTTGACTATGCAGTATTGTCTTTGCTCATTGTCAAAGGCCGTACGATGACCTATATACAGACACGGAAAACCTCCAGCAAGGGCAATTTGGAATTGAAATTTCAATATGTTAGGTGGAACTTCGAATGGATTTCTTCTCGTTTCTAATGCTTGACATGAATAGATTGATTTAGAAAATATTGCTTACGTCCCAGGGACGATTTTGCCATGAACAATTGTGTATTTCACCACAGACAATTACCTTTATATTTATTATTTGACACCGTCATAAAGATGCATCATCCTAATTTCTATATCACACAGACTTGAATACATGTAAAGAATGTTTTACAGTTATCATACTATTTGCATATGAATTACGCACGCACGTGAATTGAGAGATCCAGAATAAGTTACAGCGTCGAAGTCTATTTCTATAATTGGTGGATGTGATTATTTGTAGATATACAGTATACATGTACTAGTTTTATACATAAAAATTATCCTTAGAATCAATCCAAGTTAACTTGTACTAGTATATGTGTTTCTTTTACGAATATAGATCCTTTTAATTAAAGTGTATTGTTTCTTTTTTGTTTATGGTGGGAATGAAAAGAAAGGAAAGAATACATTTTTGGACGTTGTATTTTAATTATTTTGATATGGAAAGAGTAATTAGGACATGTGCAAAAGCGTCATATTTACAGTTTTCGGAACATCTCTCGACCTGTCAATAAGGGTGTGGTTGTGTATTGGCTAAATTCGTAAGACGATTAGTTTAATCTTTCTGAATTTTGGATATATTTTGGACTAGTACTGCACTTAAAGGGAAATCACACTATTTATACTACTAATAATAATTCATTGAAATTTTGCATGTAGACAGATCATACTTATTACAATATTTTAGGCGGAAAAAAATTTGGGGTCACCGATGTTATTTTCGAGATATGACGTCATCAAAACTTAAAGAATCGCTTTATACCAAAATATAGAAATAGCGCTCTAAATTGCTTTAAAATGGCAAAATTATTGAAAAACGATTTTAAACTGGAATATCAAATACAGTCAAATGTTATTTGTACCTTAAAGTTAAACACATTAGTAGTCAACCTCATACGTATAGACCACTTTTTCCCGCGTTTTTTTTCTTTTTTATAGATTACGTAATAATGCATATACCTGTTATTGTGTAATAATACATATTGCTAATTACTTATTGTGTAATAATGCATATTGCATTAATTGCGTAATATTGATAATTGACTTATTGCATAATAATGCATATTATAAGTTTTATGTAATACTATGTTTTTTTAGTAGGATAAATATGTAATATATGCATGGTGAGTAATTAGGCTTATTAGTACCTTATGTATGCCTTTTTTCACTTGACCTTTGCGCGTGTTTGTTTAAAGATAATTATCATGAATTAAATATTTAAATGATTTTGAAAGAAGAATATCATACTTAAAAGAAAATAAAAACATGTTAAGATATAATGATCTGTTGAATTAGGTTTAATAATTATCTTTTAATTCAATGTTTTTCGTTGTAGCTTGACGATAAAGGTTTAAATGATTTGTTTCACAGTTGATTATGAAAACATCTGTCCTTGCAGCTTCCAACACGATTGTATTGTGTATTGAGGTCATCTGGTCTGAAGCTTTGTAGCTGACAAGACAAATAGCAGTATATATATAATCAAACTTTGAATATTAGTTGAATATTTATCAAAGCCGATAAATTGATCTTTTAAATTGACTATGTTCATTTAATTTTAATTTTCGTATTTAATTTAATAAATAATTAGATACTTTTTTAAGTTTGAATTATATAGGAATTTTATTTGAACGAATAACCTACCGTTATTCAATTTAGATAATCCTTTTTGATTATTTCTAAACATTATTAAAAACAAAACCTCTTTGTAGTTAACATTTAAAATCTGTCGTATATACTCATAGCAAAATTAAAGTAGATATTTTCCCACAACTGCAGCTATTTAAGACAGATGTCCTTAATCACCCATATAACTAGCGGGTCATGCCATGATTAACATCAATTGTCATGATTTAAAATTGAGTGGTTCCTATGAATAAAAGCCAATGAACAGATGATTATCTCTTTAGCCACTTAATTATGTCTAGTTAAGTACACCAGCTGCATTTGTTATTAATTTACCAGTTTGAAAACAAAATATTTCAAGCATACTTGACTTCGTATTGCTAAATTGTTTGAATTCCTATTGCTAAATTATTTGAATTCTCATTGCAACATTATTTGAATTCTCATTGCAACATTATTTGAATTCTCATTGCAACATTATTTGAATTCTTCTGCGAGATTATTTGAATTCCTTAGAATCAATATAAATGCGCATGCCTCCTTATTTTTGCGCCACATTTAAACGTGTAATAAACGACGACATACACGGGGAATTGATGTATGGGATAACTTGGACAATTTATTGCTTAAGGTAAGATTTATTATATAAATTGTTTGACATATCAAATATTTCAAATACAAAGACAACAAAACCTTTTCGAGAAAAACATATTTTATTAAACTAGTAATACAGTATTTACAAGTCTTGTAAATCGCGTGTGTTAACCCATGATAAAAATATCTCTGGCCAATAAAGCCATTTCACAAAATATTGTTTGTTAGGGCCCTTTCCTCTGGTTTTCACAATTTTTTCGATTTTCCATAAATCATCATCTTTCGTGGTAACCTTCTGGACTTCACTCTGGTAAAAGGTCCCAACTATTTCTTTTCCGTTGTAATCCTGGAGACGATAGATTGCAGCATTGTTTCTCCAAAATCTACCAGATATTGTAAATATCTCCCCGGTCCATTTTTCTTCATATTCACGAGTAAAAACATTTTTAAGATATGTTATTCTAACACGAGTTCCTATTGAAAATCTAAATCTCAAATGTTTTGGCATTTTCTTTGATGGTTTCCGTGCAAAGTATGTAGCTAGATGTACGCTTTCTTCATTCTGTTTAGACACCTCATTCGGTTGCATATCTATGGTTCTATGTACAGTGTTATTATAACCTTCAGCATAATCTTGCAATTTATCTATGTATTTGTAAGATTGTTTATAGGCAAAGTAACGATATATCCTGGTCTTAATGGTTTTTATTGCTCTTTCTGAAATAGCTGCTTTCACCTCGTTTAAGGCATAGAAATGATTAATTCCCTCGGTTTGAAAAACACGTTGTACATTTCTTGATCTGAACTCTTGGCCTTTATCGGTTCTTATTCGGTTTGGTTTACGACCCTCCTTAAAAATGTCTTTAAATGCCGAAGCAACGGATTCGCCCTGTTTGTTTTTCAATTTTCGCAGCCATATGTATTTGGAAAAAGCATCAATTACGACCAAAACGTAAGAGTAATCGTCGTTATATTTTTTAAATTTCACCATATCCATGAGATCTGCAGACCACTGGTCGTCTATACCGGCGACATTTATATGAGTTCGATTTTTAGGTCGTCGAACACCTCTCTGCATTGAATAAGACTCTTGGTTCTGTAACCATTTTCTTATCTTATATTTACTGAGTTTGTATTTTCCATCTCGCTTTACAAATGCGTATAGTTTATCCGGTCCAGCAAAACTAGCGGCATTTGATGGCTCATAATAAATCTTCTGTAAATACTTTTCCCACGACGCCATGTGCACTGGTTGAATGTCGGAAGTAAAATGAAACATAATTTGAGTTTTCATATTATAATCCTCCTCCTCCTCCTCCTCCTCCTCCTCCTCCTCCTCCTCCTCCTCCTCCTCCTCCTCCTCCTCCTCCTCCTCATAAAAAACGAGAGAACGAAATGATTAACACTAATAGTTCTAATCCTCCTCTTCTTCCTCCTCCTCCTCCTCCTCCTCCTAAAAAACGAGAGAACGAAATGATTAACACTAATAGTTCTAATCCTCCTTTTCTTCCTCCTCCTCATCATCAACGTCCTCATCTCCCTCCTCCTCCTCTTGATCATCATCATCACCACCCTCCTCATCTCCCTCCTCCTCTTCGTCATCATCATCACCCTCCTCCTCTTCTCCGTTTTCTTCCTCCTCAATGACTTCATCAAGATAATTATCAAGTTCATTTTTGTATTTTCTTATCGCCATTTTTATTGCTTTCTTATATTCAGTTCCTTCTTGAACCAGTTTTTCAATGAATTTTACTACCTTTAAATGCAGTCTACCAAATCTAAGTTGTAAAATATAATGTACCAATTTTGCATATTTCCACATAAACTTGTCAAGTTCATCATCTCGAAGTTTTCGGTTAGCTTTGTGTTTTGCCTCAGTTTCACTCATTCCGTTTTTCAAGTACTTGTCAACTTTCTCTTCCCAAATGTCGTCTGTCTCGTCTCTTGCATATTTAGCTAATTTCTTAAAAACATCGTCTTCCCCGTCTTCAATCTGTATTTCTTTTTTGAATTTCTTTGAAGGAATATCCTCATATTCCTCGTTGAATTTACGCTTCAAATCGTTATTTTCTGGACACCATGTCTTAACATGCCTCATTAAATCAGATACGTTTTCGAACATCAATCCACATTCATCACATGAAGGCATTTTTTCTTCTTTAGTTTCAAACAGTTCTGAATAGTCTCCTAAAAGCGACTGCTCTCTTGTTCTTCTTACTTCAAACTGGTCAATATTTTTACCTTCATCGTTTTTATACTGCGCCATACCGCCACCAATCATGACATCCGAACTGTCTACCTTTTGGTTTTGTTCATTAAATATATCAATTTTTAATCTCTCTTCTTCTAATGTGTTCTGCTTGAGGTCAATAAACAGGTAGCCGTATGGTCTTTTAACTCCTTCTATATATTTGTTCATGAATCGTTTTGAATTGTTTGGATACATCTGTCTAGCAAATACAGCAGGTGTTACTTGATCACGTGGATTTTTGAAGAGAACTATGTACTGACTATTAATGCTCATCGTTCTATTTTCCTTTCCTTTCGAAAAAGCATTTTGCATAATACACGCTACACTCAAGTTACGGTGATGACTTCCCTCGATAAATAATTCGCACACATCTTTACTATTTGTTGCGTCTTTCATGAGATCATCTATTACGACAAGACTAGGGTATTTAGGGTCTATAAATGAATCGTTGTTTAGGTCATCGGGAATCCCCTGAACGAAAATAATGTTCTTTACCGTCTGTTGCATTTCAGTAAATAATGGCTGCCATCGTTTATAACACCATATTATCCTCTCTGGTGTTGGTTTTATCATTCTCCTTGCTCTCTCTAAAAGCGTTTTCATCCAAAATGTTTTCCCTGAGCCTGTAGGTCCGGCCAACATCATGGTAAATGGGTGACATAAAATGACATTGTCAACAAGTGTCAATGTTGACGGAGAGAGCATTTCTGTATTTGAATGTTCCTTCTGTTCAAGGTATGGTTGATTCTTCCCATGGTTATTATTTATATGTCTTTGCATATTGTCCTTTCTGGAAAAGGATATTAAACAAGAAGGACACTGGTACATCTTTCCACTTTGAAATCAAATATTCATATGACAGTTTTTATCAAGACATATTTGTTTTATAGATCTGTGTATTCATTTCATTTATATTCCTTTAATCTACAGGAAATCATCATTTAAGAATGGATCGTCAATCAGGGAAGATGTCACAAAAGTATGAATGTTTGCATTGTGGGGCAGTCTTTTCCAAGCGGAGTTTTTTAGAGGAGCACAAAAGAATACTTGGGCATAGAGACTTATTTTCCTGTGATGTTTGTCATAAGAATTTTTACAGAAAAGATAACTTGGACACTCATAAAAAGAAACACGACAAAATCAACAATATATGCTATCAACACTATTCTGAACCCGAATCTCTAGAGTTACATCATATACATACCCATCATGGTCAGACTGGAAGAGGTCAAAAGCGAAAGGGACAAGAAAATTATGGACCCCCTGTGAAAAGAAAATTAACAACCTTCGACAATCCTGAAGATATGTATACAATTATGGTCGTAGGGGAGCATAGAATGCCAAAATTTAACACAACGTCAACACGGTACAAAGTTACCTTTAAAGATTTGGATATCAGAGGGATTCCTAATATTTTAAAGAGTTTAAAAGTGCTTTTCAACTCCATTATAAGGAACATAACAGAGTTTATGGATCAATCTGATCTCGTTCGACTGTCAGTTCAATGTCCAGAACTGGACTTTCCAATCTCTTTGCCGTTTATGAAATTATCTCAACTGCATACCGAACGCCTACTCTCAGAAATAGAAAGGGTTCTTCAATCATACGAACAATTTGTTCTTGACGAAACACTTGAAATTGAACTGATTCATGTAAGTCTCCCATCTGGTGGTATTGGAAAGCGTTGTAAATATGTAGACTTGGAAAAGACATTAAATGAAAAAAGATGTTTCCTCCAAATTCAAAACAAAGATGATTTATGTTGTGCCAGAGCGATAATGACAGCCAAAGCCAGATTAGATGGCCATGAAAAATGGAATTCAATCCGACAGGGCAGAAATATACAAGGGGAACTAGCCAGAAAGTTGCACAATAAAGCTGGTGTTCCATTTCGCAGATGTGGGATAGAGGAGATCAAGTCTTTCCAAAGAATATTAGATGGCTACCAAATACATGTAGTCTCTAAAGAGCATTTCAATGCCATTATATACGAAGGACCAACTGCAGAAAAGAAAATTTACCTGTACCTCCACGATCATCATTATGACGTTATAACAGCAATGCCTGCTTTTCTCAGTCGGAATTATTTTTGCACAAAATGTAACAAGGGGTACGATCATAAAGTAGATCACTCCTGTAACAATGTCTGTCACCAATGTTACAAAACCCACGAGTCTGGTGATGAAGATTGGATATACTGTAATGATTGTAACAGATACTTTAAAAGTGCTAAATGTTATGAAATGCACAAGCAGGAAACTTCAACAGGGAAATCAACCTGTTACACTAACTTCAGATGTAGAAAGTGTAATCAGTCTGTATATACAAAGCTACATAAAACAGCCCATAAATGCGGTGAACATTATTGCAAGACATGTAAAGATTATGTCCCGGAAGAACACAAATGTTACATGTTACCTGCATGTCCTGACAATATAGATACGTTGAAGCATGACGTCAAACCTGGGGAAAATGCTAAACAACTAAAGAAGAAACACACAAAAACTTTTATATTTTTTGACTTTGAATGTACACAAAACAAAGTCTTACAGTGCGACATGGGGTTCGAAAAAAACATCGAAGGGCGTAAATGTAAACATTGCAAGCAGTCTTGGTGTGGAACTAGACAGCACATACCAAATCTATGTATTGCTCACAAGATATGCGAATTGTGCAAAGACTCGAAGGTTGACAAGACCAGTTATTGCGATTCATGTGGAAAACATGAACATATATTTAGTGGAGAATCATCAAGAGACGACTTTTGCCGCTGGTTGTTTACGGAAAAAAATGCCGGATCAAAAGTACTGTGTCACAACTTTAAAGGTTATGATAGTTATCCTATCTTGCAATATCTTTACAAAAATGCTATATTGCCAGAGGTAATTGTTACAGGGTCCAAGTTTATGTCAATCGACGTTCCCCAGTGCAATATTAGATTTATTGATTCGATTAATTTTCTACCAATGGCATTAGATAAATTTCCTAAAACATTTGGTTTAAAGGAAATGGTTAAAGGTTACTTCCCACACTTGTTCAATACTCAAGAAAATCAGCACACAGATTTACCAAATCTTCCTGATTTGAAGTTCTACAATCCAGATGGAATGACAAGGGACAAAAGATCCACGTTTATGCAGTGGTATGGAGAGCACAAGTACGATCATTTTAACCTCCAGGAAGAGCTGTTGAAATATTGTAGATCTGATGTCGATATTTTACGAAAAGGTTGTTTAGAGTTCAGAAAAATGTTTATGGATATAACAACGAAAGGCGATTTAGATGGAATTGACCCTTTCGAAAGCTGCATCACGATAGCATCAGCGTGTAACCTGGTTTTTAGAAGAAATTTCTTGGAGCATCAAAGTATCGGTATCATACCAGCTAATGGATACAGATGTGAACATAAGCAGTCCATCAAAGCTTTGAAATGGTTAAAATATCTGTCAGAAAAAGACACTATCGACATTATGCATGCAGGAAACGGAAGCGAGAAACAAATTGGTTCGTTTTTAGTAGATGGGTATAGGGAAACAGAAGCAGGTGAACGAGAAGTATACGAATTTCATGGTTGTTTCTGGCATGGTTGCGACAAATGTTTTGGAAGATCTACCATAAATCCGGTAACTGGTTATACCATGGCTGATCTTTTCCAGCGAACAATGGACAAGAGGTCATTTCTTGAAAAAGATGGTTACAAGTATATATCGATTTGGGAATGCCAGTTTGACAATGAATTAAAGAGTAATGTACAGATGAGGAATTTTGTTGAAAATCTGTGCCTTAAAGATCCATTGGAACCTCGGGACGCCTTTTATGGAGGTCGAACTGAGGCATTTACAACCTACAAAGAGGCCAAAGGAGATAAAATTGATTATTATGATGTAACATCATTATACCCGTTTATTAATAAAACGGGGAAAATTCCTTTGGGTCACCCCAAAATAATCACCGAAAATTTTGAGGACATCAATAGATATGAGGGGCTAATCAAATGTAAAATTGTTCCACCCAGAGGATTGTTCCTACCAGTGTTGCCATTAAAATGCAATGGAAAACTTTTGTTTGGGTTGTGTCATACATGTATGAAAAACAACTTTACTGACGAATGTAAGCATACTGATGAGGAAAGAGCAATAGTCGGAACTTGGGTAACTGACGAAATAAAAAAAGCTGTATCAAAAGGATATTTAATAACAGAACTTTATGAAGTGTGGCATTTTGACGAAGTATCACAATACAATCCTGATACCAAAGAAGGTGGAATCTTCACAGAATACGTGAATACATTTTTGAAGATTAAACAAGAGGCAAGTGGTTGGCCCGAGTGGTGTTTGACAGACCAAGATAAACACACATATATAAAGAACTATTTCGAAAAAGAGGGAATCTGGCTGGAAGAGAAAAACATTAAAGAGAATCCAGGTTTACGACAACTTGCCAAATTGATATTAAATAGGTAAGTTATTTTTTTTTTATCATCTTACGAATTTGTAAACTTGAAGTCAGATATACATCAAAACTAAAAATAAATACAGATAACCATGTTTCAAATGTAAAAACATTTTAATGAATATTTGATAACACATTTTTTAAATATTAAATTTGTATTTTAATTCTTTTCTTTTTCAAGCTTCTGGGGTAAATTTGGACAACGTTTGAACCTGCCTAAGACGACATATGTTAAAGATGCAGTAACTTATTTTGACATACTGACGAGCGATGGACAGGAAGTAAAAGATGTTAGCTTTGTATCAGAAGAGATGGTTCGTCTTCAATGGATAAATAACGAAAAATTTGTTGAAGAATCTGGAAAAACGAATGTAGTAATTGCTGCATACACTACGGCTCAAGCTCGACTACAGTTGTACAAATACCTTGAAAACCTTGGTGACCGATCACTGTATTGTGACACTGATTCAATAATATTTTCTTCAAAACCAGGCGATTGGCGACCAATGACTGGAGATTATTTGGGTGATTTGACTGATGAGCTACCAAACAATAACATTGAAGTTTTTGTAAGTGGTGTAAGAACTATGCGTTTAAATTAATAAAACCTGACAAAGCTGGAAACCAAACATGCTGTAAAATACGTGGCATCACATTGAACTATAAAAATTCACTAGAACTGAACTTTGAAATAGTAAAAGAGATGGTAAAAGGTAGAATGAAATCGGTAACAGTTACAGACGAGTACAAAATTCGTAGAAACGTCAAATCCATTGATATCATCTCATGTGTGGAGGAAAAGGACAATAGAATAGTTTTTGATAAAAGAGTGCTCAAGGACAACTACACAACAGTTCCTTATGGAATGTGATGACTGTAGAATGTTCGTTTTAATAAAATAAAAATATATATATTTGCTTGTGTTTTATAAATAAGCCAAAAATGAAAACTATACAGAAACGGTAAAAAAGGAAGAAAAACAGTACAACAAAATAACACAAAGCATCCAACTTATTGTTGCCTGATTATTTAATGACAATTTTTTATTCATATCCATCAATATCAAATTGATAATAATTATCTTACGGTAAACAGACCCAAAGGTCAAGTGAAATTAATAATCAGGTTAATTACTCATATCAAAACATATGTACATGTTGCACCATTTTTGCTAGTTAGCGTTTGCAACACTGATTTGCTTTTTTTTTTTGCCGCTACAGTTGCAAATCATACTTTATTACATAGCACTATTGCGTACATCTCATTATCATGTCTTTATTAGCTACAGAATGCATATATATTACAAATAAATCCTATTAAAAAAACATAGTATTACATAAAACTTATAATATGCATTATTATGCAATAAGTCAATTATCAATATTACGCAATTAATGCAATATGCATTATTACACAATAAGTAATTAGCAATATGTATTATTACACAATAACAGGTATATGCATTATTACGTAATCTATAAAAAAGAAAAAAAACGCGGGGAAAAGTGGTATATACGTATGAGGTTGACTACTCACATTTAATTGTCTCTGTTTCCTTATTTTTGGAGGCCTTTGGCCATTTCCTGCCATTTTTAATTGCTATTTATAATAGATTTTTCTTGAAATAAAAAAAAATCTACTAATGTTTTTCCCTTCAAACTTGTGCATAAGTTGCAGCTTCAGGGAAGATTTTAAAAGCATAAATAAAAAAGGAGGGTCGCCGATGTTTTAAATCCTTTAAAACGGAACTTAATAATCTTATCGTCGAATTTCGGCGGGAACTATAAACTTTTCTGTTAACGTTATAGAACGACGTTGCTGACATAACAGCATTTCTATATGAGTTGAATACTCTTTTACAAGACGGACCCTGGTGTGATGGTTACAGTTTAGCACTCTGAAAGATATGTTACTCTACATAAATACATGTATTTGTGTGTTAAATATTTCTCTTGTCGGTGACTTGTAAAGCCAAATATACAGTGTGGAACTTTTGTTGTTGTAGTCATCAATAGGACCAAAATAACTAGGCAAAATGTTTGATATTCCCATATTGCTATGACGTTTTAATTTGCAAGTCGTACAGTTTGCTGCATGTAGCTACAGTTTAAAGAAATACAGCAACATATATTTTTTGGGTGCTTAAATTATGTAAGCCTTTACAAAGCATTAAAGAAAGATTGAGTATGATTTATTTTATAATACGGTGCTAAATTTTCATTGATTTCGACAGCAAGCTGCAACCGATGTAAAGTTTTGTATGCTTCTTAAATGGCGTTATTCTTAAATAACATTTGATATTTCAACAACTATATAATTACTCTAGAAATCACTCGTGTTCGTGTATTTGTGCTCCACCTCCCCAAAAGATAAAGAAAAAAATAGAGGGAAAGAGAGACGTAAGATACCAAAGAAATATTTTTAGGAAAGATGGATGACACTTGGATAATTTCTGTCGTCACATGCGAAATAAATTAATGTTTCAAACACTTCACACATTAACGACCAGTGGCAAGTTAAATACATATTCAGAACTAGAACATATTGACTTATGAATTTTGACCCTGCTTTCTATAACCCGACAGGCTGAGCCGGATAAATACAAATGTGAAATTAAGTTTTGATGAATTGTTTATACATGTAGTATAGAAGACTATATATAGTAATGACGTTTCATGTGATATGAGAAAACTTACAGTCGACAGAAACTCCTTGTTCTTGTTTACGTCCCTATGCTGGACAGAAAACTACAAGTTATGGAAGCTGAACGCTTACATGCTGTTTCTCTTGGTAACAATATATTGTTATTTTTTTCCTGAAAATATACGCTAAATCAAACATACCGCATCGCGACGATACGCTGCCAACAGCTGGGCTACACTAATGACAGGACGATTGCCCGGATTGTGACAGGATATTCACCGGAACTTTCTTGTTATTTGATAGATTATTTTGATATTTGAATACCTTAGAGATACAAAACTATTTATATGAAAATCTAACAAAAATAGTTTAAAAAAGTATTTTTGAGCAAAAAAAAAAAAATGACCGGATGGATTTCACTCTATGTACGCTTTACGTATATTGAACTGATCGACAAAAAGTGTTAATATCTCTTTTGATTTACAATATTTTTCATACCACTAAGAAATCTGTGAGATTAATAGTTATCTTATATGAAAATTTAACTTAATAATTAAACAAATTGTTTTTTCTACAAAAAAAAAAATGACCGGACGGATTTCATATTCGCCAATTTACGTGTTGATTATATTGAACTGATCGACAAACATTTTTAATATCTCTTTGTTTTTACAATATTGTTTCACACAACTAAGAAATCTGCGAGATCAATAATTTTTTTTTTTATTATATACTTACTTTACAGTAAACTTAAAGGTTTTTTTTTAATACAAAAATGAGTTGAGCGGACGGTAATTCATATCAATAAAACTGAGAATGGAAATAGGGAATGTGCCAAAGAGACAACAACCCTACTATAGAAAAAAACAACAGCAGAAGGTCACCAACAGGTCTTCAATGTAGCGAGAAATTCCCGCACCCGGAGGCGTCCTTCAACTGGCCCCTAAACAAATATATACTAGTTCAGTGATAATGAACACCATACTAATTTCCAAATTGTACACAAGAAACTAAAATTAAAATAATACTAACAAAGGCCAGAGGCTCCTGACTTGGGACAGGCGCAAAAATGCGGCGGGGTTAAACATGTTTGTGAGATCTCAACCCTCCCCCTATACCTCTAGCCAATGTAGAAAAGTAAACGCATAACAATACGCACATTAAAATTCAGTTTAAGAGAAGTCCGAGTCTGATGTCAGAAGATGTAACAAAAAAAAAGTAAAAAAGAAAATAAACAAAATGACAATAATACATAAATAACAACAGACTACTAGCAGTTAACTGACATGCCAGCTCCAGATTTCAATTAAACTGACTGAAAGATTATGATTTCATCATATGAACATCAGGCACAATCCTTCCCGTTAGGGGTTTAGTATCATACCATCAAGACCATATCAAGACCACTATCGGCTATTTTTGTTGCCATACATTGTGATTGTGTCCATTTCAAGTAGCATTTTCATTGTTGCATTTAAATCAAAACATGGTTTGCTTTCTTCTGCTTTAGTGAAAAGTCCCTTCGAGGGGGCCGCCATTTCTAATTTTAGAAATAAGCAACCACTGCGACGGAATTGAAACGGCGACGTCATAATACGGCCACGACACTATAGCGGCGCCGAGAGCGATGCGTATAAACAATAGTGTGATTTCCCTTTAACACACATAGCATATTTGACAAGAAGGCTTGCATTTTTAATGAGACAAAACGTTAAAAAGAACTAATAGAGGAATTTAATTGTGGTCTATGGCCAGAGATCTATCGAAATTATAATAGGGAACTTCGTATGATTGCTTATTTAAATCTGACATGTATAAGCTAAGGTGAATACTACTATGCCCAAACCAGTAATGTAAAATGAAATTTAGTCCGAGGCTCTTTATAATATAATAATTACTTATCAACCCATTGACGGTCAAGTTAACTAATAATCTGGTATTCGAAGCGTTACTAAATAAATTTCTGAAGAACTCATTGAGATACAAAGAACAATAATAGACAATCAGGTAGTAAAGAAGACAGTCTAGCAGACTACAATCAAGACTAGTAGTGAGATTTGTCAAGGCTATTGTAATGTAAGATTATATTTATACAAGTGGTCACTAAGCCCTAAGCGTAATCGGCACTCGAGCAGTTATCGTAGATGACATCTGCACAGTCTAGCAATGAACGAACAAATGTTTTATATAATTTTGCAATGCATACAGTGGAGATCACTTCTAACCTCTCATTAGAACTGCCAGGAGAACTATCAGGAGAACTGTCATAGAACTGTTCTAACCTGTCCTAGAACAGTTCTACCTAAAACAGTTCTACCCTAGAACTGTTCTAAGTAGAACTGTCAGAATCAGTTCTAGGTAGAACTGACTAAATCAGTTCTAGGTAGAACTGTCAGGATCAGTTCTAGGGTAGAACTGTCTAAATCAGTTCTAGGTAGAACTGTCAGGATCAGTTCTAGGGTAGAACTGTCTAAATCAGTTCTAACCGTAGAACTGTCAGCAGAACTGACTAAATCAGTCAGGACTGTAGAACAGTTCTAAACTGACGTCACTGCAGTAAGGGCACTTTAGAATTTAGAAGAAATAAATCACTTCCAATTACTTTGCTTTATAATAGCAGATTTTCTATATTTCTTTCTGATCATACGTTACATGTACAAATATCGAAGTGAATAGGAGGTTATCCAACTCATCGGAGAAATATTTTTATAAGATTGCATAGGAAACATCATTGTTTACGTTTCTTCGTTCCCCGTGGGTTACACTAAAGACCTGAAAGTGGACCTGAAAAGACCTGAAAAGACCTGAAAATATACGACTAAAATTATTCAAATTGCAATAACTTTTTTGTTATTGGATGGAATTTCTTCAAGTTGTAATTTTATTAATTGTAAATATTCATATTTCATTAGAATTTAAATGTTTGAAATTAAAAATCAATTTTTCGATGCCAAAAGTTGGACCTGAACGGAGAAATGAAGACCTGAAGGGACCTGAAAATATTGAAAAATATTGTTGGGGTGTCAAAACTCGGACCTGAACGAAAAATTAAAATTCTGAATGAGCCTAAAATTCCACATTTTTTTTTGAAACGAAAATAATAAACATAGACGAAAAATATGGTTGATAACTTTTCATGTTCGATGTCATTTGGTCTCTTGTAGAGATCTGTCTCATTGGTATCACATCACATCTTTCTAATTTTTATTGACGGAAGATACTATAATATGGTACGTAAAACTGATACAAGTAAAAAAAGACGGAAGATACCAAAGAATAATCAAAACTCGGATGTCAAAACTTATCAGTCAAAGAGACATAATATACCATAGAAATAAATAATTCAGACAAAGGTTAAACTTTGGTGTCTTTAAACTACGATAACCTCGTCAAAATTTTTGTGGTGTCCCAAGTCTGGAACCTGCACTTTGTGACAAACGTCGGACCTACTGAATGAAAAATGAAGTCCTGAATGAACCTGGATATATAAAGTTAAAATATCACTCTGGTAAAGCGTGTTGGTTGTTTGGTAACTCCTGATCTGAATTCACTAATTATTGGATATATGCTTACATTTTTAATTTGTAAAGTTTATACTTGAATTGGTGACCGAGCAATGTTTAGTTCGTGTAACTAGATAGTGATAATCCAATTAAAAGATTAAAGTGAAATGTTTATTTAGACTAATGATCCAATTATCACCTAATATCAATACAAGGTGTGAATTACAACCGGCACACGTTCATGTAATTAAAACATTCCAATTCAATCGACGAACTCTTTAAATTACATATTCATGATATATGGTTTATGGGGATGCAATACTAATACTTTCATTTTATAAATAAAACAGTTTACGACCTGCTTTAATATATATTAATGTAGTTTAAGCAAGTTGTATTAGTTTGAATAATTTCAACAGACAATCTTCCTTTTTTTTTCTTTAGGTTCAGGATTCATCAATAACAATGTACTTTAATTGTTTTGAAATATGTTCCTGTATAAATATAAAGTCATTCGTTCTCTTCAATAGACTTTTGTCTCAAATAGAAACAAATAGGAAAACAATGTTTTGCGAGTTTAAATACAACTACCCCTATAATCCATTCATGTCTTTAATTTCACCGACAAGGTCCGAATTTTGTAACTCAACCATTATATTTTCGATAAATTTTTTTATAATTTTAATAATATATTATACCTTTCCTATAACAAAAATTCATATTTCAAGGAGAATGATTGAAAACAGTTAAAGATATTGAATAAATCTGACCACAGTCTTTTCAAGCAAATTTATGTTACTTACTTTTCCGTTTAGTTCCGAGTTTTCACACCCAAATGGTATTTTTCATATATATTTTATTTCAATTTTATCATTATAACTAATTTTTAGTTTCACAAAATCAAAAGTTGAAAGATATGCGTGGAATATTAAAAAAGTTATTGTAGTTAGAATTAGTCCGACATAGATTTTCAGGTCCCTTCAGGTCTTTTCATTTCCCCGTTCAGGTCCAACTTTTGGCATCGAAAAATTGTTTTTAATTTTAAACATTTAAATTTTCATGAAAAATGAATATTTACAATAATTAAAATTACAACTTGAAGAAATTCCATCCAATAACAAAAAAGTTATTGCAATTTGAATAATTTTAGTCGTATATTTTCAGGTCTTTTCAGGTCCACTTTCAGGTCTTTAGTGTAACCCGTTCCCCGTTTTTAACAGTCTCTTCATACATGTCATAAATATATCTCTGCATTTAATTCATGGAATTTTAATCGTAATTTACCTTGTTTGCCTTGGATTTACATTCATTTAAGATTCTGTTTTGACAAATGTTCATACGAAAATTGTACAGTGGATGCATTATTGGATATTAATGATAAAAGTGTTGTATTATAACGTAAAAGAAACTATATACATTTGCACCATCTCGTCAATTTAGCCAGACTTATCCATAACGATTATAAATGATATCTGGGAGTCTGAAACTCAGAAAAATATACTCATCTGAACATAAATGAAGCATTTGCCACTGGACGTTAGGCTACAAACAAACTCATGCATTTTTCTTTACCTTCTTCAAATTTAATATTAACAGTATACTATTCCAAGAAGAGAACTTCCCATACATGTACTTTTTTTTTTAAAATAAAGTATATGAATCAGTCATGTGAGTGTTGGATGATGCCGTAAAATAGTTTTGTTTAAAAAAACAAACATCACAAACTAACTGACTTAAAAAGTCACTTTAGTGACGGTTCATTATTATGGATACAGAGAGAAAATAAGGGTGCGCTAATTTTTTAGATATGGTATAAATACACCTTACCGCTATTTGTCTGCCATTACTGGATATCGCACAGGTTCCCGTAAAAATTTGACATCATAAAACAAAATATCTGACGCCACAATGGAAAAGTGATTGTTGTATGCTTCAAAAGTTCAAGAGGCCGGGCCAGCCAGGATTAGCAATATAGGTGTATTGTGTTCCAAAGTTGGTGTCATTTTTATCATACGATCCGTCCTGACATAGAAATATTATTGGTTTACAATGAGGCCATATATATTTACATGATAAGTGTAAATAAGTTCAGTTTTGGTTGATATGGTCAAATAATTTTGTTAAAACGACTCAGTCTGATACATGTATATCGAAACTACTGAAATTTGTTTACAATTCAATATTTTGAATAAAAAGAGGACTTGCAGAAAATTGCTGGTACTCTAAATTGATGTGAAATTTTTTTTTAGCCAATATGTTACAATATTGCTGTCATTTGAATTATACAATCCATCGTGATATGTAACTACATGTATAAGTGATTTACTATGCGGCTATATATATATATATATATATATATATTTGCGAAAGCAAATTTACAGATCTAACATTGTTGGGTTGATGTTTAGACGAGTTGTATATACATTATGTACACAGCCATGTATCACCATCATTGATGGTGATCCGATGGATACATCTGTTGTAGAGTTGTCACTGACTCAGACGTACTTATATATATATATAAAGATTTACATTATGAAGTGTAAATATGGTCAGTTTTGGTTGATGCTGTCACATATGGTCAGTTTTGGTTGGTGCGGTCAAATATGGTCAGTTTTCATGGTTTTGGTTGATGCAGACAAATAATTTTGTTATATCCATGAGTCAGTCTGAGATATCAAAACTACTGAAATTAGTTTACGATTCAAAATTTTGATTAAAAAGAGGACATGCTGGCACTTTAAACTGATGCGAGCATAATTTTGTTTTCCAATGTTGCTTTCCTTTATCATGTTTATATTGAACAATCCATCCTGATATAAAAATATAAGCACGCGCAATGTAAGATTCTACTCGGAACAATATTCCCCAATATTCATGCAATAACCCTATAATATAGATCATTTGTATTATAATGATTATACACTCCATCCTTACATATAAATATTACAGATTTACTATGCGACTATAAGAGTTGTATAAAAAAGAGCAAACATGGTCAGGTTTGGTTGATGTGGTCAAATATGGTCGGTTTTGGTTGATGCTGTCAAATATTGTCAGTTTTGATTGATACAGACAAATAATTTTGTAACATGAGTCAGTCTGAGGTATGAAAACTACTGATATTTGTTTCTGATGCGATATTTTGAATAAAAATAGGAAATGCTGGCACCCTCAATTAATGCGAGAAAAAAAAATTGTGGTCATTGATTTCCAATATTGCAGTATTTTATATACTACTATGTCCCTCTCGAACTAAAATTATAACTGAATTGCTGTGCAGCTATATAGATTTACATAATAAAAAGCAAATAAGGTAAGTTTTGGTTGATGCAGTCAAAAGATTTTATTACACGACTCAGTCTGAAGTATAAAAACTACTGATATTTGTTTATGATTCAATATTTTGAATAAAACAAGGCCCTGCTCATTGGAGGATCAAGGGGAGGGGGTCCAGGGGTTCGAACCCCACTTTTGTTTTTAACATTAATGCATATGAATGGGAGCATATAGTTGGACCCCCAGCCTGGATCTAGCTGCCCCTGCATCCTGGCACTATAAATTGATGTGAACAATTACATGTTTTTTCCAAAATTGATGTTCCTTGTATATTACAGTCCCTCTAGACCTAAAATTAAAACTGAAGTACTGTGCAGCTATATAGATTTGCAGAAAGAAAAAGCAAATAAAGGCAGTTTAGATTGATGCGGTCAAAAGATTTTTGTTAAACAGGTCGACCGAGGTATGAAAACTACTCGTAAACAGATATTATATTGGTTATTGAGGTCTGATAATTTTGTTATGAGATAATGAGCCATCCTGACTCCCGGAATAACAAATGTAAAACAATTCAAATAATAATGCCCCCCCCTAATACTAACGGCCTAATTTATGTACAAAAATTGAGAGAAAAACAAAAATTTATGTAACACATCAACAAAAGAAAATCACTGAATTACATGCTCCTGACTTGGAACAGGCACATACATGCAGAATTATGGCGGGGTTAACAGGTTAAACATGTCCTCTAAGGCAGCAACCATTTGATATTCTGGGGGGGGGGGGGTTATGTTTTTTTTCCCTGTACAAACTTTTTTTTTCGACTTCGGCGAAGAACAATCTATTTTTTTAGTGACAAACCGAAAACAATTTTTTTCTTTCAATTATAGCATTACATATAATGGCAGCTGAGGATGAAACAAACAATTTTTTTTTCTCAGGGTCCAAAACAAATTATTTTTTTTCACCAAAAACTGGAAACAAACTTTTTTTCCAAAAAAAAACATAGCCCCCCTACCCCCCCCCCCCCCCGAAAATCAAATGGTTGCTGCCTAAGTCTTGCCGATTATAAATTTGAAATAAAACCGGCAAAATAGCAAAACTCTATATAATTTAAATCGGTTTTTTACCCAACCCTGTATATTAAGGCAAAGTGTTCTTAAAACTTACAAATCAACTCTAGCCGTAGAATTTATAAATCAATTTTAGCCGTAGAATTTATAAATCAATTTTAGCCGTAGAATTTATATATAAATCAATTCTGGCCGTAGAATTTATAAAAATCAATTATAGCCGTAGAATTAGAAATCAATTCTAACCGTAGAACTGTTCTAGCATTAGAACTGACCAAATATCTGGTCAGTTCTAGCTAGAACTGTCAGGATCAGTTCTAGCTAGAACTGTCAGGATCAGTTCTAGGGTAGAACTGTCAGGATCAGTTATAGGTAGAACTGTCCAAATCAGTTCTAGGTAGAACTGACCAAATCAGTTCTAGCTAGAACAGTTCTAACCTAGAACTGACTAAAAGGTGTCAGGCTGACAGTTCTACGTACTGTTCTAGAACAGTTCTCCTGACAGATTTAATGAGAGGTTAGAAGTGATCTCCACTGTAATCTAGGTAATATATGTCGCATCCTCAAGATAATGTTCAGTTTAGAGGTGGCGTGAATCAGATGTGGATACTTAAAAATTCAAAAGATCTTTTAGAGTACATACAATCTAACTCTCTTTCATCTTTAAAACATTTGACTTTTCTACCCTGTACACAAGTATTCCACATTCCAAACTAAAAGACAAATTGAAAGAGTTGATATTACTTTGCTTCATAAAAAAGAATGGCCAACGTAGATACAAGTATCTTGTCTTAGGGAGGGATAAATCCTACTTTGTAAAGAATCACTCTGATTCAAACAAAAAATTCTCTGAAACTGATATTATCAAGATGCTTGATTTCTTGATTGACAACATATTTGTTACGTTCGGAGGACGTGTTTTTCAACAGACTGTCGGCATTCCAATGGGAACAAACTGTGCCCCTCTACTCGCCGACTTGTTTCTTTATTATTATGAGGCTGACTTCATGCAGGAACTTCTTAGGAAGAAAGATAAGAAGTTAGCAATATCCTCTACTTTCCGCTATATAGATGATGTTCTTTCACTAAACAATTCAAAATTTGGTGACTATGTGGAACGCATCTATCCAATCGAACTAGAGATAAAGGATACTACAGATACAGTTAAGTCGGCTTCATATCTTGACTTACATCTAGAAATTGACAATGAGGGTCGGTTGAAAACAAAACTTTACGACAAAAGAGATGATTTCAGCTTCCCAATTGTGAACTTTCCATTTCTAAGTAGCAACATTCCAGCAGCACCTGCATACGGGGTATATATCTCCCAATTGATACGATATTCCCATGCTTGCATTTCCTATCATGATTTTCTTGATAGAGGTTTGCTGCTCACAAGGAAGCTATTAAACCAAGAGTTCCAAATGGTGAAGTTGAAATCATCCCTTCGTAAATTTTACGGACGCCATCACGAGTTGGTTGACCGTTATGGAATAACCGTTTCACAAATGATATCGGATATGTTCCTTACGTCGTAACTACAATCCCCTTCCCTTTCATGAATATGACCTACCGAATTAGATTATTTACCGGATTTGTAATCACTTAAGCAACACGACGGGTGCCACATGTGGAGCAGGATCTGCTTACCCTTCCGGAGCACCTGAGATCACCCCTAGTTTTTGGTGGGGTTCGTGTTGTTTATTCTTTAGTTTTCTATATTGTGTCGTGTGTACTATTGTTTTTCTGTTTGTCTTTTTTATTTTAAGCCATGGCGTTGTCAGTTTGTTTTAGATTTATGAGTTTGACTGTCCCTTTGGTATCTTTCGTCCCTCTTTTACTATGACATTTCTTACAAATATATCAGCAATATGATCCAAGAAAGTTTATCATTCAAGATAAGACCTAAATGTTTATGGTATGTAACTCTCTTTATATTTACATTATTTAAGATCAATGGAGGGTAATGTGGTATTTGCTTCTTCTTAGAAATAATAAGATACTCATTTTTTTCTGCATTGAATGTTACACACCATTGCTGGGCCCATGTGTTCAACGTGTCGATGTCACTGTTCAGAGTTTGAAAACAATCAGAGATGTCATCAATTTGTTTGACAAGGGAAGTATCATCAGCAAACAGTTTAATATTGCTGACAATTCCATCTTTAATGTCATTAACATATATAACATAAAGCAGAGGACCGAGTATAGAGCCCTGGGGTACACCAGCATAGGTGTTTTGACTCGATGATGTCTGACCATTAATAACGACTCTTTGAGTACGACCTGAGAGGCAATCCTCTACAAGAGACAAAAGTGAATCACATATGCCAAATTGTTTAAGTTTGAAAATCAGACCTTTGTGCCAAACCTTATCAAAGGCCTTTGAAACATCTGAAAAGATTGTACATACAGTGGAGATCACTTCTAACCTCTCATTAGAACTGTCAGAATATTCTGTCATAGAACTGTTCTACCCTGTCCTAGAACAGTTCTAGCTAGAACAGTTCTACCCTAGAACTGTTCTAGGTAGAACTGTCAGGATCAGTTCTAGGTAGAACTGACTAAATCAGTTCTAGGTAGAACTGTCAGGATCAGTTCTATGGTAGAACTGTCTAAAACTGTTCTAGGTAGAACTGACCAAATCAGTTCTAACCGTAGAACTGTCAGCAGAACTGACTAAATCAGTCAGGACTGTAGAACAGTTCTAAATGACGTCACTGTAGAAAGGGCAATTTAGAATTTAGAAGAAAAAATCAGTTCTAATTACTTTACTATATATAATAGCAGATGTTTCTATATTTTTTACTGATCAAAAGTTACATGTACAAATATCGAAGTGGATAGGAGGTTATCCAACTCATCGGAGAAATATTTTTATGAGATTGCAAATGAAACATCATTGTTTTCGTTTCTTCGTTCCCCGTTCTTAACAGTCTCTTCGTAAATATAACTCTGCATTTTAATATGATTTAATTCAAGTAAATTTAATCTTAATTTACCTTGTTTGCCTTGGATTTACATTCATGATTTAAGATTCTGTTTTGACAAATGTTCAAACGAAAATTGTACAGTGGATGAAATATGGGATATCTTAGTAATGAACAGTGTTGTTAAACGCAAGAAAACTATGTACATTTGCACTGAGGTCTCAGATTTGCATTATCTCGTTGCCAAACTTATCCATAACGATAATGAATAATATCTGGGAGTCTGGAACGTCAGAAAAATATACTCGATCTGAACATGAATGAAATATTTGCCACTGGACGTAAGGCTTCAAACAGAACCAATCATTTTCCTTCTTCAAATTAATTAACAGTAAAGTCAGTATACCTTTCCAAGAAGAGAACTTCTCATACATGTACTTTTCATTTTAAAATAAAGTATATGAATCAGTGATGTGAGTGTTGGATGATGCCATTAAATAGTTTTGTTTAAAAAAAACCTTCATGAACTGCTGACTTAAAAAGTCACTTTTTGAATGTTTTGTGTCACGGTTCATTATTTAATAATTTAAGTTTGGATGTAACGGGTCTTCTGTCGTTATTATGTTATCAGCGCCCATAGACATAAGTTAGTCATGTGACCGTAATGTCATCAACGTTTTTTCATGGTTTGGCAAGGTTTAAAATGGAATTTAGAATAAAATTATAAGAAATGACTTATCATTTTTTTCTGTCTATTCAAAATAACGTAAAAAATGTGGTGCACACTATTAAAAAACCCGCTTCGCACATTTTTACATTAAAAAAAGCTAAATGATCAGTTTTGGCTGATGCAGTCATCATATATGGTCAGATTTGGCTGATGCTGTCAAATATGGTCAGTTTTGATTGATGCAGACACATATTTTTGTTACATGAGTCAGTCTGAGGTATGAAAACTACTGACGTTTGTTCAATTTCCAATATTTCAGTTATTTATATATACTACAGTAAAAAAAATATATATCTGAAGTACTGTGCAACTATATAGACTCACATAAAAAAAAAGCAAATATGGTCAGTTTTGGTTGATGCGGTCAAAAGATTTTATTATACAACTCAGTCTGAAGTATGAAAACTGCTGATATTTGTTTACGATTCAATACTTTGAATAAAAAGAGGATATACTGGCACTATAAATTCATGCGAACAAAATTTTGAGGTCATGGTTTTCCAATATTGCTGTAACTTGTATAATACAGTCCCTCTTGACCTAAAATTACAACTGAAGTACTGTACAGCTATATAGATTTGCAGAAAGAAAGAACAAATAAGGTCAGTTTAGATTGATGCTGTCAAAATATTTTATAACACGACTCAGACTGAAGTATGAAAACTACTGATATTTGTTTACGATTCAATACTATGAATAAAAAGAAGACATGCTGGCACTATAAATTCATGCGAACAAAATTTTGCCTTGTTTTCCAATATTGCTATAACTTGTATATAGTACAGTCCCTCTTGACCTAAAATTATAACTGAATTACTGTACAGCTATATAGATTTGCAGAAAGAAAGAGCAAATAAGGTCAGTTTAGATTGATGCGGTCAAAAGATTTTATTACACGACTCAGTCTGAAGTATGAAAACTACTGATATTTGTTTACGATTCAATACTTTGAATAAAAAGAGGACATGCTGGCACTATAAATTCATGCGAACAAAATTTTGAGGTCATTGTTTTCCAATATTGCTGTAACTTGTATATTACAGTCCCTCTTGACCTAAAATTATAACTGAATTGCTGTACAGCTATATAGATTTGCAGATAGAAAGAGCAAATACAGTCAGTTAAGATTGATGCGGTCAAAAGATTTTATTACAGGACTGAGTCTGAAATATGAAAACTACTGATATTTGTTTACGATTCAATACTTTGAATAAAAAGAGGACATGCTGGCACTATAAATTCATGCGTACAAAATTTTGAGGTCATTGTTTTCCAATATTGCTATAACTTGTATATAGAGCAAATAAGGTCAGTTAAGATTGATGCGGTCAAAAGATTTTATTACACGACTCACTCTGAAGTATGAAAACTACTGATATTTGTTTACGATTCAATACTTTGAATAAAAAGAGGACATGCTGGCACTATAAATTCATGCGTACAAAATTTTGAGGTCATTGTTTTCCAATATTGCTATAACTTGTATATATTACAGTCCCTCTTGACCTAAAATTATAACTGAATTACTGTACAGCACCCTTTTTATGGACGATCAATGCATTTGAATGAGGACAATAAATTTTAGTTGGACCCCCCCTTTTTTTTTAAACTGCTGGACCCGTCCCTGGTGGTTTGGGCCGGAATAACGTATTACATTAAGGTCAGATAATTTTGTTATGTAAAACGAGTCATCCTGACTCCCCGGATGACAAATGTAAAATAAATGAAATAATAATGCCCCTCCCCCCCCCCCAAAATTAACGGCTTAATTTATGTTCAAAAAATGAAAGAAAAACAAACAATTTATGTAACACATCAACAAAAGAAAATCACTGAATACAGGCTCCTGACTTGGAACAGTCACTCACATACATGCAGAATATGGCGGGGTTAAAACCGGCAAAATAGCAAAACTCTATAATATTAATCGCTATTTTGCCGAAGCCTTTATATTTAGACAAAGAGTTCTTAAATTTAAACCAAATCAATTCTAGCCGTAGAATTTATAAACCAATTTTAGCTGTAGGATTTATAAATCAATTCTAGCCGTAGAATTTATAAATCAATTTTAGCTGTAGGATTTATAAATCAATTTTAGCCGTAGAATTTATAATTTAATTCTGGCCGTAGAATTTATAAATCAATTCTAGCCGTAGAATTTGAAATCAATTCTAACCGTAGAACTGTTCTAGAACTTAGTAGAAGTAGAACTGACCAAAGATTTGGTCAGTTCTAGCTAGAACTGTCTAAAACTGTTCTATGGTAGAACTGTCAGGATCAGTTCTAGCTAGAACTGTCCAAATCAGTTCTAGGTAGAACTGACCAAATCAGTTCTAGCTAGAACAGTTCTAACCTAGAACTGACTAAAAGGTGTCAGGCTGACAGTTCTACATACTGTTCTAGAACAGTTCTCCTGACAGATTCTGACAGAATTTATGAGAGGTTAGAACTGATCTCCACTGTACACCTTTACTGTTATCTAATGACTTGTAAATTTCATGTTTAATAGTAATTAGTTGATTCACTGTTGAATCGTTTTTCTTAAAGCCCGAATTTTCACTGATGAGTAAATCATTAAATTCACAGAACTCATAGATAGCCTTGTACATGATTTTTTCAAGGATCTTGGACACAGACGATAATAGAGCAATTGGTTGATAATTAGACATGATATTTTTATCGCCTTTATTTGTGTACACTGGGCACACATTAGATACTTTCCAGAGAGATGAATATGTTCCGGACCATATGAGTATTCGGACCATACACGTATGGTCATGACCATATGCGTATACTCATATGGTCCGACCATACGCGTATGGTCCGACCGTACGCGTATGGTCCGACCGTACGCGTATGGATGGACCATATGAGTATAAAACTCGTTTGGTTATTAACGGGCCGGACCATATGAGTATTTGACTATATAGGTATTTTTTTAAAATTACATTATGAAAGTTTCAATAATACAAAAACTGTATCTAAAAAAAAAAAACCGATAAAAAACAATAATGGTTACATGACAATGTATTATTTTATAATTCAAATACTACGTAAAAATTAAATATTGATACTGTACCATAGTTAGTTTTCATCGCTAATTACATTCTTGCATGTTGGCTTGGGGTGACATTTACTTCCACACGGTGTCATAGCTTTTTTTTTGCATTTGCAAGTCTTGGTTGTGCATGAACCTTTTCATTTACACCTTTTGTTTGCGAGTGCAGTACACCATATTCAAAAGACAACCTAAATAAACTATAACGGTTACTTTCCAGTGACTTCTTGTGTAACAGTTTAATATTAAGAAATTTTTGATTTTTTTTTAACGCGTAATAACAAATCGGTAATGACCATCGGTATAAAATATGTTTATTATAGTTTTGACAAGTAAGTAAAATTAACTATGTGAAACTAATTTTTATTTAGCTTATCTTTTTATTATAATATGATAATAGAATTACCATATGAGGAGTTTAGAATTATTAAAAGTAAACTGTAACAGAGTGTTTATTACCCCGACCATATGAGTATATACCCATATGGTCATGACCATACGCGTATGGTCCAAATACTCATATGGTCCGTAACAGATATACTTCAGAACGAAGTGAGAAATTGAAGAGTTTGGTGAGTGGTTTATACAGAGAATGAGCTCAGTACTTTAGAATATGGTTTGATATACCATCTGGGCCACATGACTTATGTGGGTTAGATTGGCCTAAATATTTAAGAACATCTTGTTCGACAGCCACTATCTCATGAAGACGCTCTACTGTAAGAAAGGATAATGGTGGTAGAGCGGGCAAGCTATTTCCATGTTGACCCAAGTGCATCTGAGCAGAAAAATAACAATTAAGGAGTTATGCTTTCTCAAGATCATCAGATATCAGATTCATGTGATCTCTTAAAGGGGGATAGTTCTATCTGAATTGTAACCTAACACAGATTTATCAAGGGACAAGCATTTTCTAGGATTAAGGTTTTCTCTGGAAAATGAGCGAATGCTTTAATTTCTTATCTTTGCTTTGCGTCTCGTTTTCAGCGATTGACCTCTCTCCTAGCAACTACATGTATGTGATATAACTTGTCTTCGTCTCTTCGGGTCCGTTGATATTTTTTGAAGCAACGATCACGCTTACGAATCGCTCGCCTAACCTCGTTACTCATCCATGGTTTATCCTTATGACGAATAGTTACTATTTTATTTGGTATGAATTCAGAACAAGCGGAGGTGATAAGATCACTCGTATAACTAGCAATGTCGTTTACATCGTCAAAATTTTTATATGCGGAATCAAAGAGAGCGTTATATAATGCAGTATTCAGACTTTTAAAATCAGCTGACTTGTAATCCAAGACACGACGCTGAAAGGCACGAAATTTACTTACTTTGAGGGATAGTTTACAGAAAATAATACAATGGTCGAGATTAAGTAAGGGGAGACTAACCCCGAAGTTCGATACACAACGTTCATTGTCAGTGAATATAAGGTCTAACAATGTCGCACTACCATCCGTATACTTGGTCGGTTCATCAATTAATTGTGATAGACCATACCTATGTGCCAGATTTAAAAGAGCTAAACCGAGCTCGCTGTGACTATGACTATCAAACCATGAAATACATCGGTCGTTTAAGTCCCCTAGAATCAAGCAAACATCTGGGCTGTGTGTTTTCATATTTTCAACAACTGCAGTAAAGCTATCAGTGAATTTACGACGTTCATTTGCCTTTGCATTCGGCGGTCTGTTACAAACACTAACAAGGATAGACTTATCCTTGGTTTTGACTTCAATGCATAAGAATTCGAGGCCCTGTATGTCTAAATCCTGACGGTGCATATAATATAATCGGTCGGAAACATATATGGCTACACCGCCGTAACCCGACCCGTCAGCACTATCTCGCCTGTGGATATTATAATTCTCAATATTAATATCTTCAAATGATATATCTGGTTTTAACCAAGTTTCACTAATACAGATCACATCATATTGGAATTCGTTACACAGGACGAACTCAATTTCATCTAGCTTAGTTCGGTTAGACTTTAATACACTGTCAAAAGCATATACACTACGTGCACTTAAGTGACATACAGATTACGTAAAAAACGGAATTTCCACAAATCAGGAAAATTCTGCTATAAGTGGCACGGTAGTATTTGCTGCCCCATAAGGGATAATGATAGCCTTTTAGAATTTTCACCACCTTCTAACACTGCAAAAAAAATCTACATTCACAGTTAACTGAAGTACATTCATTTTACTATTCAGAAATTAATTTGAATGTGTATCATGACCATTTACTTTTTTTGCTATCTTCAAAAACATAAGGCCACTAGTGCTTTTCGGTCTTTTATCATGCAGTGAATACCCAATTAAAACAAATTCTCAAACATTCATTTTCATCTGTTCGTTAAATTATTTCATATTTTTCTACACCTGATTCATCCCTCAGTTTGGGAAAGTGTGTTCAGTTGACACTGTATATTTTGTCAAATCACCCTGTTCAGATACATTGACTTAAATAGGGCACACAAAAGTGCAACCTAAATTCTGGAATGCAAATACTACCGTGCCACCTATATAAACGATGTGAATTGCGGGGCTCGGACAGTCTTATCGTAGAAATTCTAATAGTGAAATCAAATTTACATCAACAGTATCTTAAGGATTTAAGGTATGGTACGTCTAATAATTTATTTATTTTAAACAACTTTTATCGTTTAGTAAAGGATTGTATGATTAAAATTAAAATTCTTTTGCTTATTATTTTCGATTAATAAATTACCAAGTAATTTTACGAATAACAAATAAATAAAATTGACAGATGCATATCTTAAGAATAATGGGGAAAAAAAGGGAGGCTGTATTTTAATTTTAATTTCTCGAAAGTTTGAAGAAGTCTCCTGCACTGGTAAGGTGTACTGACTTAGGGCAGTGTCATTTAGCTAACAATGGAGAGGAAGAGTCATGTGGCATGCCCCGCTATAGTCAGGAAGACCTCTCCGACCAAAACCTTTGCAGTCTTGCTTAACTGCGAGAGCAGCTCTGTTTCCAGTGATGGAAATGTTGAAGGGCTGTGACTACTTTGGCGAAAGCCTTAGTCAAACATTCTTGAATATCAATCAGATCGTTATTCATATCAGTATCAAGACTGGAAACCCATACGGTCGGTAGACTGAGATGTCGTTTCCCGACCCGTGGGCGAGTACCAGTGGCGATAGGCTCCTTTCATATGAATAATAACTGGGTGTGCGTATCATATTATGATAAATAATCAAAATAAAAATAAAAATGCTTTAACAATATTGAGCACACTTTCACTTTTCGGAAAAAAAGATGGAACCAGCATCGAAAAAAATAAAGATGGCAAAATCTCCAATTAAATGTGGTGTATGCGGAAAATCGTTTTCCCATAAAGAGAGTTTGATGCGCCATAAGAGGTCGGTTCATACTGGAACGAAATGACATTGCCCCACCTGCGATGTGGTATTACGTCTTAAGCGAAACCATGATAAACAACCAGTACAAAATGGTGGTGGTGTTACTATGACTAGTACAGAAACAAATGAAAAGACGGATCCATGCAACTTCAAAGCGCTAAATGGAACCAATGTCGTTCCTGAAAAGCCAGTATGATGATGTTAAAGATGTCATCAAGCGTAAAATTAAAGAAAGAGGTGGATTGAAGTGGTATCTATCCATGAAGGTTTTAAAATGAGCAGACGAACATAAGATGCCATAGAAACTGCAGAGCCGCATTTCCGGGGAAAATGCCAGACCAGTTTAAAATTGGAAGATATCGATGCCGGATTATTGGAATCTATCAGAAAGATGTATACATCTTTCATTAAATATCAGCGACAAGGGAGTAATTGGACGGTGGATAAAGTGGTAGATCTTACAATACACATGGCACGTTACAGACCACTTAAAGGCTCAAGTTATATTCCACTTCCAATCAAACTTAGATCTAAACATGCAATAGTCAATGTGAAAAAACAAAGACAGCAAATGTTTCATGTGGTCGATTTTGGCAGCAATTTACCCAGCGAAATGTCACAGAGAGCGAGTTTGGAAATACAAGGAACATACTTCAAGCTTAAACTTTGATAACATCATGTTTCCTGTGAAATTAGCCGACTTACCAAAGTTCGAAAAGCAGAATGAAATATGTCTTAACGTGTTTGGGTTTAACAAAGGCGAAGTATTCCCTATACATATTTCAAAATATCGATTTGAACAACATGTTAATCTACTCATGCTATCGGACAACAAAATGTCACATTTGTGCTGGATTAAAAATCTTAATCGATTATTGGGCGATCAGAAGTCTTCTGAACATAAGCATTTTTACTTTCCATACTGCTTGCATGGATTTACAAAAGAAAGAATATTAAACAACCATCTACCAAACTGCCAGACCTACGGACCACAAAAAATCGAACTTCCTACTGAAGACAATAAGTGGTTACATTACAAAGATATTCGGAAACAGCTCAGGGTACCATATATCATATATGCAGATTTTTAATGTCTTCAAGAACCAATTGTTGATAGCAACGAATGTGATCAGAAGACGAAAAAGATTACAATCACATACCATGTGGCTTTGCATACAAAGTGGTTGGTCTGACACCTGAAACGTCAAATGAACCAGTAGTATATCGGGGTGCAGATGCTGCCGATAGATTTGTGGAGTGTATGGTAAATGCACAGGAAGAAATAGAACAAATATTTAAACATTGCGAGCCCATGAACATGACAGGGAGTGATTGGCAATCGTTTATGAAGGCAACTCTTTGTCACATATGTAAAAAAGAACTAGCAGACATAAGAGTTCGAGATCATTGTCACGTGACCGAAAAATTTCGAGGGGCGGCTCATAAAGACTGTAATATCAATTATAAGTTTACAGGTCGAATTCCAGTGGTATTTCATAACCTTCGGGGGTATTATAGTCATTTGATTATGCAAGCTATTGGAAAAGTTGAAGGAAAGCAGCTGAATTGTATCGCTAATAATATGGACAAGTATATTTCTTTTTCTTTGGGATGTATGGACTCGCTCCGGTTTATGTCTTCCTCATTACAAAAACTCGTGGAAAACCTTGCAAAAGAAGGTTCGAGTAAATTAAGATAAGCCTACTTCTGCGTAAACAAGTATACCCATACGAGTACTTTGATTCCGAGGCAAAGTTTTTAGAATCTCAACTACCACAGATTGACGCTTTTTACAGAACATTACCGGGTGAAGGTATAACCACACTGGACTATGCGCATGCACAACATGTATGGCAATTGTTTTACATACAGAATCTCGGACAGTACCACGATCTATACGTACTATCAGATGTCCTTGCATTAGCTGACGTCTTTCAAAATTTCAGGGAGATCTGTCTTAATGGACTGGATGCTGCACATCTTTATACATCACCCGGTTTAGCCTGGCAAGCTACCCTGAAAATGACAGGTGTCAAGTTGGAATTACTCACTGACATAGACATGCATCTATTTATAGAGAAAAGTTTAAGAGGTGGAATATCAATGATATCCCATCGCCATGCCAAAGCTAATAATAAAAATGTACCAAGCTACGATCCAAACCCATTAATCACGTGATGTACCCAGATGTCAACAACTTATACGGATGGGCCATGTCACAGGCACTTTCGGTTGAAGGTTTCAAATGGATCAACGATTCTGAAATTGAGAATCTAACTATAAGTGACATTGAAGACGACAGTGAAAATGGTTATATATTAGAAGTGGACTTAGAATATGCAAGAGAGCTACACGACTACCAGAACGAAAATCCGCTCGCTCCAGAAAAATTGAAGGTCATAAATGATATGTTACACCCTATGCAAAAAAGCTATTGGACTATTTAAGCTTAAAAGGTACGTCGACAGAAAAATTGATATCGAATTAACATCTAAAGCAAAAAAATACGTGGTACATTACAGAAATTTAAAACTCTACTTATCACTTGGAATGAAACTAACAAAGATCCATAGAGTCATGAAATTTGAACAACGACCCTGGTTAAAGACATATATTGATTTCAACACAGAGAAGAGAAAGCTTGCAACAAATGAGTTCGAGAAAGACTTTTGTAAACTCATGAATAATGCAGTCTTTGAAAAGACGATGGGAAATTTAAGGAAGAAAACAGATATAAAACTTTTGAACGACCAAACAAAGGCCAGAAAATAATCAGCAAACCATCATTTCATGCCTTCAAAATTTTCAACGAAGACTTGGTGGCTGTTCACATGCTGAAACAACGATTATACTTAAACAGACCCATCTACGTGGGATTCACTATACTCGATTTGTCAAATACACTTATGTACGATTTCCATTATAATGTCATGAAGGATAAATATGGATCTAGAGCAACACTCATGTTTACGAATACCGACTCGCTATGCTACAGCATCAACACTGATAATATATATCACGATATGATGGAGGACAAACACTTGTTCAATACGTCAGAGTATAACCCTGAACATAGGCTTTATAGCATTTTAAATAAAAAGGTGTTAGGAAAGATGAAAGACGAAACACATGGTATTCCCATACAAGAATTTGTTGGTGTCAAGTCGAAGTTGTACTCGTTGATATATGAGGAGAATGAAACACTCTGTGAGAAGAAGACAGCAAAGGGTATAAAGAAGAGTGTGATCAAACATGACACAAGACACGAACATTATAAACAAAGTTTATTCAATAAAGAAATCCACATGTCTACCATGACACAGATCCGTTCATACGACCACACGTTATATAATATATCACCAAACTTGGCTTATCCCCTTATGATGACAAAAGATACTTACTTGATGATGGGATACAAAGTTTAGCCTATGGACATTGGAGAATATAATTATGATGTATGTCAATATTTTAATCACTATACTCCTGTCATTCAAAGGAAGTGGACGTGTTTTAAGAGTCGTATACTACCGAATTTTCGAGAAAAGATGCTATGTTACGACACCATAGAAACAAACACAGAATTAGTCAACCATATCCGCAGAGCAATGATGCATATCCACCGCCACCACCGCCACCACCACCACCACCACCAAGACATACCTTCAACGAAGCCTCGAATAAACGAAGTTGATATAGAAGGTGGAGAAGATATGGCTTTTATAAAATTAGCTGAACTTGCCAGAGAGGCAAATGCAGATATCTGGGAAGAAAAAGTTGATAAATACATGGATGGTGACATGAATAAAGACCACGCCATAAGTAGGACCAATCGCAAACTAAAAGACGAGGATATGGATCAGTTTTTGTCCAGATATAGCAGTTTAGTTAAGTATTTACTACAGTTACAAAATGGTAAACTGCATGGCAAAGTCATGAAAATTATAACAGAATTAGTTAACGATGGTATGGACAGCGAGAAAGCCATTAAAGGAGCCATCAGGAGATATAAACCTATGTTGGAAAGCTATCTTGATGAAGCTATTGATAACGAAACAAATATTGATGGTTCTGAAAGTGAAAATAGCACTGTTAACGATGAAGAGGAAGAGGAGGAGGAGGAGGATGAAGACGATGAAAGCTCAACTATATAAATATGAGAACGTTGTACTCTGTATATCATTCAATATTCAGCATTCCATGTGAAAAGATGGCCTCTTTGGAAAATTACTTGAAAAATATTCAGTGGCGGATTTACCGGGGGCACAGGGGGCTTCACCCCCCCCCCCCCCCAGTTCAGGTCACCAAAATGTTTTTCTAACATAATTTTATTGCTACTGAAACTTCTTATCTAGTGCGGAAATTGTCACAGCTTCTTCTCAAACTGGCCAATAATTAATTAATACCAGCGTCCACATGCGTGATTTATGACAACTTATTGATGGATGTGTAAATATTGACACCTGTGAGTAATGGGTCTATGCAAAAGCTTTTATGTAAAATACATTTACATGTTGATTGGAATAGTACAAATTTGTATTGGTTTATAACACAATACCGATTAAGATCGATTACCAGGTGAAACATCTGATCTGTGTATTTGAAGACTAGGTATAGATATATAATGTTGGTATACATCTATTTTTGGGTACCTCTTCATTCCAAAGTACAGTACTCCCAATAACATTTCCTGTAAATGTTCGTTTTTTTTAAAACTGTCTCTTTGTGAATTTATTCAGCAACAAATTAAACTATTTATTTTTTGATAACTTACAAGACATGTTTTTTAAAAGGAATGTCATATGTCATTCCCCTCTTATTTTCAAAAGAAATTATCAATTTGTTTTACTCCCCCTCCCCTTTCCCCCGGTCATGGAAATTGAATTGACATTTCCTTATAAAAATTAATTAATAAAATGCTATTTGATTTCCCTTAAAATTTACTTTGTAACAGAATCTAGGACTTATACATTTCTCTAAAAGCCCAAGCATGCAGTTATATTTGTTTTTAATTTTCTTGTTTCAATTACCATGTACATGTATGAGGCTATGCAAAAGGACACCATTTATAAGGATATGAAGATGTTTTACAGATATTAGAATAATGTGCTAAAAAGTTAGTCTGGAAGCGAGGCCAAGAACATATAGATAATAGAATATAGACGTGATGAAATATAAAGAAAATATTGATTGATTGTTGCATGGTTGTTAAACATACAGTGGCAAACATTTGATGCATGTTTAGGACGAATATATTAAAGATCAATTTGGCAGGAAAATACAGAAAAAAATTAAAAAGTGAAAAAAAATTAAAACATATAGAAATAAAGAAACGATGATCTGAACCCCCCCCCCCCAACCCCCCGTCCCCCCCCAAAAAAAAACCAAAATCAAAACAAACACAACAACAAACAAAACAAACATAAACCGACTCACAGTCG